>NC_000077.6:105634120-106234120 GCF_000001635.26 Mus musculus | reverse complement strand
TGGGATTTGAACTTGGGACCTTTGGAAGAGCAGTCGGAGCTCTTAACCACTGAGCCATCTCTCCAGTCCGGATTTTATTTATATATATATGTGTGTGTGTGTGTGTGTGTGTGTGTATAAAATATATAATATATAATAAAAATATATATAATTGAAGACCTTTCTTTGGGGAAGAAGGTACTATTAACTTCTTAGAAACTTCATCGGGAGTGTAAACATGTATTTGTGCATACATATACACACATACATACTATGATATCTTTGAAAATTCAAGATTTTAAATATTATATAGCAACTAATAAAGCAGAAATAAACCAGTCATTCACACTAGAGCAAACCAACATATCCTCTCTGCTATTTGACCTTAACATATTAAAAACATTTTAAGTAACATGGCAAATGGGCAACTCAATTTGTTGGTGGCAATTTAAAGTGTTATTGTAAAATTAGTGCGTGAATGTTTTTAAAAGTCAGTGATTTATTTGAATATTTTTAAAGTAGACTTTGTGTGTGTGTGTGTCCCCGTTCAGAGCAGGTCTAAGCCCTCTGAGCCTGAGTACAGCTACCTGTGGGATGCCTCGCTTATGTGCAAATAGCTGAACCTCAGTTCTCATGACTAAGCAGCAAGCACCAAGCCAACTCTCCAGCCTTCTCATTTACTATTTTAAAAAAACACATCATATAAAACTTGAAGAAAATATAATTTCAAAATATTCCAACAGCTCATGGTTTGTTCACATCTATTATTAATTCTACTTCCTGCCTCTGAAGATGTGTTTCCTATTTTTTTATTCTTAGTCCACCTAACTCAGTACAAAGTTGACTGAATGTGCAAAACAAGATATAGGGCTGATGAGAAGACTCAGCAGGTGAAGGCACTTGTCATCAAGCCTGACAATGAGGTCTATTCCCAGGAATCACATGCTGGAAGGAGAACCAACTTCTGCAAGGTGACATCTGAAAGCAACCCCCCAATATCCACACACATATGTGCACACACAGTATTTTTAAAAGATGAAAAGTTAAAACCAAAATAATCTTTCTGAAATAGCATCTTTAGGGCTAAATCAATCAAATCCAAGACACACAAACCCTAGGGCTGTAATTATTATTCTCCCTAGTAAATAAATCTAGGCTTACTATCTGGATGAGCGGTAATTCTAAACTTGTACAAACACTGATGTAAGGATTCTTGCGTAATGGTTCTTACCCGAAGGTTGAGCTTATGTCGCAGGTCTATCAACTGCTGTGGAGTGAGGTTGGTTATCTCCTCATGTTCATTGTAAAAATTTTTTTCAAATGGTGGATAGTCAATCTGCAGGTCCAATTATTCAAAGTTAGTCTAGAATTCAAGAGTCAATCCTGTAAGTTTGATTTAATGTAAGATAACTTTTTACAAATATTATAAAAACAAAGGCATTCTTTCTAGAAAGATAATGAATTCATTTATTTCTGACACACTCTTAAAAAAGTACAGCCTATATTTTTTCCAACTCCAACTTTCTTCTTTTTGTTTGTTTTTTTGTTTGTTTGAGACAGGGTTTCTCTGTGTAGCCCTGGCTGTCCTGGAACTCACTCTGTAGACCAGGCTGGCCTCGAACTCAGAAATCTGACTGCCTCTGCCTGCCAAGTGCTGGGATTAAAGGTGTACGCCACCACACCCGGCTTGAACTCCTACTTTCAAAACAGACACCAATTTACTTTCCACAGACATCTCAGACTTTAATAACATGCAGCAGAATAAAGAATGGCTGTAGTGCTAAAGGTCTCAGAGGACAAATTTTTAAAAAGAAATTATTTTACAAATATCATTAATGCTTAGGATTAAGTTGTTCATCCAGGTCCAAGCATTTAAAAACATTATCAGTATTTCCTTTAGAGATAGGTTTGTCTTGAGAAGGAATTCTAATTTTTTTTTTTAAAGCATGGAATTAGGGCTAGAGAAATGGCTCTTGCAGAGGATCCAACTTCAGTTTCCAGCATTTACCCTCAGTGGCTTTTAACTCTAGAGATAGCAGATCTCTTCTGTCCTTTGGACTCTGCACTCATGTGCACATATCATCCCCACCACATACACACATCATTAAAAAATATAAAACTCTTTTTATTCTATGTAGGTGTCTGTGAGAGTGCATGCCCCATATGTGCAGATGGCTGGGGAAGCTACAACAGGACATCACACTCCTTGGAACTAGGTTTATGCATGAGCCGCCTGGTATGGGTGTGGGTGCTATGACCTACACTCAGGTCCTCTGAAGAGCAGCAGGCCGCTCTTAGCCACAGAATAACTTCAGCAGTTCCAAAAATAAAGTCTGTAAAGCTCTAAAATTGCCCACGAAACTTATTAAAATGAACGGCCAAGCCTATTTTGGCTGATTTGTTTTGATTGTTTTTTTTTTTTTTTTGAGAGTATCTTAATATGCAGTCCAGGCTGACCTTGATAGTGCTGGAACTCGACATGCACCACATACAGTTTTATGAAATGCTGGGGATTAAACAACAGGCCTTGTGAATGGTAGGCAAGTTACTCTTCTGACTGAGTTAAATCTTCAGGCCCAAATTTTCTTCTTATAGTACACAACCATTTACAGTAAGCCTTTTTGGTTTTGAAATAGTCTCATTTAGTAAACAAAGCTAAGCTGCAAACCACTATGCAGTTTAGGCTAACCTCAAACTCTTGGCTATCCTCCTGCCTCTGTCTCATAAGTGTTGAGACTACAGTGAGCTAGTTTATATATTATGAACGCCTCATGGAATTTCTGATCCAACCACTTAGCAGAAATAAAGATTCCAAACTATGAAACTGTATCAGTTAGAAACAAAGCAAAAAATGTAATACCTCCGAATGATCAATGGGAGGAAGGGGATCGATAATTTTTTTGGAAGGTGCAATTGGATTTCCATCACTGTCATACTCCAAATTGTCCTCTTCTTCCTCCTGAACCACCCCAGCAGTTGGGTTCTCTGCCATGTATCGAAAATAAGCTTCCTGCAGGAAAGCACAAGAGCACAATCAAACCTAAGTACAGTTAAGAACATTTATACATTTGCAATCAGTGCACATGCAGTGCACACACAGTGAACCATAAGATTATATAATTTAAACAAATACCTATCAAATAAGGAAAGACTTTCACTAACATAGCAATGATTTCTTTTACAATAGCAATACTCAAAATCAATGAGCAAGACAATATTACACAATGATCTGATTTATTTAACAGAAGCCTTCCTGTTTGTGGGGACATCTTACTACCCTGCCCAGAGCTGAGGAAGACATGCTTTGGCTTTATACCAATCCAAGTTTGGAAGTTAACACTGATTAGAAAGATCACAAACCTGGAAGTCTATAGTCCTCACCATCCCACACTAGACAAGGCAAAAAGAAGTACTAATGGATAGTTACTAATGTTTCAACTACAATGTAAGAGTCACAAACAATTACTGGAAAGAGGCAAAAAAAAAAAAAAAAAACCAGTAAGAGGCCCCACACAACTCATATTACTGGCTTATCACAGTAAACTTAAAATTTGGATTAAAAAAAAAACCTGAATAAGGTTCTTTTTTTAAAAAAAAATGTCAGTTGATCAAAAATCCCACGTGCATCATGGGGGAAGGGAATCTGGAGATAGTATTAATTGGTCACACAGATAGAAAAGGAGTAAGTCATTCAGTGAAGGCAAGCTCTGACCTGTCCCCAGTATAGACTTTGTGGAGTAAAAATAAAAGATAGAAATACTGCATAGAAACTCACTTGGTCATCTTCCTCTTCAATGTCATCTCGAATACCCCTGGAAAAACAAGCGGAGAAACAAACTTCCCTGCAAATGTTCCACATACCCAGCTCCATACTTACAACAGCTTAGTGTTGAATTCCATACAGTATAGAACTCTCAACACTAACGTTAACAAAGCAACAATAAGTATACTGTACACGATCCACCCATAATATATGTGTGGCTTAACTCTATGAGCTAAAGATTCCCTCTTTTTGCAATGAGATGATATGGTACCCTTAGAAACATCAATTACCAACTGATATGAGAGGTAAAATCTAGCTAGGAAGTGGTGGCCCATTCCTTTAATTCCTCAGAGGAATTAAATAGCACCCCAGAAGCAAATGTAGGTGGATCTCTGAGTTAAGAGACCAGCCTGGTCTATAGAGTTCCAGGTCAGCTAAGGGCTACACACAGAAACAGTGTCTTAGACAGACAGACAGACAGACAGACAGACAGACAAAACAAACAAAAAAAAGTAAAACCTTTCTTGGTGAAGAGAGGTATGGAGGGATACTAAGCTTTGTCAATATATACAACAAACATAACATAGTTGTGTATTACATATTGAAAAGAAAACCCTCCTGGGTTTGGTATACAGTTGAAAGAATATCACAACTTTATTATTCCTGTAACTTCTAGCTCTAGAATAAATTGCTTTTAGTCAAAATCAGTTACCTTGGGGATGGGGAGAGAAAGAAACTACATGAATTCTGTCATGAGTTTGGAATTGAAACTAGTACTTCACATAGAGAATGGAACCACTGCCACTTGCTGCATCTCTCAGGCATCTACTGCATAAACGACTATTGCTTACTTCCCACAGTCAACTATCTTGTCACTCTTTCCAGTCTCTTTCTAACCAACTTGCAGCGTTTGCTATTTCCAAGGGAACTAGAAGGATGCAGCACACAGCAATCATCAAAAGATGGCTGACTCTCCATCTGGCACAGAAACTTTGGGAGGGGCCTGACTTCCAAACAGAGAGAAAAAAATGTCCAAACACACGGGCAAAGGTTTAGGAGTGTATTCAGCAGAGGAAGATTTCTTTCCCAGAAAATATAGCATTTAAGTTAAGCATTTGGTGCCACAGAGTAACATCAGATGAAAGTAGCTTTTACTCACTTGTAATTTTTATATAGTTTTATTATATAACCATCATAACTTCTAATTACTTATCACATAGGCATTAGTCTGTTATTATTATGAGAAGAAATCTAAGACAATGAACCTAAACTGTATAACTATACTTCCTTTACCCTCACTATAATTCACTTCCATTTCTTGGACAACTATTTATAACCAAATACTTATTCTACCAAAGAGAATGCCTTTAGTTATTACAAATGCAAAGGCTGTGCCATCTTCATACCTAGAGAAATACTCAAGATACAGAGACAGCTCAAATAAAGATCTTTGTGTACTTTAGTGTTCTTTCCTTTATAAGTTCTTAAGAATAGTCTTTGCTATTCTTCTACAATTTCTATGTAACTTTTGTGAGAGTGGAGAAAAAAACTTACTTGACGTTTTTTCTTTCCTTGTCCTTTTCTTCAAGTCTCTTCATGTCTCTAGCAGCCTGATCCTAAGGAAATAAAAGGCTACATGGAGTGACATCACTTTAAAATGCTGCAGGAGAAGTTCATTACAGACAGTTTATATACTGAAACACATTCACCACAGTTTTCCTTATGTGTTCTGACACTTGCATTTCCATATAACCTTTCAGGAAGCGTTGACAAATATTTTTCAAAACAAATATCCAGTTGTCTTTTGCTATACATAGATTTCACAGTTTTTAATTGTAATACATATGCCACACATACATGTAAGTGCATATACACTTTTAAATGCTTAATTCACCACCAATAAATCTTTGGTGATTTGTCTTAGAAAAGGAAATAACTTGCTATAGATGCCCTGAAATTCAAGCAAATCAGCCTTAAGTATAGCTTGAAGTAGATGTAGTTGAAACAACAAAACCAAAATCCTGCACTACCACCACAAAACAAAACAAGCCACTCACCCACCCCAAACTGAAAGAACAAACAGACAAAAGCCAAAAGGAAAAATAGATGTATTGAGCTCTGACTCTTATTTTGGAAGGATGGTTCTGAACTTGAAAGTAATTTCCCCTCCACCTTTGCTTTGATCCTGCCCCCCCCCCCCAAATGTCTGGCATTTTTGCTTTTACAAATTAAGAGTGAGGTGGGATAACTAAAAATAGTGATACAGGCTGGCAGGGGCTAGAGATGCTTCTACACAGTCTCCAACAAGAATAGCCCTAAAGCCTAGCATAGTAGTACATACCTTTATCTCAATACTCAGGAGGCAAAGGTAGGCAGAACTCTTGACTTAGAGGGCAGCCTGATCTACATAGTGAGTTCTAGGACAGTTAGGGCTACACAGACTCTGTCTCTCAAAAACAAAACATGGGCTGGCGAGATGGCTCAGCAGTTAAGAGAACTGACTGCTCTTCCAGAGGTCCTGAGTTCAATTCCCAACAACCACATGGTGGCTCACAACCATCTGTAATGGGGTCCAATGCCCTCTTCTGGTGTGTCTGAAGACAGCTGCAGTGTATTCATATAAATAAAAATAAATAAATCTTAAAAAAAAAATCAAAACCCTCATAATAAAAATTACGCAATCATAAATACTAATAAAGTTGAAAATGTGCTATAAAAAAAAACCAGTAAATTAAAACCTTTAGGAATAGAATTAAAAGTGTATCATTGTTACATTTTCCATACAAGTTCTTATACATTAGAAAAATGACAATTGCAGATCACTGCTCTATACTGATCCTTTGTTTTATACATTTGGAAAGTAATGCTAGGATTACTTTTTTCCAAAGCCCTTCAGCATAAAGAAAATGTGGATTTTTCTATCTTTGTATTTTAGTTTAATTGTGTGTGTATGCATGTTTGCCTGCATGTATATTTGTATGCCATGTGTGTTGAGTGTTTGCAGAGGGTGAAGGACATTGGATCCCCTGGGACTGGAGCTCTAGAAGAGCGTGAACTACTGAGTAGATACTGAGAATCAGACCCAGGTGGTACTCTAGAAGGACACAGTGCTCTCAGAACTATCTCTCTGGCCCTTGTATTTATCTTAACAAACAAACAAACAAACAAACAAAATCCCCAAAAAACAAAAGTCACTACATATACCATGGCATGACCAGCTGTTTTATGAATGAAATGTTTTCATCAAAAAGGAATTATTTGTAAAAGAAACATTATATACAACTACTTTTCAAGGGGTTGGGTTGATAGAGACACGTCGAGGGCTATAAACTGAACACAATACCAACAATATTGGTACGTATAAAAAAAAAAAATCACTACATTTGCAGGACATATTTTTGGTTTTTTTTATTGTTTGTTTTTTGAGTTTCAAAGTTTCTCTGTACAGCCAGGGCCTATCTTGGACTTACTCTGTAACTCAGAGATCTATCTGCCTGCCTCTGCCTCCCAATGGCTGGGATTAAAGGCATGAACCACCACAGCCTGAATAAAAAAAATTCACTTCTTATATGCAAGTGTGCATGCTATGTGTGTGTGTACCTAGTGCACACTGAAGGTAGAAAAGGACATCAGATTTCCTAAGACTGGAATTATAGCCCCATGGATGCTAGAAGTTGAACCCAGGTCCCCTGGAAAACCGGTAATGTGATCTTACCCACTGAGCCATCTCTCTAGCCTCAAATATTCTTTTAAGCCTATATAAATCTTTCATTAGCACACTGTCTAAAAATAAACCTTCATCAAATTCAAGTCTTAGAAAAGTTCATACATCGTACAAGTTGGCATTTGACATCAGGACTTCGTCTTAGAATCCAACACCCTTCAACATCTGACAATTGATCTCTCTGTACTTAGCTAAATAAATCTCCTAATACTACACCAAAGAGATCCAGGAGCATGTTAGCGTACTCAAAAGAACTTCAGCTATTTAAATGTCAAGCAAAAAGAATTTGGCCATTCTCAACTAACTCATTCAAAAGGAGCCATATAAACTTAGAAAGCTTTAAATTTAAACCTAAAAACAACAACAAAGCCAAGAGTTGACTTTTCTTATACTTTATCATTAGGATTATCATGAAATAGTGGGGCTGGAGAAACGGCTCTGTGTTAAGAACACTGGCTACTCTGCTCTTCTACAGGTCCTAAGTTCAATTCCCAACAACCATATAAGCTTACAACCATCTGAAATGGGATCCTACCCTCTTCTGGTGTACAGGTATATATGCAGACAAATCTTATATTCAAATACACAAATAAATAAATAAACATTAAAAAAAAAGAATGAATGAATGAATGAGATTTCTAAGAAATACTGCCCTGTAGCAAATGTCCCTCTCTTAAGAGCATGAAAAAACATTGTATATCAAGCACTATATATCTTTCATTTTTAAAGCAAATTACTTATTTATTCAATACCTACTACACTGCAAGATACATGTATGCCTTGAATAATTTTATTAAGTTTTGGTGTCTTCTATGGTCTGTTAATTTGAAAAAATGTTAAGGCCAGGCATGTGGCTCATAGCTTTCATCCCAGAACTCAGGAGGCAGAGGCTGGAAAAAAAATCACAAGACCAGCCTGGTCTACATAGTGAGTTCCAGGATGGTCAGGACTAAGTAGACCCCCTGTCTCAAAACAAACACAAAACCTGTAAGCTAGAAGAACTCAGAGACATAAAGAATACAAGGATTAGAGTTGAATTCTGGCTCAACCACTTATGAGGTTTATTTTCTCTAGACAAATAGGTAGTTTAAATCAAAAGTGAGAAATCTAAACATCTAACATATCAAGCTACCAATACATGGGTGTTGCCAGGACAAGAAAACAGTAGACCTGGGCTGGGCACAGGTCTTATGAGGTAAGCGATGACGGTGCTAGAAGAGGTTATTTAGGCTGCTGTGGGAGAACAGGAGTCAGTCTTACTTAGTTCTGTGGCTGATAAAAGTTGGACATAGAACACAAGGAGGTTATGATTTAGTAATGAAATATTCCTAAAAAGGGTCCCAAGTTGGGTTTACTGCCTAGTTGGGGGCACCATAGAGGAAGCTCTGGAAACCTCACGTGATGGACCCTTCTAATTCTATGTATGACGTCCTTTAGGTTTAGCTTCCTTATGAAATAGGATTTAATAAATGCTAGAGTGCATACTACAGTATTCCACTTAAGAATATACTAAAATTCTTATAACAAAACATATATTTGAGTAACTATGTTCAAACATTGCAATTAACTATTCGCGCCACTCACTGATTACCTCTGAAAATACTTAAGAGGGCAAATGGAAATAGCAAAATTCTAAAAACACCAAAAACAAAAACAACCCCCCTCCCAAGAGCTATTTCAATATGCTCAATATTTTAAGGAAACAAGAGCCAACACTTGCCTCCACTTCAGCCATGAATGCCTCTAAGGGGTCATCATCACTGTCAGAGTCTGCGGGCTTGGAATGGAACTGCTGGCGGGTAGGTGAGTTTTCAGCAGGAATGTAAGGTAAATCTACATTGCTGGAGTCTTCTTCTTCATCTTCAAAATACCTGAAAATTAAGACAAACCAGTAAGGAGACTAAAACCTTCACTAGCCCACGCTTTCACCGTGGTGCATTACACAGTAAGAATTCCCAGCAGGGTTTGTTGGCACATGTCTGTGACCCTCGAAAGGAGGAGATCAAGGTAGAAGGATCATGATCATAGCAAGATAGGGCTACTTCTTCACCTTGTGGGAATTGCAGATCAGATCCTACTTCAAAACACAAGTCCATCAAACTCCATTTGAATTAAATATAAAACTCTCCAGTTGACTCAAATACCAAAATCATTATGTTCATCTTGTTCAGAACACTTATCAGGAAAAAAACCCACCATTCCCGAATAACAATTTAAGCAAGCACATGAATACTGTATACCTTAATCCAAGCAAATTCAGGGTGGGGGACAAGAACTTCAATCCTGAAAATTATTAGTATTTCACACTGGTTTAATCATCAAGAATTATCACTTACGCATTTTCTTCATCAAAGTTGGCCCGTTTAGATCCAATTTTGTAGAAAGAAGGAAGCTGTGGTGGAGCAGACTTTCCAAATCCAGAAGAAGAGCTGGCTGCCCCAAAGGCACTATGGGACTGCTGTGGCAGTTTGGCTTCCTCCTTCTTCCCAGCACTGATAGCAAAACCTCCAAAACCAAATCCCCGCTTGGTTCCAGGGCCGCCTTTATTCCAGTTCATGATGCCAATGACTGGTGCTAGGAACAAGATGCACACATATTAATGTGACTTTGTAAACAGCCTTACTAACCCTCAGTTCATTTTCTATGTCTACCTACAAATTTAAGGTGCTGCTTAGTGGTACAGTACTTACTTGTCCCACGTGTGGAGGCCCCAGTACCACGTGAAGGCATGTAACATTGGCCTTCAGATACAATTACAACTTCAACCAAATGATTTTCTCTTAAAATATTTAAGAAACTATTATTCATTTTATTGAGATCCCAAACAAAAGAAGTACTTTTATGAGGTTGTGTAAAATAACCTTTTTATTGGATGGAGTTGTCAAGAATGATCCTAAGACAGTACCTACTATCTCTAATATAGGATCGAAATTGCAAGACAATCTCTTAACCTTTATCATTACTATCTTTAGTGTGTGTGAACACAAACGTGTGCTTTGGTACAAGTGTGGAAATGAAAGGACTGTCCACATGCTCTCGTCACCTTGTGGGAATTGCAGATCAGAACTTAGGTTTATCATGCGGCTCGCTCACTGGCCCTTCAACCTTGCTTGTTCCCCACCCTACCTCCCTCCTCTTTTTTTTTTTTTTTTTAATTTTTTTATTTTGGTAGTCTTGATTGGTCTCAAAGTCAGAGAGCCACCTGCCTCTGGAGTACTACAATTAAAGGCATTTGCCACCACCCCTGGCTTAAATATTTATTCCTAAGCATTTACTCAGGTAAATTTCACTAAATACAAATCCAGTCTTAAAAATAGATAAGGGGGAGGCGGAGGCAGGCAGGATCTCTTTGAGTTAGAGGCCAGCCTGCTCTACAAATCAAGTTCCAGGCCAGCTAGGTCTGTTACAGAGAACCCGTCTTAAAAAAAACAAAAAAACAAAAGCCACAAACAAATGAGAAGGTAAGGAAGAGAAGGCTAGAGAGATGGCTCAGAGGTTAAAAGCACTAGTGCTCTTCCAGAGAACCCAGGTTTGATTTCCAGCACCACATGGTGGCTCAAAACTGTCACGACACCAGTTCCGGAGGATACAATACCCTCCTCCAGCTCCACTAGAACCAGGTTTTGTACATGGTACACACACACACACACACACACACACACACACACACACACACACACACACACACAGGCAAACACTCATACAAACACACAAAACACTTGACTAGGCAAAAGACTTGAATAGATTTCTCTGAAGACAATATATAACTGATCAGTAGATTACATGAAAAGACACCTTGCATCAAAGCCAGGTATAGTAATGCACACATGCAATGTTGGTACTCAAGATGTTACAGTAGAAGGATCTCAAGTACAAGACCAGCTTGGTCTACACAGTATAGGACTGTCTCAAAAATCCTTATACTACAAACAATGAAGGAAATGTAAATCAAAACCACAACGCACACCATTTCATATCGATCAGGATGACTGTTATTAAAAAACAGTAGGGTATCTCATAATGCCTCAAACAAACAAATGCCCCAGAAAACAGCTTTTTATCAATATATCTTTGAAAGCAAAGAAATCCCTTGCTCTTGCCAAAGCAGTACTCAGTATTGACAGATGCTCAAAGCCACAAAAATGAAGATCAGCAACTGCCCCCTTTCTGGATGCCCCCAAGACTGTACTAACCCAAAAGCAACACAAGTATCCTCAGCAAAGTGCTCTCAAGAGAAACACACTCACTCCATCACTATGCTATCAATCCCCCTGCACAGCTGCCAGGAGGAAGACAGAGACAATTTGTTGTATTCACCAAGGCTCATCAGGGCCAACTGATCAGGCCTGATGGAGAGAAGGTATAGCCAGGACTTTATTATGCTGGCAACAAAACTGGAATCACCTAAGTCTAAGGGTTGAGGATATAACTCTGGGAGAGAAAGTGCTGGCAAAGACGTAGGGAAACTGGAACCTCTGCGAACTGCTGGTAGAATGTAAAACAAACAAACAAAAAAGGTTCAGTAACTATGGCAATCAGTATTTTTCTTCCAAAAAAAAAAAAAAAAAAAAAAATCAAGCAAGGTCAACAAGATAGATCACTGGGCAAGAGGACTTGCCTCACCTGAAGGTCCGAGTTCAACTCCTGGGATCTACATGGTGGAAAGTGAGAACCAAGTCCTCCAAGTTGTATTCTGAACACAAATAAATATATACAGGGTTTTTGTTGTTTTTGTTTTTTTAACTTCATTATTAAAAAAAGAAAACCCTTGAAAATAAAAACACCACACTCAAACCAACCAGACCCAAATATATTACTTAGTCAACTTATATACAGCTATGATTGGCATTTAAAATGTAAGCTGTAAAGCTTCATATTAAATGTGTGCATTTATCTACTACCAAAACAAACAAAAATCATGACAAAACTGGGGGTGGGGGATCCATGGAACACTTATTCTAGTTGGAATTCTATCAACAAATGTTTTGGGGTTGTTTCTTTTGGTTGTTATTACTGTTAATTAGAAGAACATACAATTGGCATATAACCCAGAAATTTCACTTATAAATATACACCTCCACCAAATGAAAGCAAAGTTCATTCAAGCTCATAGCAACATTAATCAGGGTTATAAGGCAAAAGGTGGCATCCCGTGTTCACTGACCGATGAATGGTTAAAGAAAACATTACATATATACCTTAAACAGAATATTACTTTGGTTTAAAAAGAAGATTCCAGGCAAGTTATACAGTTCAGTGGTATGGCTCTTGACTTAGCACAGGTGAGGCCCCAGACTCATCCCAAGTACTGGAAAAAAAGAATCCCTTTAAAAACTAAAACACCTAATTTCGTAAACAAACAAAAACCCAAACACCCCCATACAGCAGACTCAATTCAAGCTGGATACTGGTGAGCTCCACTGTCTCACTCTGATCACTACCCACTCTCTGACGTGTGCTCCCCAACTCCGTATGAAATAGATGCTCTTCTCTCCATCTTTACTCTACCACTGCAACTCTCCAACAAGACTGACAGTCATCAAGCCCCCACATAACTACTAGAGTGATCATTATAGCAAAATACATGGCGCGCTTGTTTTGTGTCAGGCAATTGTTTTTTAGGCTCAGAGGATACAAGCATGGAATCAGAAAGCCCTCAGGGAATTCAATGTGGTCAGAGATGGGGAGATGGGGAGGGAGCGAAGGAATGATATTATTCTATTTTAGATCGTAAAAATACCATGAAATGAAAGCAAGCAGGACGAGGAGGTGAGGTACTGCAGACAAGTCAAGGACTCACTGAGCTAAGTATATTACTCAACAGGGCAAAAGTTCTACTACTCTGCCTCAACAATGTCTGTTGTCCTGGAAAAGTCATGTGACTCAGATCTATAAGCTGCATCTACAACTAGCTAACATTCCATAATTTATAAAACATGAAGTATAAAATGAAAATGAAAAGTATAAAATGAAGTAAGAATGAGACAAAACTGCAAACAAAATGAATTTCTACTTCCTTTGGCTGAACAGCACTGTGTCTGTTAATACTGTGTAATCAAGGAAAGTCACATCAAAGAACAGAGCTCCTGAAGTACACACACTCAGCAAAACCATCTTCAAAATACCAATTTATGTTTCTGTCACTCCCTTCAATTTAACTGCTCTCCAGTTAGTCAGACTAGAATTAGGTGTTGCATTGTGGCAGTAAATAACTTTAACCACCCATATTGCCCAGGGTTCCAAAGAAAATCAAGCAGTCTGATGGAGTTCTTACCTCTACTTGGGTTCTCCCACACAAAATCTGTTATTGACATTGACCTATCAAGGTCCTTCTTACCTGTACAGCTCACTGGAATAACAATTCTAGAGCATCAACACAAATATGATTTGTATAGATTTATGTTAAACCCCTTCTCTGGTCTTTAAACACCTGGCACTACATTGTTTCTTAAACACGATACATCTCATGGCTGAGTATTTACATTCACTCTCTTAGGTCTTTAAGAGCAGATACTCATTATTCATGCTTTACATACAAGAGTTTTAAAGAGGAGCTACCCTTGGATGAGAATAACTGAAGATGCTATAAAGGACAGCTTGGTATCCAGGCACCAAAATGTGATGGTTCATTTAGAAATTTTAACAGGATTGTAAAATAATACCAGTTAGCTATATTCAAACTCTAATTCTGCCACTAATAGCATGAATCTTAAAGATGTTATTAGCAGATTTTCCATTTGCAAAATGGTGAGACTATCATACACCTTACTACTAGGTTTTTACTCCAAAATAATGGGGAAAAATGTGTAGTGACCCATGCTTCAGCATTCAAGAGGCTGACAGAGAGGATACTGTGTGTTAAAGACTAACCTGGGCTATAAAGTGAGCTCTAGATCAACATGACCTAAAGAGTGAGACTCTGGACCAAATTCAATAAATAAAACTCAAATATATTGAGTGAAGTATGGCAATACAGTGCAACCCACACTATAGGCATAGTTATCATTTCTCCAGAAAGCAATCTCCCCATTGATAAATTGATAATATCAGATCTCTTAACTCAGATTCCCATTCAAGGGTCAAGCACCACTTACGATATCAAGATCACTGAGTAAAAGAGTGGGGTAAGCTTCATAAGAGAGCTACAATGACAGTTGGTTAATATCTACTCTACTTAATAATCTGCTTAGTAAGAACATCTTAAACACTGTTGAGCCAGTTAGTTTTTTAATGGCTTAATAGGAAATTAAAACAGAATAAAAAATAGCTATATTCAAATTATAATTTTGTCACTTTCTTTAATGTAATGCAAAGCTGTCAAATACCCAAGACTTTCTTTTTTTTTTTTTTTTTTTTTCATTTTTTTTTTTATTAGGTATTTAGCTCATTTACCAAGACTTTCATCACATTCCAAATCTAATAAAATGTGAGTGAGGGGAGTGGTGAGAGTTGTCTGAAAAGCACCCCTTTCCTATCAGTTTTAACAAAGCCAAGGACAACTTGGAACTTTGAAACAGACTACATTATATTATCACAATCTACATTACAGTGAATGGAACTGAATTACAATGTAAGTCAGATTTAGCACTCCTCTGCTCAGACAGCCCCATTTCATGCAGAATGAGGACAAAATCTTCAAAACCGTCTACAAGGCCCTAGTTGCTTTGTTTTCCTTTCTTCCTTTACGGTCTCATCCTTCATCTCATCTTCATCCTCATCTTCTCATTCCTTCATTTGCTAAGTGCTACAAACACACTGCTCCTCTAACAGGCCCAGCTTTGTCCCCTTCAAGGCCTTCATGATTGCTGTCCACCTGCTCAGAACATTCCTTTCTCCAGATACCTCCGTGGTTAGATGCTCTCACCATTTTCTAGCTTGCCTAAATATCTGTTAGATACCAGAAAGGGCTTTCCCTGACTACTCTATTGCAGCTTCTCCCAAGCCTCCTTTGCTGGTACAGACTACTCTTTAACATAAAGCATAACACACATCTCTCCTTCTTCTTTAGAAAGTTTCATAAATGGACTGGTAAAATGGTTCTACAGATTAATCGCCTGACCAGAATTCCATCCTGAGGACCTACATAGTGGAAGGAGAAAACCAACTCCCAGAGGTTGGCCTCTAACCTCTACAGGAGGGCATGATAAACATACATAAAGAAATAACGTGCCGGGCAGTGGTGGCGCATGCCTTTAATCCCAGCACTTGGGAGGCAGAGGCAGGCAGATTTCTGAGTTCCAGGCCAGCCTGGTCTACAGAGTGAGTTCCAGAACAACAAGAGCTATACAGAAAAGCCCTGTCTTGAAAAAACAAAAACAAAGACAAACAAAATAATACGTCCAAAAAATGTATATAAAGAGTCTCATGAGTGCAGTGGTCATAGATTTAACACTTAAGCAATTCAAGAGAGAACAGGCACAGAGGCAAGGCAATAACAATTTTATTTTTAAATGAATCACTGCAATTCTCCTTCTAGGTAAAGTAAAATAACATTTTCGCCCTGGAAGAATAAATTTTTATATCAGACTTACTGTTCACTTCCCACCTGTCAGAACAGGATTGGACTCTACAAAGTTTAAACGAATTAAGACATAACCTACCACCCACGACGGGTGGTGATGCACGCCTTTAATCCCAGCACTTGGGAGGCAGAGGCAGGTGGATCTCTGAGTTCGAGGCCAGCCTGGTCTATAGAGTGAATTCCAGGACAGCCAGGGCTACAGAGAAACCCTGTCTCGAAGGAAGAAAAAAAAGAAAAAGAAAAAGACATAATATCTACTCTACTTAATAATTGTTCAGCTTAATAGCTGTTCAGGTATGTGTAGGAGACAATACAGAAATAACACTTGCAAATAGTAACAACAACAACAACACAGTAGGAAAGCCACAAAACCACAGCCTAAAGGGGTAGGGGTGAAAAGGGAAAAAGCTAAGATGACAGAAAAGTTTATATATGCTTCCAAACTTGACTAGTATAATTTTTTCCTTACGATTCTGATACAGGTTTTCAACCCATATATATTATTCAAATCAGGTAGGCTCAAGTAGGCCGCAAAAAGTTTGTAACTATGGTGATGATGTTAATCATGATCTACTCAAGGTTTCACAAAGATCAATGACTATCACAGCCTTCTAATCTGTCAACCTCCGCTACCGAGACCCTCCCCGCCTCCATTTGTGGGTCCGCAATCCCCAACAGCTACCTACAAGGATCAATACTCCTCCACTGGCTCTCACAGCTTCGGAGCCCAGCACCCTGAAAAATCCCTTCCTGGAGCCCATCAAGCACCGCCTCCGGAAAGCCGCCAAGTGGGCCTCGTTAAGACGTGCAAGGAGCAGAGCCGTGGGAAGGCAACGTAGCTCCAGAGGGCCACCTCGGGGCTCCAGATCGCGTACCCATCCCTGCCCGGACCCCCGCAGCCACCCGGGTCCCCAGGCTCTGCCGATTCTTTGTTAAACGAGGCCGAGGTTCCTCCGCCCTCGCCAGGCCCCAGTTACCTCTCGTGTCCCCCGGGCTAGCGGCACTGCGTCTGGCGAGCCCTTCACCCAAACCCGCTGCCGCGGCTGCAGACGCAGTTGCTACTCCAGTCGGCGCGAAAGAACCCCCGCGGCCCTGCGTACGCGCGGTGCGGGACCGCGTCCAGCCGCGCTCTTCCTCCGCCCCCTTCGCCGCCGCCTCACGGCCCGTTGCTGACTGGGGGTAGGGTGGGGGGAGCGTCTGACATGCGCGCTAAGTAGAGCGCGAGCCGAAGGGTGGGGCTGGGGCTACGGCTGCCGAAAGGCGCCAATTAATGCCGCTCTTCCGATTCCGGAACGCAACATAACTACGTCACACACCCCGGACGGGAATCTGGTCCTGGGTGAGGATTGTGTCTGGGTCGTGTAGTGAGGGAGTCTGCAATGAAGAGAGCCGCGGCGATGGGGAACCGCCCGAAAAACTCAAGGTAATAAGGTGTTGATTGGAAACTTCATTTACATAAGAATGTCCACCTTCCCTTAGCTCTTGTCCCTTGCCAAAAACCAAAGCAACACAAAAAACCCACGACTCGGGCAACATTTCCCTTCATGCCTCTGTCCACATGGCCCCATAGACTATGGCCACCTTTAGCTTCCGGAGCATCCGATCAAAGTGACGTCTACCCGACGGACGGAACCCTACGGGAGAAACGCAGCCTCCGCTAGTTAGAGCACTTGTAGCCCAGGGGACGCTGGGGGTTACGTAATTTTCCCAGCAGCCCTAGCTCGCCTTGCGCGGATGTCCTGAAGGCCGCGCCCCGCCCCCACCCCGCGCGCAGGCGCAAACTAGCTGTACGCATTCTACGTAACGGACGGCTGAAGCTACGTGAAGAGTAGGGTGCCGTGACTGAGCTACCTGTTCTGGGCTGTTCAGTGACATCGCGGCCCGCAGATTATCTTTGCGACCTGAAGACAGAAACCAGACAAAGGCAGGCTGGTTGGAGGTAGTGGCCTCAGGAGCCCCGGGCCCGGTTGCAGCCTCGGGTGCAGGTAGGTAGCGGGGCCATGACATTCCAGTCGGTGTGACCGTGCCAGGCCGAGCGGTGACTAAGTTGCATGGCCGCAGAGCCAGGTACTGTTTCCCTCCTAACCAACCCTTTAAGTCCGGCCGGTGGTGACATGCATCAATACCCTCAACTTATCTTTCCAGAATTAAAAGAAAAAAAAAAAGACTAAACCTCTGTCCATCCTTTTCTGCTCCATTTTATGTTGGGCTTTAGGAAGATTTGGGGGAAGGTTTCGAGTAGATCCCAACCAACAGGACAAAATCTGAGAAAATATCTGGTGTGTAGCCAGAAGAATAAAAGAGCATCGAACTAGGCTTCTCCGTGGTGGACCTAGGACTAGACACTAGAAGTTTCACGGAAGCAACCGCTTCTAGAGTCGACCTTACCCGAAGGTTTCTAACATGCAAGTTATTTGTAACCAACACTTTACTTTGTAAGGTGACAGTAATGTCTACATCATTTCTAGAAATTTCATCATTTTGACTGATGCCACAGAGGCCTGGGAGGACAAGCAATGATTGCTACATATACTCCTTTTTACTGAGAGAGCTTGCGGAAGATAATCAAGATGGGTGTGTTAATGTTGTGCCTGGCTTGGAGTCTAGTGTTTTCTGCTTCAGAAGTCCTAGAGGCTGGATGGCCTGGCAGAGAGCTGTGCATCTGAGAAATGGGTTGACAGGTCCAGCTGAGTCTTATCAGAAAGCCAGTGCACAAATGGCTTGGATAATTTTAACATAAATAACCTTGAGGGAGCCTGTATGAATTCCATTAGAAACACTTCTGTGTTGTGAACACTCCTGGTATAGACTGAAATGGCCAGACTGTCAAATTGACAGGGATATGTAGTTACTTCTGCTTGGACAGGGAGCCACTAAAGCAGACGCTCTTTGTTCTTTGAGGCAGTGCCTCTTACTCTTGCAGGCTGGCCTAATATCACTATGTAGGACAAGGCAGGGCAGGCCACTGGAACTACTATACCTGCCACCACCCCCACCCCCTTAAGTATAGGGTCTCGCTATGTAGTCCTGGCTAGCCTTGAATTTGGACATGTGCCTGCATTTGACTCCTGAGTACTGGGATACCTCACCCACCCTACCGGCCCCTTGGAGCTTTTGAGACAGGGGTCTCCTGAAGCCTGGACTCACTATGTAGAAGAAGATGGCCTTGGACTCTCGGCCTCAGTCTCCCAAGTGCTGGGATTACAGGAGTAAACCGCCACACCCAATCTTATATGGTCCTGCTATCAATTTAGACAGTCTCAACAGCTTGAGTTACATCCCCAGCCTCCCTTTGTAACATTTTAAAAATTACATTAATTTATTTATTTGGGTCAGGCATATATAAAGGGGGAGGTATTATATCGCTGTGCATGGAGAGGTCAGAAGACAACTTCTAGTTTAATCATCAGTCGTAATACACATACCCTATCAGTAATAAAACTCTTACACGCATCTATCCTTTAGGCTGAATTTCAATGCTTAAAAACAGATGTTTATTGTTTTTGTTTTGTTTTTTAGATAATTAAAGATATAGGACTGGTGTTTAGATTAGGGAGCAGAATTGAAAATGTAGCATAAATGCTTTTGTTGGTTGGAAATATTTTTGCATTGTACTCTGTGATTTCATACAAAATCAGTACCTTCAGTCTGAGCCCGTGGAGTAACGTGGTAGTTGGACTGATGCATCTTCTTTCTGTACTTAAGTGTTCACACTTGCGGTGATCTGAGCAAGTGTGTGTTCAGGAGAACGTGTCTGCAGGCCAAACACAGATCTACAGTTGGTCTGTAGGTAAATGGCTGTCTCTTTTAGTACTGATGGTGAAGCCAACCTTATGTATGTCACAAGAATGACAAGAGTTACACTGGCTTCTTTCCAGTCTGCGTGGTTTTTATTTATGGATTATTTTGTAACTATTTACATATCCATAATTGTATCTTATTCTCTATAGTCTTTAGTTCTTTTATAAAGGATTTTTAAGAATAATTTATTTATTTTTATTTTATGCACTTTGGTGTTTTGCCTGTATGCATGACTGTGTGAAGGTGTTGGATTCCCGAGAGCTGGAGTTGCAGACAGTAGTAAGCTGCCATGTTGGTGCTGGGAATTGAACCTGGGTCTTCTGGAAGAGCAACCAGTGCTCTTAACTGTTGACCCATCTCTCCAGACCCTAGAAAGGTTTTAATAGTCTCTCAAAAATACTTTTTTGGTTTTTTGAGACAGGGTTTTTCTGTATAGCCCTGGCTGTACTGGAACTCACTCTGTAGACCAGGCTGACCTCAGACTCAGAAATCCACCTGCCTCTGCCTCCCAAGTGTTGGGATTAAAGGCGTGTGCCGCTATGCCCGGCTTCAAAAATATTTTTGAGGGGGGAAAAAAAACTATGGAATGTATAATATACAGAAAGATTTTAGAGAATTGAACCAAAAGAAATCAATTGTGTATCCTTGTTTTTACTGATAGGATCTGGATAGACCCCATACCTCTTGGCTTCGGCTCATTGTTTCCTTTACGTAGGGCTTTCAGAATCCATGAGTATTGAGGAAGAGAAAAGCAGGAGGCATTTGTGAGATTGTTTTATTTTTCTAAGTAAGGGTCAGCCTGTAGGCAGGCCTTGCCTTGGACTTCTGATCCTCTTTCTACCTCCCAAGTAATGGGATCACAAGCATGTACCACAACTCCTACCTGGCTCTTAAATGACTTAACAATTTACAAAAGACAATAATCACGCATGTGCAAGGGTCGTTCACTTAGCATACACTGTTTCTCACAGCTTGTTTTTAAGGTGCAATGAAAGCCTTCTATGCTTTCTGTGTGGTCCTCTTGGTGTTTGGGAGTGTCTCGGAAGCCAAGTTTGATGATTTCGAAGATGAGGAAGACATAGTAGAGTATGATGATAATGATTTTGCTGAGTTTGAGGACGTCATGGAAGATTCTGTTACGGAGTCGCCTCAGCGAGTGATCAGCACTGAAGATGACGAGGACGAGGCCACCGTGGAGTTGGAAGGGCAGGATGAAAGCCAAGAAGGTGATTTCGAAGATGCAGATACCCAGGTGGGGCTTTTGTTTTTAAGATTTATTTATTTTTATGTGTATGAGTGTTTTGCCTGACTGTAGGTGTGCTGTGTGCACACCGTGCCTGTGAATCCTTTGGAACTGAGCAGCCACGTGGTTTCTGGGAATCAAATCCAGGCCCTTTGCCAGAGCAGCAAGTGCTCTTAATTTATCTCTCCAGCCCCACGAAGTGGGTTGTTCACTGTTGATTTATTGGGGAATTCAGGAGGATGGGAAAATCTATTAGTGCTTTCTCAGACAAAAACCCAAATATACGGAGACTGTTGCTGTCTGGAATCTTCATTTTTGTCTAATACTTTTTGTTTAGCTATTCTAGTTTATTCTCTTGGTTTTTTGTTTGTTTGTTTTGACACAAGGTTTCTCTCTGTAGCCTTGGCTGTCCTGGACCTGGCTTTGTATACCAGGCTGGGACACTAAACTGTAGACCTCAGACTCACAGAGGTCTGCCTGTCTCTGCCTCCCAAGCACTGAGATTAAAAGTGTGTGCCACCACCACCTTTAACTCTTGTGAATATTTTGTGGTATGTTCATACCTTTTACTTTAATGAAGCATTGTGTTTTCTGTGGAGTAGATAAGATCTGAACTGAGAGTAGCTAATGTATGAATGAGAATTTAGAACTTTGGGTTCTAAAGTAAGTGTCCCCTTTTGGTGTTTGGGGGGTTTTTGTGTCATCCTTCAGGTTTGCTATTTATTTATGCTGTGTAATAGCTCATTTTGTTTGCTACTGAGAAAAGGTCTCACTGTGTTTTGTTTTTCTTTTTACCATATGCTTTGGTGTGCATATACATTGCAGAATTAAATTAATACAATCAGGCTAATTACCATCTTCATCACCCACATAGTTTTATATATAGGGAGAAGAGGTGAGAAATCAAGGACATTGCCTTTCTGTCTTGTTTGTTTGTTTGTTTAGAGGCAGGGTCTCACTATGTAGCCCTGGCTATCCTGGAACTTGCTATGTAGACCAAGATGGTCTCAGAATCACAGATCACCTGCCTGTCAGGTGCTGGGATTCAGTGTACTTGCCTCCATGCCTGGCTCTCTTATCGAAATTCAAATATGAAATGTGTTATGAAATTGAAATGTCATTGGCGTGTATGTTAGTTTTCTGGAACTTACTTATCTTACACCTCCAAGTTTAGAATTGTACTAAAAGCATGTCTCTCTGTTCTGTACTTGTTGCTGACAAGTCATGTTTTTCTCTACAGATGTTACCAACAAACTGCGACACAACTGCTGGCGCCATTTGTAGATGTGATTGTGTTTTGTTTTTGTAGGAGGGAGATACAGAAAGTGAGCCATATGATGATGAGGAATTTGAGGGTTATGAAGACAAACCAGATACCTCTTCTAACAAAAATAAAGATCCAATAACAATTGTTGATGTAAGTATATAAGATTCTTAATCACAAACTAAACTATAATCCATTGATACCATAGCTATAATCCATGACGCACAGTAGGTACTGGAATAATAGTGCAGTCTAATAAAGAGCCTAACATGAATTGTGATGAGCATCCGTCACTGTGAGGCAGCTTCATGGTGTAGTCTGGCCTGTCTGCTGTTACTCACTTAGAGTATAGAAGTGGATGGTTGGGCATGCTTAGCTTGATACGTTTGATAGTCTCTACATTTTCTTCTTCTTTTTTTGTTTTGTTGTTTGAGACAGGATTTCTCTGTGTAGTAGCTGTCTGTCCTAGGACTCACTTTGTAGACCAGGCTAGCTTAGAACTCACAGAGACCCTCCTGATTCTGCCTCCCGAGTGCTGGGACTGAAAGCATGTGGTACCACACACAGATCTACATCTTCTGAAAGGCGTTCAAAAGCTGACCTGGAGCTGGGCATAGTAGCCATGCTGTTAGTCCCAGCACTCAGGAAGCAAAGGCAGGCAGATCTCACGATTCTGAGTCCTCTGGTATACAAATCAAGTTCCAGGACAGCTAGGGCCACAGAACCCTGACTTGAAACAAAACAAACAAACTCAAAAATAAAAAGCTGATCTAGAAGATCAAAATGAGCATATTTTTCAGAGTGTAACTTTTTAATTATGACTACTTTGTGTGTAGGGGTATTTTTTTTTTAAAGATTTATTTATTCATTATATGTAAGTACACTGTAGCTGACTTCAGACACTCCAGAAGAGGGCGTCAGATCTCGTTACGGATGGTTGTGAGCCACCATGTGGTTGCTGGGATTTGAACTCCAGATCTTCGGAAGAGCAGTCGGGTGCTCTTACCCACTGAGCCATCTCACCAGCCCTGTAGGGGTATTTTTTCTGCACGTTTGTTAAGTGCACCCTGTGCATGCCTATTCCTCTTGGAGGGCAAAGACAGTATCAGGTCCCTAGAACTGGAGGTAGAGATGGTTATAAGCTACTTTCTGGGTGCTAGAAATCAAACCTATGTCCTCTCCAAGAGCAACCAGTGCTCCTAACCATCAAGTCTTCTCTCTGGCCACTAAAGTGTAACTTTTCCCCAGTGAGAGTTATATAAAGTATCGACTTCTGTCTATGGGCTTTCTCATTTTTTCATCCATTCCTTAGACTCCGTGTTCAACCTCAGCCAAAATTAAATGGGAATTTTTCCTTCTTAAGGTTCCTGCACACCTCCAGAACAGTTGGGAGAGTTATTACCTAGAAATTTTGATGGTGACTGGTCTGCTTGCCTATATCATGAACTACATCATTGGGAAGAATAAAAACAGCCGACTTGCTCAGGCCTGGTTTAACTCTCATAGAGAGCTTTTGGAGAGCAATTTTACATTAGTGGGTAAGTTAAGCCAATCCAAGTCTGGGAGCCTGCCTGGAAACAGTCTGGTAAGAACAGTTTATCCCCTCACTCAACAGAAATAGCTAAATGCTTTCATGGCATGCTGGCTACAGTGCATTTGTTTTCTCCAGTGATCCCATTCTGTTGGCTTCCATATATGAGTAAATTAAACATATAGGCTCATTTTTCCTTAGTCAACAGTATAATTGCTAAATAGCTTTTGATATAGTCAATATAAAAACAAAATTTAAAAAAATTTTTTTTTGATTTTTTTTTTTTTTTTTTTTTTTGAGACAGGGTTTCTCTGTGTAGCCTGGCTGTCCTGGAACTCTGTAGACCAGGCTGGCCTCGAACTCAGAAATCCACCTGCCTCTACCTCCCAAGTGCTGGGATTAAAGGCGTGTGCCAATGCTGCCCAGCCAAAAAATTCTTGTTGAAACAAGAAACTGTCATTTTAGGTTGTTTGATAAACTAGTTTCAGTTTGATTTTTAGAAATCCTCACAATTTCTTCAAGTTCTGGGTCCTTTGGTTTTTATGCCACATGTGGGATATGCACACACTGTGTGGGGCGGGGCAGGCAGCTGTGTGAGGTTGTGAGCTCAGCCGCCTTCATGCTCCTTAGTGGTGAGGTCCGGCCCATCTGCTGCTGGTCACACACACTGCAGTGTGTTCCTCACTTGCATTGTTTTGTCTGGTGGGTTTAGTTGTTTTTAGTTCATTTGTTACTTTATGTGTTGGAGGTGGGCAGGAGTGCTGTGACCAAGAGCACAAGCAGGAAAACAACCTGTAGGAACTTGCTCTCTCCTGCCACATGCAGGCCGCAGGCCCCAGCAGTCGGGGTTTGGTAGCCAATGCCTTCACCAGCTGAGCCATCTTACTGGTCGATTCTGTAGCCCTGACCATGCCTCTGCCTCCCCAATGCCACCAAGTTAGGCCTTATACAATGTTGGGTTTTGTTTGGTTGGCCTTTTTTAAATTTTTTTTTTTTTTGGTCACATATTGTTTCCTAATTGTTCTTTGTGGCAGCACTGTTGATGGGACATAGTTTCTGTTTTTTCTATGAAGGAGGCTGATGTTAAAGCTTATCTAAGGGGTTAAATTGCAGCTATGTTATTAGTCTATGCTAAACTATACCTGTTTACCAGTGGATGCTGTCTCCCCTATTCCATGGTTTTTAGGGTGTTTTTTGATGGTAGAATTTGGGTTGGGGGCGGTGGGGAGCATTCTTTGGCTCATTGCCCTCCCTCTTCTTCATGCCAGACAGAATCCATAACTTTTTTTATGGGAACAATAAAGAGTTGTAAAAGTAAAAAAGAAGCACCACCTCTACTAGCCTGTGCAGCAGCCTGCGGCACCCCAGACACTTGGCCTAGCAGATGATAAAGAGCCTGTCTGTCTCCTTGATGCCCGGTCTTGGTGCCTGCTGTGCACTGGTGGCAGAGGAGATGCCGTTCTCTCTGCTCTCTTCATACATTTACAGAGGAACATGAATGGATAGCAACATAAAATGGTGGAACAGTGGAAATCAGTCCCTTTGCACAGGAATCTCTGGCAGTTGTTTGCTGTAGTCTGCATGAAGTTGGTATAAAATTGAAATAAAATAATGATATTGGTGATTTGAAATGTGTGGAAACTGCCTTTGAACTCTACCCTGTCAGAGGTAATTGGAATCAATGGAGCTCATGCAGAAAATGCAGGCCGTATACACAAGCGTTGTTATGAAGATGGTTGGCCGAGAGGTGACACTGAGTATGTCTTCAAGACTAGATGAATGCATGTACGATGGAGCAGATGATAAATTTATACATCACGTCTATTGAGGTGTAAAACCTTTAAGATAATACTGAAGTAAAAGCAACATTGCTGGTCCTTTAATCCCTGTCCAAGGAGATTCTGTGAGATAGCAGAGCGTTGCTGCCCTAACGTGATCCAAAGGTCCAGTGAGTCAGATTCAGTGCTTTTACTCCTAGGGGATGATGGGACTAACAAAGAAGCCACAAGCACAGGGAAGTTGAATCAGGAGAATGAGCACATCTATAACCTGTGGTGTTCTGGCCGAGTGTGCTGTGAAGGCATGCTTATCCAGCTGAGGGTGAGTAGGGAGCGGCCGCTCCAACGTCTGTCTGCCCTGCAGTTCTGTTTTCCCTGGAGTCCCTCCACGGCCCTTCTGTAACTGTAAGCTGAAGGTATTGATTAATTTCTCTCATTTTTGCAGTTCCTTAAGAGACAAGACTTACTTAATGTCCTGGCCCGGATGATGAGGCCAGTGAGTGATCAAGTGGTAAGTATTCCTGCTGGCTTTCTGGGTACAAACTGAATTGTTTACTAACTGTTCCATTTCTGTCTGGATTGTGTTTAAAACTCACAGCAATCTGTGTCCATGCCAGAAAATATGATTGATGCTTGTCGACCAAAGTGGGTCAGCTTTTCTCATTTCAGCTGTCCGGAGGCCTCTGACTGCTTTCTTGCAGGAATTTAAGTTGTTTGTTTGTTTTACTTTGTTTTCTTTTCAAATATTTTTACTTCAAATGATTAATTTTGATTGAAAGAGCTCAAATCACAATCTAGGTTATTGGCTATATGTCTTTCATTTATTAAATTGACATGAATCTACAAATTGTGTTCACTGTCAAAAATGTCTTTTGCCTCTCTCAAAGAGATATTCTCAGATAGGATTGTTACTAATTTGTTGGTTTTTTTTTCTTCTGGGTTCTGTTAAAGAGACTGCTTTTGCAATTTCCTGTAAATACAGAAGTACAGATTTTTTTTTTAATACAGCTATCATTTACCAGGTTTTTTCCTACATTTAGCATCCTGGGACCCTCCTTTGGAAAAAAGATTTTTGAATTTTATGTGTGAGGTGCCTATATGTCTGTCTGTGTACCACATGTGTTCTTGGATTGTCTAGACATCAGCTGGGATTCAACAATTCATTTCTGACACTGCCTGGAATTAGCTTCAGGTTCTACAGGTTGAAGGGTTCAGGCCCCACTCCCTACCCTCAGTGTCTCTACTTGTGAGGAAATTTCAAACCCCAGGCCACCATACCATATGCACTTTTGGCTGGGCAAGTTGAGGGTTCCCATTGCCTCCCTCCAGGTTTAATAACTTTTTTTGAATGATTCACAGAATTCATGGCAAACCTTTGCTTATATTTACTGACTTATTGAGGACACAACTCAGCAATAGCCAGTTTGGGGGGCGGGGGGAGAGGGTGCCAGGCATGGTAGCGCACGCCTTTAATGCCATGCCAGCACTGGTGAGTCTGCAGGTGGATCAGCCAGCCTAGACTACATAGGGAGCTCCAGCTTGGGCTACAGAGTGAACTCAGCCTGGCCAGAGCTACACAGTGAGATGCTGTGGAAAGGGACGGAGGAGTGTGGAGCCTCTTTATCATCTCTGAGCATCCTGCTGTTTTAGTGAATCCACACGCTTACAAATATGGAAGCTTTCTGAATGTGGCTCAAGGGTTTCTAAAGCACAAAGCTCCGTGTTCCTCTTCTTCAGGACCTTGAGGAGGGCTGAAAGTTTCAGCCCTCAGCGTTTGCTCTATCACATGATCAGCCCGCAATTCCTGAAGCTGTGTGGAGAACTTAAATTAGTGTGAACACAGGCTGATTGAAAGGGGTTTCTTACAAATAATGAAGCATAAAGGTTTTAGTTCTGTTCCAGAAACCTGTGACAAACCTAGATGTAATTCTTTTTTTTTTTTTTTTAATTTATATATATGAGTACACCATTGCTCTCTTCAGACACACCAGAAGAGGGCATAGGATCCCATTACAGATGGTTGTGAGCCACCATGTGGTGGCTAGGGATCGAACTCAGGACCTCTGAAAGAGTATTAGTGCCGTGTTTCTTCATAACAATTTGCCACAAAACTGATCAGTTTAAAATAGTACCATCGGGGTCTAGAGAGATGGCTCAGCTCGGCAGTTGGAGCTCTTCCACAATACCTGGATTGTAGAACCAACACCCAGCTCTTAACCAACATTCTGTTACTCTAGTTCCAGGGGATCCAGTGCCCTCTTCTAGCCTCCAAAGGTGCTGCACACATGGTGCACAGATAAGCATGCAGGCAAACATATAACAGAATAGAAATAATAAATCTTTTTCTGTGTGTGGTTTTTTTCTTTTGGTTTTGGTTTTTTTTTTTTGAGAGTCTAACTTTGTAGACCAGCCCTCAAACTGGAATTAAAGGTATCCATTTCCATAACCAGCAACCTTTAAAAAAAAATTTTTGAGACCTTGTCTCAAAAGCAAAACAAAAACAACAGCAATAACAACAAAAAGCCAAACAAACAAAAGGAAAGGAAAAAGGGAAACCAGAACAATTTATAATCTCACAGTGAATGAGTACATAAGCGGCCCAGAGTGGGTTAGCTGGGTCCTTTGCTTAGGCCTGCAAGGCTGAAAACGGCGTCAGCCGGGCTTGTGTTTCCTTCTTTCCAAGCACATTCAGTTCCTTGTATTCATAGTTAGCTGTTCTTTCACTGCCCATCAACTAGGAGCTACCCAGGTCTGGAGGTCTGGACCTCAGGACTTTAATCCATCCCTCTCCTTGATGGTCATGTAGGTCCCAAAGCTTCTCTTCTCCAGCTGAGGCCCAGTTATCTTATTAACTTGCTGGATCGTTTCTCATACCCAAGACAGTGCTCTTTCCTTAGTTGGAATCAACCCCCTGGGGGTCCCCTGTCACACCCAAGAACCCTGTTCACGGGAAGAGTGTGGATACCAGAAGGCTGAACTTTTAGGGCCATTTAGAAACCTACCCACCATAGAACTCAGTAAGCGAGTCTTGTCTTGTCTTGTTTTCTTTTTAAAGCAAATAAAAGTAACAATGAATGACGAGGACATGGACACATACGTGTTTGCTGTCGGCACTCGCAAAGCTTTGCTGCGACTACAGAAAGAGATGCAGGATCTGGTATGTCAAGTTGCTCTAATTTAAATGTTTGTCAAAACTGCCTCTTCATCACAAAGAAGTTCAGCTCTGTAGGACAGCACAGTTCTGTCTCTCAGATGTTAAGCACCACTTCAAAATAGATTGTACCCAGCACTTGGGAGGCAGAGGCAGGCGGATTTCTGAGTTCGAGGCCAGCCTGGTCTCCAAAGTGAGTTCCAGGACAGCTAGGGCTATACAGAGAAACCTTGTCTCGAAAAACCAAAAAAAAAAAAAAAAGATTGTACATACCTAGCAGTCTGGGAAGAACTGTATAAAATATCATGTTTCCTGTTTTCGATTTTTCTTCCAGAGTGAGTTTTGCAGTGATAAACCAAAGTCTGGAGCAAAGTATGGACTGCCAGACTCTTTGGCCATTCTGTCAGAAATGGGAGAAGTCACAGAGGGAATGATGGATACAAAGGTAAATGTGGTACGGGATGTGCTCCAGTGCATGTGTATGACGTCATGAGTTCTAGACCAGGCTAGGTAGTACAAGGAGAGACTCTCCAAATAAATGAAGAAATGTGTGTGTGTGTGTGTGTGTGTACACGTTATATATCTCACATACTGAATTTTACTTGACCCTTGCTAAAGCAACAGGCAAATAATCTCTGACTACAATCACTCATGATAAGCATTCTTTGTGTAACTTACAGTAATCTACCTGATTTTGATCAACTGGGTAACACAGCTGTCGATTTTCTGCCATTCTAATTGAGGCATTGGCTAGCTCTCATGTTGAGCTGGTGATCTCCTACAGTTGGGACAGGTCTCCTCTGAGCCGTTCATTAGTTACAGGTGTGCACTGCTTGCTCCTGCTGATAGCTCAGCAGAGGGCTGTCAGTCCAGGAGACAGACAGCATGCGGTTAAGAGCACCGAGCAATTGTAAGGACGGTAGCTTGCAGGCCGGGCAGTGGTGGCACACACCTTTAATCCCAACACTCGGGAGGCAGAGGTAGGCGGATTTCTGAGTTCAAGGCCAGCCTGGTTTACAGAGTGAGTTCCAGGACAGCCAGGGCTACACAGAGAAACCCTGTCTCAGGGAAAAAAAAAAAAAGAAAGGACTGTAGCTCTTGTCCTAGCACCTTCCTGACAAGCTAAGTGTCCCACAGCTCCAGCTATGAGGGATGTGACTCTCCTGCCTTCCCCAGGTACACAGCACACATGCACACACATTGACATGCACAAGTAAAATAAAAAGTTCTCTAAAAGACCCATTGACTTTCAAGGTTTTTGTTTTAATTTTTGAGTCTTACTATGTAACCCTGGCTCATAGAGGTCCACCTGCCTCTATCCCCCCAAATGCTACAAATAAAGATGTGCACCGCCACTCCAAGGCAACATTCAGGTTTGCTTGTTTGTTTAAGACTTCAGTCTAGTCTTGAGTTTCAGTTTGTATAAGTAAAGGTGGGCACACAGGGTGGGCACTTGTGATCCTGTCATGGGAGGGACTAAGGCTGGAGGGTGACTGCAGAGAATAGCCCTGGCTGTGCTGGAACTTGCTTTTGTAGTCCAGGCTGGCCTTGATCTCATGACTCCCCAGTGCTGGGACTAAGAGAACCATCTCTTTAAATTGAAGGTGAGGTAATTTTTTTAAAAGAAATATTTTAATCTGAATGACATTTTATAAAAGTATGGATTAAAAAGTGAATATCTATGAAAGCTTGGGAGTGCACTAAACTAGTTAATATTCTTTCTGTTTTGTTTTTTTTTTCAGATGGTTCATTTTCTTACACACTATGCTGATAAGATTGAATCTGTTCATTTTTCAGACCAGTTCTCTGGTCCAAAGATTATGCAAGAGTATGTATAAAGTCAAAGCATTGAATTCATTTCCCTTATTAGCTTTATGTTGGAACACCACAGGTAGCCTCGTTAGCCTGACCCAGTCGTTCAGAGTGAATTATCGCTCATGTACTCAGGGACCAGGGCTGGCTTCCCAGCTCCCTTATGAAGGCTAAAAACCACTCTTAACTCCAATTCCAGGAGATTTGACACCCTTCTCGGACGTCCATGGGCACTGCATACACACATACATGCAGGCAAAACACTCCAACACATAAATAAATAGAAATTTAGAAATTAAAAAATAAGCAAAAGTGTTTAGAAGTATGGCCTCATTTTTTTTGTTTGTTTATTTATTTAATGTCTGTGAGTACACTATACTCTATTCAGACACACCAGAAGAGGGCATTGGATTCCCATTACAGATGGTTGTGAGCCACCATATGGGTGCTGAGAATTGAACTCAGGACCTCTGGAAGAGCAGTCAGTGCTCTTAACCCCTGAGCCATCCCTCCAGCCCATGGCCTCATTCTTAAATAGAGGCATTTCTGGCTCCCCAGGTGAAAGTGGTTATATCTTGTCTACTGGAAACATCCCTGGAGGGGTTCACATGTAGCAGAGTGTCCTGTGCTTACCTGTGACTTGGAGGTGCAGAGTACACTTACTGCTGTTTGCAGGTATTTGCCCACCTGAGTCAGATGTGTGCTGGTATGCATAGATGGACGGGTCCTTGCTTACAATCTCTTAACAGACTTCTCTCTGATGACAGGGAAGGCCAGCCTTTAAAGCTGCCTGACACCAAGAGGACGCTACTGTTTACATTTAATGGTAAGTGTTCTGGGTCCTGTCTGTCTAGTGCTTGGCTTCCTCTCAAATGTTTTTGAGATTATTTTTCCTTCTGAAATAATAGCTCTAAAACTGCAGCACTGCTAACTTCCTTCCTCCTTGTTGATTTCTGGGTTCCTCCAAGGAGCTACACTGTTAGCATTAAAACAGACAGACTGCCAACCCAGAAGTGTTAATGCTGCCATTACTCAGTAGGAAAATGGCTTTGTTTTCCAGTGCCTGGCTCAGGTAACACATACCCAAAGGATATGGAGTCTTTGCTACCCCTGATGAACATGGTGATTTATTCTATCGATAAAGCCAAAAAGTTCCGACTCAACAGAGAAGTAAGTCCCTAGTCCTTTCTTACAAACCAGCCCCTATTATTGTTGGGTTTTCCCCTGATGGGCAGCAGCTGTCAGTGACTGCAGCGACCCAGCCTTTGCTGGTTGACTTGAAAGTGTCAAAGGGGAGGAGTTGAGCCATGCTAAGTTGGGTTTTCTCCTGTGCATTAGAATTGGTTCCTTATGAAGTCTTTGTTTTCTGGGGAAGGGGAAACAAAAAGCAGATAAGAACCGGGCTCGTGTGGAAGAGAACTTTCTGAAGCTGACACATGTGCAGAGACAGGAGGCTGCACAGTCTCGGCGTGAGGAGAAAAAAAGAGCTGAGAAGGAGCGGATCATGAACGAGGAGGACCCTGAGAAACAGCGCAGGCTGGAAGTGAGACACTCAGAGGCTCGGCTGCTGGGCTCAGCTTCTCTATTATGTGGTTTTATGTTTTAAGATTATTTTGTCGTTTTTTTTTTTCTCTCTCTCAGAGCTGAGGACAGGTACAGGGCCTTGTGCTTGCTAGGCATGCGCTCTACCACTGAGCTAAATCCCCATCCCTGTTTCGAGATTACAATTATACCATTTCCCTCTTCCTTGTCCTCCCTTCCAAACCTCCCATATATTAGTTCCTTTCCACAGCTCTCTTTCAAACTTAGGGCTTCTTTTTCTTTGTTGTAGTGACGTGTGTGTGTGTGTGTGTGTGTGTGTGTGCGCGCGTGCGTGCGCGTGCGCGTGTGCATGCTCTTGCATACCTTAACTATATAAATACAGTCTATTGAGTCTGTCTGCTGTTAGCTGTGTGCAGTTTTCAGAACTGACCCTTTGGGTACTGGGTAACCAGTTGATGCTCTTATCTGGGAAGGCTGGTTCTCCTGCTATCAGAGTTCCTCAGCTGCCTGCAGTTCTTTGTCTAGGGTTGAGGTTTTTGTGAGATTGCCCCAAAACTGCTGTTTTGTTTTGAATTATCTACATGCCTATTTCTACCCTACTGTCTACTATAATTCTCTGTAGAAATGTGCACAAAGTTGGGCAGTGGTGGTGCACATCTTTAATCCCAGCACTCGGGAGGAGTGAATTCCAGGACAGCTAGGACTATACAAAGAGAGACCCTATTTCAAACTTCTAGCACTGCCACTCTCAAAAAAAAAGGATTTTGAGTAATAATAGGGTGAGTGGAGGTGCCCGGTGTGGAGTTCAGATGCATCAGATCCCTTGGAGCTGGAATTAAAGGCAGCTGTGAACCACCTGACAGATGCTTGGAACAGAGCTTGGGTCTTCTGCAGAAGCATCCTGAGGTCTAACCACCAAACCGGTTCCCCAGCCCCTGGGTTTTAGTGTGTCCTTAGAGCTTAATTTGGACCCTCTTCCCCTCCCTGTTACACAGGAAGCTGCTTTGAGGAGAGAACAAAAGAAGTTGGAGAAGAAGCAAATGAAAATGAAACAAATCAAAGTGAAAGCCATGTAGAGCTGGTTGCAGAGGTTGTGTCCTTGCTGCCGTTAGCTCTCCGTCCACCGGAGACAGGAAAAGCAGGAGTCTGCACCTAACAGTCACGAGTCTCTGCTGACTGAGAGATCTTTATCTCACCCTCTCCTCTCGGTTTAGAGTTCTACAGAGGTTATAGATACAATGAAAGGGCTCTTTCAGTTATTTCCTTCCAGATAATCAAATTATTTTGATTATTTTATAAAAGGAGCGGTATATAAAGTATGTGTAGTTTTAAAATATATTTAAATTATAATGTGAATCATCAGTGCGTTACTTTGGTGTTTGAAGACCGATCATGAAATTTCTAGGTAGATTGTTGCTCTTTGTTTAAACTGGACAGTTGAAATAACTATGGAGACTGACTCTAAACCAAGACCCTAATATCTATTGGAATTGCACAATAAACATTGCTTGTTTTTTCTGTGTCCACATTAAACTTGTGAAAAAAGTGGAACGTAGAACACTATGTGGTGATAAATTCAGAGACTTAGAGCATAGTACAGCGTATGGTTTGTGTGTGGGTGGTGCTATGGCAGTATTATAGGAGGGAATCTGTCGGTATTAGGATACTGTAAGTCAGTGGAAGATTCTAGATGTAGGTAGTACAGGAGCAGTTTCTCATTGCCTGATACTATGAGCTAATGACACTGTGAGTGCTGGATTTGAAGTAGTTATGTGCTTATTTTTCTTGAGCAAGAATGCATGACAAGGTGAAGTGCTTCACCTAGCTCCCTCCGCTCAGCAGCAGTCAGGTGGCTGGGCTCTGTGAGGTCACAGTGGTTTGCTTGCTTGCTGCAGCCTGGTAGGTGTTCATGGAGGAGCTGATCTCTGTCTTAGGCGTGCACTTTGCTTCCACGCCTGCTTTTATATCGTCCACAAGGCCGGTTTGTACTTTCTTGAAACAAATAACCAATCGATATACACAAATATGCTTTTAAAAAGTGAGCTTTTTTTAAATGAATCAGAATTTTGTCTGACTCATGAGGCGGAAGCGATGGTAGGGAGAGGTTCCTCTCTGTGCATAAGCATTTGGCTTGTTGAGATCTCTGCATTTTATAAATGCTTCCTACTGAGAAAGCATTTCTTAAGTCTTTGCTTGTACCAGGTCATTTTTGCTGGGGTGGGAAAGGGTGGTTTTTGCTTTGGGAGCGGGTAGTGGGGTTTTGTTGATGCTTTCTGTGTTCTGATGCAGTAACAGTGAGTTGCGGTGAAAACTGTGTGTGCTGTTGCCTTGGGAATTGTATGGAGTTTTTCACATGGCTTTGTGTAGGCTAATAGAAATATATGCACTGGGATATTCAAGTGTAATGTTTTTTAACAGTTCACAAGTTTAAGTTATTAAAAATAACACAAAATTAAATCACTTTAAGGCCAGATAATTTTAGACTTAACATTGTTTTACAAATCTTTAAAATACATTTAGAATCAAAATTTATGTGTTTAGTTATCGTTTAAGTAATATAAGCTTTCTTAAAGTCCCATACATCAGACCGTGGCAGCTAATTTTGTAACAAGCATTCATATGAACTACCTATGACATATATTAAACTGATTGACAAAATCTGTGTGCTGCTTTGACTTTTTGTAGTTGTCCTACAAGAATATGTATACTGTTCTCTTATTAAAAGCAGGAAAATCGTTTTCCTTCAAAAGCATTAATCTTGAATATTCCTTTATGGTTACCACTCTAAAGCCCTGTATGTATTGTTTCAGAAAGGGTCTCACTATGTAGCCCAAGCTGGCCACAGTCAAACTCAGGATGATTTTCTCTCCTCAGCCTGCTGAGTGCTGGGACACTGACATACCACTGCACTGTGGCCCACAGGTTTTATTTTTTTTGAATTATTTTTTTTATTACTTTTTAGGTTTTGTTTGTTTTGGTTTTAGTTTAGTTTAGGTTTTTATTAATTTATTATGTATACAGCATTCTGCCTGCAAGTATGTCTGCAGGCCAGAAGAAGGCAACATAGGAGTCAGGGCTCTTAATCTCTAAGTCATCTCTCCAACTCCCTTGTTCTTTTTTGTTGGGGGGGGTGTTGTTGTAGTAGGGTTTTTTGGTTGTTTTGTTTGAGACAGAGTTTTGAGCTGTAGACCAGGCTGGCCTTGAACTCAGAGATACACCTGCTTCTGCTTCCCAAGTGCTGGAATTAAAGGTGTGCGCCACCATTACCTGTCTTAATTTTATTTTTTTGGTTTTGTGTTGAAATAGGGTCTCTCTGTGTAGGGCTGACTGGCCTAGAACTCACTTTCTAGGCCAGGCTGACCTTTGCCTCGGATCTGCTGGTATCACCTGCATGTGTGTGCTGTCACACCCAGCCCACTTTAGCTACAGTGTTAATCAGCTCTCCATCACTGTGACAGGACAGCTGAGATGAGCTTCAGGTAGGAAAAGATGGTTTGGGTAGAGCACACCTGCTTGCTTCCCCGTGGCCAGGGAGTTGACAGACAGGAGAGGCAGGCGGTCTGATATCTCAAAGCCACACCCTCAACGGCCTCACTTCCTTCTTTGGTTTCCATCACCTACCCATAGTGCCACTGGCTATATGGCTTTACTGTGGAACTTTGGTGACATTTAAGATCCAAACCATTATAGTCTTCTCCTTGGGTAAGACATCTTGTTCTGTACAGAATCAGAGGACCAAGAGAGGAGAATGTTGCTTACTGTCACACTAGGAAGAATCCATCTTCCAAAATCTTTTTGCCTGGATCACTAGCAAGCCAAAATTATCCCTGAAGCATAGACAAAGACTGTCAACAAAACCAGTTGCTAGGACCAGAGGGATGGCTCAGTGGGTAAAGGTGCTTGCTAAGCTTGACCTTAGTTTGAGCCTCAGAATACATGCAACTCCTACACGTGGTTGTTTGACCACCACATGTGGGCCATGGTGTGTGCACACACATGTACACAGTAGGTGAATAAATAAATGTGTTGAAAAAAAATTGCTAAGCCTTTTCTTTTGGGTAAGTTACTGACCTCTGAGTCTGCTGTTTATTCCTTTATAATGTGGGGGTAAACATTTTTCCTGTGTACCTCACAGTTTAACTTTTTCTTTATGTGTATGTGTGTTTTGCCTGCATGTATGTCTATGTACCATGTGTGTACAGTGCCTAAGGAGGCCAGAAGAGTGTTAGAACTTCTGGGACTGGACTTACCTGTGGCTGTAAGCTGCCCTGAGGGTGCTGGGAACTGAACCCAGCACCTTTGCAAGAGTAGTCAGTGCTCTTAACTGCTGAGCCATCTCCAACTCATCTCACAGCTTAAAACCAAAAGATAATGTGTGCAAAGTTGTTTTATAATCTTACACTTTACAAAGGCAAGACTACTATCCAATGGTGCAGTTTTACTTTATTCTCTTGTTCTCGTCTGTCCAGTGGAATGAGGTGAGTGAATTCTTTTATCCTCTGACTTTATCTGTCAGAACTGACAAGGTGTTTGTTTTGTTTTTTTTGGAGCTGGAGGGTGCAATGAAAATAGAGGAATTATAATTGTGTTTCTTTAGTCCAAGGAAACCTCATGGTTAGGCATCAGATCTAGAGCTCCTCTATATGGGCCTCGGAGAAAGGGGAATACTTGGTGACACGTCAAGCCTCCGGTAGGAAGTAGAGAGTGTGAAGATTGTATCAGGTCTGCTGGATTTTGTGAAGAGTCAAATTCTGTACTTTTTCCACCCAGGTTCTCTTGTGCCTCATTTAACTCTAAAGGTAAAGGATGTAAGAGGGAAGAGTTAGACCCGTAGGTATGGCTTCTATTACAAACTGCTGAAACAAAGTAAAGAGAAGCCTGGCTGGGCGTGGGGCTGATGTCTTTTCAAGTGTTTGAAGATCGGCAAAAGATTTTATTACAAAAGGAAGATATCAGGGCTAGAGAAAGGCGAGGGGTTGAGAGCACTTACTACCCATGCAAAGGACCCACATTCAAATCTCAGCCCTAGGGGAATCTGTTGCCCTCATCTGGTCTCTGCAGGCACATACAGGCATCTAAACATATATTTTTAAAAAATCTTAAAGGAAAACAGTGTTAGGTTGTATAAGTTCACAGCTTTCTTATCCCTCTGAATTAAGAAGGAAGAAAAGAACGCTGTTATTTTTCCCAGTGGTGGATCCTACTGCTTGCTTTGAGGTGAGATCTCATCTGTAACCCAGACTGGCCTGTGTCCCAGTCTCCAGAGAGGGTGACAGGTAGATACCAACACATCTACTGTTTTCTTAGAGGACTAGCATCACATAGGCTAGTTTCCAGGGCATAGATAGGCTTGGCCTTTCAGGCAGCTGGAGTACACTCCCATGCTCACTCGCTGTCCTACCCACCTCTTGAGACAGAGTCTTGTGTATTCCAGGCTGGCCTCCAGCTTCTGGTCCTCACCCTGGCCTTAAAGTATTCCTTTTCCTTGGGAGTTACTGAAGAGCAAGGTGGTACTAAACTTTTCAAACTTTTTTTTTTTTTTGCATTATTCAAAAGTATTTCAGGCTGTAGAGATGGCTCAGTGGTTAAGAGCACTGACTGCTCTTCCAGAGATGCTGAGTTCAATTCTCAGCAACACAGGGTGGCTCACAACCATCTGTAATGGAATCCAATGCCCTCTTCTGGTGTGCTCATATGCATAAAATAAATATATCTTAAAGTATTCTAGGTAACATGCAGAATGGGCTTCACTACATGTTCATACCCGTAACATTGTATTTTACCCATGTTTGTTCCCAGAGTACTCTTCCCCCCCCTTCCATTCATATTTTAAATTTATATAGCTTTCTTCTGTACATTTTTCTGTAGCTTAGCTTATCACTTTGCATAGAACTGAAGCCTGTTTCCTGTGCCAAGGATGCTCTGGCATTGTGCATCATATATTTATAACCACACACACTTGACCCCAAGGCCTCCTCCGTGTTGGGTGAGCACTCTACTGATACACATCCAGCCCTCCTATTCCAGTGCGTTTATCAAGGCTCTTTTGTCTTCCTACTCCTTTCTAAAATGGCTATTTGAAAGCTCATATTAGGTAGTAGAATGTAAAGTGCTTAAGGACGTATGGTGGCAAATACCTAGCAGATTAAGTAATTCTAGTCGACTTGTTCTACACCACAAAAAAAAAAAAAAAAAAAAAAACAGCAGCCAGTAGAACAGCAGCCAGTTTTCCAAGTCAATTTCAGAAAGCACTGGGAATCTTTTAGCACCTAACACTAATACTTCAAAAAGCATCAGGAGCCTGTACTTCCCTGGACTCACACTCTAATCTCTGTTGACCTTTTAGTATACAGTTTACTATGACTCAGTAAGACTGCTGGATGAGAAGCTGTGCATTTGGCCACTCACACAGTCACAGTAGAGTCTGGGGTTCTCTGAGCAGTTACTGTGGGCAGCCATCCAGTTGGTAAAATCTTTTAGCCACACTCAATTTGTAACATCCTGTTAGAAAATGTGTTGGCTGGGTCACTAGGTATAGATGAAATACCCAGTGTTTACACATCCTATTGTAATGACTGTAAGAGGCTTTAGGGCTCAGGCATTTGTCCAGAATGCTGTGAAGCCCTAGGTTCAATGTCTAGTACAGTCCAAAGAAGGGGAAGGGAAAGAAAGGAGAAAGAAAAACTCAATTTGAGGTTGCCTTGGCAATTAGAGCCCGGCGCAGTGGTTCACACCTATAATCCCAGAAGAGACGGGGTTTACCAAATTTAAGGCCAGTCTGGTTAGCCTGGACTAGATGTGAGACCCTGTCTCAGAGTTTGGGGCTGGAGAGCTGGGTCAGCAGAAAGATGCATTTGCTGCTCTTGGAAAGGATCAAGCACCGGCAACTATCTGTCACCCCATCCAGTTCCTCCGCCTGCTTCTGCGCGCACATACACACACACACAAGTACATTCAAGTACAAGTACACACACAACATATGAAAAAATAAAAACCGAAGCTTGACACCTTTTCAGGTATTGCTTTCCCTAATATTCTGGATTCCAAAGACCATGTGAACTGGCAGAAACTGCATTTTCCTCCAGTCCCCTTGCTTTTTGTGAGTTCGTGATGTTTGTTTGATGATGAAATGTGGTGAGACTGAGAACAAATTTGGCATGTTAAACGCACTAGGCAAGGTTACAGCTGTGTGTAAAACATTGAGATCTTCAGGTGAGGGTAGTGTGCGTTTCCAAGTTCCTGTATGATGTGGCCAAACTTAAAATTCTTGGAAGTTAGTCGACTGGTATAAATCTGAGACAGGAAAAAAAACAAGTATTCATTACTTGACAGTATGTACACAGATGTATTGGGCCCTCACTCCACAGTAACTGAAGTGACTAAAAATCACTTCATGATAAAACGGAGTCCTCATTTTATTAGTCCTATATGGTTTGGCCCCTGCTGTCTTTTTTCATAAAGGCAAACTCATCACAGGTTTCTGCTAATAGAGGACATACCACCAAGTCTTTAATCCCATCCCAGCAGAGGCAGAGGGAAGCTGATCTGAAGGCCAGTCCAGACTACATGCGACACTATCTCAAAAATACCTCACTACCAAAAAATAGTTATGAAGCACTTAGGGACAAAAAAAAAAAAAAAAAAAACCCCAACAAAAAACAAACCATAGCTCTCGTTTAGTTGAGCTATTTTCTGTGCTTTAAGGAGAAGGAACTTTGGGCACAAAGGGTAAGTTTCCTCTTTGTTGTTCTATTGCCTGAGACTGACCCAAGAAAGACTTGTTTTTCAATTGGAGTCCTACCAGGTGAAATGGCACCTGGGATTTGGGAACCGCAGAGTGTGGGATGAGGGGTGGGAATACCCCTGGTAGCCAAGTCAATAGCTATAGTTAGCCCTTGCCCCTTTTCTTGCTGCTGGGTTAGGAGGGGTACAGAGACTCGAGGGAGACTCTAGGGTCCTTTGGAACTGCAACAATGACAAGGTCTTTCGCTTCCACATACGTGGGGAAACCTGCCTTCGTCCTAGATAAGGAACGACCTCAGCAAAGGGGAAAAAAGACTAGTTAATAACTCTCTCCCTGACGAAGCGACTGCGGGTCTAGCATGTCCGGTAACGGTAACGTGGGATGGAAGCAGAAGCTCTCTCTGGGGAAAAGCGGAGCTTCCTCCACTGGGATGGGTGGGGTGAAGCGAGGCGAGACGAAGCAGAGTCCTTAGTGGGCAGGGGGTAAGGCGGAGCATCTTCTGAGAACCGGGCAAGGCAGGACTTCCTCTGCTGGAGGCAAGAGGCGGAGCTCCCTTCTTGGGTGGGGCAAAGCAGGGCTTCTCCGTAGGGGAGGGGCGGGACTTCCTCCGTGGGGCGGGAGTAGGAGGGGCTTGTTCCGTGAAGGGGAGGGGCGAGGCTCGGCCAGTCTCCCTGGGTCCCTCCACTGCGCATGTCACGTTGCGTACCTCCCTCCCAGCAACCGGCCTGGCGGCAGCGCGGCTACAAAACTGAGGAGGCGGAGCCGAGACGGAGTCGGTACTGCGCTCTGACTCCTAGACCAGGTACCCGGTGGCGGAGCCGCCTGGTGCGCTCCCAGGGATAATCCCTCTTGCCAGACTCCGAGTCCGTGTCCTCGGGGGTGAGCCTCAAGTGGCCATCCCGGCTCACCCTCGCCCTCCTCTGGCCCTCATTTAACCTGGGTTCTGGGTTCCCGCATTGAGGTTACAGCCTGAGAGCAAAATTAGGCTTGGGCCTGGCTGGGGAGATGCTGAGCAGAGTTGCCGGACCGGAGAGGCTAGCTACCGCATGGCCTCCCCACCTTTTCCGGGGCTTCCAAATGGGGTTGAGTTCTCATACGGAAGCAAGATCAGAGCTATTCTCTGCTTTGGTCAAAACGAAGAGTTTCTAAATGTGTTGTCTTAAGTGTCCCAGCAGTTTTGGGGACCGAGTATGGTGGCGGAGAGTGAGCATGACAGAAGGGGAGTGGCTAAATAAAATTGTTCATAATTTTAGGAAATAGATAACTTCTCAACTCAGTCTTCTGCTAAGACCCTAAGGTACTTCAATTTGACCCCTTTCTCCCAGACGGTTGGACTCGGTCTTACTGAAATACCCGTTGAAGTAGAACTATGTTCCAGTGTTTGGATGGGTCTTCATGATAGTTGATAACCTTATCCGGAGGTACCCAACACCTGAGACTGACTCAGATCCTTGAGGGTTGATTAACCAAATTTGAGACTGTGGGCGTGGCTCAGCGCCTGAGTTCTTGATTAACATCAGTGCGGACTTGCTTTCCATTCTCCACACTACCAAAAAGAAAATTGCTAACTTGCTTCTGCCGTAGTGCAGGAACTTAATAGTTTAACCATTAGTTATAGTACGGAAACTGGTCAACTCTCTTCACCCTTTAATTAGGTTTCTTAGAAGATTTTTTGGCTGGGTTTATAGTTGTGACCTCCGACATAAAGTTTGGAGGACCAGCGGTAAAAATAGAAGAAAAAAAAGTCTGTCAGAACAAGTGAATTCTCCTATCGGTACCTGTTGTAGTGGGAGAGATAATGAGGCGATAGTATGGTTGGGTGGTTGGAGAGGTGTCTCTGTAGATAGGAAGATATGCTGCCGTCTCCAGAACTCATGTAGAGAGCCATGTGTGGCCATGAGCCTGTGACAAGAGAAACACCAGAGCTTGCTGGCTGTCAGCCTGTGTCCAGAGTGATAGAGTAGAATACACAATGTCCTTTAGCTTCACCAAGCATAGAAACAGGTACACACATAAATATATACATACATACACACACAAGCACATACATATATATACACATATATACATACATATACACACATTGGTAAGTGTAATAGTTAATGTGAGAGCCAGGCATGATGGTATATGCCTTTAATCCCAGCACTCGGGAGGCAGAGGCAGGCGGATCTCTGTGAGTTCGAGGCCAGCCTCATCTACAGAGTGAGTTCCTGGACAGCCAAGGCTACACAGAGAAACCTTGCCTTGAGGGGAAAAAGCTAAGGTGAGGAATGTAGGTGGTTAGTGGGAGCGCTGCTGTAATAGAGGGTACTGAGTGTCAACAATAGACTGGGGACAAAAAGGGAAGTGGAGTCTATAGACTACACTCTGTCTCTTCTTTTTTTCAAAAGAGACTGTAGCCAAGTGTGATGTTGAATTCCTGATCCTCCTGTCTCTGTCTACTGAGGGCTGAGAATCCACACATGAGCTATCATTCTCAGCTGTGGATTTCTGCCACTTTTACAGCCTTAGCTGGTGATCTTTAAATCCACCAAGCCATCTCTAACCTCCTTTTAAACATCAAGTACTACTTTTCTCACAAATTGCTATCCCTGCTTCTTGGAAGATAGAATCCTCAACATTAGTCAACCTTCATTAAACTTGAACTTGGCAGAGATCAACAGAGGAAGACATCTGATGTGCACCCCTCCTGCAAGCCTTCAGTATACACTTTTTTTGTTGTTGTTCCTTGACAGGGTTTCTCTGTATAGCCCTGGCTGTCCTGGAACTCACTTTGTAGACCAGGCTGGCCTCGAACTCAGAAATCCACCTGCCTCTGCCTCCGGAGTGCTGGGATGAAAGGCATGCACCACCACGCCCAGCCACTATACACTCTTATACATTAAATGAATAAATATTTTAATCTACCCCTCCACTAAAGCCACTTCTACCTCCAAACTTTTCCTTTTCTGGCATTGGCTCCGTGGCATATTAATCATTTTCCGAACACTCAAAAACACAAACACACATCAGCTGTAGAATGGGCTCTCAGATAAGGTATTAAGTCTCTGCAGTTTTCAGTCAGGGACTACACAACCACATATCTAGGAGAGTTTGTAAAAGATAGTCCCCAGCCATACTTGGTGGTGCAGGCCTGTAATCCTAGCAATGAGGAGCATGGAGGCAGAATCAAGTTCAAGATCACTGTCAGCTACGTAGTGGCTTTGTGTGTAGGAGACCCTGTCTTAAAGCAAAGAGTTCCAAGGGTAAAGAATGAACTAGATAGCCTGGGCTGGGCTGGGCTGTACATGCTTCATAGTTCATTCTTTTTTTTTTTTTTTTAATATTTTAAAGATATAATTATTTATTATTTCATAGTTCATTCTTAGCCACTTATCTGTTCCTGGTGTTCCTACTGCCACAGACTCCAGGAAAGGGGTTTTCTAAACAGCTTGCTTTTCTCTAGGCTATTTTTACCCCTCCCTGTCTCCATTCCTTCCTAGATTGACATTTCTTGGACTGTTCTTCCAAACAAGGTTTCTCAAATATTAGTTAATAGCACAGTCCACATGGCAACGGCATTGTCGTTTCCAGGGAGTGCGTTAGAGTTCCCCAGCCCACCCCAGACCTTCCAAACTACAGGCTGCGTTTTCACAAGATCTGTAAGTGGTTTGTGGGCACAAGATGTAAGACACAGTGCTTGGACTGCCATTGTGTGTCATCTTTCTGTTCAAAGCCTCCCGTGCTTTTCCTCTCCCTGCTAGTACAGCCATGTGCTAGCATGCCTGGTCCTCACACACTTAGAGAATGGTCAAAGGGCTAATGTTTCACGGTCAGGCAGTTTAGTGTTACCGAGTGACTCGTGTGTGGCATGCACTGTTGTGGAAGTTGGTGATACACCTTTGCACAAGACAGAGCAGATACTTGATAATAGTTACGCTCTTTGGCTTGGAATTTCCTGTTTCTTTAAGTCACCTTTGATACTCCAAGGCTTCCTACCTCTCAGCTGTGCTTTTGCTGAGTTCTATAAGGAGTTGCTCACTCCTTGTCTGTTTCCCTGTCCTGTTTATTGGTGGGCATCCCACTTCCATAGCCAGTTAAGGTAGCATTTGTGTGTGTCAGGTACCAGGGCCCGGTTAAAAGGATGTACACACTTGAGGATGGTGAAGGCTGCCTGGTTCTCTTTCAAGGCCTGACACTAACATATACTCTGGGGTTGTTTTTTTAAGATTTATTTATTATTATATGTAAGTACACTATAGCTGTCTTCAGACACTCCAGAAGAGGGAGTCAGATCTCATTACGGGTGGTTGTGAACCACCATGTGGTTGCTGGGATTTGAACTCTGGACCTTCGGAAGTGCTCTTACCCACTGAGCCATCTCACCAGCCCCTACTCTGGGGTTTTAAGATAAGTTAGAAGTGCCCTTTTCCAGGTTTAATGTATAAACATCATAGCTACTCTTTCAGGTAAAGAAAAATAAAACTAAAAATAATTTTTTCTATACTGGGGATTAAACTTAGGGCCTTGGGCATGCTGGGCAAATACCACACAGCTCAGCTATTCCTAGTCTATACTTGTAATATAAATATGGGCCCACCCTAAAGTCGATTTCTCAGTTTGTGCAGCGTATGTAGCATTTACTCACACTAGCTACAACTGAGCTCCTCATTCTTACTTCTGAGGACTCCCGGTCCTCTCAAGTACTAGGAGTTTTAAAACTAAGTAACCGTTGCTTGTAAATAATAAAGCGGGATGTCGGATGGGGTGTACCTCAGTGGTAGAGCACTTGTCTAGTTATCTCTAAGGCCCTGTGCTGGATCTTTAGCACCACAAGTCAGTAAATTATAAGGCTATTTTTGTTACCTGTCAACTATGAATATTGCTTTACCAATGTATTGTGGTGTTAAATGTTGATAAAAATGGATTCATGTTTTGAATGACATATCCATCTGCTTCATCCTTCCACTGTAGTTTTGTATTCTAAGAACATTTGAAGCAGCCTAGTGATCTTAATGTGACACAGAGTAGAAGGTGTTAAAGTGTCTTTTCTTCATCTGATGTAATTGCTGTTGCCAAGGCTCACTGCCTCCCTCTGCTAACCTAGGCCTAGTCCTGGAAGCTTCTAGCCTCCATGTAATCTAATCTAGGTCCAGAATGTTTTCAGCCTCTGAGACTTACTGCTGAACAAGCTCACCCTTTCTAGCTCTTTCTGAACTCTGGATGGCTGGTCAACCCAGCTGTTCTGGCTCAAAACGCCTATCCATACTGATTCAAACTGGCTTTTTTGGCTTCTGACTGCATTGCTTTGCTTGGCCTCTTACTAACTTTGGCAATGTGTTCTAATCTTCTGGCTCTTTCTCATTCTGTCTTAACCTGTGTCTAGCTTGTTCTTTGTCTGCAACCTGTCTCTATAAAACTGTCTCAGTAAAACTGCCTCTCCCCTCTCCATCTCTCATTGCTGCTCTTTTAATTCACCTCTCTTTCCTCTCTGTTCTGAGAGCTAGGCAGATCCTATTCTGTCAGGTCTTTCTCTGATTTGTTACTTTGTCAGCCGCTCAATTAGACATCACTTTCAAACATGGGTGTTTCCTTTTACAAACTAATTTTACCTTCATTGTTTGGATATAAAGGTATGTGCTAAGGGCCTGTTTCTATTCCACATGGCCATAGTAGCCATGTTGCTGGATTTAAATTCCTCTACAAGAAATAGAAAAGGAGGCCTGGAGAGATGGCTCAGAGGTTAAGAGCACTGACTGCTCTTCCAGAGGCCCTGAGTTCAATTCCCAGCAACCACATGGTGGCTCACAACCATCTGTAATGGTATCTGATGCCCTCTTCTGGTGTGTCTGAAGAGAGCAATGGTGTACTCATATACATCAAATAAAACTTAAAAAAAAAAAAAAGAACTAGAAAAGGAAACTCCCTCAATATTCAGATGAATTGTCTATGTGCTTTTAGATTGGTTTTGGTTTTCCCTTGACCCAAGATCTCTTCTGCAGCCAAACTGGCCCTGAATTCTTGATTCTCCTGCTCCAGTCTCCCTAGTTCTAAGATTACAGGTCTTTTGCCATGACACCCAGTCTGCTCTGCTAGTCTAAAAATTGAGGTCTAAATTTTTGTTTTGTTTTGTCCTACTTATGTGTTTATTTTTGGCCCAGGTCATGTAGGAAAGGCTAGTTTCAGAGTCCTAGATAGGCAAATAAGACCTTGAATGCCTGATCCTCTGGCTGGGATTACAGGTATGCAACACCACACCCATCTTAAAAATGGTTTTTTTTTTTTTTTTTTTTTCGTTTGTAGAATCCTTAGACTCTTTTCAGTACACAATTATGTTATCAGTAAATAGTTTTATACTTTCCTACAGGTGCAGCTGGCATGTCTGTAATCCTAGCTCTTAGAGTCGGAGTCAAGAGGATTGTTTGAAGCCAGCCTATATAAAGGACTTTGTCTCAAAAATAGCAGTGCTGGTGGCTCACAGGTAGAGTGCCTGCCTAGCGTGTCCAAGGCCCCTCAGGAAAGAGTGCAGAGTCACTGCAGTTTGCTGAACATTTTAATTCAAAGTAAAGACTGCACCTGTATTTAAAATATTCAACTGTCACTAAACCAAAGAAAAGATTATTGGATGGGTGTGGTGTTTCAATCCCAGCATTTAGATAGGCAGATATAGGAGGATTAGAAGTTCAAGGTCATCTCCTGCTGTTGTGAGAGATCACCCTGGGTCTCTAGAAAGAAAGGGGGAAAAATCTAGGCTGGGGATGCTGCTCAGCGGTGCACACCTGCAATCCCAGCATAGCCTATAGTGTGCAGACTTTCAGGAGGACAAGGTCATTCTCTACTTTGTAGTGAGTTTGAGGCAGCCTCTACCTACCTACAGGAGACTGATTCAGAAGGAAAAATATTTCTGCCGGGCGTGGTGGCACATGCCTTTAATCCCAGCACTCAGGAGGCAGAGGCAGGCGGATTTCTGAGTTCCAGGCCAGCCTGGTCTACAAAGTGAGTTCCAGGACAGCCAGGGCTATACAGAAAAACCCTGTCTCGGAAAAAAAAAAAAAAATTCTATAAAAAACAATTTAACCAATTCTTTCTGCTTCTGTTTTCCTTTTAGGTTTAAGTTTTTGAAGTTGAAGTAGGTCTACACAGTAGGAACCCATGTCTTTTCTTGTAAGTAAACCAGAGCGCATTAGGGTGAGTGTTCCCAGTCTTCTGGTTTTCTATTTGTTTTTTCTTAAAAGTGTTTGGGTTGGTATTACAGTGGGTTGTTTTGTTTTATGTGACACCCAGAGTTCTCTGGTGGAAAACAAAACGGGAAAGGTGGCTTATTTGATGAATCAATTGGTCACATGTTAAATGGGTTGGGCCGTGTCTGTGTAGTTACATAGTTGGTAAAGATCTCTTTGCACCTGTTTCTCAGGGATTTCTGTTTTTAAAGTCACTGTCATACTGTAGTTACTGGCACACATTTCTAAATATAATCATGGAGAGTCTTTAAAACTAACCTGAAGAACGTATTATATCTTAATTTTTATCAGGGACTAGTGAGCTGGTCCCGCAAGTCCAGGTGCTTGGTGCTAAGCCTGACTACCTGAGTTCAGTTCCCAGGACCCACACAGTGGAAGGGGAGACCTGGCTCCCATGTCCTCTGATCCCCACATATGCATCATGCACACATGTGCACACACACACACACACAAAGACCGTCTACTCACCTGACGGGAGATGCCATGCAGGTGGTTTCCCAGGTGAAGGCTTAGCACGCAGATATGCTGACCCCTGCAATTTCCCCCAATTCAGAAAACTCAACTGTGTACTTTGTGGTAGTGGAAACTTGGCTCCTACTCTCTCCTGTAAAAATTTTAAGAAAAAATATTTGATTGACCTTAAGGACAAATACTGGGTTTAATGCCAATGACTTCAGTACTTAAGGACCGCTAGCTGGCTCAGCAGGTACAGAGGCTTGCTATCAACCCTGGAGTCCTGAGTTCTATCCTTGGGGACCCCTATAGTGAAAGGAGAGAATCCCACACGTTATCCTCTGACCTCCATGTGTGCATCTCTCCCCTCCCCCCAACAAAATAATTAAAATTTTCTTAAAGTATGTTGTTATCTTTCATCAAGTACTTAATTTTAAAATGCAATCATTATTTAAAGATTTTAATCATTTATTAAAGATTTATTATTTTAATTACTTAATATTTAAGGATTCTTAAAATTGTATTTAAAGATTTTTTATTTATGAGAGGTGAATTTGCCATTCTCAAATATTAAAGCACAAATTATCCTTTGTAGTATAGTTCATAGAAATTTTTACAGTAAATTTGATTTTTTTTAATTCAGAAAAAATTGTTACAGAGAAGGACAAAGGGACTTTATAGTATATATATTATATAACTTATTTTATATTTTATATATCATATAGCTTATATTTATATATTATATAGCATACTATATATCATATAACTTATTATATTATATAGCTTATTTTAGAATGTTCTTTAGACTTCCCTTTCTTGTGTATACATGTATAAAAACAGTTACTCTGTAAGGAATAAACTTCAGTGTTAATTAAGAGGACAAGGTAACTCACTACTTAGCCTGAGCTCCACTCAGTGGAAAGAATGCCTCCATGCCAGATTTTGACACCGGTCATGAAACAGAACCTGCATTCCATTGCTTTTAAATAGGAGCCACATTCCTATTTTAACCTGTCCTAATTAAGGTGAAACTGGACCCCTGATTAGTGTAATGGAAACCTAACACTCATCTGAAATGGGCTGGCAAGGTGTACAATGATTGTGCTAGTTTAGTCCTGTGAACTTGATAGAAGTTAAGTCTCGGGTTAGAAACCCTTGTAAATAAATGTGCAGCCCCAGGAGCCTCTGTGCCCCCACGGAGTGACAGAGAGGATGAGCATGCCCACAGTGTAAGGATGACCAGCAGATCTCAGACAGGAAATCAGCAGGAGTTCAGAGTGGGGAAGGGGCAAGGAAAGGGTGCTGGGCTGCAAAGATGTCCAAGGTGCATGAGCTGCATGTGTGAAAATGCCAGGGGGAATCTCATCCTCCGCACAATGATAGATGCTATTTTATAAACACAACAGAACAGAACAGAACAGAACTTGGGAAGCGGGATTAAGGAGTTTAAGGCCAGGCTAGGCTACAGAGTGAGACCCTGTCTCACAAAGCTAAAAATCAAACAGAAGAAGAAAGCTTTGTCAATTAAAAAAAAAAAAAGGATGGGATATGCTAGGTCACATTTTATAAACTAGCAGAGGCTCGTGAAGAATTCTTTTGAATTCTAGTAATACTTTTTCAAATGGGCATGAATGATCCAGAACTTGTAAGGACTACCTATGGAATATACACGATGGAACCAAAGAGTTTTTCTGTCTAGGAGAGAAAACATTATTATTGGGATGGTTCCACGTATTTCCCCCCAGTCACATGGATGAATCAATCGTCATTTTGCGTAAGGTTAGACTTGAGAAAGGACTGAATCTATTGTTTGTAGCCAGTTTCAAGATCCTTACTTTTCTATGGCCTTAGTCCTGTTGTACTGCGTAGTTTTATGTTTTTGTGGGGTAATTGTCTTATTTGTCTCTAAAGGCTGATAGCTACTATGTTGTGGCTTAGAAGACTTACTAATTCTCTTTGGGGTTTTCCTCTTTAGCGGTGGGTCTCGGAAAAGTTCATTGTTGAGGGCTTAAGAGATTTGGAACTGTTTGGAGGTAAGTACGGTATGGCACTTAACATCATTTCAGGATAACTGCCGCTATTCTCCTGCTGACTGCATCAGTTTATAGACGTTAGCAATTTGAAGAGCCATTGTAAACTGTGTGCTTAGATTCATGAGGCTTCCTCTTTAGTCCTGTGTTTCCCAGAAATCTGCAGACGAATCAAGCAGCTGTTCTTGGCCTGTCTGGATTGTTAGAAAGCAAGTGCAGTGGTTAAAGGCCTGTGCGCTTCTGCTTTTTATAAGTATTTGTCCAGCTGAGACACATACTGTCAAGTTAAAATTTTCAAAGTCCCTAAGGCAGGCCTGGTGGTAAAAACCTGTAATTCTGTATACTTGGGAGGCTGAAACAGCAGCATTCCAAGTTCAAGGCCAGCGCTGGCAACTTAGTGAGACCCTGTGTCAAACTGGAAAGTAAAAGGCCAGGAACACATGTCAGTGTGCAAAGCTTTAGCAGGGTGCGGGCTCTGGTCAGTCTCTCTCTCTCTCTCTCTCTCTCTCTCTCTCTCTCTCACACACACACACACACACACACACACACACTTTTAAACACTAGGTTGAGGCAGATATAAAACTAATATAAAATTTCTGGTTGTATTGATCCATAGAGTTGACTCATGTTTTTGTAGAGGAAATCGTGAGACTTAATAGAACTAAGAAAAAAAAAATCTATCAGGGAAAAAATACTAATGCCCTATCATAAAACCTATTGGCTCAGTAGATTTGTGCTGTGAGGTTTAGCAGGCACAGACATTCCTGTTTGGCCCTTTTCAAAGTAAGGCCTTTTAGAAATGATGATCTTAGTTCAGGGCAAAGGAAAAGTTCTCTCTGTAGAAACAGTAGTGGTGTCTGGGCATGTTGGCACATACCTGTTTGTAATCCTAGCACTCGGGAGGTCAAGACAGAAGCATCAAGAAGGCCATCTTGGACTACATAAGGAAAATCAGGGGCAAATGGGCTGTATAACAAGGCCATCTCTAGAAACCTAAAGATAATGATAATAACACAACAGTATAGTTGTTTCAACTATCATGGTATTCTAGGCATCTTACAGATGAAGAAACAGGAATCCACAGCATCCACAAACAGCAAAGGAACTGAAAACTCAAATGTTTTAATTACTAGAAATGTACTATTAACTTATTTTCCTTAAATAATCTTGAAGAAAATTTAGAGTAGTGGCTTCATGGACTTAAGAGTTTTATATTTTAGCCGGGCATGGTGGCACACGCCTTTAATCCCAGCACTTGGCAGGCAGAGGCAGGCGGATTTCTGAGTTCGAGGCCAGCCTGGTCTACAGAGTGAGTTCCAGGACAGCCACGGCTATACAGAGAAACCCTGTCTCGAAAAACCAAAAAAAAAAAAAAAAAAAAGAAAGAAAGAAAGAAAGAAAGAGTGTTATATTTTAAGTAAGAGCTCACAAAAAAAGAAATAGGATCTTTTTGTTTTAATTATAGCCAACAAAAATTATTACAGTATAAACTAATGGAACAAAAAATAAGTTCTGTTAGCAGTCTCTTCTCCTTCCCATCACTAATAAAATGCTTTAAACACCATGGCTGATGAGATGGCTCAGTGCATAAAACATTTGCCTGGTGTGAGTTCAATGTCTGGAACCCATATTAAGGTTTGAAAGGGAACCAATTCCACAGAGCTGTCTTCTGGCCTGTGTTCATGGACCACGGCACATGTGGTCACACACACTCAACTTATAATGAATTAGTCACAAATATTGCCAAATATGTGACTGAAATGAATGGATTCTTTTATTCAGTTTCTGACTGTGGGGTCTCTGGATACCTGGGTATTTGTTGTGGTTTAGTTTTCTTGTTTATTTGAAATCGGGTCTCACTATATAGTTTTGCCTTCAAACTCAGAGATCCTTCTCCCTCTCCATCCTGGGTGCTGGCATTAAAGGAACATGCCACCATGGCTGGCCACTGGCTTCTTTGACAGCATCCTAGTCTCTGACCTAAGGCAGTAAAGAGCTTGTTCTCCACGTGGTCTAGCTTAGTGTAGCTAGAATTACCAAGTCTTACACTGCTTGGAAATTGCCTTCTGTCAAGAAAATTGAGGTGTATTTCATGTAACCTCTCACTTGACTTCTCCCCTTTGACTAACTGCCATAAGCAATTGCTTCTGTTTGTATCCAAGAAAAATGCTGTCTGTTACTCCTTCGAAAAACCAACTCTCCTTTAATCTTCTGTAGCTAGGTAATCGGCTGCTCTAATGTATCGAGTGAAAGGCATTTTCCTTGGGGACTATGCTTTCCTCTCTGACTTGCTATAGTTTAAGGTACTTAGCATTGTATTATTTAAGATGTTTGGAAATAACTAGCCCTGTGTTTTATGGTGGAGACCTTTAATAACTGTTTCCTGGGTGGGGTGGATGAGACCCAGGGCCTGGCATGCACCAGGCAGGCCCACCCGCACTGTACTGTATCTCCAGCCCATGCTAATGGAGTTATTTCTATTACTTTTGAAGATGGAAAAAAAAATCAAGGGACACAGAGAGTTGTGAGCAGGAGGTTACTTAGTTGTCCTATCCCAGCAGCTGATGCCCAAAGCCACTGCTGTACTCAACGTCAGAATCCATTGCCTCTGACTGCGAGTTGAGCTGGGAAACTACCCTTAGACATGTACTGCTTTGCTGAAACGTGTGTACCTTAAACCAACGCCCCCGCCCCCAACCCGCACACTCCTCAAAAAGTCTAATGTCTACCCTGCTCAGAAGTGGTTCACAGGGCTAGAGAGATGGTTCAGCGGTTAAAAGCACTGACTGCTCTTGCAGAGGACCTGGATTCAATTCCCAGCAACCACATGGTGGCTCACAACCATCTGTAATGGGATGTTCTGGTGTGCACTCATACACACAAAATAAATAAATCTAAAAAAAAATAAAAATAAAAAGTGGCCCAGCATCCCTGTGACTTCAACATTTGGGAGCCCGACACATGCCTTGAGTCATGATTGTAGTCTCAGTCCTAGTGAGAGGCTGCAGCAGGAGGATTGCTACAAGTTCCACGCCAGTTTGAGTTATATGCCAAGGTACTGTCTCAAACAAAGGAACAAAGACCAGTGAGAGGCTCAGGGAGCCAGGGTGCTTGCTGTCAAGCCTGGAACCCCATGGACGGGGAGCAGCATCCTTCCCACGGGCTGTCCTTGTCTCCACACACAAGTGCTAAAAGTTTTAAAAGAAATTTCCAGAATAAACAAATCAAGGGACATAGTAGAGTAGTTAATTGCCCAGCCTGAGCAAGGTCCTAAAGAACAAGGGGAAGGGGAAAAGTGGGGTTTTGGTTCACAAGGTATAAGGCTCAGAAGCCAGCAAATCCCAACAATGGACTATGCCGATGGTGAGTACGTGTGCTCAGGGCTGTACTGTGGAGTAGGTCAATGTTCACGTCCGTGAGGCTGCATCAGTCTCACTGCGGTCTATGTATGTGTATAGTACTGTAATGACATACGTGGTTTCTATTATTAACTGTAGTCCTAAGTGTGATCATTGCTATTCTGAGTGTGGGTATGTCTTCCGCTAACAACAAAATGCCAACAATCGATTTCTCTACCCCAGAGCAGCCTCCGGGTGACACTCGGAGAAAAGTAAGTGGCTTTCTGGGCTCTGGCTGTGGCTGCTGCATGCCTGTGAGAGATGCCTGTGCTCTGCCGGCCCGCGTGCTATGCTTCTGCTCTTCTGTTCTCGCAGCTTGAATTGAAGTACAATGTTGTTTTTTGTTTTTTTTTTTTTCCTTATTTTACTTGTGATGCTTCAGGTTTCACCCTGGAAAAAGTTTATTGTGTATTTTAAAGAGCAGAAAAGTCTCATCTGGGGACTAAAGTCTTCACCCCTTCCCCACCCCGCCCTTGCACTTTAAGTTCATCAGTTTGAATTTTCAGTCTCAGTGGCACTTCCTCATCAGTAGACATCAGCAGCAAGTTTCAGTCCCTGCAGAAAACACAAATCTCTCTCTGGCTCATTAGGCAGGACCTCAGGTCTCCTAGTGTAAAAACAAAACCAAAATTCGAAAGTGCAAAAGAGACTAGGTATACCACACCTGTCACCCTACCTCTCACAGCTGAGGCTGAGGTGTAGCTCAGGAGCTAGTGCATGACAAATATGCATAAGGCCCTGAGAGCCACCCTCCATTCAGGACAGAAGGCAACAGACAGACACAGCCAGGCCTGACGGCACATGGCTGCAGTCCCATCACTTGTGAGGTTGAGGCAAGAGAATGGCATGTTCAGAGCCATCGTGAGGTATATGGCAAGCCTGCCTTCAAAAGACAAGCCACAGGGTCATGAGACGGCTCAGCAGGAAAGGCATAGGTTGTAGAAGCCTGGGCACCAGACTGAGGAGCCAGCCTGAGTGAGCCCTGGGTGGAAGGAGAGGACTGACCCCCCAGAGTTATCCTCTGACCTCCACACACATACATTCCTGCTCACGTACACACACAATTGAAAAAAACAAAAAATGTTCAACTCAATCTTTCTTCCTCCCTGCAAACCCATACAAAACAGGGATTCTTTTAAACTGGCACAAGCTGCAAGGTTTGTGTGTCTTCCTCCACTTGAGCTTTGTTTTCCCAAGTAAATAACACCATATGTGTACACAGCTATTGTGGGAAACATGAGTCATTGGCTAGAGAGAGAGGAGGGGAGAGAGAGAGAGATGGGGAGAGGGAGGAAGAGAGGGAGGGAGAGCAAGCGTATGAGCACACAGTGGCTGGGCATAGCGGCACACGCCTGTGGTCCCAGCACTCAGGAGACTGAGGCTGAAGGATTACCAGTTTGAAGCCAACCAGGGTTGTTAAACATTGAACCCTTAGAGGTAGGGAAGGAGGAAGGGATCTGGGAGAGATAAGAACAGAACACTTGGCGGACCCCTTTCTGTGGGTTGTTTTGTAGGCAGCACAAGGCTGAGTCAAGGATAACGATGCTCACGTTAGTTTTGTCTGAGCGTGCACTGTCAAGAGCACCTGTCTGTCAAACCCATGTGTTTTCATTCAGGAAACAAACAAACAAAATAATTTTTAAGAGAGAGAGAGAGAGAAAATGCTAATTATATAATTTTCATATGCTCTTAGCTGCTGATGTTCTAGCAAAAACTGTCCTTGGTGAAATCTGTGGCCAGTTGAATGCGTTCATTTGGTAGTGTTTCATAAATATTATAGTCTTTATATATGCTTTTTTGGATTTTATTTTAAACAGTGCTACTGTTTTATGGTCATTTCTAAGTATCAATGGCTTTTTTTTTTAATGTTTTTAAAATGTTTCAAGAAAGTAAAATGCTTTTAATGTTACAGAGACCTAAAGAAGAAAGGAACAGAATTAATTAGCCTTTTCTTGAGCAATTTGAAATTCCAGATTACACTGGTCTAATTATGCTGTGCTGTGTTTAAGAAGAATAAGCTAATAAAAAAAAATTCATCCCTTTGCTCTGAACATTGACTTTAAAAATCTGGACGATTCGTGAGCTAGCCCTGTTCTGATAAAGCACAGGTTTAATTCAGTGACTCTGGCTTTCCGCAACCACAGCTAGACCTCTGTCATCTGCTCTGCTCTCAGCAATATCGTCCATGTTCCCACAACAGTTGACAGCATTTCCAGCCTAGACTCCAAAGTCCTTCACAATCTCCCACCAAAACATGGTTATGTCTGTCACAGCAGTCCCTATGACCCTGATACCACTTTCTTAGTTTGCTTTTTATTACTGTGGTAAACACCATGACTGAAAGCAACTTGGGGAGGAAAGGGCTTATTTAGCTTGCGTATCCTGAGTCACAACAGTCCACTGCAGGAGTCAAGGCAGGAAGTTAATGGTAGGAGCCTGGAGGCAGGAGCTGAAGCCGATGCCATGCACAAGTGCTCCTTATTGGCTTCCTCAGGCCTCTTGTAGTAGCCTGATAGCCCATGGGTGGTGCTACCCACAGTGGGCTGGGCTCTCCCACATCACTCACTAATCAGGAAAACACTCTACAGACGTGTCTACCAGCAATCTAATGGAGGTGTTTCCTCAGTTGAGGTTCCTCCAGATAACTCTAGCTGGGTCAAGTTGACAGAAAACCTATCAGGACACCCCATCTCTTTTGTCAGTAGCAGACCAGGCATTTCAGAAATCCTCCTGCATTTTAAATCCATCTGTGGAAACCAGATGCACAATTTATTTCAAGTCTCTGTTTAGAAATGAAGCTGTGCAGGTAGGTAATCTAAAGGGAAAGTGTCACTAGCAACCACAAACATGACTAATCTTAGTTACCCAAAGAACATTAAAGTATTTCTGTGCTTGTTACAAAACCTTTCCCTGTCTCTGTGTGCTGGCTCTGACTGTAGACTAGCCAGAGGGGAAGGCTTGCTTTGGGAATGTGTGTGGTGAGGAAGAAAGCCGGCAGCCGGGTAGAATCTGCTGTGGCCTCTAGGCTAGCTCCTCTCCTGCAGTTCCACATTTTCCAGTTCCAAAAGAAAAAAAGAAAAACTGGTTACTAAAGGTTACTTTTTCCGGTCATTTTCTGTGCAACTAGATTGGAAGGATTTGGCAAAGTTCCTAAGAAATTCATTGAGCCTTTTCCTACCTGTGCTCTACAAGAAATGCATAGTTGGAGCTTAGTGGGTGGTGTGTCTCATATGCCTCCCTGCCAAGAAGTGGGACACAGGTAATAAAGGACCTTTCCAAAGAGAGTTGTTTAAAACATATAAAAAATGTAAAAGCGCCTATAGTAAACACTTTACTCTGAGGATTCAATTGTTCTTCCTAATACTTTTTTTCCAAACAAGAGGAGGTTTAAGAAGTTTGGAGATCCAGAGAAAGCTTTAAACACAAACAGCTACTTCTCATGAGGTTGTATGTTACTCGATTTCAAAACAACAAAACAAAACAAAAACAAAAACAAAGTAATGCTTTCTTGCTGGAAGGTTTAGGCTCTGGGAAGGTGCTTCAGGACCCATGTCACCATCACTTTGAGCCCTCTTTCCAGAGGGATTGGCATCCACCCTACTCTCTGATTCTTCAGGGAAGATTGTAGGCAGACCTCTCAGGTTGTAGTGGACTTGACAGGAAATAGATTGCTTAACTTTAGCAGTGACTTGTGTGAAGAACATAAAAGTAGCGTAGTATAATAAAGTGATAGGAACCAACTCAGCTTTGCTGGGCAGGTTTATCTCTGGAGAAATTATACTAAGACCTAAATGATAAGAAGACCATGATGAGAAAATGTGTGTGTGTGTGTGTGTGTGTGTGTGTGTGTTGTAACCAAAGGGGGCAGCCTCAGCTACATAGTGAGTTTGAGGCTAGCCTGGACTCTATGACACTGTCTCAAAACAAAACAAAAACAACAGCAACAAAAATCAATGGGGACAGAAGTTGTAGCCAGGTACAAGTGCTCCAGTTGAAGAACCCAGAGAGTGCTCAAAGATTAAAAGCACTTGCTGCTTCTGGAGGGCCCAAGTTCAATTCCCAGCACCTAAGTGGTGACTCAGAACTTCAATTCTCGGGAATATGGCTCCTTCTTCTGGCCCTTAGACATTGCACACACTTGGTCCACTTATATACGTGCAGACAACACCCAAACACATTGCCTTAGTTTGCTTTCTATTGCTTTGATGAACACCATGACCAAAAGCAGTTAGGGAGAAAACATGGCGCTTATTTCATCTTACTGCTTACAGTAATTCAGGAACTGAGCGCAGTGATCACTGGCTTGCTCAGCCTGCTTGGTACCTGGGCTTGGTACTCCTATGGCAGTCATTCATCAAGAAAGTGCCCTACACTTGCCTACAGTCAACTTGACGGAGCCATTTGTCTCACCCGGGAGTCACTCTTCCCAGATGACTCGAGTTTGTGTCAAGATGGACAGAAAACTAGCCAGGACACAAAAACAAATAAATCCTAAGGGAGGAAAGTTTTCTAGTTGAAGTGATTAACAGGTTCACTAAGGTTGAAGACGTGCTTTGTTTGTGTGGGGAAAGAGGCTGGTCAGGGAGATAAGGTCCGTGAGGTAGCCAGATCTGATAGCAACCCAGGGGCTTTCTGTGACCCAAACACTGATGTGACTGAGAGCAAGAATATTCAAGTGCACTGGCAGCAGGGCTTGGTAGGCCTGTGACCTGACTTCAGTTCCCACTTCTCCCCGTTAAAGGTAGGAGAAACTGACCCCACATAGATGCTCTCTGTCCTCCAAAGCAATATGCCTGCACACCTACACATGCACACTATACACACACACACACACACACACACACACACACACACACACACAGAGTCTTGCAGGCACTCAGAATGTGATGTGAATAGTGTCCTGGAAAGCAATGCCATTGTCTCACAAAGTTGGCTGGTCGGTGATTCTTTCCCGTTGCTGCCAGCTTCACTCAGACCATAGTCAAGCACGTTGATAGTAAGTAGTACAGCTCGTCATAGCGTAGCTGGAGACCAGCCCAATCCCATCAGTGCTAGGGTGGATAATTTGAAATACATTCCTCAAAGGAATAATATACAATAGTGAAAGTCAGCGAGCTATACCTAAATAGAATATTATGGCCCAGTCTTGGAATATAACAAATGGTTAAATTAAAAGTAGACTTTATTAGTCGGTATCCATTTTGCTCAACTAGAGTCTTCTTAGTGTCACTTTCTTTCTCTTTGTTGTTTTGAGACAGGGTATTACTATGTAGCCCTGGCTATCCTGGAACTAAATATGTAAAGCAGGCTGGCCTGGAGCTCAGAGAGATCCTTCTGCCTGCTCAGTGTTGGGACCAAGATGTTTGCCACTAAGCTTTTAGTTCACTCTTAGTGATAAGGGAGGCAGATCCATTTTGCTTTTTATGGAGATAGGCATTATTAATTGCTGTAAACTAGATGGACTCAAAACATCAATCAGCAGGACACTTGCCCTGGCAGGGAGGGGCCTGGTTCTTATCTTTGTCACATAGCCATGTTCTAATTTCTTAGCAAATTGTTTGCCTCCTGGACCCTTGTTTTTGCTATTGAATGATGGAGCTAGTGTGATGGAGTACTCCTGTAATCTCAGCACTTAGAAGGCAGAGGCAGGAAGACTGTCATGTATTCCAGGAGCCAGGGTTACTCACCGTGGTGCCTGTCCCGTAAAAGTTTCACTTTTACTGCTGTGAGTGTAGTGTGCATGTGTAGGTGTGCAGGCAGATTGCTTTGGAGGACAGAGAGCATCTATAGCACAGGAATGCATTTGGCCCTAAAGGAAAAGCAAGCTTGTGAAAGGAGAGCTGTTGGTCCACATCCCAAATGGCTGGTGTCCTTTTTCATCCCCAGCCTGAGCTGGCAGGGACCCAGGTGGCTGAGCATGCCGACTCTGAGACTGTAGCTCAGGGAGTCAAGTTACTCTCCAGCACTCAGAAGTTCAAAGACAGGGAGATCTGTAAGTTCAAGGCCAGCCTGGTCTACAAAGAACTTGTCTCAAAAAGGATGTATCTGTTGTATTTCCTCATCTAGCATGGGGAAGGAGGATCAGATCCAGCGTAAGTAGGCTCTGCAGAGCATATGGTATTTCAATGAAGCCAAGCACAGTGGTTTGGAGGGCTTCTCTGCCATGGTGATGATCCAGGTACCACCTTGTCAGAAGAGTCTCAGCTCTTACAGGCAGTGCTGACTTTTGTGTGTTTGCACTATCTTCTGAATGGAGGCCAGGTTTGTTTCTTGTTTGGTTCTTTGAGACATGGTCTCCTGTTGCTGACGCTGGCTTGGAACTCCTGATCCCTATGCCTCCTCCTCTTGAGTACAGGATTACAGGTGGGCACCGGCACCCCTGCCTTGAAGCCAGGCTTAGAACCGAGGTGTACCACACGGGGAGCCGGCCTCAGATTTCTCCATTGCAGTTAGACACACCTGCAGGAAGAAGGTTTGAGGATAGAAATCCTCTCCCCAAGTCATAGGAATGTATTTGGCCCTAAAGGAAAGCAAGCTTGTGAAAGGAGAGCTGTCGGTCCACATCCCAAATGGCTGGTGTCCAGTTTCATCCCCAGCCTGAGCTGGCAGGGACCCAGGTGGCTGAGCATGGACTCTGGTCAGTAGCTCAGGGAGTCAGTTACTCTCCGCTTACTTTGGGAACTTCAGGAATGACTGGGCTCTTGGTTTACTAAAGGAATGGGGTTCCACCAGTAAAGTCCTAGATTAGTGGTTCTTTACCTTCCTAAGGCTGAGACCCTGTAATACAGTTCTTCACGCTGTGACTCTCAACCACAGAGTTATGTCATTGCTACTTCATAACTGTAATTTTGCTACCGTTATGGATAATAATGTAGATATCTGATATGCGACCCCTGTAAAAGAGTCGGTTGGCCCTTAAAAGGGTTGTGACCTACAGGTTGAGAACTGCTCTAGAGCAAGCTTGCCGGTCTGACCTTTTAGAATCTTGCAGTTGGGCTTTTAAAAATTGGATCTTAATGAAGCAGAAGACGTAGAACCCTGTATTTCTCTACCTGCTCACTTCTTTGGTGTGTCTTTCTCCACACATCCTTCCCCAGCCAAGAACTTGGTAGACTTTAGCAGTCAGTCACTGGGGAGGACCAGCAGAATGGCAGTTGACTGGGGTAGTTGTCCTTGCTGGTAGATCTCACAACTCTTGTTCTGCCAGGAGTGTTGACTGCACACCCATATGCTGTGTTCCTCTTCAGGTAGAGCCAGCGGTGCTTCTTTGGCACCGTCAGGATTGCTGTGTGTTGTAGAGGCAAGGCTCCTCGTGCATCTGTGACTGCCTCTGCTCCACTCTCCACCTCTGTTTTCTCAGTTAACCTCTTTTTCTTTTCCTTTAGGCCAATGAGGCGAGCTCAGAGTCCATAGCATCTTTCTCCAAACCAGAGATGATGAGCAGCTTTCTTCCAGAGGGCGGGTGTTATGAGCTGCTCACCATCATAGGTAACTCCCAGGGACATGCTTACATTCCCACTACAGTGCCCTCAGCCATCTGGGAGGGTTCATGGTGACAATGGGCTTCTGTGGGTTTCTTGTGCCAAGTATGGGAAGTTGTTTCCAGGAGGCCAGAGACTGCTACAGTGATTGTCTGAGAAGGAGTGATGGACAAACCAAGAAATGTCTAATATGAAAGTTCCAGCAGTGAGCTTTGTAACTAGACTTTCCTGCTGAAATGGAGTTCCTCTTTCTTTAGAGTAGACAGATCTTGGTGGCTGGTTTTGTGTAAGTCATTCCTCTTTTCTCTCAGGCAAAGGGTTTGAGGACTTGATGACAGTGAATTTAGCCAGGTACAAACCAACGGGAGAGTATGTGACAGTACGAAGGATCAACCTAGAAGCTTGTTCCAATGAGATGGTGACATTCTTGCAGGTAATGATGCATGGGTGTGGACCTTGGAGGGAGTGGGGTGGGGGTGGCGGTGGGGGTGCTCCTGGCCACATGGTCATTCTTCTAGGGGTTTCTGCAGGAGACTAAGGTAGACCACGTGAGAAGTCATGAGGCATCAGTGATGAATCTTATCATCTGACAGTTGATCGGGCTGTGGTGCTGCTCCACCCAGCTGGCCCCTCTTTAAATATTTCTCTTTGGTTTGTTCTGTGTTATTCAGAGAGGCTAAGTAGCATGCCTGCCCACAAGCACAGCAGAAAGCAGCAGAGACAGAATCAGTCCCAGGAAGTCTTGGTCACAGCAGAGCCACTTGCTCTGCCACCAGTGGCCATTTTCTGGCCCTGGGCATCCTGTTTGCTGCAGGCTCCTTTCAGTTTGACAAGCAAGGAGCCTCCCTCTTTTAAGCTGGTTTGGGAACTGAGTGGAGTGCGATTCCTCCTGGTCCTATGATACCAGTGTGTGTAGCATCCAGTGCAGTGTGGACTCAGTGTGCAGCTCCCGCCCTTCCTTACCTGTCCTGTTCTCCTCAAGTGATGCTCCCCTGACCCTGACCATGCTGCCCAACTTCTTCTCTTCATAGTCACTAGACTGGGCCAGTACCAGAACCTGACATTTCTGTAGTTTTTACTTTTTGTTTCTTTTGAGATAGGGTCTCATGTTCAGGCTGGTCTAGAACAACCTCACTTCTTCCTCTTCTTCTTCCTCCTTCTTCCTCCTTCTTCTTCTTCCTTCTTTTTCCTCTTCTTCTTCCTTCTTCTCCTCCTCCTCCTCCTTCTTCCTTCTTCTTCTTTTCTTCTTCTTCCTTCTTCATCATTGTCATCTCTTCCTCCTCCTCTTCCTCCTCCTCCTTCTTTTTTTTTTTTTTTTAAAGAATTATTTACTAGGCTGGAGAGATGGCTCAGTGTTTAAGAGCACTGGCTACTCTTTCAGAGGTCCTGAGTACAATTCCCAGCAACCACATGGTGGCTCACAACCATCTGCGATGGGATCTGATGCCCTCTTGTGGTGTGTCTGAAGTTGGCAACAGTGTACTCACATACATAAAATTGTGTGTGTGTGTGTGTGTGTGTGTGTGTGTGTGTGTGTGTGTACATATAGGGTGCTGGGAATTGAACTCAGGACCTCTGGAAGAGCAGTCAGTGCTTTTAACCGCTGAGCCATCTCTCCAGCCCCTGATTTTTTTTCCCAAGTGTTTCATATACCTGCTTTCAGGGAAAGAACCCCCAGTCAAGGTGCTGGGAATGTCCCCTTGTATTCCATACTTGTCATTTGTCTACTAATTTTGTTAAGTCTTATACTTTGCTGTATAGTGTGAAAATATTTTTTTTTTAAAGATTTATTTATTTATTACATGTAAGTACACTGTAGCTGTCTTCAGACACACCAGAAGAGGGCGTCAGATTTCGTTACAGATGGTTGTGAGCCACCATGTGGTTGCTGGGATTTGAACTCTGGACCTTTGGAAGAACAGTCGGGTGCTCTTACCCACTGAGCCATCTCACCAGCCCCCGAAAATATTTTTTTTTGTTCATTTTTAGATAGCATTTTGCTCTGTTACCCAGCCTGACCTCAAGCTTACAGTCCTCCTGCCTCAGTGCCCAAACTGGGTTCTTACTCTTGACTTAAAGAGGACTCTTCCTTGGCCTTTGGAATTTAATTAAGTGAATCACGCCCTGTGTCAGCCACCGTTTTATTTTTGTCTTTTCTGAGGTGGTTAACTCTCACTGTGTTGACAGCAGTGACCCTGCATGGTGAGGGGTTGTTTTCTAAGGCTCTTGGGTGTTGGTGGCTGACAGGGCCACCAAGAGGCTTAAGTGGGCAAATAAGGTGGCTTTCCTCAAGTATGGTGGCCCTTCCTGCCCTGGAAGGATTCTGAGGAGAGCATCAGAAGGTACTAGGTCCCTACACTACTGCCATTTTCAAGCTGGACACTTTCTTGACTGCGACCTCAGCTTTGCCGTTGCTTTCAGGGGGAGCTTCATGTCTCTAAACTCTTCAGCCATCCCAATATAGTACCGTATCGAGCCACCTTCATCGCAGATAATGAGCTGTGGGTCGTCACATCATTTATGGCGTACGGTGAGTACGAAGGCTTGCAGAGCTGTTGGTGGGTTCTGTGCTGTTGCTTTCTCCTGTTATTCCTGACGTCCTTTTCAGGCTCTGCAAAGGATCTCATTGGCACACACTTCATGGATGGCATGAATGAACTGGCGATTGCATACATCCTGCAGGGGGTGCTAAAGGCCTTAGACTACATCCATCACATGGGCTATGTGCACAGGTGTGTTCCAAGCTGCTTAACCCTTTGCTAGCCAAGCTAGAGTTCATAGTGAAGGATCTGGATTCTAAGCTTGCCCCTTGGGGAAAGTCTAGCTAGTCAGAACTGAAGTCATATGATCTTTATTGTGTGAGGGACATCTGCTGTGGACCACTGCCCCTCACCCCTGACCCTGCCTTACTCCTGTGTGCTTCAGAGCAGGCCCAATGGCCAGGGCAGAAACAGTTTGCTTATTAGTTAACTCCTAGTGGGGAAGAGAATGGAACTGGAGCCTCTTTTCCACCTTGTAGGTTTCAGGGATCAAACTGAGGTAGTCAGGCTTGGCGGCAAGTGCCTTTACCCACTGAGCCACATTGCCAACCCTGAAGTGCAGACTTAAGTAGAAGTCAACTGTGAGGGATAGCTTTCGGACCTGAGACACACAGTTACTTCTGGTCATTTAAGAAGCATAGAGCAAGAAAATGATAAACTTGATTATATCAGGTTTAAATATTTTTATTTCATAAATGACACTATAAAGTAATGTATACCAGAGTGACAGATGTTAGCTTTGTCGGAACACACGTGAGCAACAAGAAGATCATCAAAACAGGGAAAGGACAGCAGAATGTCAGGATGGGAAGTTACTGCAGAGCAGGCCCTAGCAGTCATCCACAAACACTCAGTCATCAGAGACCTCAGATGAAGGTAAGATGTTACATTGTACCTGGAGGTGGTTAGGGGCTGATGGGACCCAGGCTCATCATCAAGTCTGGCTGTGTGCCTGTCAGTGGACCTGCATGCTGACATCTGTGACATTTGCACTAAGTTGGAAATTCCTTGAGTGTCTCTTCCTGGAGAATGGGTAAATGTTAGATCCCTGGATTAGAGATGCCAATCAGAAGCAAGAATCAGATGTATACAGGTAGAGGCGAAGATGAGTCTTGCTCAGCACTGACAGAGAAGTCGCTTGACATAAAATGATTAGGTAATCTTGCACTTGCCAAGAACACCCAAGAACAAAAGTGCAGATTAAAAGTATTAGCCAGGCAGTGGTGGCGCGCGCCTTTAATCCCAGCACTTGGGAGGCAGAGGCAGGCAGATTTGTGAGTTCAAGGCCAGCCTGGTCTACAGAGTGAGTTCCAGGACAGCCAGGGCGACACAGAGAAACCCTGTCTCAAAAGAAAACCAAAACCAAAACCAATAAATAAATAAACAAACAAACAAACTTAAAAAAAAAAAGTTGCGGCCAGCCTAGGTTACCTGAGTACCTGAGTTCCAGGCTAGCTGGCTGGGGCCTGCTACTGGATACAGACACACCAGGAGCCACACTGTTAAAGAAAACTGATTCTCCTCCCCAGCAGCTATCAACCTGTCAGTTGGGGTGGAGGCTCTTGAGCCCCTCTCCTCCCTGCTACAATGCTGACTGCTTGGTTTTCTTCGGGCCTTCTGCAGGCACCCATAGTTTCTGTGAGTTCATGGGTGCAGTGGTCCTACTGGGTCCAGAAAAATCTGTTTTGGTCAGGTCCTCCTACCTCTGGTTCTTAGTCTTTCTGTCCCTTCGTTTGCAGTGGTCCTTGAGCCTCAATGGGAAGAGGGTGATTCACATGTGCTAGTTATGGCTGACCACTGACACACACAGCTGTATTCCAGCCAGTTGTGAGTTTCTGCACTAATCACCATCCATGGCACAGACCTTCTGAAGAAGGTTGAGAGATGCACTAATCTGTTTGTATGAAGATACAGATTTAGATGGCTCAGGGGTTAAGATCACTGATTGCTCTTCCAGAGGTCCTGAGTTCAAATCCCAGCAACCACATGGTGGCTCACAACCATCTGTAATAGGATCTAATGCTCTCTTCTGGTGGGTCTGAACAGTGTACTTACAGACATATAATAAAAGTTTATTAAAAATAATTTTTAAAGATACAGATTTAGAGGACACTTTGACACTAGGGACATAGTAAGTTATAAAGTATAATGATAATTAAATGTTAGTTAGTCTCAGCACTCCAGAAATACACAGGCAGGTGGATCTCTATAAGTTCAAGACCAGCCTGGTCTACAGAGGACTTCCAGGATAGTCAGGGTTACAGAAAAGACCTTGCTGCACAAAATAAATAAGAATAAAAATCTAGCCGGGCAGTGGTGGCGCACGCCTTTAACCCCAGCACTTGGGAGGCAAAGGCAGGTGGATTTCTGAGTTCCAGGCCAGCCTGGTCTACAGAGTGAGTTCCAGGACAGCCAGGGCTATACAGAGAAACCCTATCTGAAAAAAAAAGAAAAGAATAAAAATCTAACTACATAAATGGGGCCATATTATTTTTTCATTTTCAGACATGTTTAAAAATGTTTATAAAATCATTTGCATATGTATGAGATGCAGTTACATACATGTGATATGCCCATAGGAGAGAACTGGCCATGTCTACCATGTGAAGCTTGCGCTTCTGTAACAGTGAGATGTGACCATGATCCTGTCTTTACTTCCCCACAGGAGTGTCAAGGCCAGCCACATTCTGATCTCCACGGATGGGAAGGTCTACCTGTCTGGTTTACGCAGCAACCTTAGCATGATTAGTCACGGGCAGCGGCAGCGTGCAGTCCACGATTTCCCCAAATATAGTATCAAGGTCCTGCCTTGGCTCAGCCCAGAAGTCCTCCAGCAGGTCTGTGTCCTTGGACACAGGGAGCCCCTCCATCCCCAGGGAAACGCTGGAGTGTGCTGGGTGGGGCTGCTCCTGTGTCTGGTAAGAGGAGTCTAGAAGGAAGAGTCCTTCTGTTTGCCTCAGAAATACTGCCCATCCTAGGGCTAGGGGCCATTCTGGAAGTACTCGGAATTTAGATCCCTGTGCTGAACGGGCACATCCATCTCAGTGCGCCTACTTATTTCACAGCAGCACCAGACGTTGGCTCTCCTCACACAGCAGTTAGGTCACAAGCGTGGTCTGAGTTATGGTCCTGACTGTGGGATGGCAGTGTTTGTTTTTGTTCTATTTGTCCTATTTAAGAAAACCCAAGGCTGCAAATGGAATCATCTGTGCCTTTTCTTCTGACTTAGAATCTTCAGGGTTACGATGCCAAGTCCGATATCTACAGTGTGGGAATCACAGCATGTGAACTAGCCAATGGCCATGTCCCCTTCAAAGATATGCCTGCCACTCAGGTAAGCCTGCCGTCAGTGCTCCCTTCCTTCTCCCCTGCCAGCCTTCTACACGTGTCTGCTGCTTCCTGCCATATTTGGACACTGACATGAAAGAAAGTCACTCTTTTCTTCAAGCTTTCCACCCTTGATGCAGGGTGCTTGTGCAATTCTTTGTTCCCTTCTCTGGTGATAAATGTGGTCAGGAACCCAGCCCAGGGGTGGGGCAGGTAGGGCAGCAGTACAGTCAGAGGCACATAACAGATACCACATGGCTATGCAAACCGGGTAAACCTCACGAACCAACTTTGTTATGCTTTGTTTTGTGAAATAGGCTCTTTGTGTAGTTCAGGCTAGTATCAAGCAATTCTACCTCAGCTTCCACGATTTGTAATTACAGGCATGTACCACCACGCCTCGCTAAGCAGCCCTAATCTTCCTTCCTCCTTTGAGTGGATACAAATTCTCTCCCATCTCTGAGTTTTGTGCCACCATATTCTAGCACATACTTTTAGAACCTACATCCTGTAAGCTCAGTAAAAACTCATGCTCCTGCACATGCCTGCCTTGTGACCACAATTTAGGCCAGGGTGTAGTCTACTCTTGTTGGACAGATAGACCCAGAGAAACTTATTCAGGCCCCATCATACCAGGAAATGAAGTTGGAATTGTTTGGGTAAGTGTTTCCTGGGTCTCAGGTACCTAGAGCAAAATCTAGAACCAGAGAGGAAGCAAGAAACTGAGCAGGGCCTTCCCTCAGGCTCACAGACGGCCCCTCTCAGGCTCATACCTTGGATCACAGGTTGGAGCTAGAGAATGGCCAAGTACTACTACCTGGAGCAGAGACCAATGCAACTTCTAGGGCAGGATAATACTTGGTCTAAGACTTTTTGTAAAGAAAAAAACTGATGTGTGTGTGCATTCTTGCATGTGTGTATACAAGTGCACACATATGCACTCCATGTATGTAATTGTCTAAGGAGATCAGAAGAGGGCATCAGAGTTCCTGGAACTCTGTAAGCCACTTGACATGGTTGCTAGGAACCAAACTCGGGTCTTCTGTAAGAGCAGCGAGCTTCCTTAACCATTGAGCTCTCTCTAGTCCTGGTCTAGCCTTAAAAGGTACTAGCGGTTGACCATATGAAGAGTTGGGGCAGAAGCTTATTCTTGGACTGGAAGTGGTAGAATACTTGCCTGAGATGTGCTGAGTCTGGAGTTCTGTTTTCAGCAGTGCACGAGTATGCACAAGCGCAATTGGGTCCAGGGGGCTGCTGGGTGACGGGGCTGGAGAAGGAGGCAGGGCATCCTATATATGTTCCCTAGGTCGTTTGGTTCATGTCCCAGTGAATAGAGAAGTGCTGAAGATATAAGTGTAGGGGTAATATAAGATTATCTATCCAGCCATCTATCTGAAAGGTGGTTCAAATCTATCAATTCTAGTTCTTAGCTTAACTTAGCTGATAGAATAATTAGGTTGTTGAGCCTAGAATAAGGAATGTGGCCGGGCGTGGTGGCACAGGCCTTTAATCCCAGTACTCGGGAGGCAGAGGCAGGTGGATTTCTGAATTCAAGGCCAGCCTGGTCTTGGTCAGGATAGCCAGGGTTATACAGAGAAACCCTGTCTCGAAAAAACCAAAACCAAAACAAAACAAGAAATGTGTAATAAAAATGAGAAACAGGACATGCTCAGAAAGGAGTTAGATGGTTAGTTAGTATGGATCTAGTTAGTATGAGCCTAGTTTGCGTGAGCCTAATTAGTGTGGATCTCGTTAGATTGAGCCTAGTTAGTGTGAACCTAGCTCGTGTGAACATTAGGTTCATACCCAGAAGCAACATTGTCCATTCGAACTTTGTCTGCCCCTATACTGCTCACAGTAAGGGAGCCACTAACCACTTGTTATGTTGACTACCTAAACTGTGGCCACTGAGTCAGAGGGATAGAATTTTAAGGCTAATGTAATGTAATGTAAATATAGTCACATGTGGCTATAGGCTTCCACATTAGTACAGCCCTAGAGACCTCTCCAAGTTCTGCTCGGACTGCTCAGCAGGTTCATGAGCTCACCTATGGGGACAGCTATCTTCAAGGTGTGGCTTGTTTTGCATGTGACAAGTTTGAAGGCTTTGGGCTTCTGGTGCAGCATGCCCGTCAACCCAGGGTGCTGTGTGTCAGATGCTCCACTGTGGGCTCCACTGGACCCGCCTGCCCTGGTAGAGCAGAGCTGGGAGCACAGAGACCCATGCCAGTCTGCTTCTGCTCTGGAGAGAGGGCTCTAGTTACTGCAGTGCAGTGCCTCGCAAAGGGAGCGAGGACGCCGAGCCCTTCAGACCAGCCCATTCTTTCCCATCTGCCTTCACTGCCAGCCAGTGGCTAGTGTTCCTCTGCAAAAGCCAGATTTACATCATGTCTTAGGGTTTTTACTACTGTGGTGAAACACCATGACCACAAGTAAGTTGGGGAAGAAAAATGCACTTGGCGTATACTTGTGGGAAACAAGAGCACTAAGAGAAGGCAGGGCAGGGACTCAAGCAGAAGCCACGAGGGGTGCTGCTTAATCGCTGCCTTGCTCCTCGGGACTTCCTCAGCCTGTTTTACTATAGAACCCAGGACCACCAGCCCAAGGGTGTACCATCCACAGTGGGCTGGGCCCTTCCCCGTCAGTTACTAACTTAGAAAATGCCCTAACGGCCTGCCTATAGCCTGTTCATGTGGGGGCGTTTTCTCAGATGACTCTGCTTTGTGTCAAATGTACCTAGCACATCCAACACCTGTCTCCGCGGCCAGAGGTCCCATTTGTTCAAGGGAGGAGGAGATCTGTGAGGAGACTCCTGGCCCTCCTGGGCCTCTCACCCAGGCCCATCTCTCTTTCCTAGATGCTGCTAGAAAAACTTAATGGCACAGTGCCCTGCCTGCTGGACACCAGCACCATCCCTGCCGAGGAGCTGACCATGAGTCCCTCCCGCTCCATCGCCAACCCTGGCCTGAATGACAGCCTGGCTGCTGGTAGCCTCCGGCCTTCCAATGGCGACTCGCCTTCCCACCCCTACCACCGAACCTTCTCGCCTCACTTCCACAACTTTGTGGAACAGTGCCTTCAGCGCAACCCTGACGCAAGGTACTCTGCTGGCCATCAGGTGGACTTCAGGGAGCAGAGGGAGCCTAGGGGCTGCAGCCAGTGTTCCAGAGGCTGCGACTCTCACATGGATATCTGGAAACCCAGCAGGAAGAACTGACTTCCTGTTAAGAAACTGGCGAGGGTAGCTTGGGCTGTTAGGTACTGGGAGACAGTGAGACAGGAGAGGGTCTGGGTTTGGACAGCTGAGCCCAGGGGTCATATGGGTCTCGTCCCCTTTCTCTCCAGGCCAAACGCCAGCACCCTGCTGAACCACTCCTTCTTCAAGCAGGTAAGGTAGTGCCCTGGCTCCCTGCTGCTGCTCCCTGTGACTTGAGCCGCTGACCCCCTCGGTGGTTAGGTATCCTTCCTCTGCTTGTTTGAACTAATGCGATGACCGTCCTTCTGGAGCTCCAAGGGGCTCGCTCTCTCCTTCCTTTCCTTTTTGGCTCTAGAACACCACAGGGCAGGAGCTTTGGCTCCTGGGACCTGAGTTGTAGGACACATACCCACCTTGTCTCTCTCCCTCAGATCAAGCGGCGTGCTTCCGAGGCTTTGCCTGAGTTGCTCCGCCCAGTCACTCCCATCACCAACTTCGAGGGCAGCCAGTCTCAGGATCACAGTGGAATCTTCGGCCTGGTGACAAACCTAGAAGACCTGGAGGTGGATGACTGGGAGTTCTGAGTCTCTGCAGCCTGTCCTCCAGCTGGCTGGCGTGGGGTATGAGCCTGGGGCCTTCTTGAGGACCAGCATCTGCCTCTGGCCACAGACTGGGTTCAAAGGATATTCTGCCTGCCAAGCTGGCTGTTGGCTACTTGAAAGGACATTCTAGAAGGGACTTCACTGTTTTTGTGGCTTTTGAGACCCAGGGAATCCCAATCACCAGGGACTTGGAGAGGCCGGAAAGCTGACATCCTGTTGTGTGAGCTCAGGGGACCTCCTTAGAAGGAAGAAGTGCTGCATGGGCCCCGAGGCTCACGGCCAGGCCCAGAGTAACTCTTGACCCAGGGACCTTCACATCCTCTTCCCAACACTTGCTCTCAGTAGCCTAGTCCCTCTTCCCTCTGTTCCCATGTCCTGAAGGGCTGAAAGGGGACAAGTCCTAAGCTGTCTGGCCCTGCCCAGCCGCAGGCATTGCCCCAGCTACTGAGCACCAGGTCAGTTAAGGCTGGGACTGGCCATCCTCATCTCCACCTCTCGTGGGCCCTGACACCTGAAACCATCTTAGCTCATTTATTACACTCCTTTCCCAAGAATCCATCTTACTGCCTCCTGCCAGCTGCTGCCTTGGTGCCTCCTCCAAGGGCCATACATGTCTTGCCTCATCTGAGGGCTTAAGAGTCCTTAAGTTGTATTAGTTTCATTGTCAGAACAAATTAAAATTTTCAGAGAATGTTGGGAATGGCACCAGTGTTTCCTTGTGTTCAGAGCCTGTATGCTGGCTTCTGGGATTGCCAGGCTGGATTGGCTGCAGGTCACTGGTTCTTCCAGAGTGGGCTATGTGGACTTGTGCCGCTGGCCTGGCAGTGATTTCTTTCATAAGCATACATACCAGTTTCTTAGAAAACTGGTCTTAGAAGAAACATCCGTGGTCACCTTTTTCTTTTCTTTTCTTTTCTTTTCTTTTCCGAGACAGGGTTTCTCTGTGTAGTCCTGGTTATCCTGGAACTCTGTAGACCAGGCTGGCTTCGAACTCAGAAATCCGCCTGCCTCTGCCTCCCTAGTGCTGGGATTAAAGGCATGCGCCACCACGCCCGGCTCCGTGGTCTCTTAATTCCCTAGAGTTTGAGTATAAAATTTTTTTAAAAGATTTATTTTATGTTTGTGAGTACATTGTAGCTGTACAGATGGTTGTGAGCCTTCATGTGGTGTAGGACCTCTGCTCGCTCTGGTCAGCCCCACTCGCTCCGGTCAGCTCCTCTCACTTTGGTAAACTCCCCTCGCTCAGTCCCTGCTTGCTCTGACCCAAAGATTTATTTATTATTATACATAAGTGCACGGTAGCTGACTTCAGACGCACCAGAACAGGGCGTTAGATCTCATTACGGGTGTGGTTGCTGGGGTTTGAACTCAGAACCTTCGGAAGAGCAGTCAGTGCTCTTAACCACTGAGCCATCTTGCCAGCCCTAGTATTAGATTTTGCCTTGGCAAAATTATCAGAAAGGGTACCAGTGCTGGCAACTAGCCAAGCCCACCTCTGGGCAGCAAGGGGTGGAAGATTTTGTCTTGTAACCTGATGTTTGTCTCCTTATGGTTGGTACTAATACCCAGCAAGTGTAACCCAAGAACCTGTCGTCCTGGCTGGCAGCCAGGGATGAGGAGCAAGGGGACCTGTTCTGACCTTGTTCCTGTGCATGCCCACGTGTACAACCCCAGCTCAGCATTTTCCACCTTGCCAGTCCCCTGGGTGAGGCCCTCACCTCTGGCTGAGGTCTTATGCCCCTTTTTTCTGAGAATTCTCAGACCATCAAATGCTCCCCAAGGAAACTTTATGTTTTCTTAGGAAGTTTTACAGTTGAGGCTGGGAGTCCAGCTTGGTTGGCAGAGTACTCACACAGCAGACGTGAAGTGCCATGTCGTGTGTCCCCCCCACCCCCCAGACAGGGTTTCTCTGTGTAGCCCTGGCTGTCCTGGAACTCACTCTGTAGACTAGGCTGGCTTCGAACTCAGAAATCCGCCTGCCTCTGCCTCCCCAGTGTTGGGATTAAAGGCGTGTGCCACCACCGCCTGGCAAGCGCCATGTTTTGCTCCCCAGCTCCTCAGGACTCTCTCTACTGGGCATGGCTCAGAGTACTTTATAAACCTAGCACTTGGGGGTAGAGGCGAGAGGATGGGATTGAACATCACCCTTTGCTACATAGCTGGTTTGAGTCCCGCCTGGGCTAGAGATCTTGTCTAACAACTACAGAACATTTAAAGAAACTTTAAAAAAATTTTCCTACTGGAGGTAGGCTAGGGGACCTGAAATGGCATGTGACAGAAGCTCATGTGACACTCCAGCGCTTCTAGCCCCTGCCCAACTTTTTCTCAGATACTTAAAAAAATTTTTTGTGTGTGTGTCCGTGTGTACCAGGATATGACTTGTAGCCCTGGGTGGCTTCGAACTCAGAACGCTGGCGTGGGCCCACAGTTAGCTGCTTTCGATCCTTCCTCCTCCTAGCTAACTGCTGACTGTGGTAGCTTTCTCCAGCTCTGCCCACAGATGGTCCCAGCAGGGCGGGCTGCCAATCAGTGCCCCGGAGCAGCTGCCTGGTGTCCCTAAGGGCTTCACCCTTCTTGTACAAAACAGCTCCCTTGGAGAATCTGATGATAGGTGTGGATAATTTTTCCTAGGAAGAGTCACCCCTAGTTGTGGAGGAACACCCATTACGAAGTCCAGGCTGAGCCTCAGTGCAGGCAAACATCGACCTGAGGCTGAGGGAGAAAAGCGAAGCTCAGCGTGGGTGCATTAGCACCACAGTGGGGCGCGGGTGGGGATGGGTGATGCTGCCTGCTGCCTCCCTGTTCCCCTGCCAGGCAGGAGGCGGTAAGTTGTTCTGTTCCCTGACACGCGTGGGCCTGCGCTAGAGCCACCAGTTTTATTCCTGTTACAGGGGTGTGGAAATATGTCGCCGAGGGCTGTGTGAAGACAGTCTCCAGCTGGGCTTCAGGCAAAGCCCTCAGCAGAAGTCTGTGCCCTAGATGCTGCTGCCTAGAGTCCTTCCCCTCAACCTGCTGTGCAGTGGGCTGGGGCGGAGCGGCAAAAGCAGCTCTTGTTGCACTTTGTTCTCTAAACAACTCCAGCCTAAATGGCTCTCTGCTCCCTTCGGTGGAACAAGGTGTGCTTGATGCAAGGAAGTGGGTCCTTTCAGATAGGGGCTTGACCTGGGCCATGGCAAGGCCCGAGGTTACTAATCCCACAAAATCTGGTCACAGAAACCATTTAGGATGTCGAGCTTAAGGGGGCTGGTGATTTCGGAAACCACAAGGCTGCAGTTCTCGGATAGCGGATCTGTCACACCCCTTCAGTAGTGACATGGGCCCACCGCCGGCTCCCTTGGCCTAACATCGGGGTATACGGAGGGACTACGAGCCGCCTCCATCTTCCTCTGTAGGACTCCGTGGCTGCCAGTGGACCTGCCTCCCGAGTCCCCACAGTGGGGTGCCTCAAACTACTGGGTCTTAAGAGCGCAAGAAGGGGGCGGAGCTAATGGGACTGCGTTCACAACGGCTAACGGGTAAACCGAGGCAGTAAAGGCCCAGGCCATTTCTGAAGGTCCGCGCCGGAAGAGCCTTGCGTGTCGATCGCAGGCTGAACTCGTCTCCTCCCGAGATCTGCGATTCGGTCCCCGCCGTCGTCCCTTCTCCACGAGCGGCAGAGGAGGTTGGCTCCGGGAGGCGGGAGAGCGCGGGCTGTGAAAGCGATGTGGGGGCAGACAAAGGCGGGGGGACGGCGAGCAAGGGAAAGACAAAGCACAGAGGGGGGTCGGCGGCGGCTTCTCCCGGAGGCGGCCCCGGGCGCGCGGAGCCAATGGGCGGGCGCGGGGCGGGGGCCGGCGGGGGCGGCGCCGCGGTGAGGCGGCGGCTGCCGCTCGGGGACCACTGGCAGCGGCGGCAGCTCGCGCCCGCGCCACTTGCACCCGAGGCGGTCCCGCAGCGACCGACCCCCGCCCCGCGGCGCAGGCCGGGCCCGGTGAGACCCACGGCGGCCGGGGGGAGGGGCGCGGAGCGTTGCGGGGCCGACGCCGCCTGGCGGTTCGCGCGTTGCGCTCGCGGGGATCCCGAGGCTCGCGTCGGTCCCGTAGGGCCGGCTCGTGGTGGGGTGGGGTTTCGGGGTCTGGGGTCCCGAAGAGCGGGCGCGGGAGGCAGCGCAGCCTGGCCAGGCAGGAGGTCGGGCCCAGCACTGTCTAGGGGCTGGACGTCTAAGCCCGGTGAGGGGGCGCGCGGGTCTGGCGGTACCCTGCCCAGACCTCTGCTGACCTCCCTTCATCCCAGGCGGGGTCTCTGCCTGTGCTTCCCACAGGCAAAGACCGTGGAGCCCCTGTCCCCGGCCACTCTCGCTAACTTTGTTCTGTCTCCACATATGTTTCCACTCAGGGACCCCCTAACCCTTGGGGGCTGTATGAGGGGCGGGTAGGCTGTTGGGGGTGGGTGAGGGGCGGAAGTGGCAAGACCCAGAGCAACAGGAAATGACTTAGGGAAAGTCCCAACCGCAGCCCCCCAACCCCCTGCCTAAAAACACCCCAGCCTGCAGAGTGGGGGAGGGCTCATGGGGCCCCACTGACTGACTTCCCCTTGCAGAACCCTCTTGGCTCGGCATCTCCTCCAGGGCCACCAAGCACCTCTGAAGAGCCATGTTCCAAGCTGCCGGAGCCGCCCAGGCCACCCCCTCTCATGTAGGTGTCCAGCCAGGTGGGGAGGAGTCAAGGGGACAAGAGCAGCTTGTTTGCTTGGCACCTTGTGCCACCTCGAGTGCCCCTGGGATGTGGGCTGGGCCACCGGAGAGCTGACCCCTCTGACTCTTCCTCTTCCCCCAGGAAGCCAAAGGCAGCAGTGGCAGCAGCACGGTACAGCGGTCTAAGGTAGGGTCCTAAGGGTGGGTGTGGGCAGAGGAAAGGGTCGGCGCTAACCCGGCTTCTTGCTAAGTGTACTCTGCTCCTACTCCACAGTCCTTTAGCTTGCGGGCTCAGGTGAAGGAGACCTGTGCAGCCTGCCAGAAGACTGTGTACCCGATGGAGCGGCTGGTGGCAGACAAGCTCATTTTCCACAACTCTTGTTTCTGTTGCAAACACTGCCACACCAAACTCAGGTGCGCTCCTGCCCTGTCCCGGCCTGCCCACCTACTTGCCCACCCTTACCCTACCTTCCCGCCCTGCCCCAGACTGACCCAGATGTTCTCTGCTTCCACAGCCTGGGCAGTTATGCTGCAATGCACGGTGAATTTTACTGCAGACCTCACTTTCAGCAGCTGTTTAAGAGTAAAGGCAACTACGATGAAGGGTTTGGTCGTAAACAGCACAAGGAGCTCTGGGCCCACAAGGAGGTGGACTCAGGCACCAAGACGGCCTGAGACCCCTTTAACACCCATTCCCTCCCAGCACATGGCCTCCCGCTGGGCAGTGGAAAGGAGATTAACCCGGGGGCGCGGGGTGGGAGAGGATGAGGCTCCCTCACACAGGTTTCAGGCATAAGGCTCTGCTCCAGGATTCCTTACTTTTCCCATGGGAGGTTGGCGTTGGGAACCAGAATTGGAATTTTCACCATACTGTGTCCTTTAGTCCACCTCATCTCACCCCACGGCTCCCTGGGAGGCCCACAAGCCCAGCTTCCCTACTTAGGTGCCTTTTCTCCAGCAAGGAGTCAGCATGCCCTCCTCAGGGTCCCAAGCTCCCTCACTGCCACCTGGGCCTTGTGTACCCCCTTGTCTCCCCATCTACCTCTGCCCCTTAGCCTGGTAATGAGCCACAGAGACTGGAAGAGGGAGAGTGCCATCTACTGGGCCTCATAGATGCCACCTCGCTGAGGGGGGAGGGCTGGGGAAGAGGCAAGACAGCCTGCAGCCTTCAGGGTCTGGGGGTCCCTTGCACCACAAAGCTAAAGCTCTTGCTAGAGCCTCAGCTGACAGGGTCGGCAGTAGCTATGCTCCTCCATCTGTTGTGCTGTTCTGTTGTGATCAACCCTCTTTTAAAAACATTTAAACAGCTCTTGACTCTCTTGTGTGGCCTGATGGGGATGCTTTGTGGCAGGCATGCAGCAGACTCCTCATAGCGAGGGGAATGGAGGACAGCCCACAATACTCCTGGCCTTAAAGGGGCTGGTGGTCTGTGCCACCTTGGGGTGTTAAGCTGTCAAACCTGAAATCCCACTGTGTATCCTCGTCCCAGAGTAGCCAGGCACACTGGCTTGCAACCACACAAATGTTTTGGGTTTTTGAGACAGGGTCTCACTGTAGCTCTGATTGGCCTAGAACACAGAGATCTGCCTGCCTCTGCTTCCAAAGTGCTGGGATTAAAAAGGCCTGTGTCATCCATGCCTGGCTTCGGTTCTTCAGAGGTTAATTCACTACACTTGAGTACAGAAGAGAACCTTTCTGACTTGGCCAAGACCTTAGTGTCTGCCTTTCTGCTAGCTGATTCCAGCTGTCCAATTTCCTCCTAGTCCTTTACCCTAGAAATCTGCAAAGAATGGTAGGAATCCATAGCCTATCAAGTGCTGCCAGTACAACGTCTTCCACCTTCTCTCCTCATGACTGTCATCTTCCTGGAGCCTCTTGTATGAAGTGGGATGTCACAGCTACTGTGCCAGGACCTCCAGGGGCAAACTTTGCGCTCCTCAGAGTTCATGCACACTGAGGGACGACATCACACAGCAGAAGCACAAGGCAAGTGTGAAGATGCTCCCTCAGTGGAAGTCTGAGTTGTCTCGCCCCAAGCCCTATTTTCCTGGCTTCTGCAAACTGCCTATGGGACAGATGAATCGGTAAGCAAGAGGTCAAAGGCTGCTAGGCAGCCCGGCCTCTGGTCTTGCTAATGGGTGAATCACTGTAGACTTCCTTCAGGTGGGCATCTGGGAAGCAGGCACGACAAAGCCTTGGATTTATGGGACAAGGATGGTCTCTTGCTGCAGTAAAGAAACAGTGGCTGGGCTGGACGTGGCAGCACATGCTTTTAATACCAGCACTCAGGAGGCAGAGGCAGGTGGGTCTCTGTGCATTCAAGATCAGCCTGTTCTATGTAGTGAGTTCCAGGACAGCAGAGCTACATAGTGAGACCTTGCCTCTGACTGATGTTCTGTAAGGGACCAAGGGAAACCCCTCGGCCAGGAAGACTACAAAATGCCATGAATGGTCCTAGGAACTCAGCTATTGATGGATTCGGCTCAGATGGACAACCAGTGCTGTCCCAGTGACGCGCTGGGATAAAAGGGAAGGAGAGGGGCCACCTTGGCCAAGTTATCACAGGCTGCTTTTGGCAGCCATTTCAAGTTCTATTTAAGAGGCCTCAACTTGGGTGTTAGGCATTGTACCCAACCCATCCCTGTAAAAATTCCCACCACCACCTTTAACCGAAAGCATGGTCACAGGACCCTTCTGATATAAATGATCCCTTTTATTGTAAGTAATGCACTGGCCTGGCTTTGCACTGCAAGCCCTCAGTCAAGATATAGTCAATAACTATGGCTGCAGGTTCTTCTGCACATTCCACAATTCAGACACAGAGCTGGGCAAGTGGGAGGGAGGGGAAGGAGGGTGGCAGCGTGCACCTGACCCAGGCTTGGCCCTTCCATGTGGGGTTGGTGAAGGCAGATAAACCCCATGGAATGAAGAACAAATGAAGGTGGTGTAGCATCTTTGCACAGCAGGCCAAGGGCTGCTAGGAAACCTTCCTTCATAACCTTTGGGCCCAGGCCACCCTGGAGGCCCACAACTTGTCATTTGGATTTGTTAATAAGAAAAAAATAAATTAACAGCTTGGTCCTGAGGCTGCTGAACCAGCATGTCCACAGTTTTTGGCACAAAAAAAGGTGTCTCCCCCCCACCCCCCCTTTGGAGTGCAGAATTTGTTGGTTTACTTTTAAGTTCATTTTAGAAACATTGCCTATGAGGTAATACACTCCCCCCCCCCCCCCATGGGGATATGGGGGGAGCTCCGTGAGAGCCTGAACCTGTGACAAGCAGAGTTGTCTCATCTAACATCTTGTCACCCCACCAATCTCTATCTCCTTTGGGTTCGGGGTGTGGATAGGGATAGGCTAAAGGGTGCTATATAGCCATCAGGATGGGGTCATGGAGAGGCCCAGCTGCCTTTTGGCAGCTTTGGTCTAGAAGAGGGGCCAGTCCCTACTTTGGGCAAAGGCTGAGGTGGAAGCAGGACTTTGCTCACTGGCTTCAGAGCAGTTAGAGAGTGGCCTGACAGACCCCCAAGGGAAAGGAAATAAAACAGAGGGGCCCAGGCCCAATTGGCACCGTGCAACACACATATCTGCAAAACCAGCTGCTTTCAATTTCTGTTCTCTCTTCAGGAGTCCATCACCGGTAACAGTCTAGAATTGATATATATATATAAAACCATCAAATATGGATCTGAGATATAAATTAACAAGTACAAGGCCTCACATTACATGATGTGAAAAGGCTAAAAACAGCGATAGAAACTACATTCATAAAAGTGCATCGTCAACATACAACGAAGGCTTTGGCTTGTTCTGTGCCCATGGGGAAGTGGGCATGGCTGGCAAAGAGCTGCCTGGCACTAATCCCCAGCTCCCTGGAGATGCCCATCCCTGGGCACTGGCTTCTTTTTTTTTTTTTTCCTTTCCTTTAATGATAACTCCCAAAAATTTGGGAGTTAGGAGGGAGGAGCTCTAGAAATAGGCACATTTGGAGGGGAAGAAAGGGGCTGGAAGAAAGGACCAGCACCCAGGCTGAGGTAAATATGGCCAACTCTAAGCTGCTTGGAGATAACTCTTTCCCTAGCCCCTACTGGCATCCTCCTTTGTGGGAGGAACAAGAAGGGAATGAGGTTGATGACAAGTGGACAGGTCGGGCTGAGGAACACAGCTGGTGGCTTTGGACACGGTTGTGGCAGCTCAAGGACTTTCCCATGGAGTGGGCTCAGGCCTGACAGATTTGAGATGCAGACAGCCTGAGACAACCCCCTGCACTCTGCTGAGCTGCCCAGAACCAGGTGCCCTGACTTGTGTTGTCTACTTTCTCTGCTCCAGTGAGGGAACAGAGGGCAGGCCAGGGGGCAGAGGCCATCAGCTCTTCCATCCAGTCCAAGGCCTAAGCCCACATGGGTCTCCAGAGCTCAGAGGGCAAAGTCTCCAGTTTTAAAACTGGGAACAGCATAAGAGTGACTCCAACTTGTAAAACAGAGACAATTGCATTGACAAGACTGGGTCTCCCCAGTTTCTGGAGGCAGCTCCATCTCTCAGGCCCTGCTTATCCGAGTAGCTCCTCCTTCCCAGAATAAGGCAGTGTAACATTTGCTTCATTCATCTTTGGTAAGACAGGACTGACACCGAATACCTGGAAGCTATAGTGGGGTAGCCCAAACCTCTACCTTCTGTTGGCTGGGGGATGCTGGGCTTTACCTCAGGCTTGCAGCCCAGAGACAGGCTGGTGGTCTCCAAACATTGGGAGAGAAACAAAGTAACACTCTGAATGAAGTAACACTATTCATACCCTTGAGGACCTCCTGTGCCCCAGTCCCTCTTGACTTCAGTGCTGTCTGCAGTGTTAGGACACATCTGAGGGTAGGCAGGACCCATGGCAGTCTTGCATACTGTTTCCAGCCCTTCCCGCCATACTGAGCTTAAGGTGCTAAAGCTCTTGGGTCTTACAGGCTGGAGCTCCCAGTCTTGATGCCAGAGCTATCCCATCCTGGCTTTGAGTCCCAGTGGCAGATGGGGCACAGACAAACAATGGCTGGACCGATGCTCCACTGGTCATAGCCTTGCCTGGAAGAAGCAGCAACTTCACTGAGCCTGACAGCAGCCCCTTGCCTGCTCAGCAGGTGGCAGCTGGCAGCTGCATAGCCTTGAGAGCTCAGTACACTAGCTGTGCAAAGTGGTGTGTGAGCAGCTCCTCAGCTGAGGGTCTCTGACGAGCTTCCACAAATATGCGCCTCAGGAAGTCCCTGCCGTGTTCTGAGATGTGAGAGGGCAGCTGAGGATTGGTAGGCTGGGTGGCAATCTTGAAAATGGCAGCCATAGCTTCATACTCTGCCCAAGGTGGTTTCTCTGTCAGCATTTCCACCACAGTACAGCCCAGGCTCCTAGAAGAGAGATCCTTATGTCATTTGTCAGCCAGCTTCAGACTCTCAGACACTCTATACACTGTGATGGAAGGAGTATCTTTCTCAGATGAAAACTGAAGAGCTAATGGGCCAAGCTAAAGGCTGACAGGGTTACAGATATATGCCACCATGCAAAGATGTCATTCGGGCACTTACTGAGACGGTGAGCCTCTAAGATAACTCTATTAGTTTCCTGTTGGTGAAAATAGTTCCTATTTCCTTGATTTTTAAGTTTCGGGAGTGTCGTCTCTTGTCATTTTGTGTGAGAGATTGAACCCAAAGCCTTGTGTGTATTCAGCACATTCTATATTATTAAGCAATAACTTCCCCAAGCCATTTGTTTGTGTTTCTTGGCTTCTGGTTCCTCACTCCTTGACCAAGTCACTCTAACCTGTGTACCCTCTGCCACATCTCCCACTACCCACTCTGACCTGCATTTCTTTATAAAAGAAACCCAGATACTTCAAGATAGTGCCTCACAGTTACAGAAGACCTGCTGCCATATAGGAAAATTTATAGGTTTTGACAGTTAGGATTTAGACACCTTTGGTGGATGACCCATGGTAACTTCCCAAGGAGAGTTGTTCTTGTAACTCTTGGATTCTTTCTGAAGTCAGATATAAAGTTAAGTAAGTCAAATGCAAGCCATCTGGGCACAAGAAGGGACTGAGTTTACTTGTTTAGAGACAAATCCAGGCCTTCAGAATAGATCCTGTGCTGTGCGCTCTCTCTGTCTCTGTCTCTGTCTCTCTCTCTCTCTCTCTCTCTCTCTGTGTGTGTGTGTGTGTGTGTGTGTGTGTGTGTAATATGCATTTGATCATGTCTGTATTTGTACATGCTGAAGCAGGCAGGACAAGTGTCTCTCACTAAAATGGAAGGTTACTTTTTTGGTTAGACTCACTGGTCAGAGACCTCTCAGGACCCACCTGTCTGCCTCCCAGTGCTGGAGTTACAGGCATGCCTGGCTTTTATGTGGGAGCTAGGGATTTTAACTTAGGTCCTCGTACTTTGTACAGCAAGTACTCTTACCCATCAAGCCATCCTCCCTAGCTCTAGAACCCATCTTTTCTTTTTTCTTTTCTTTTCTTTTCTTCTTCCTTCCTTCCTACTCTCCCTTCTTCCTTTCTCACATAGTCTCAATATGTTTCTGGTTAGCTTGGAACTCACTATGTAGACCAGGCTGGCCTTGAACTCACAGAGATCTGACTGCCTCTGCCTCCCCAGTGCTGGGATTAAAGGAGTTAACCACTAGGCCCAACCCCAAACCCGCTTCTTAAAGAGATCCATCAAACATGAGGGATTTGAACTCCCGTGGCTTAAGTCCTTAGCAATAACCCTTAGTTGTTTGGCATAAAAATTCACTCCATTTGTCAATGTGCCCTGCATCTATCCCCTTACCCCGCTACAGAATCAATCCCTGGGTGCACCAGCCAGCAAGAGTAGGTCCTCAGCATCTCTCTCTCATGCTGTCAAGCCTCTGAGTTCATGTCCGACTTAGAGATCCTTCAGCTCAGTCAGTCAGGGAGCTAGATGGCATAGCCAGTACTCACCACACGTCTGCCTTTCTTCCATAGCCCTCGCCACTGATGACTTCAGGACTCATCCAGTAGGGTGTGCCAGTGACAGAGCGAATGCCTGTCCCTGACATGCAGATGGTCTGTAGGCGTTTGCTGGCCCCAAAATCCCCAAGCTTCACATTCCCAGCTGAGTCTCGGAGGATATTGGCTCCTAAGGCACGAAAGGGCAGAGGCTACCGGTTTGCATCCTTTTCTATTTTCCTATAATCTCCCCTTCCAGGTGCCTGAAAACTGTGGGAAGGCCAGACCCACCACTGACTTAGACATGAGCTGCAGGAAACCTCACAGTATAAGGATCAGCTCCATAGTCTAGATTTGCATTTTAGATTATTTCCCCCATACTGTTTAACCAATTTGTACACTCTTCTCCAATTATGGAAGTAATTGGGGTCCCATTTTTTCAGAAAGCTCAGAGTGGTTAGTAGTGATTGGTCTACTGGTAACTGAATGGTAGCCTTGAACCTACGTCTCACTATGTAGGCTTGTCAGACCTAGAACTCACTATGCTGACCAGCTGGCCTCACAGTGCACAGAGCTCTGCCTGGGGTTAAAGGTTTACACCACTATGCCTGGCTGAACCTAGGTCTTGATGCCTCTGCCACAGCTTTCTCTGCACTCACCCTTGATGTCCCGATGCACAATCATGTTGCTGTGCAGGTATGACATGCCCTCCAGAATCTGCCGGGTGTACTTGCGGGTCACACTCTCTGTCAGAGCTCCGTAGGCCTTCAACTGGTCTTTTACAGAGCCCTAATAGAGCATAAGGAGTCAAGAGAGTCCCCTTGAGAGCTGGCTTGTGAGAGGAGACAAAGTTATTTCCAGTCCCCAGGACTGGTAAAGCAGGGATTCATTTGGGTCTCCTTTGCATGTATGAGCCACTTTGTCAGGAGCTGTCAGACAGCTAGGGAAAGGCATCAAACAGTCCTTATCGCAAGCAAGTGGTACAAAGTCCAGGTTGAAGGGACTCCACTGCTCGAGGGAAAGGCTGTGCTTACCTGACATGGACCAGCCCTTCAGGACTCTCAAGTTAGATGGAACCTGGGCCGTTTTTCATCTCACACCCTCTCTGTAGCCACAAGGGCCCTCCTGACATCAAATCCTGCTATCACTACACATGGTTTCCCAGCTCATGGGATCAGACTCAGGTCAAGAGTGACTCACACTCACAGCCACTAGCCCTAGGTCAAGCCTCTTATGTGAATTTCCCATGCATCCAAGGGCACATACCCCTGGCATATACTCCATAAAGATGGTGAGGATCTTCTCAGCACGGTCCCGCAGGCAGCCGTAGTACTGCACAATGCGCTCATGCTGCAGGTTCTTCAGCAACTGGATCTCACACTCCAGAGCACTCACCTCCTAGAGAGGGACCAGTGGTCACCTACCTAGGTACTCAGGGTCCAGTTCTGCCCACCTAGGGTCAGCTTATCTTGTTCTTTCACAGAGATCTGCTTTAGGAACTTCAGCTAGGGAACAGCAAACTCAACTGTCTAGCCCTTGGCCACAATGCTCAGTAGCCCTTGGGATGTAGTACTCCTTACGCAGAGGAAGGAGGGAGGAGGGGCTAGAGAAGCCTAGCTAAAGTAACTACTTTATTTGCTTATTCAAACTGAGGTATAGACTGTATGACTCCTACTTCCAAAAGAACAAATGAGTGAGCTCCACAGCTTCCTCCTGGGCCAAGGCACTGTTTGGGAAATGGGTATAAAGAGTGCCCTTTGGGGAAATGGTCATCACATTTCAGTTTGGGTTCCTAGGGACTTTAGAATGGAGGCAGTCTTCCCATGGGCTCCAGTTGCTTTGGGACACTGACCCTTCCCCCCTTGGCTAGAGCTAAGATGAACAGCAAGGGAGCTTGAGAAGAAGTTATGGGGAAGTAACTTGTATCACTTTAGGCAAGTACTCAATGGGTGTTTTGGCTCGAGGTTGGTGCATGGGGAAGGCCATACCTTGCTTGTCTCAGGACTATCTGGGTCAAACTGGACCTGCTTAGAAGCAAGTTCACGTCCTGTGTCCACATCATAGCACAAGTAGACCCTGCCGAAGGCACCTTGACCCAGGAGCTTCCCCCGACGCCAATTGATGGGAGCACTAGGAGCTATGGAGAGCAGCAGGAGAGTGTTAGTGCATGAACTTTCTGTATTTGGACCCAGCACCATCTACTGCTTCCTTCTCTTGTAGGCCCAAGCCCTTGTCAACTGAACCTTAAGGACAGAATCCTGACAAACACAAGACTAGTAAAATAGCATTCTGTGCTGATCAACTAACCTTATTTTCAAAGTTTCTCTGCAGGTTTTTTATCTGTTCATTATGATTTTTAGATAAGGCCTTGGTGTATAACACAGACTGGCCTTGAACTCACTATATAACTCAAGCTGCTCACAAACATTAGATCTTTCTGACTCATCGTCCCGAGTGCTGAGATTACAGGCATGTACCATCCTGCCTAACTCGCTCCTAAATACCTGATGTGGCAAGGATTAAGAATATATTCTTTAGCTTAAACATGGGAAAACTAAAGATGAAGAAATGGCTTATCATATGGCCCTGGGATCAGGCCTATATTCTAGGGTGTGGTACCTGTTCCAAAATTCTCTCAAGAGTGGGAAGGATGGGCCAGAGCAGCGCACCACAGCTGAGCTCTTGCCCTGCTGTCAGCACCCACAGCCCCTCCTAGTCAGGGGTACTTCTCACATTTGGTTGGCACATTCCTTTCCTGCACAGTGAGGGCATTCTCACTGTCTGCACTCCGTAGGCGCCCACGGGGGTCCAGGTATTGCACAGCTACACCCATGTTCTCGCCATTTGTGCTCAAGGAGCGACTTGAGGGCACCAGAGTGAATAGGTTGCCTTGATGCCGTCGTATTCGGGGAAATGTTCTTCTGCCTGAAAGGGTACAAGAGTGAGGACAGAGAAAGTCAGAGCCTGGCCAGTGACAACCAGCTCAGGTGCATCCCAGCTGCCTCCCCCTCCCCACGCCCCCTAAGATCAACACAAAAGCAGAAATTTGGATGTTGTTTGGTTCAAGAAGCCCTGAACACAGGGAAGGCATAAGACTGCTCCTCAGGCCCTACAAAGAGGCTAACCACAGCTCAAGTGACCTGCTCAGCATTCTGTTCCTGACCCCTCAGCCACGGCTTTAGACTATTTGTTGCTACCACAGAAGATGACGTCAAAAAGGTGGTACCCTGGAGTATACATGTACTCAAAGGACAACATTCGCAGTGGCAGCATTTTCATGGACCAACACCGCCCCCCTGCCTGCCCCCATATCTAGTTAGTTCCTTGTATTTTTTGCCTAAAGCCTAGGGCACAATGCCTCAGGAATAAGAGGAAATGCAGAGGCTAGAGCAATTGGTTTCCTTTCCATCCACCCCTAAACTCTCCTTTTGTGATGTTTTTTCCAGGCAAAGTTTGGTCTTTGACCAGCCACCTAGCAGGGGCCAGTGCAGAGCACTCACCATCATTGTAGTCTTTGTGATGCACAGACACATGGTAGCGCCTGGGATAGGTTCCACCTTTGACACCTTTATCATAGAGCTGGGTCTCCCGATCTGAGGAAGACAGGGGGAATCAAAATGGATGATTCACTTGAGCTCCTAAGGCCTCCTGAGACTTGACAATTTCCAGGAAAATTACTCTATCGTTTTGGCTTTCCAATTTAGAGGCATCTATGGCTCCAAGAAGACACTTCCCCAACCCCTGCAGTGCCCACCTAGATTCTGCAGGACTTACCTGAGCATTCCTTTCTGTTGTCTGGGAAGCTCCGGGCTCGGGACATTTGTGATTTCCTGAAGGATGGGCTAGAAAAAAAACAAAAGACTAAAATAAACTTTAGCGCCTGTGTAGAGTAGCCCAGAGGGCAGAAGGAAGGGCGTCTGAAGTGCCTTCCCTTCCAAATGATGTTCAGGAAAAGAGGTAGAGAAGAGCAGCTTTCCCTGGAGCCTGGCATAATACTTCAGTAGCCTGAGGCCAAAAATCAGGAGGGAAACCTCTACCTATTCTACTGAACTCAACCCTGGCTGTTTGCCCCTTTCCATTTTTGGCCTTTTTTTCTAATCTCCAATCTCTATAGCAGGAGAAGAGCTGCAAAACCTAACCAAACCAAACCACAACAACAAACCAACTTGGCCTAGGCAGTAATAATGAAAATACTGCAGTTTAAAGAAGACTTTGTTTGAGGCAGGGTTTCTCTATGTAGCCCTGGTTATTCTGGAACTCAACTTTATAGATCAGGCTGGCCTTGAACGCACAGAGATCTGCCTGCCTCTGCCCCAAGTGCTGAGATTAAAGATGTATGGCACCACTGCCTGGCAAAGAATGCTTTCTTATTTTACAGAGTGAGCTTCTCCTCATTTAATCCTCATACTTCTGTAACTTAGGACAAATAATAAAAGTAATACAGGTACCAATTATAGAACAACTGCTGTGTCATTACTAGTTGATAACCTACAGGTTAAATAGAACACCTCTCTCTATATGCTCAAAGATAGCCAGGAAGCAAGAGGTCTTAAGACCTGGTATACTACTCCAGTCTGTTTCTATATCAGACATCTTCCTTTTAGACTACCATCTCCTTTTAGAGATGGGAAAACTAAGAACCAAGAGGAAAGTGGGTAAATTAAGCTATCTTTTCCAACATCCAGTTAAATCTGAATGGACCTTTGACATGCGAGTACCTTGTGAGTGTGCATGCACTATGTGGATGTGCCGGTAAAGACCAGAGATTGACATCTGGGATCTTTCCCAATTGTTCTCCTCCTTATTTTTAGAGGCAGAGTTTCTCAGTGAACCTTGAACTTTCAGATTCAGCTAGACTGGCTGGCTAGTGAGCCGCACTTATCCTCCTGTCTCCACCTCCCCAGCACTGGTTACACATGTGCAGTGCTGAACCCAGCTTTTCACTTGACATCTGGTAGATTAAATTCAGGCTCACATGCTTATACATCAAGCACTTTACCAACCAAGCCATCTTCATAGTCCTCCAGGTATACTTTGAGGGTCACAGGTCAGAAACTGTCCAGAGGGCTGCCATCTACTTTTTTTTTTTTTTTTAAGATTTATTTATTTATTTATTATATGTAAGTACACTGTAGCTGTCTTCAGACACTCCAGAAGAGGGCGTCAGATCTCGTTGCAGATGGTTGTGAGCCACCATATGGTTGCTGGGATTTGAACTTCGGACCTTCGGAAGAGCAGTCGGGTGCTCTTACCCACTGAGCCATCTCACCAGCCCTGCCATCTACTTTCAAACAACTAGACTACCATCCTCCTTTGACACCCCAAAGTTTAGGATAGTCCAAGCTAGAGCAGTACCTGTCCTGGCTGAGACCTTGCCTAATGGTAGCACCTCTTGCTATGTGTACTTGTACCTTTTTGCTCCCTAACTGGAGAGCAAGCCCCAAAGAAATTAATATACTAATAACTATGGATGTATTCTGTGACATCTAGAGGACACTTTCATGGACAACTGATCACATAATTAAGAAGGAAGCTCGCGGGCTGGCGAGATAGCTCAGTGGCTAAGAACACTGACTGCTCTTCCAAAGGTCCCGAGTTCAAATCTCAGCAACCACATGGTGGCTCACAACCACCCGCAATGAGATCTGATGCCTTCTTCTGGTGCCTGAAGACAGCTACAGTGTACTTATGTATAACAATAAATAAACATCTAAAAAAAATAAACTTAAGAAAAAAAAAAAAGAAGGAAGCTCGCTGGGCATGGTGGCGCATGCCTTTAAGCCCAGCACTCGGGAAGCAGAGGCAGGCGGACTTCTGAGTTCGAGAGCAGCTTCGTCTACAGAGTGAGTTCCAGGACAGACAGGGATACACAGAGAAACCCTGTCTAGAAAAACCAAAACCAAAACCAAAAAAAAAAAAAAAAAAAAAGAAGGAAGCTCTTCCTGTTTCCTAGCCCCAGACCTAGTCCCCAATCCCCAGTCAATGAGTCCTTAGCATAAAAGGGTGATGGCCCGCTCCAAAGACCCTTTCAAGCCAGGTTTTGGCATAGGAAACTGATGTATGAAGACTGTGAGTTCCAGACCAACTATCTAGTGAGAACTTGTCTCAACAAAGTAAAATAACAAAACAAACCCTTGATACCACTAGGTGAACCATGGAGCACTGACTTCTACCAGTGTTAGAACAAATATTTTACATCAAGAGGTAAAAGTTAGGCGGTCTAGATATTCTGTTTTCTAATTATCTAGCTTCTTATTAAAACAGAAACATTTGAAGAAAGAAAATGGACAGACCAACCTATGTGTGAGAATCCCTGTTTTCTTTCAAATTCCAACAAGCCACTGCTTCTCAATCCAAATCACAGAAGGATTAAAAAGCAGGCAGAACACAGCACGCGTAGAGTCAAACCACATAAAGGCCTGGAGCAACGCAGCCAACAATAAGTGAGCTGCTCTTCTAAACTATTACCAAGTTTATTCTACTGTGTACCTAAACATTCTGAGTGTTGGGAAATTGAGGGCTTCTCTAGAAGCACATGTTTTAATCCTGGGCCTGTGGTTGTATCAGAGATACGGACTGGCCAATTCTACTCTTAAAACCATTCCAAAAATGCCTACTTATTAACCCAAACCACCACAGCTCCATACCTGTCTGCTGACCTGTCCAAGGATTGGCAGCTTCCTGACAAGGAATTTTCGGCACTGCTGAGGGGATCTAGCATCTGTAAGGCAAGTCACACAATGAAACCATAGTTTGACTCAAATCCCAGCCAGCTGACCCAGGTAGAGCTAGCATATGGTCTTTTTGTCACAATATGGAGGTGTCTTTGTTTCCCCATGTAGTGGAGGAAGGGTTATAGGGTACCATTCTCCCTTCGTTTGAAAGGCAAGCTTCTAAGATGAAGAAAAATGTTTGGCTGGCTTCTTTAGGGCTCTGCCAATAGAGCAAAGCAGAGGAACTGCTTCTCTTGTTGGCACTTTCTTTTCTTCTTTCTTGGCCCATCAAAATTAGTGCCTGGCACTTGACGTGGTATTGCCCTGCTTAGGTTTCCAGTGGAGTTTGGGTGGAACATTAATGCTTCTGTTTATACTCTATAATTCACAGTTTATACAGATAAGATCACCTCATTTCACAATGAACATTGCAGACCAAGAACAGTGAGAAGACATATCCAAACTAAAATCATGGTTAGTGCACAGCTGGTGCCAGAAAAACAAACTCCCAGCTCCTGGCTCTAAAGCAGAGGTAAGAGGTATCTACATAAATCGAAATATTTTTCTAGTTTATAGTCAAATGCAATAACAAAGAACCTTCAGAATAGATTTTTTCCCAACCAATCTCCTAAAGGCTTCATTTTTTTTCTCTCTCCCAGACATAGAAGTGGTAAAGATGGGACTATAGCCTTCAAATTCAGAAAGCAGTCATTACTTTATATTCATGGGAGCTAGTTCCAGGACTCCTGCTGATATCAGAGTCCCTTATAGTAAGATATTATTTATATGTATGTGCGCATACACACACCCTTATATAAGATAATACAGTATTTGTAGGTAAACCACAAACACACCTTCCTGTATACTTCACATCATCATGACTACTAATATATAATAACATAAAGGCTGTGCAAAGTTGTTAAATTGTATTGTTTAAGGGGTGACAAAGAAAAGTCTCCATGATTAATATAGATGAATGGTCAGTAAAAAACCCAGGGAAGAAATATGCAGCTAAAAGCAGTCCAGCTTACTGCTCTAAACTTAAAATTATCTGGAAAGTGTACATACAGAAGAAAGAAAGTGTTCAAAAGTCTTCTCACTTCCTTTATAGCTTGAATAATTAAAAGTATGGGAATTTGCTTTCTGTAAAATCCCACATATACTGGTATTAAATTGTGTGTGTGGTGCTTGCACATATGAGTAGAGGAGCCCACTGAGCCTAGAAGAGATGCCAGATATCCCAATGAAATCATAGGCAATTTTAAGCCAGCCAGTATAGGTATAGAAACCAAATTTGGATTTTCTTCAAGAGCATCAAGAACGCTTAACTGATATACCATCTTCCCAGCCCACCTCCCTTTTTTTTTTTTTTTTTTTTTATGGTTTTCGAGGCAGGGTTTCTCTGTATAGCTCTGGCTGTCCCGGAACTCACTTTGTAGACCAGGCTGGCCTCGAACTCAGAAATCCGCCTGCCTCTGCCTCCCGAGTGCTGGGATTAAGGGCGTGCGCCACCACGCCCGGCTGCCCACCTCCCTTTTAAATATATATTTTTTAATTTTTGTTTATGTGTATATATATATCTGTGTATAGGGGAGAAATATGAAAGTACCCACAAAGGTCAGAAGACAATGTCAGATCCCCTGCAGCTGGAATTACAGGCAGTTGTGAGCTGTCTGACATGGGTACTGATGATCAAACTCAATTCCTTGAGCCTTCTGTGGTTATTTTATCTATTAGAAAATTTCCCTTCTTAAATCCAATCTCAGAAACTTGAAACAACTTAACTCGTTGCAGTAAAGGCAACATCACTGAAGGAGGGGAAAAAAGCAGAGTTCTTGCCCTTACTCAGTTAATTAATCCAAAGTCTAATTTTTATTAAGTAAGCTACTGTTTAAAAAACTAGCCATCGCTGGGCAGTGGTGGTGCTCGGGAGGCAGAGGCAGGTGGATTTCTGAGTTTGAGGCCAGTCTGGTCTACAGAGTGAGTTCCAGGACAGCCAGGACTACACAGAGAAACCCTGTCTCCAAAAAACCAACCAAACAACCAAACAAACAACTAGTCATCAAAATGGGTTAAGCCATTGTGGTGAACACTTTATTAGGTGACCAATAAGTTAGCCTTCCCTTGAGTGCAAGGAGAACTGGGACTTAGTTCTAGCCAATAAGCTAAGGCCAAGAGGATAGGAATGCTACTCTTTATGTTATGAAGACTCCATCTTTGTAGACTGGAACAACAGAGTCAGACCAGCCTTGAAGAAGGCCATGCTATGAGAGGAATAAATAATAAAGAATTGTAGGTAGCCTCTAGAGTCTGAGAAACTTCTTGAACAACCTCTAACAAAGAAAAGGGCTACAGGCCTACCAAGCACAAGGAACTAAAGTGTGCTAAGAACCTCAAGCTCAGGAAAGCTTGCCTAGTGCCTTGAGTGTAGCCCCGTGAGACCATGAGGGAAAAAAACAAAACAAAAAAAAAAAAAAACACTGTAGTCATGTCTGGACTTCCAATCTAAAGATACTAAAATAATAAAGGTATACTGTTTTAATATCAAACCTGTAGCAAATTGTTATGTAACAATAAAAGGCAATACAGCTATTGGCAAAATCATGTTAGTTTACTGGTCCTACAGTCAATTTATAACCCCCTCTTCACGAAGAAATAGCAAAACTAACATGTAGCCAATGAAAAACATAATCTGTCAGGTTATAACTGTTCACAGGTAAAACTAAATAGCAAAACTAAAATATGGCCAATGAAAAACATCATCTGTCAGTTCGGGGCTCTTCATAGTAAAAACTGCTGAATACAGTACACAAACAGTACAGCAAGCTGCTCTGCAAGGGGCCTAGTGAGAGACCCCAAAGGTGAATTATCATTAAGTGCTCACCTAACACTAGTGAGGTTAAGAGGTTTAGATCTCATCTTTAAAAAGACTGACCTTTGGCCCTTCAAAGGAATAATCCATCTTGGGGCAGAAATGGTTCTCAAAGCATTATGGGATGGCATCAAACTCCTCAGCTCTGTAATGGGATCCCTGAGAGTCCCATCACAGTCTTGGTCTGACACAAGTCATGGTATACCCTGTACCCCACAAGTCATGGTATACCCTGTACCCCATCTCCACACCCTCATACTCACACACTGTTCGCTGGTCTCTGGGATGAATTCACCTTCGCTGTTGATGCTCGTATAGGATCCTTGCCGGGCAATGTGCTGTTGTCGCTCAGGTACATATCCCGGGGGAGGAGAGCTTCGGCCAGGGTTCTGGGAGCCTAGAGCACAGAAAGAAGACCCTTTAACAACAGAGACAAGATGTGGCGCAGAGGAGCAGGGCCAGAGAGAATAGTGACCCCAAGAGATCAGGGATGCAATTTAGATGGCCATGCAATTCAGCATTTTCAGCTTGAGGAAGCAAATACCATCCCTTCCTTGACAAAGAACTTTCAGAGATGGAGCAGCACTAGAACATGTATAACTAAGAACCATGACACAAAACATGAGTCATAACTAACTCTGTGACAATCTGTGTAAGCTGGATGTTAGTTAGCCAGCTTTAAAAAATGCTTAGGACCTTGAGATGGCTCAGCAATGAGAGTACTTGTCACTAAGCCTGACACCTAGAGTTCAACCCCCAGGATCTACATGATAGGAGAGAAATGACTCCTACAAGTTGTCTTCTAACCTCCACACATGCTGTGGTATGCACATGTACATGTATGTATACACACACACACAATAAATAACATAATACAAATTTTAACGTTCTTATATATTATTCATAATGTCAATTCTCTTGATAATGTCACTGTAGGCACAATTTTTTGGTTTACTTAATTGGGTTCTTAAATCTACCACCCTTCCAACCCTTACTCCACTGTAATTCCCCCTTCCAACCCCCAAACACTAGGTAGGAGAGAAAGGCTAGAGGGAAAGGTGTGTGTGTGTGTGTGTGTGTGTGTGTGTGTGTGTGTGTGTGTGTGTGTGTATCTCTTTAGACTACTTCCTGCTGATTAAGGGAGTTGGGTTCCTTGGGGCAAATCCAATCTCCGTGGTCATCAGGCTATCCAACAAGCAACCTAGCAAAACAGTAACAGCAAAAGCAACAGCAGCACAAACCAGCAGCAGCAGAGGAAGCAGCAGCCACCCCAGGCTTTCTTGGGGCTTTCCCAATTATACCCTCTCAAGAGTACCCAGACTTCCAAACATAAACTATCTGCAACTGGCAAAAATTGTGCCCTTCCTACAGCAGGAGACAACCATAGTTAATGGTTACAGACAAAGAACAGCCTCTATCCTGAACCTGGGATTAAAAGAAAAACATAATCACATAACCGAAATTCTCACTACATCGTACATCTTCTTCTTCTTCTTCTTTTTTTAAAAATATTTATTCATTTATTTATTTATTTATTTATTTATTTATTTATTTATTTATTTATTTATTTATTATATGTAAGTACACTGTAGCTTGTCTTCAGACACTCCAGAAGAGGGCATCAGATTTCGTTAAGGATGGTTGTGAGTCAGCATGTGGTTGCTGGGATTTGAACTCAGGACCTTCGGAAGAGCAGACGGCGCTCTTAACCACTGAGCCATCTCGCCAGCCCCTGTACATCTTCTTCTTTCTCCCTTTCTTTCTCCCTTTTGGGTACCAATGCCACATCCTCCTCTCCAAGGAAGAACTTAGGAAAATGATTCACACAGTTCAATTCCCTACACACACAATTCAGAGATGCACTGCAAGACCGCAAGCCTTGAAACCCTAAACATTACCAAGACCCCCTTAGCCCCTCTGTGTGTGTGTGTGTGTGTGTGTGTGTGTGTGAGAGAGAGACAAAAGTTTAACGTGTAAGAGATTAATAACTAGCTTGTCATAATGGTATACTACTATAATCCCAGGAATTGGGATAGAAGCAAGGAGACCGACCTCAGCACTAGCATAAGCTATACACCAAGATTCTTAAAAGAAAAAAAAGACCAAAACCAACCAACCAAACAAAACACTACACACTGCAAAACAAACAACAAAAACTCAAACTAACAAAATACAACAAGTGTAACAAAATATTTCAATAAAATTAACAGCATCACTTCTCTTTAAAGCCATAGGTAAAAAATGAGTTACTTGAATGCAAGCACTAATAATACAATACAATCTAATAACTGGGGTAACCACTGACAAATGGACCAGTAGCAAATGTATCATGGCTACATTGGACAAAGGCATGACTCACATTCCAGGTAGAGTGGTTGAGATTTTATCATGAAGCTCAGAGTAAAGCACAATTTAAAACGTATTGTTGGGACTGGAGAAATGGCTCAGCAGTTAAGAATCTACACTGCTAGCCGGGGCGTGGTGGCACACACCTTTAATCCCAGCACTCGGGAGGCAGAGGCAGGCAGATTTCTGAGTTCGAGGCCAGCCTGGTCTACAAAGTGAGTTCCAGGACAGCCAGGGCTATACAGAGAAACCCTGTCTCGGGGAAAAAAAAAAAAACCAAAACATAAATAAACAAAACCATAAAAACTCACCCTAAGTGTGGTATTGCAGCCCTTTAATCTCAGGCAGATCTCTTGTGAGTTCTAAATTGGCCTGGTCTACATATCAAGTTATAGGTCTTCCACAGTGGGAACCTGTCTCAAAAAAAAATTCTGAGTGGTGATGTGGATAAGAATGGCTCCCATAGGCTCATATATTTGAATACTTGGTCTTAGTTAATGGAACTGCTTTGGGAAGACCTAGTGGGTGTGTCCTTGATGTAGCTGTGTTGCTGAGCGGGCTTTTAAACTTTTGAGGCTTCAAACCTTTTAAAGGTTTCCAAGCCCACCCAAGTCTAGTTTCTCCCTGCCTCGTGCTTATGGATAAAATGTAAGCTCCCAGCTACTGCTCTAACGCCATGCCTGCCTGCCACCTTGCTTCTCACCATGATGCCCATGGACTCACCCTCTGAAACTCTAAGCAAGTCCTCAGTTAAATGCTTCTCTTTATAAATTGCCTTGGTCATGATGTCTTTTCACAGCAGTAGAAAAGTATTCAAGAAACTGTATACTTCTGATTTCTCTTCTCTTTTCTTTTGGTATTTTTGAAAGAGGGCCTCACTATGTAGCACTGGCTGTCCTGGAACTCACTCTGTAGACCAAGCTGGCCTCAAACTCAGAGACCTGCCTCCAGGTCCTGGGATTAAAGGTGTGTACCACCATATCCCATCCTAATTTCTTCATTTAAAATTTTCTGGGGCTGATGAGATGGCTCAGCAGGTAAGAGCACTGACTGCCCTTCAAAAAGTCCTGAGTTCAAATCCCAGCAACCACATGGTGGCTCACAACCACCCGTAACGAGATCTGATGCCCTCTTCTGGTGCATCTGAAGACAGCTACATAATGTACTTATGTATAATAATAAAATTTTCTGGCTGCGCTAGATGTTGAGTTTATGGAGCTGAGGTAGGAAGAAGCCAACCTAGGGTAACTTTTCTTAAAAAAAAAGAAGGGGTTGGAGAGATGGCTCAGTGGTTAAGAGCACTGACTGCTCTTCCAAAGGTCCTGAGTACAAATCCCAGCAACCACATGGTAGCTCACAACCATCTGTAATAAGATTTGATGCCCTCTTCTGGTGTGTCGGAAAACAGCTACAGTGTACTTACATATAATCAATCAATCAATCAATCTTAAAAAAAAAAAAAAAAGAAAATAGAGCCAGACCTTATGGCATGTGCCTATAATCCTTGTACCTAGGAAGTAGAGGCATTTCTGCTACATAATGTGTTAAAGGCCAGCCTGAGATATAAGACACCATGAATAAAACAAACATAAATTCTAAATAGTTCACTGGTAGTGACTGAAACTATGAGAAGAAGTATAAATAAAAGGTCCCGTACATTGGTTTATCAGCTGAGTTCTTTCTTTCTTTCTTTCTTTCTTTCTTTCTTTCTTTCTTTCTTTCTTTCTTTCTTTCTTTCTTTCTTCCTTCCTTCCTTCCTTCCTTCCTTCCTTCCTTCCTTCCTTCCTTCCTTTCTTTCTTTCCTTTCTTTCTTTCCTTCCTTCCTTCCTTCCTTCTTTCTTTCTTTCTCTTTTTTTTTTCTTTTTTTTTTTTGTTTTTTGTTTTTCGAGACAGGATGTGTAGCCCTGGCTGTCCTGGAATTCACTTGTAGACCAGGCTGGCCTCGAACTCAGAAATCCGCCTGCCTCTGCCTCCCGAGTGCTGGGATTAAGCACCGCCTGGCAGCTGAGTTCTTTTGAGCTTTGGCCTTAACATTTTGAGGCTGGGGTCCAGGAAAAATTACCTGGATATACCTGAGCATATGTCTTGGGGCTCAGCTCCTCCAAGTACCTTCTCTAACCGTTTTTTTTTTTTTTTTTTTTTTTTACCTGTATCAGATAAGACAACACTCTGAGCTAGGCTGGTTGCAGATGCCTAAAATCCCAGCACTCCAGAGGCTAAGGCAGAACCAGCCTCAGTGAGGGCATTCTGGGCAATGACAGAGGCTGCCTCTCCTTACCATTTACTACCACACTTCCTGACTACTGCGAGTCACCTTATGCTATCCTTATTTACAAATTTCCTTTTTGTTGGACATTCATAGTAATTACTTCATTTGATTTTCAACAATTTGCAAAAGACCTTTGGCAAACACTCTCTGCTTAACTGCTAAATGGCAGGCATCCTACAAGGTAATTTTGTTACTCGAGAACAAAACAATCTTTAGACAGTTCAAGAAAAATACTAACAAGGCCAATGAGATGGCTCAACCGGCAAAGGTACAAGGAGCTTGCACCAAGCCTCACAACAATGAGTTCAATCATCAGAGCCTACAGGGTCTAAAGAGAGAACTGAGGCTACCAGGTTGTCTTCTGGCCTTCGACGTTGCTCCCCTAGATTCCTGTTTGGGGGAACATATTTATTCCACCATGAAGAAAGCCAGAAACCTAAGAATCCTTTTCTCTTTTATACCCTCTATCTCTCTCCTACAACCCAGAAATCCCCAGACACCAGAAATGGCAAGGTGTCATCCCTTAACAAATTATTTCACGGCTATTAAATTGAGTTTTCTGGGGTAGAACTCTGCGGGCAAGATGTTCTGTGGAAACATCTTGAGAACAAAACAATCTTTAGACAGTTCAAGAAAAATACTAACAAGGTCAATGAGATGGCTCAACAGGCAAAGGTGCTGGGAAAACGATGGGTTTTTTGCTGTTGTTCTGTTTTGAGACAGGGTTTCACGATATAATTCTAAGAGAACAAGTTTAGTAGCTAGAGGTGTGGGGAAGAACTTGACTCATTCTACTCTGGAAGGTGTGCCTAGCCATCCCAACTTCACTCTTTTCTAACAGAAACCAGTTTCAGAAGGAAAATTTAGGATACGTACTGTTTTAATTTTGTACATAGCTCACTCAGCCTGCACTCCAGGCAGGACAGATAGACGGCAGGACAGATAGACGGCAGGTCCATCTATACTGTAAGGACTGCTGAAGAGTCTGGCTGAGATGCTTTTAAAACCCAGAGAAAATATATTGAGCATAAACAAATGGACCTCAACAAAACTTTCTGAGTCAGGGAGGCTAAGGAGGAGCAACAGAAGGAAGAAAAATACTGGGAAAAAAGTGCAATAGGCAACTGCTGGGAAAACGATGGGTTTTTGCTGTTGTTCTGTTTTGAGACAGGGTTTCACTATATAATTCTGGCTGGCCTGAAAGACCAGGGTGGCCTTGAACTCAGAGATAAACCTGCTCCTGTCTCTTGAGCCCTAGGATTAAAGGCATCCTACCACCATGCCTAGGGAAAAACAGCTTTTGTTTTTCGTTTGCTTTTGATAGGGCCATATACTGTAGGCCAGAATTGAACACGTCCTCTTGCTTCCATCTCCTGAGTGCTGGGATGACAGGAGTCTCACATTCAGTGATTAAAGGACAGCTTCTAAAGAGATTAAATGATTCTCAGGTTCAAGAGACTGCGTTCTTCCTTCTTCCACACGAAGTCAGTTGCTCCACAACATGGCTCTTTTGGTTTTACTGAAGATATTTGATGAATTACCACCGAGAACACTTCCATTGATTCTTGGAGGCATCTGTTGGGGCTCAGGAGTCACCCCACAAACCACACAAAGACCAATCTCAGTCAGACAGGAATAGATTATTAAACATACACACCAAGAAATTCTACAACCATGAGCTTCACTTAGGGCCCGTCATAAAGTTCATATGAACGGTTTTGTCTAAAATAGCTTGAGTCCGGGCTGACCAGCAGGGAGCACTTCCTGCACCCGTGTATGAGCTCACTGTGGATTTTGCAGTGTTAGCCTTTATAAGCTGGCCCTAAGAAATGTTAGAGGTAGTAGCTTTCAGCTTCTGAGGTCTAAGCTATATCCCCTAGAGTGTATATTCAATAAACTATCCTTGCAACTCCAGAAGCCCAATAGCATCAACCCAAGGACATAGAGGGCTGACATAAAGCTATAATATTGTATTGAAAATAGGCAAAGAATTTTGTGTACTTCCTGTCTCAACCACTCCATCACAGAGTGAAAGCTACCAGTTCTGAAGTAAGTCAGTACCTGAGCCATGGTATTGAAATGATCTCAGCAGCCTGCAGGAGACAATTTATCTAGGTATTTTAAAGCTCTATAGAAACTAAAGCTGCTCTGAGTATAAATTTAGGGATATTCTGCCGTGAACTCAACTCACAGAGCAATAAAATCAGCTAAGATGCCAGGCAGTGATGGCGCACACCTTTAATCCCTGCACTCAGGAGGCAGAGGCAGGTGGATCTCTGTCAGTTCAAGGTCAGCCTGGTCTACAGAGTGAGTTCCAGGACAGGCAAGACTAAAGAAATGCTAAGATGACTCCTGCCTCCTGTGTGTCTGCTTCTTTCACTTTCACTAGTTCCATAATCCAGAATTCTATATTAAATCTCTTCTTTCTGAAAGAAATTACAATGGTTCTTTTCTAGCATTTGAACCCAAGATGCTCTAGAATAAGAAGAGACTATAATTTTACCTAGAACAAAACTTAAAAGTCTCTTATAAGTGATTAATTAGAAAAACAAAAAACCCTCTTTCTTGTTGGTGATATTTGATATTGATATTAGTAGTAGTAGGGGATTGATTCCCCCTGGCTTTGGCAGTTGGGATCAATCTAGTATACAAGGCCACTGCCGCAGACCCTGGAGGGCCTGGGGTGGGGGTGGGGTAAGAGCAAAGGTTTTCTGAGCTTTTATTTCCAGCCAGAGACTTTCACTTTTTCCAATCCACACTGTGGCCTACAAAAAACCAGCCTTGCTATCTGATGGGCGACATGCCAGGGGCTATTGTGCACAGGCCCACTGCCTGGAGCAGGAAAGGGAAGTCTCCCCAGACCAGTGACTATCAGAGGAAGCAAATGGAAACAGCAGGAGGCAGCATGACTGCTCCAGGGTATTTTCAGTTTTGTTTTTATCTTCATTTCAAAAACTGAGTCAATGAGAGGCACATCAACCGTTGAGAACAAGTGAGAGACGGACAGGCCATGATGCTGCTGAGCATATTTACTAGCAATGCCCAGGAGAGCTCCAGAAGGTGCAGAGCTCTACTATCAAAGCACAACTGACTCCACAGTCTTTGAGGGCACGCTGGTGGGAGGGATGGCAAGGGATGGGAGGGGGACTCCCAGGGGACAGCCTTTACTGATACTCCAGGCTGGCTGTGCTGCTCTAGCCACATCAAGAGGCCCAGGCAGCATCGCCGAAGCCTATCTGAAGAGCTTCCTCTGAAGGCATTCTAAATGGAAAGAGAAGTCCAGGGTTTAAGCATGAGCTGTTACAATTCGTCCCAGATTATGTCACTCTGCTAGTTTCTTTAACCCAGAGAAGCCGAGCAGAAACTGTTTGTATTCTGACTGAGGCTGAAATGCAGCCTCTCACTCTCCTCAGAGAACCCTCATCAGGAAGCTGATGCAATCAGGAAGCTGCCTCCACAGGGAGTTCTAGGGCTTTGGGTCAGTGTTAATGTGCAGGTCACTGCAAGTACAAAGAGATATTCTAAATCCTTTTCTCTTTTAGGGGACAGATGAGATAGGACAGTAATCTAATCTTTTTTCTTCTTCTTCAATAGAAAACTGGAAGCAACATTTCTTGAACTGCTAACATGGGGGATAAGGCTGTACAAAAATACTTCTCAACCTTTCTATCCCACAGACACTAGCAGCAACCTATGTTTCAGTTTTTAAGCAGGTATTATCATCATACACTTTATAATCTTACGTAGTATCACAGAATTTACTGTGAGGAGAAAAGAACCTCTGGAGTGAAGGAAGGAGACCATTTTATTTTCTCAATGTGTAATAGCAGAAACCACCTCAACCATCATGGTTTCTTGTCCCGGGACTGGAAGTTTATACTATGCAGTGTTTTGACTTTCTGCTACCAGCTATTGCTATAATAAGATTCCAGCTTTTCCCTTTTTCCCTTCATCTGAACTCACCCTCTACTTGGAGGTAGATATTTTTCTCCTTTTCACGGCATTACTGTCCTAGATTCCACAAAGCACCTCCTGCTGAAGTTCACATATCTGTGGTCTATTTGTCTTCCCTCTCTTTAGAAGCTTATTCCTCTCATTTGCTGAGATCTCTAAAATATTCTGATCATATATATGGTATACTGTATATGTGTATGATGATAGAGGCTGTGTGTGTGTGTGTGTGTATATATATATATATATATATATATGTATGTATAATACCACCCCACCCCACCCCTTAAGCCACTAGCTTTCACCAAACACCTTCAAAAGATCAATTGCCTCCACTGATCTTCAGGGTTGCAGTCTGGCCTGCTGACCATGGGATTAAAGTGGAAAAGCAAGAAAGGTATAGCTCAGGTAGAGCGCTGATAAGTATGGCTAGAGTCTTGAGTTCAACCCCCTGTACTGGGGGTGGGAGGGAAGACGGTGTAACAGAGGCAAAGGCTCTTAAGATACACTAGGACAAAGGGATTAGAATGTACCTTCTATAAATACATTAGTTGTGATTTGACTATGTAGTTTCAGGGCACCACCCAGCAAATTATGGAGGAACAGTGCTTGAATTTCCATAGGCAAAGATATAAAGGATAGACTCATATAGGGAAATTCCATCTGTCTCTCTAATGATCTCTTCACAAGGCTATTCATTCTTTGAGGTAAATTCATGATCACGGATTTTTGTTGGTTTTGAGACAGTATCCTCGCACTGTAGCTTTTGACTAGAACTAATTACAATACTACGTTAATGTCCTGAATGCTGGGAATATATAGGCATGATTCACTGTACCTGCCTGGGTTTTTATTGCTGTTGTTGTTGTTGTTATTGTTTTTAGCACAAACTAATTTAACAGATTATCTGGCTTGAAAATGATGGAATTCAATGTGTATTTGTTATGATAGAAAAAAAGGTTAACAGTAGCAATTTCAAATATTTCAAGAGCTGTCATATAAAATACTTAATCTCTGTTATCTGAGTTGCTTAAGGCAACCTTATAAGGATAAATTGGTAAACTGAGAAAAGGCAGACTTTCAACCCAGTATGAGGAAATTTCTCAGTAAAGATTTCTATAACTGCACTGGGGTCCTTTGTACTCCTCCAGCTGTACACATGCTGCAATGAGAGCTGAGTCTCCCTCAGGTTGTAGTTTTCAACTACTCACAGGTGTGACTAAGAAGAACCAGGCAGGAGGCTGAATTGCTAAAACTTACTAACTTTGACTTCTCCACTGACTCCATTTCTTCCACTAGTGTTTTTCTTAGTCCTTCAGCTTTTGACTCTTGGTCTCTTCCCATGTCCCTTTACCTCTAGAAAGCTTTACACTGGACCAGCTTATAGTAAGCACCTAGACACTTGTGGATAAAAGTGTCAATTGTAACCCTTTATCCTCAACACTCCCCCACTCTTTATACTACTTCTAGCTTTGTCTTTCTTCTCTCTGAGCTGCAGTCCTGTAATATCTGCTGTGCTACAAGTCAAGTTTCAGGTTTATGAGGCATGCACTTACCAACTGAGCTACATCGCCAGCCTCAAGACCCACGCGTCCGACTGTCTCAAAGGCATTTAAAATTCAACATGACAGCGGCTAGAGAAATGCTCCACAGTTAAGAGCACTGGCTGCTCTTCTAGAGGATCTGGGTTCAATTCTCAGCACCCATATGGCTGCTCACAACTGTCTGTAGCACCAATTCAAACAGACATACACAGAGCAAAACACTGAATAAACTAAATAAATCTTTAAAAAAAAATGGGGGGTGGGGTGGCTGGAGAGATGGCTTAGTAGTTAAGAGCACTGACTCTTCCAGAGGTCCTGAGTTCAATTCCTAGCAACCACATGGTGGCTCACAAGCATCTGTAATAGGATCTGACACCCTCTTCTGGTGTGTCTGAAGACAGCTGCAGTATACGCACAGAAGTAAAATAAGTAAATAATTCTAAATAAATAAATAAATAAATAAAATTCAACATAACAAAATGTCAGGTCTGTCTTCCACCAGTACCCCAAACCAGATTCTCTTCTAGTAACTGCCTTCTTTTGGTATTAGAGCTCTTGCAGAGTTTTAAAACATTTGAGTTTTATGTGCAGGTGAAACTGCAGGGAAGAAACAATGACACCTTTACCTACCCCCTCAAAGAGGGATGGCATATACTCAAAAAAATAAAAAAGCTCAATAGAGGAAGTCAACTTTCATTTAGTGTTTTACATCACACAAGAGCATTCAGCATAAAATGCAAAAGGCCTGAGTAATGTTCCATTTTTATACTTTAATGTGACAGGCAAATGTGATCAGACAGAAAGGGTCGACCTTACACAACAGATGTGAGGGAACTCAGTAAGGCCTATTGAAATTCTTCTTGGCCTCAATAAATGGGGTCTTCCCTCAAAGGTAAAGTGTAGCACCAGTTCTAGGATGAGTGGCTTCAGACCTGCTCTCAAACAACAAAATAGTTCAGAGGAACTAACTTACTTACTTACTTTCTTTCTTTCTTTCTTTCTTTCTTTCTTTCTTTCTTTCTTTCTTTCTTTCAAGATTTATTTATTATTATATGTAAGTACACTGTAGCTCCTTCAGACACACCAGAGGAGGGCGTCAGATCCCTTTACAGATGGTTGTGAGCCACCATGTGGTTGCTGGGATTTGAACTCGGAACCTTTGGAAGAGTTGTCAGTGTTCTTAACCCACTGAGCCATTTCTCCAGCCTCCAGAGAATTTCTTTATAGCTAGCTCTTACACAAAAGTTGAGATTAGGTTAGAGTAATATTTCTAGGTTTTATGACTAGTTTTCCAAGATAGGGTTCTCAACTTTTCATGACCCACAGAGGAAAAGAGATTTTTATTCTATGGCCTGCGTCGGGAAAAGAGTGGAGTAGGACACAGGACAAAAGGAAGTCTGAAGCAAACTGCTTCTGAGATCCTCCAAACATCTTTCCATGCAAAATATTTAGGAGTCAAAGAACCATGCTGGGGTATATTTTTTTCCTGAGCACCACGACTATCAACTAATAATAACAATATTATAAATAAAGCTCGGGTATTTTCGTTTTACATTTTATTTTATTTATATGTATGAGCGTTTTCTGCATTTATGCCTATGTATTATAGGCATGCCTGGTGTCTGTGGATACCAGAAAGGGAGTGGGGTCAGATCCCTGAGAACTGGAGTTTATGGATGGTTGTGAGTGATCATGTGGGTCCCCTGCTAGAGCACCAAGTTCTCTCGACTACTGAACCATCGTTCCAGACCCCCTATGCCTTTTCTAAAAATCCTTTTTTTTCTATGATATGGGTCTTTGCTTGAATGTACATCTGTGTTCCCATTGAGACCAGAAAAGGGCATTGGACCCCTCTACATCTGCAGTTATAAGTAATTGTGAGCTGCCATGTGGGTACTGACAACTGAACCCAGGTCCTCTGGAAGAGCAGCCAGAGCCCTTAACTGTTGAAAAACTTCTGTAGCCAAGCTGAGGTGTGTTCAGCTATAAAGCTGGAAATGTAGTTCAGCTGGGAGAATAATTGCCAAGCATGCATAAAGTTCTGGGTTCTATTCCCAGCTCCAAATAAACCAGGTATGGTAGTGCATGCCTGTACTCCCACAATCCCAGAACTAGGGAGGTAAAGGCAGAAGGATCTGAAGGCTAAGTAAGATGCATCCCTGCTACAGAAAGAGTTTGAGGCTAGCCTGGGATATATGAGATCCTGTGTCTGTCTCACACATACATGGGGAAGGGGTGGGGAAGAGAGACAGACAGAGAGACAGAGAGATCGATCCTCACATACATAACCTATGGAAAACTCTATGTATGCTTGTGATGGGACGAGTCCCAAATTTTAGAATGATTATAAAAATAGTCTCGCCCTCACAGAAGCCCTAAAAGGATCTTAAGAACTCCCCTGGTTCCACATTCCACACTGTAAAAACTACTAACATGCCAGTAGTCATTCTGTCAGTGTTACCTCTAGATGTCTCAAATCCATCTGTTCCTTGTCTTTACCTCTGGCACCAGACTGATCCAAGCAAGGTCTTCTTTCACCTAGACCACCCACATTGGAATGTATGGTTCCTGGGTCCAGGTCTTGCCCTTCCAGTCTGTCCTTCACACTTCAGCCAGACATTCTTTGACAATGCAAATCTGAATATGTCAGCCTATCTTTTCATCATTACTTAAAAACTAGTGACTTTTCACTGCTTTCAACAAGGATTAAAATGAGTCTTCATTACTGTCTGCTAGGGTCCTGTCCCCTCTCTTTGGGAAGGCCTGCTTTCTTTGCTCCTGGTTCTTAGTACTCCAGACACCAGTACTTCTCTTCAACAGTTCACATTCTTTCCAGCCTTAGTTCTCAACAAACAAAACATCTGTCCAAAGCCCTTGACCCCAAATCTCTGCACAGCTTCTCTCTGTGCTTTAGGTGGTGGCCCTATGTTCTCCTGATCCCAAAACCAGGCCCTGTTCCTCTTTTACATATCATACAGCACCACACACCCTCCGAGTCAGCTTGTAGCTACACTGACCAGATTATGATAAGCAAACTTTTTTTTTACAGGTCTACATTGTCCACAGCACAAAGCCTGTGTCTTGTTTGGTATCCAGGTTTCTGGTCCATGATAAGACTTTTTTTGGTAATGAATGAACAAAGACACAGTTAGATGGAAGAGATATCATGATTAGCATTCTAGTGGAGATGAGTATATGGTGCAACATTTTGCTGTGACTTCCAACCAACTACAAAAAAGCAAAAACAAAAACAAAAAAACCCTAGGTACAGTCAAGAGTTCTTAGAAAGTGGCCTTGAGATACTTTCTTGACCTTCTCTATGCCTCTGCTAAATGTATCAGCCTACCCAGACCTGAAAGGCAGGACATCCCCCACAGCTCACCCTAAGTCCTCTCTCTTCAACGCCTATGGGACTCCTCCAGAAGCTTGTTAGGTGCAGCTCCTCCTCAGAATGCACTTGCCATGTTACTCTGGTAGAAATGGAAGAAGCTGGGTATGGTAAGGCAGTGCATGCCTATAATCCCACCACTTAGGAGGTACAGGCAGGACGATCACATGTGTAGGTGCACTTGGGCTGTATGAGGGGTTTTTGTTGTTGTTTTTTCCAAACAGGATTTCTCTGTGTAGTCTTGGCTACCCAGGGAGCTCCTCCTGCCTTTGCCTCTGCCTCCAAAGTGCTGGGATTAAAGACATGTACCATCGCCACCCAGATTTGGGTTTGTCTTTTACCTCGAGCACACACGGTGAATTTGGAGCCCTCCCTCCATGTTCTTCTGTAATGACGCCCAGGAGGTGTTCTTTCCCATGCCTGCGATGCTAGCCTCAACTCACCCTTTGGGCATCAGTTCTGATGTTATCATTACTATAAAAGTTTTTACTCAGCTGGGCGTGGTGGCGCACGCCTTTAATCCCAGCACTTGGGAGGCAGAGGCAGGCAGATTTCTGAGTTCGAGGCCAGCCTGGTCTACAGAGTGAGTTCTAGGACAGCCAGGGCTACACAGAGAAACCCTGTCTCAAAAAACCAAAAAAAAAAAAAAAAAAAGTTTTTACTCTACGGAGAATCTGTGTTCCTACCACCCTTGACTTCCCATAGGCTTCACTGTCCTGCTCATTCCAGCTCATTGAATAAAAGCCAGGCTCTAGGTATGCTGAGATATGGGTACCCATTTTCCAGATAAAACAAAATAAAATAAAAATCATATTTAATATGTCTATTCAAGGAAATGATTTCCATATATGGTTCCCTACAACATGGTAAAGGACCTCAGTGGCCCAGCAGTTAGCCCTTGCCTCCACACAGGAATCACAGGTTCATGTTTAGGGGCAGAAAACCCAATTACTGCCCTGGGTCAGTCTTCAGCAATTACAAAGAATGATGCTGCCCAGCCTCCTCGTCTATTTCTACAAAGACCCTGGGAAAGCTTTCCTCTGCATCTCCACTCTCTCCCGGTATGATGGACTCAGACACCTGCCAACCTGCTACTCACTAACTCTAGTTCTGTGTGAAAGAGCAAGAGAAATAGGTAACCCTATGCTGCTGACTTTGCCCAAATTGGCTTCAAACTCACAATTCTCCTGTTTCAACCTTGTGAGTGGCTCACCATGCTTGAAGGTGGGCTCTCCTTGGGCAGAATGTATAAGCTCCATTCCAGTTTCCTAACAATGTAAAAAAATCTCCAAACCTCAGAGGTCTTTTTACACTTATTCAGATTTGTAATGGTGTTGATTTTGTGAGAATTTATTCATCCACAGTCTAAAGTTTCTTTCTTTCTTTTTTTTTTTTTTTTTTTTTTTGGTTTTTTGAGACAGGGTTTCTCTGAGTAGCCCTGGCTATCCTGGAACTCACTTTGTAGACCAGGCTGGCCTCGAACTCAGAAATCCACCTGCCTCTGCCTCCCAAGTGCTGGGATTACAGGCATGAGCCACCACCGCCCGGCCAGTCTAAAGTTTCTTAAATCACAAGTTTGTTGTTGCTATGTATTTCTTTTCCAATATCCATCATCTGTGTGATTATTTTTCACTCTTTTCTATTTTGCTATTAGAACATTCTCCATGTCTGCTTGTCTTTTTACTTTCTCCAGTATTGTTCTTTGGTTTGTTTTCTTTTTCTTTTTTCTTCCTTCCTTCCTTCCTTCCTTCCTTCCTTCCTTCCTTCCTTTCTTAGGGGAAAGTCTTTTTTTTTTTAATTCTTTAAGATTTATTTATTTTATGTATGTGAGTACACTGGCGCTATCTTCAGACACACCAGAAGAGGGCATCAGATCCCAGTACACACAGTTGTGAGTCACTATGTAACAGTTGCTGGGAACAGAACTCGGGTCCTCTGGAAGAGCAGTTAGTGCTCTTTTTTTTTTTTTTTTAAGATTTATTTATTTATTTATTTTATATAGCTGTATAGATGGTTGTGAGCCATCATGTGGTTGCTAGGAATTGGGAATTGAACTCTGGACCTCTGCTCCAGCCCCGTTAGCTCCGGCCCAAAGATTTATTTATTATTATATATAAGTACACTGTAGCTATTTTCAGACACTCCAAAAGAGGAAGTCAGATCTCATTAAGAATGGTTGTGAGGGCTGGTGAGATGGCTCAGTGGGTTAGAGCACCCGACTGCTCTTCCGAAGGTCCAGAGTTCAAATCCCAGCAACCACATGGTGGCTCACAACCATCCGTAACGAGATCTGACTCCCTCTTCTGGAGTGTCTGAAGACAGCTACAATGTACTTACATATAATAAATAAATAAATCTTTAAAAAAAAAAAGAAAGAAAAGAAAAGCTATTAAAAAAAAAAAAAAAAGAATGGTTGTGAGCTACCATGTGATTGCTGGGATTTGAACTCAGGACCTTTGGAAGAGCAGTCAGTGCCCTTAACCACTGAGCCATCTTCTCCAGCCTGAGGGAAAGTTCTTATATAGTACAAGCTGACTTCAAACTTACTATATAGCCAAGGGTGGCTTTGAATTCCTGATACCTAGCCTCTAAAATGCTAGCATTTTACAAGCATACACTCCAACATCCAGTTTCTTCTCCAATAAGTTTTAAGTATTGTTTTCCTTTTCTTGATAAGATGTGATGTATTTTGTAGCTGGGAGTATGGCTCTGTGTGTAGAGCAATTGCCCAGCATGTCCAAGGTTCTAGGTTCAAATCATATCACTGCTTAAAAAACAACCCAAACGCAAACACATACACACAACATCCACATACCACACACAAACCAAACGTTTTGTGTCAAAACACACATGGGATTTGAAAAGGTATTGCTTCTTTATGACTTTTTATTTTGGATTTTATGTTTTGAGACAGGGTTTCAAAGGTCTAGGCTGGCTTTAAACATCTGATGTAGATGAGAAAGCCCTAAACTCTTATCTTCCCACCTAAGTCATTCATGGTGCCATGATACCCAAATTAGCTTTTGTTTTATTTTGCATTTTCAGACAGGGTTGGCTCCATGTTGTCTGCATGTGTCACAATGCCCATCTTCCCTATGGTTCCTATTTTTACTAAATTATACTTAAAATAGTATTTTTGTTATGGAATTACAGAAGTTTTCTCATTTTTTTGTTAGTGTGTATGGCTTTTTGTTAATTTGTTTTGAGACAGGGTCTCACTGTGTAAGCTGTGACTGGTCTAGAATTCTATGCAAATGAGGCTGACCTCAAACTCACAGGGATCCACCTGCCTCTGCTCCTGAGTGCTGGGGTAAAAGGTGTGTATATGAGTCACCATACCCAGATGCTTGGTTTTTGAGACAGGGTCTGATGTGGCTTAGCTGGTCTGTCACTCACAACATAAAGCAGGCTGGCTTTCTTACACTCTGGGCATTCCTTTTATTTCTGCCTTCTGAGTGCTGAGTTCATAAGACACACTATCATACCCGTGTTTGAGAGTTTACTTTTAATACCCTACTACAAAGGCTATGTTTATAAAAGGTCTGTATTTTCTTGGGGGGAAAAAAGTCTCTTTTCTATAGTTTCTAAATACATCCAATAACTAATGTCTTAAAATTATTAGCTCTCAAAGAGTCTTTAATTAACAAAATGGATTTTTGCACTTCATTAAAATTTCTAAAACAATGAATGTGGTAGCTCATGCCTGAGGGAGATCCCAGCACTGAGGGAGAAAGGCAAGAGGATTGTAAGTTCTAGGGCAAGCAAAGCCACATACTGAGTTTCAGAGAAGCTAGAGTAAGACCTTATGTTTAAAAAAAAAAAGGACTACAGTAAAAAGGCCAAGTTGGAGAGTTAAAAGACAGCTCAGTGGTTAAGAGTACTTGCTACTCTTGCTGAGGACTGGGATTAAGCTCCTATTAGCCACAACTGTCTGCAATTCTATTTCTAGAAAATTAAATGCCCTTTTCTGGCTTCTAAGGACATTTGTCGTCCACATGATGTACATACATTCAGAAACACACATATACACATTTAAAAAAAAAATCAAGTTGCTATTATTTCTCAGGTTCCAGACAATCAGATTTTTAGGACATTCTGCACAGGGTCTATTGCAATCTTGCCTCTTTCTCTTCAACTAGCTTATGAAAACATACCCATCAATTACTTAAAAATCTGAAAATCATTTACATTCAAACATGCAGCTACAAACATTAAATATGAGTGCCTGAGTTCCAGAAATTACTCAGTGAGGCAACGCCAGTGTCTCAGCAGCTCGTTTCTCCTGGCTACTCTCTTGGGAAGAGCATCACTCTGAAGCAGAACAAGGTTAAATCCTCCCAGAGCCAGCTCGGGATCTGCAGAGAGCAGCTAAATTTGAATGAATTCTCTCTAGTGTGAAAAGGAAAACCTGGCTTCCTAGTGGCAGCAGCAGGTGTCTCAGATCATCAGGGTAGCAGGCACATGCAAATGTTTGATAAAGCATAGTTCTTTTAGATTTTTAAAAAGATTCGTTTATATGTATTTACACATAGATATGTGTGCATGTGAGTGCAGATGACCACCAAAGTCTGCAAAGAGAACTGAATTCCCTAGAGCTGCAGTGACAGGCAGTTTAGAGCCACTTGTCATGGGCGCCAGAAACTGAACTTTGGTCCCTGAAAGAATAGTACCTATTCTAAACCACTGAGCATCTCTCCAGCCTCCAGATTTCTACCTTGATAAAAATCCCACAGTTCAAGAAATGGGCTTTCTCCTCAAATCCTTTGCTGGCTAGTTCTATGTTAACTTGACACAAGCTAAGTGTCATCTGGGAGGAGGAAACCTCAACTGAGAAAATGCCTCCATGAAGACAGGGCTGAAGGCAAGCCTCTAAGAGAGACCTTAACTAAGAGAGACCTTGAGAAGTATCCAGAGGAACACTGTATTTTCTGCTATATAATGCACAAGCCTGATTTAGAACGAACGCCTTCCTCGGGAGGTCTAGCAGCATCTACATAATTTCTTTGCTGTTCAGTTGTACATACTCTGTCAATGCTGAGTCTCCAGGGTAACTCAGCTGACTGTCAGCGTCTTCCATGAAGCCCAGGATTTCTTAGGAGTAAGCAAGAAGCCTGTGCTCAAAACTAAAATGCAGACCTGACCCCTAACTTGACAGGTCCCCTGCGAGTATTCAAACGAATCCCTAAGATCACTTTCTCAGGGATGTTTAAAACAAATTTAACCATGTCATCCTATTATTATATTCTAAGATCCTCAAAAGTCCAGGTCATTTCATGTCCCCTCTACCCCAAATAAAAATGTAGAGCACTACTTTGCATAGTGATAGTCAACGAGCATTTGATGACTGTTTAGTAGTTGAATATTTTAAATGTGAACACATCAAATTTACAAGGATAGTAAAGAAGAAAGAGACTTACTGACAGACAGGTGCCTGCTTCTGGGCTCAGGAGCTTGGTAGATGGTATTTATATCCCCTGCAGACTGGGAAGGCTTGATCCGAACCTGCCTGGACACTCCAGAGTGGGGAGAGGAACTAGTCTATAAGAGAGGAGGCAAAAGTGTGAGCTACATTTTAAGTAATCAGGTCTATGAAGGATCTTCGTCTTTCCTTAGGACTCTCACACTCCTCAGGCACCTTTTAATGCGTTAGCTACCAGGTTTTTCAGGAAGTCTCAATCCTCACTTGCCACATCACTATGCTTGCTGTATGTTCACAGCTTCAGTGATAATTAAGCACTAAGATCTGCTGCCCCGACTCAAGAGGTGATGACCCAGATGCAGAAGAGTAACAGACATCCACGTAGTAATCCGTCACACAAGAAAGCGCTGTAAATACCCTCTCATAAAACTAGCTATCGAGAGGATGAAGAGGCGGCTCAGCAGCTAAGAGCACTGGCTGCTTTTACAGACGACCCAGGTTCAGCTCCCTGGACCTACATGGCAGCTCAAAACTAACTCCAGTTCCAGAGGACTCAACACCCTCTCTGGCCTCCTGCATTCATCATTAATCCTGCTAGCCCAGTCAAGATACCAGGCAAGAAATTAAATTGAAACACTGAGAAAGCTTAAAACTGAAAACTGAGGATGAGCAAGTTATACTAGGACATAATTTAAAAAAAAAAAAAAAAAGCATTACCAAGAGTAAAAATAGGAGCTACAATTTGGGCTAAAGTTTTTTGCTTGCTTCTCTGTATCTCTTCTACCTCCCAACAGGGGGGAAAGTACCACATAAACAATCTCTATATCCTGTCCTTCAGGAAAAAGGTTTCCCGCTTCCAGGGGCAAGTCCAGCTGCCAAGCAGCCTTCTCCAGCCTTCCCATGCCAGACTTTATCACATGGAGGGTTGTCTTGACAAACTGTCTTGCTTTAACAGGAAGTCAGAAACAAGGGGAAGTGAATGTTCTTGCTGAAGCCTCCGATGTGCAATAGCTCTCTGCTGAGAGTCAGAAAGGAAAAAACAGTCCAAACCACATACTGGGGGGAAAAGGGCAAGGAGGGGCCCCACAGCCCTGCAGTTAGGGAAAAAGCTATACGATGGGTATCCAAGGTCCTCTGCTTAGATGCAAAGCCTTTTACATAGTGGGCATTGACTCTATCTTGGCAAAACATGGATTTAAAATGTATCAAAGAACATATACTCTAACATTCAGTTTTTAAAAATCTATAAACTGGGGGTAGGAGGGGCTGGAGAGTTCAGAAAAGCACTAGTTGTTCTCTCAGAGGGCTCAGGTTTGATTCCCAGCACCAATATGACAGACAGCTCACAACTGTATATAACTCCAATTCCAGGAGATCTAACACCCTTTTCTGGCCTCTATGAACATCAGGCACACATGTAGTACAGGCAAAACACCAATACACAGTTGGGCTCAATCTCCAGCACTGAGTAAAACTAGTCATGGTGATGCATATCTGTAACTCCAGCACTCTGTGGGTGGAGGGAGGAGGATCAAGAAGAACAAGATCATCCTTAGCTACATGGTGAGTTCAAAATAAGCTTGGGCCGGGCGTGGTGGTGGCGCACACCTTTAATCCCAGCACCCGGGAGGCAGAGGCAGGCATATTTCTGAGTTCGAGGCCAGCCTGGTCTACAGAGTGAGTTCCAGGACAACCAGGGCTATACAGAGAAACCCTGTCTCAGAAAAACAAAACAGAACAAAACAAAACAAGCTTGGGCTAGAGACTTCCTCAAAACAAACAAACAATTATTTAAATACACAGTAACAAAGGCTGGATGGGGCAACTGCAGAAAATGGTGATCCACAGAAGAGAAATAAAAGGGTCAACATTTATCAGTGACAGGAATCAAAGACCAAAGATTTAGCATGCTGGAGCAGTGCACTCCAGTGTGATCTCTGGTGCCAGTCTATGAACTAGCAGCACACTGGTAACCAGTAATGTACAGTAATTCTGGAAATATAGCAATTTGGCAGAGGAACCTTACATTGACTGAACATAACAATTGAAAACTATGGGCTTATAGTTATAGGTGTTCATGTTTCCATGGATGCGTGTTAAATCCAGGACCAGGGCTTTGCACTTACTAGGCAAGCATTCTACCACTGAACTGGCTACAAACCCCAGTCTATCGGCTTTATATTTTATACTTCACTTTTCTATTCCTTCTTGAGACAGGGTCTCTCTACTCTATAGCTCTAGTTGTTCTGGAACTCACTATGTAGACCAGGCTAACTCTGAACTACCAGAGAGATGTTCTTGCTTCTTATGTCTCCTGAGTGCTATGATTAAAGGTGTATACCATCAACCCCAGCCCTATTTCACTTTTCAAATTAAAAAATAAATACATGGTTAATGAAAAATTAGAAATCAAAAGGACAAAACTGATATTTCATGTGCATAAATGTAGATGACATGGATTAATGATGGGTGTATTTCCTTGGTCTGCACCTTTTAAAACAATTACTTACTTAAAAATCACTTGGGGGGGGGGCGCTTGAGACAGGGTTTCTCTGTATAGTCCTAGCAGTCCTGGAACTCACTTTGTAGACCAGCTGGCCTCGAACTCAGAAATCCACCTGCCTCTGCCTCCCGAGTGCTGGGATTAAAGGCTGCGCCACCACTGCCTGGCCATACTATTTATTTATGTATTTACTTGCTTCTGTGTGCACATGTATAGAGCTCAGAGGAGAGCTTTTGAGAGTCAGTTCTTGCCTTCCACCATGTAGGCTCGAGACCAAACTCAGGTCATGAAGGTTGGCAGTTAAGTGCCTTTACTTCCTGAGTCATCTCAATCAATCTATCTATCTATCTATCTATCTATCTATCTATCTATCTATCTATCTATCTATCTATCAACTATCAGAGGCAGAGTCTCATTATGTTGCCCTGGCTGACCTTTTTTAGTCTGTGTGTACATGTATATGTGAAGGTACATATATGCCATAGCATGTATACGAAGACAACTTTTGGGAGTTGGTTTTTTTCTACCATGTGGGCCCTCAGAATAGAACTCAGGTTGTTAAGATTAGCAGCAAGAGCCTTTACCCACTAAGAGACTTGTCACCCCATCTTTATTTCTCCTTCTATTACTACTACTACTACTACTACTACTACTACTACTGCTGCTGCTGCTGCTTTTGAGTAAGGGTCTCACTGCTGGTGGCCCCCAAAAATCACAAAAATCTGTCTGCCTCTGCCTCCCAAGTGTCGTGGTTAAAGGCATTCCCCACCACACCTAACCTCCACTGTTATTGTTAAATGTAAGTATTAATACTAAAAATAAAAACAGTTTAAATTTGTCAATAGTAAACCACCAAAAAAATTTATGTAATTATGGTATATCTTGTGAAGGAAATTATGTGCCATTGTAAATTATAATTATGAAGAATAAACACCAGCACAATGTTCATGACAATATTAAGTAAAAGCATAACTTAAGAGACTTGCAGAAATAGCACTAAAACATTTACATAAAGTATGTACACATAAGTTAGAAACTCAAAAGGTATGTGTAGAAATAAACCAATTAATGTATTATGGCAAGGACTATGTACAACTGCTTTGCCTTTTTAAATGTGTAACTTTAAATCAGTGGTTCTCAACTTTCCTAATGTTTTGACCCTTTAATACAGTTCCTCATGTTGTGGTGACCCCTCCAATCAGAAAATTATTTTCATTGCTACTATTACATTCATTTACAATGTAAATGTAAATTATTTTCATTTACATTACTATTATGAATCGTAATATAAACATCTGCGCTTTCCAGTGGTCTAAGGTGACCCTGATGAAAGAGTTGTTTGACTCCTGAAGGGGTTGTGACCCACAGATTGAGAATCACTGCTTTAAATGATAGGACCTGAGACATTTATGTAGCACTTGTCCTATGTCAGACCATGAGTGTCAGAGCTCCAATGGTCAGTCATCTCTTAATGATTCTGTACCACAGCTCTCTCTGTCACCTTACGCACCTTTTGGTAACTGGGATATGGATGTAAATAACTACTCGCTGTCTTTAACTCCTCCTCAGGGGATCAGGAGTACAGGCATCACAGTCAGTCAGAGGTGATAGTTCTCAGGCAATGCTTCTACTAAGTTGCCAATGCAGACTGTTTTATAAGGAAGGGAGGTCTGTTAAAATGATCAACTTCTGCTAACAGTTTGTGCTGGCTCGTCTTAAGTCAACACAAGAGTTATCTGAATGGAGGGAACCTCAACTAAAGAAATGTTTCCATAAGATTCAGCTGTAAGGCATCCCCCATCCCTTTAATTTAGGTGTTTCAAGACAGGGTTTCTCTGTGTAACAGAGCCCTTGCTGTCCCGGACTCCCTTTGTAGACTAGGGGAGTAGCCTTGAACTCTCAGAGATCCGTCTACCTCCCGAGTGCTGGATTAAAGTCATGAGCTACTTTTGCCTGGCCCCATAAGGCAATTTTGTAATTAGTGATTAATGGGAGAGGGTGTCATTTATTGTGAGTGGTGCTATCCTTGGACTGGTGGTCCTGGGTTCTATTAAGAAAGCAGGCTGGGCAAGCCAGTAAGCAGCATTCATCCATGGACTCTGCATCAACTCCTGCCTCCAGGTTCCTGCCCTGTTTGAATTCCTAACTTGAGTTCCTTTGATGATGAACAGTGAAATGGAAGTGTAAGCCAATCCTTTCCTCCCCACCTTGTGTTTTGGACACAGGGTTTTACTGCAGAATTAGAAATCCTAAGACAGAGTTTCAAACACTCTCTGTGTATTATTTAGAGAAAGGATGGGAGAGTTGTCTCAAAACAATGATCCAGCTCCTGTTCTTAGAGAGTTTATAGTATCTTGTGATGTAATTTACAAATATGCAACAAGAAGACAATTACTAACCAAAATATGAACTAGTATGAAAACCACATTCAAACTGAAGAAATAACATAATAAAATAACCAACAAAGCTGGGCATGGTGGCACACGCCTTTAATCCCAGCACTCGGGAGGCAGAGGCAGGTGGATTTCTGAGTTCAAGGCCAGCCTGGTCTACAGAGTGAGTTCCAGGACAGCCAGGGCTACACAGAGAAACCCTGTCTCAAAAAACCAAAAATAAAAATAAAATAACCTACAATGCTGATACACTGTAACAGATAAAATCAAACTGGCTGCTAAACAAACAAACCAACAACCCAGAAGAATGTATGGACTTACTGCAGATAAGGAGGGAGTATGCTAAAGGATGTGAAAAAGATGAGAGTGGGGAGCTATAAGCAGGGGCAGCTGGCAATCGTCATGAACTGAATGAAAACAGCGTCCACAGGCTCATATCTTAGTCACCAAGAAGTGGGACTGGTTAAGAATTAGAAAGACTAGGAGGCGTGGCCTTTTTAGAGAAAATGTGTCACTAGGTATGGATGTTGAGGTTTAAAAAGCCCATGCTAGGCCCAGTTTTGGTCTATCCATCTGTCTGTATGTCCCTCCCTCTATTTCAAAAAACACAAAATAGAGTAAAATAAACTGGCAGCATAAGGGCTAGTCCACCTAAACTACTGTGGTATTCTATGTCCACAGATCTCAACTCATAACCATACTAACTGTCCTCGGTTTACTGTCTTCAAGTTTGAGAAAAGGGAGGAGTGCCAAGAAAACTTCGGGAACATGCATCTACAGTAATGGCAGACAGGTCAAGATTGCAAGCATACAATGCACACACAGAATGCAATTACAGAATGTACATCCAGAGGGACCACTCAGTACAGGAAATTATGTAAGAGAAAATTCCCAGACATCTAGTAAATGAGCACTTTAAGCTGGTTTACTCTACAGCCATTTTTCCCCAGTGAACAGAAGTAAAAGTATGTTTCTTATAATGTGTCTCCAAGGCAAGGCAAGGCAAGGCCTTGGAGTTGAGGAAGCTGGTTTCAAAACGCATGAGTCTCAAATCCCTGACAGCTTTTGGTACCTTCTATGCTACATAAATATCTCTTATTAAGGTCAAAAATCTAATAGAAGGACTGTGTGTGTGTGTGTAAAATGTTTTCTCCTTTACCATGAAATATTCTCCCACCCCCCACCCCCAACACTGTTAGTCAAATAATCTTTGTTGTAATTAACCCTAACAATCTGGCTTCCAATGAAATCAAATGTAGAAAACTTGCTGGTCCCTGATGGGGCTGGACTGAATGTTATACTCGTACTTTGGCTAAGAAACACAATATTCTATCAAATAAGCAAGGCAAAATGAAGAAATGTAAACTCTGTCTTCAGTTGCTGGGCCATGGCAGAGGCTACTTACATGGTTTCTGTCTTGGGATAACAGTAGTATCCTAAGGCTTTTCATACTTGAGCTTCTATCCAAAATGTCAATGGCTTTATCGAGATCATCTTGGTTTTTCAACAGGATGGAGAGCTACAACAACAGGACACAGAAAATCATACAAAATACAAACCCATTCCAGTGCTTTAGTGTGCAAAACAAAATCTAAAATATGTTTTAGAGAGAAACAATCTCATTGGTTTCATTGGGGTTTGAAGAGATCTAGCAGAAATTATATGGTTTTGTTTCCTCTCAATGTGAAGTAATTCCTAAAGAGATTTAGAGTTGTACATCCATCAGTCCTTCTCAATCTTTTTTTAAAAAAGGATTTATTTATAGCCAGGTGGTGGTGGCCCACGCCTTTAATCCCACCACTTGGCAGACAGAGACAGGCAGACTTCTGAGTTTGAGGCCAGCCTGGTCTACAAAATGAGTTGCAGGACAGCCAGGGCTATACAGAGAAACCCTGTCTCGAAAAACAAACACACACACACACACACACACACACACACACACACACACACACACACACACACAGACACACACACAGACACACACACACACACACAAAGATGTTTATTTATTTATTTTATGTATATGAGTACATATGGTTGTAAGCCATCATGTGGTTGCTGAGATTTGAACTCAGGACCTTTGGAAGTGCTCTTAACCATTGAGCCATCTTGCCAGCCTTCTCAATCTTAAAACAGTGCCATCACTACAAAGATGTATGTCTTATGCCCATTTATAGTTTGTCCCCCATTCCCACTACCAATGCCAGGCAGCCAGCAGCATATTTTCTATCTCTATAGTTTTCTATTTTCTAAACTTTTAATATAAATGGAATCATAATATGTGTGTGTGTTATATGCATGTATGTCTTGTTTGTTTTTTGAGACAGGGTATATGCAGCCTTGGCTGTCTTGAAACTCACTTTGTAAACCAGGTTGGCCTTGAACTCAAGAGAGCTTTCTGACTCTGCCTTCTGAGTGCTGGGATGCCAAACCTCTTTGTTTTAAAAGTTTATTTTATGTGTGGTCCTGAGTATATGTATATGTGTACCACATGCATGCAGGTGTCTGTAGAGACCAGAGAGTATATTGTATCCTTTAGAAATGGAGTTTTAGGTCATTATGAGCTGCTTGATATGGGTGCTGGGAACCAAACCTGAGTCCTCTTCAAAAGCAAGTTCTCTTATCTGCTGAGTCATCTCTATAGCCCCTAGATTAAATTCTTTATTTTTTAAAAGAGTATACTTGGGCTGGTGAGATGGCTCAGTGGGTAAGAGCACCCGACTGCTCTTCCGAAGGTCCGGAGTTCAAATCCCAGCAACCACATGGTGGCTCACAACCATCTGTAACAAGATCTGATGCCCTCTTCTGGAGTGTCTGAAGACAACTACAGTGTACTTACATCTAATAAATAAATAAATCTTTAAAAAATAAAAATAAATAAAAGAGTATACTTAGTTTTTAAATGAATATGCATGTTTGCCTGCATGAATGTAGGTGTACCTGGTGTGTGCCTTGTGCTTATACAGATCAGAAGGTATGAGATCTCCTCAAACTAGAAACATGGACAGTAGGGAGTTACCATGTGGTGCTGGGAACCAAATCTGCATCCTCTGCAAAAGTAACAAGTGCTCTTAACCACTGAACCACGTTTCCAGACCCTCAGTTCAATTTTTAAAGCTTTAGTCTTAGGCCAGAGACAGTGGCACACACCTGTTATACCAGCACTAAGAAGGCTGAAGTATGAGAATTACACAAGTTTGAGGCCAGTGTGCCTCGGCAACATGATGTGTTTCAGGTCAGCCTGGGCTACAGATAGAGACTTTGTCCCAATAAAACAGCAACAACAATAAAAAAAAGATTTTCACTTGTCTGATTTAGCCTGTGCTACTGCCACCAAGATGCATCTTTATTTTTGTAAATTATGAGTTAGTGATTTACTTACCAAGTTTGCCACATTTAAAAAATTTATTTAAAAAAACTAAAGATCACTGGGTGGTGTGATGGCGCATGCCACTTGTAATGCCAGTACTTGAGAAGCAAAAGCAAAAAGACCACAATTTTAAGGCCAGAGGGGGCTACTTAAAAGGACCTTGTATTAAAAAAAACAAAACAAGACCTTCAGCAACTAAGCCCAGGTGTGAGTACACACCTATAATCCCAGCACAGAAGTGCGTGAAGCAGGAAGATCATGAGTTTGATCAAAGATAGCCTGGGCTTCATATTGAGACTGTCTAAATAAATAAATAAATAAATAAATAAATAAATAAATAAATAAATACCTATAACTTTCAGCAACCACCAACCTAGGGACTAAACTGCAGAGACGTTTCCTAGTTTGTTATCAAATATAAAACTACACAGTAAGAGGTTAGGCACGTGGCTCAGTGGTGAAGCACTTGGATGGCTCACTCACGCCAATTGTCCCCAACACATTCCCTTTAACATACATGTTTTCTGTTACATAAGCATAAATACATTGCCTTTCAGAGTAATAAAAACCACTAGCCTAAAGCAACTGTAGCCTTTCTTAAGAGCTGGAAAAATAAAGTCATCTTCAAAAAAACTTCTTCCTGGGTGGACTATGGAACAGAAATAAATAAGGACTGTTGTTCTTCTGCCTTTCTTAGGCATGAAATAGTTAATCAATGTATTAAATGTTAATTTGTTTGTTTCTTTGGTTTTTTTTTTTTTTTTTTTTTGAGGCAGGGTTTCTCTGTCCTGGAACTCACTGTAGACCAGGCTGACCTCAAACTCAGAGATCTGCCTGCCTCTGCCTCTGCCTCCCAAGTGCTGGGATTAAGAGCGTGTGCCACACCACCTGGCTTAGAAGCTAACTTTTGAAAGAAGCTACAATCGGAATTAACTCTAAAAGAATTTACCCTTTATGACCGTAGTAGATGATCTATCCCTTAGCTCCTTATACCGTCCCAGCCTCTGCTAAAATTTCCACTTTTGTTAAGGCTGTGCTGAGGAAAACAACATCAGCAAAAATCTATTACAAAAATATAAAGAAACAAACAAATAAAAAAAGCCTTGGCTCTGGTACTATATCTTACCCCACCATGGAATATCTGATCTACTTGTTACTGAATAAGGATGGTGAAAATAGCTAAATAATCTCGTATATGGTAAATAAAAATCCCAAATTTTTGCAATTAGTAAGAGGCTCCAGAAACAGGAAACTCTCAGATGATATTAAAGAAACAGACTAACAAATTTTCAGGTAAAATGTAAGAAAATGCGCATAGCTGTCCTTCTTGGCCCTTCCCCACCCATCTCTCTTACCTCATTATTCATATAATGCAAATCAAGAGGCTGCCCAAAGACTGTTGTCACCTTGTGCTCCACATCTTCGTATCTCACAGGCCGGCTGAATGCTATAATTCTAAAAGGGAACAAGAATGTTGGTTAACCATATATTTAAATTTTAGAAACTATCTTAGTTACTGCTCTATTGCTGTGAAGAGACACCATAACCAAGCAACTTACAAAAGGAAACATGTAGTTGGGGGCTTGCTTACAGTTTCAGAGGCTGAGTCTAAGACCATCATGGTGGTGCTGGGACAGTGTACCTCATCCACAAGCAGCAGACGGACACTGGGCCTGGCATGGGCTTTGGAAACCCCAAGCTCACTCCCAGTGACACACCTCCTCTAGCCTGGACCTCCTAAGCCTTCCCAAACAGCCCAATCAGAAATCAAACGTTCAAACACACAAGTCTATGGGAACATACATATTCAAAGAAATAACCACAGAAAATAATTTTGCTGTCAAATTTGTCTTCTTGGACTGGAAATAAAGCTAAGTGATAGAGTAGTTTGCCTTGACCAAAAAAAAAAAAAAAAAAAAAAAAATTAAATTCTTGCCCAAAATGGTAGTACAGCCTTTTAATCCAAGCACTTGGAAGTCAGTAGTAGGCAGAGCTCTGTAAATCTGAGAGCAGCCTGGTCTACAGAGGCCAGACAGGACTGAATGGTGAAATATAAAAGTCTGGTTTGATCCTGTCTCAAAACCATAAACCTTCGAATGACAATATAAATCATCAAAGAAATTAAGCCATAAAAGTCAAGAAAACCAATAAAGGCTGGGATTGATAAAAATAAATAAAATTAAATTTTAAAAAGCTAGAAGGTATAGGGGGTTAGAGAGATGGCTCTGTAGTTAAGGGCACTACCTACTCTTCCATAGGAACCAGGTTTGACTTCTAATGCACCAGGCACACAGTGGTATACAGGCACATATGTAGGCAAAACACCCAAACAAATAAAATAAAACAAAATATAATTTAATTTTAAAAAATTTAAAGTTGGGATTGGTGGCACATGTGTTGGCTCAGTGGTTAAGAGCACAAGAAACCTCACAACTGTCTTTAAGTCTAGTTCCAGAGTTTCTAACACCCTCACACAGACACACATGTAGGCAAAACACCAATGAAAATCAAATAAAATATTTTTTTAAAAAGCTGCGTAGTGATGGTGTATACCTTCAATCCCAACACTTGGGAGGCAGAGACAGGTAGATCTGTTAATTCAAGGCCATCCTGGTCTACAGAGTTAGTTCTAGGACAGGCAAGGCTATACAGAGAAATCTTGTCTTGGGTAATTTGGGGAGAAGGCTGAGGCAGGAGGATCCCAAGTCCTAGGTTGATACAAAGTTGGTTCAATGTCTGTCTGAGTTATACTGTGAAAAAGTATGTCAATTCCCATCCCCTTGGAAAAAAGAAAAAAAAGAAAGAATTGAAGGGAACAATCAATAAGAAAAAGACTATCTCTCGAGCCTCAGTATAAGGGAAAGCAACCAAGCTCAGAGGTAAGATTTTCTGCATCAAGTCTGGCTATGAGACAGTCAGTCACCCTAAACTGCTTCAAAGTCTGGTTATGATCAGAGACTGTGGCTTTCCAGAGCTAATAAGAGCCAAGCTGCTGCCACTGCACTGACTAACAGATCTTAGGAAAGGCTGATTGTGTCCTACTACTAAGTTTTTCGGAGGGAACCAGTTGTCCTCTCTGCCCTCTTACAGGATAGTCAAGGTCTTCCACTTCTAAAATGGAATTTTATTAATGTGAGTGCCTGGACAAATGTACAAGTCACTACTTCTTTCACTTTTTCTGTAAATTCCAAATCGACACAGGCCTTCATTTATAAGAGATGATTCGATAGTTCCAGAAGCCCTAGAGTTTGTCTCCCAGCACCCACACAGCAGCTAACATCCTAGTTCCAGCTCCAGGGGATTCAATGCTCTTAGGCACCTGGCACACAGGTGATGCACAGACATACATGCAGGCAAAACAGGGACACATAAGATTTAAAAAAAGAAAAGATATTAACACAAAAGAAAGTCTACAATGACCCTCTTTACATAATCCTAAGAAATGAAATACATGACACTAGAGAGATCTGGTACAGAACAGCCTAAGTTTGGCTCTTCTGGTACTGCTAACTCTCTCAGTCCTCAGTTCTACACAAGTACACAAACTGCAAAATCCCATGGTTCCTGAAAACAACTTGGTGGAAAGAAAAAATGGTAGATTTTCAAAACCTTGATAGCAACATTCTGAGGCTCAGGCTTCAGAAAGCCATTCCTGCCTGACTACCTTAAATACTTGTGGTTTCTCTCTGGCAGCCTCTGAAATCAAACACATAGACTTTCACAGTTTAAGTCTACTCACTGAAACTGCATACCACTTTGGGAACAGGGAACTCAGGAGACCATAACTGCATAATTAAGCTCCAGCACAATTGAGCTTTTGATTCCATATCTACTTCTGAAAAGCCCCTGGTGCTCTAAGTTTCTTCATTCCTCAAAAACTGTCAGGCCAGAAACTAAAAAGTACCAATGATGAAGTGGCAGCTTAACTTCCTTGCTACTGTTGGGACACAGGGTATGGAACTGGGAACAGCTCTGCTCTTCCCTCCTCTAGGTTTAGAATAGCCCTAGACCTCAAAGCAGCAGCAGGACCCTGGCTCTGCAGAATCACCATTTCCACAGTACTTTCACCAGGAAGCTCTTCCAACCTTGTACATGTCTCTGAGAATGGGTCATTTTGAAGGAGAACAGCAACTATCCATCTCCTTTAGAGCTGATTTCAAAGTGGGTTGAAATGCATCAGCTGCAGAAAACTCAGAAGAAAAGGAGTAGAGGTACTGGGGCACCTCAGCAGGACTCTGTGACCTTGTGGGAAGCTGTTTACCCCTCTGTGGTGGCCCAAATGAGAATGCCCCCTATGTTTGAATACTGGATCCCCACTGGTAGAATTGTATGGGGAAAATTAGGAGGTGTGGCCTTGTTGGAGGAACTGTGCCACTGAGGGAGGGCTTTGAGGTTTTAAAAGTCTCCCACCTTTTCAAGTTACTCTCTCCACCTCCTACTTGAGTCAGGATGTGAGCTCTCAGTGACAGCTCTAACCATGTTATAATGGCCTCTATCATGGCGTTTTGTTACAGTAGCAGACAAGTAACTAAGGAAACACACAAAGGGAAGGAGAGGAGGTATGGGAAGGAACAGCAGGGTGTGACGACCCTGAGAGCAAGTGTAGGTGAGCAGAGGCCACACCGACAACACAGGGCCCTAAATGCTCCTTGATGAGCAGAGAATTAAGTAGAATCACATTTTTCTTACTGAGAATTTCTACCTTGGCATTTTGCAAAATAACTACAACTAAAACATTAACAAGAAATGTGAATTAAAAAGAGAAAGGAAGTTTTATAATATTACTAGAGGTAGTTTTCTGAGCTCAGTGCTTTCCCAGGACTTCAGCATACATTAACACAGAAGGCAGCTTACCGTCTCTCCCCATTGTGTTCAAACTTGATTCTGACGTCACTCTGCCAAAAGGAGTAACAAATAGGTTAGCAAGTTCTCTGAAGTTTCCCGTAAGTCATGGATAGCCCTTTAGGCATTGGGCAAACATTACCATTAATAAAACACCTAATAGCTCCTGTTCCAAATTCTCTACTCAGAAAGACTACTTATTCTTTCCTTCAAACTTGAAAATTCTGCTTTAATTTCCCCCTTTTTTCCTTCAAAACATTTTCATATGAAATATTCTGATCATGTTTTCCCCCTCCTCCAATTCCTCCCAGAACCTCCCCCACCCAACCAACTTTTTGTTTTTTCTCACTCTTTCAAAAACAAACAGAACTACTGTGGTGGTTTAAACCAGAATAGCTCCCACAGACTCATGTTTAAATGCTAGTTAGTAGAACTATTTAGGGATGGCTAGGAGGTATGGCCTTGTTGAAGGAGGTTTATCACTTGGGCGGGGGGCATGGGGTTTCAAATGGCCATGTCAGAGCCAGTAACTCTCTCTCTCCCTCTCTCCCTCTGGCGTCTGTCTGTATGTCTGTCTCTGACTTCTCCTAAGGATGAGGATATATATAACTCTCAGCTACTGCTCCAGCATGACTGTCTGCTTTCCACCATTGATGATCATGGACTAACCCTCTGAAACTGTAAGCAAGCCAACTAAATGCTTTCTTCATTTAAAAAAATTTTTGTTTTGTTTTTATTTTTTGAGACAGGGTTTCTCTGTGTAGCCCTTGCTGTCCCAAAACTCGATCTGTAGCCAGGATTATCTTGAACTCAGAGATCTGCCTTCCTCCACCTTCCAAGTGCATGTGCTACCATCACCCAGCAATTGCTTCTCTGTAAGAGTTGCCTTGGTTACATATGATGTCTCTTCACTGCATTAGAACATTTAAGACATCAACAAAAACACAAAACTAAAAATCAAAACAATTGATTGGCTGGTGAGATGGCTCAGTGGGTAAGAGCACGGAACTGCTTTTCTGAAGGTCCGAAGTTCAAATCCCAGCAACCACATGGTGGCTCACAAACACCGGTAATGAGATCTGACTCCCTCTTCTGGAGTGTCTGAGGACAGTTACAGTGTACTTACATGTAATAAATAAATAAATCTTTAAAAAAAAATCAAAACAAACAAGAGTTCATTTTGTGTTAGACAACTACTCCTGAGCATGGGGCCTGCCCTGGAATAAGGTTGATACACCTAATGGCACTCCAATAGAAAGATATTGATTCCACTTTGCCAACAGGTATCAGATGCAAACAACTTCTCAGTTAGGGGTGGAACCCATGTCCACACCCCCCTCTTAGGACTAAAGACCATTATTTTCTATTGTGTTATATTCTTTAAATTCTAATGTGTTACAACAATTCAATTCAGAGACAACAAAACCCACTCTTTTAAGATTTATGTTTTATTGCCAGGCAGTGGTGGTGCATGCCTTTAACCCAGTACTTGGGAGGCAGAGGCAGGAGGATTTCTGAGTTCAAGGCCAGCCTGGTCTACAGAGTGAGTTCCAGGACAGCCAGGGCTACACAAAGAAACCCTGTCTCAAAAAGGAAGAGAGAAAGAGAGAAAGAGAGAAAGAGAGAGAAAGAGAGAGAGAGAGAGACCACAAAGATTTATGTTTTATTTTTGATTAGGACTTTGTATACATTTTTGTATGTGGTATGTGCACATGGGTATATTTGGAGGCCAGGGACACTGGATCCTCCTGCAGCTGGAGTTAAAGGTGGTTGTGAACTACCTGATATGGGTGCTGAGAATCAAAGTCAGATCCTCTGAAATAACAGCAAGTGCTCTCAACTGCTGAATTCTCTCTCCAGCTTCCAAAACACTTTAACAAAATTACTAAGTGGCTACTCCTGGTTGGTTGTTCTGCCCCGATACAATAGCTTTCTAGTTTTACACATTCACTATTTTTACAACTGACTCTGAATTTCTCTACCAGCACTCACAAGAGATAGCTCACAACTGCTTATAACTCCAGCTCCAGGAGATGCCTCTAACTTCAGGCATATGCACATATACATACAATACACACACACACATACATACATACATAGTTAAATAAATAAATAATACTATTCCTTTTTGGCTGATTGATTCAGCTAAATAAAACATGAAATCTTGCCGCATATCTTTCTAGGTACAAATAATGTAACATTGCTTATCATTTCTATGTCTCAGTGTTTACAACTGCAGAATGGGGCTAAATATATCTTGCAGAGCTGCAATGAGAACTACATGAGATAATATTAGGAAAATATCTGACATGAAGTAAACATGTAATAAGTGGTTTTTGCTTCTATAGCTGCTGCTGTTAGTTCTATTATTCACTTCCCACAATCCTCCCAAGATTACCCCAGTAAACTAGGAAACTAAACAAATAACCTTAGATATTGTTCTTACTTAATTTAATCCAATGTGACTATCCAGATAGCCTATAAATTTTGGAAAGGCAAGGACTGCTTATCCAGTTTCTGTACCTCTGTGCCAAACAACGGAATGGCACATTATATGTGTGATTAGTAATGTTTGTTAAATGGATGGATGGACATAAGAACAAAACCAAGTGTAAATGTCAGAAATAAAAAGTAAATTGGGGTAGCTGGAGAGATGGCTCAGTGGTTAAGAGCTCTTCCAGAGGTCCTGAGTTCAACTCCCAGCAACCACACAGTGGCTCACAACCATCTGTAATGGGATCCGAGACCCACTTCTGATGAGTCTGAAGACAGCTAAGTGTATTTATAAATATAATAAATAAATCTTTAAAAAATTAAATTGGGTGTGGTGGTGTAGACTTATGTAGTCCCAGTTAATTGCAAACACCTTGAGGGAATCTTTTCAGATTTTCCTGACAGGAAAAGCAAAGAGATATCAGAGAAGAAAAAAACCAGCCATAGCGTTTTAAAAATAATATTGTCAGGAAATCAGTAAATAACAGGTAAAAGAGAAAAACAGTTCACATCAATTAATGAATTATTCTGAAAAAGACAAATTAATAGACTGTAGCTGGGAAGAAAGAGGGCTTTGGGCATCTAAAGATGAAGAACACACAAAGTGAAACAACACAGAAGAAAAGGAAAGGAGTTTGTAAGGAGGGAAGGATGCAGAAAGGACTTTCTTTTCCCAGGAGATTATAAAGCTAGAACTCCTTCCCATTCCTTGAAATGGAATACTGGTTCTAATACATACCTTAAAAACTACTGCAGCTCTCAAAGAGATTTCATATATGTTAAAAACTTATACTTTGTATACTAATAGTAATTAAGATCACTTAATTACTTTTAATGTAAAATGTAATATTACTTTTAATGTAAAATTATATTACTTTTACTTACTTTTAATGTAAAATATTAATATTTCAAAACATAGTGACTGAATGCAGATCTCTTTAATGCATGGCCTAAAATGGCAGAATTTTCATGCCTGTTTCTACATTCAATCTATTGTAATAACCTACATCATGAAGCCTCTGGAAAGTCCCTATATATCCTTGTGAGGACGAAGGTAAACAGGGCATAACATCACAGAATCATTATGAAAACAGTTTTAACTCCATATACTCCCAGTGTCTTTCAAAGGACCAAAGGAGGATCCTACAGGGTCTCTAGGCCATAGCTTAAGAATCACTAAACTAGAATAAAAGAAAATATCAGAGCCAGACAGATGATTCAGGAACCCGTGAGATGGCTCAGCTAATGCAGCCAAACCTGAGATCTATCCCAAGACCCAAATGGTGAAGAAAAAGAACAACTTTCAAAAGTTGCCCTCTGATTTCAGTGCACATAAGCTGGCATATATATACACAAAGAACAAACTAAAATATAATTAAAATTTCTTACAATTATGGCTTAAAGCATAGTACAAGTACTCATTCTTCAACTAGACCAACACTGTAATTAGATACACCTATAAAAACCTTCCTCAGACCCTTTACTGAACTGAAGGAGCTAGTCTATTCCAGGGTGGCCATAACTCAAGCATTGTTCTACATTAGATTAGTGCAAAGGGGAATTGAACTTCAAGCTCCAAATCACTCCTACCAAGTCTAAGCAAGTCCATGACTAGTAAAACAGTATATAAAAAGATGCCTTTTCTGATGCTATGACAAAACAGAATGCAGATTTCAACAGATATCATCCTTTGCCCAGATAAACTAATCTGGCTAATTCCCAAATCTGAGTTTCTCCTGTCAGCCACAAGTAAGTTCAGATTAAGACAACTAATGTTCAACTCCCACACTATTCTCCTTGACTTAGTTTAAACCTAGTCTCCTCTGATTTATAAGACTTAGTTCTAGCCTAAAGAACTTAACAGCATTCTAACCACTTCTGCTCCTTGGTTGGTTCCTCTTTCATGGCCTCTCTCACCCTTCCCCCAACACGTTTCGACTTCTGGCTTTTCGCTCCTCTCAATACCTTCCTTCTCTTTAGTCAACCTCTTAACAGAGAGTTCTCACATCCCTTGGCACACCCCAATCTAAGATGAAGCAAAACTTCGTCTGTTTGACATGGACTTGAATCAGAGATGAAGGCAGCGCTGGAGACAGAGAGAGAACCCAGAGAAGAGAGGCACTCATTGCCAAGTCTAAGAACCATTGCATTCACATGGTAGGAGAGAACCAACTCTCTGACCTCCATAGATGTACAGACACGGGCACACAAACAGATGGACAGACAGACCCGGACGGACACACACACACACACACACACACACACACACACACACACAGAGGCACATTCTCTCCTCTCCCTCTCCCTCCCCCTCCCCTCCCCTCTCCTCCATGTGCCCTGTCCATTAGAAGAAGTAGCCACTTTTAGTCTCAGAACCCAGGAGGCAGGAGGAGGCAGGAGGCAGAGGCAGAGGCAGAGGGATCTCTATGAGTTCAAGGCTAGACTGATCTACATAGTGAATTCCAGGACAGCCAGGGTTACATAATGGGCTAGAGAGATGGCTCAGTGGTTAAGAGCACTGACTGCTCTTCTGAAGGTCCTGAGTTCAAATTCCAGCAACCACATGGTGGCTCACAACCACCCATAATGAGATCTGATGTCCTCTTCTGGTGTGTCTGAAGACACCTACAGTGTACTTACATATAATAAATAAATAAATCTTTTTAAAAATTAAAAAAAAATTAATAATTAAGATAGTGTTGGAGAATGTCAGAGCAGGGAGGCAGGAATGGGTAGGTGTGATGGGGGAGGGGAACACTCTCATAGAAGCAGGGGGAGGAGGGATGGGATAGAGGATTTCCAGAGGGGAAACCGGGAAAGGGGATAACATTTGAAATGTAAATAAAGAAAATATCCAAGAAAAGAAAAGAAAAGAAAAGAAAAGAAAAGAAAAGAAAAGAAAAGAAAAGAAAAGAAAAGAAAAGAAAGGAAAGGACTGCATTTAAAATTTTAAATAAAGTTCACTAATAAAAACAAAAAAAAATTAAGATAGTATTGGGGACTGAAGAGATAGCTTGGAGGCTAAAAGCCACTGCTGCTCTTGCAGAAGGGTGGGACTTGGTTCCTAGCACCCACGAAGTGGCCCACAACTATCTATAACTCCAACTCCAGGGGAGCTGATGCCCTCTTCTGACCTTTTTGGTCACCAGATATGTGCATATTACACATACAAACATTTAGGCAAAATACTCAAACACATAAACTTTTTTTCAATGTCAACATAGGAATCAAACTACCTTCTTTAAGTTCTGATTCTACAGTTTCTTGGCTGTACAATCTTGCTCTTGTCGTTTAAATCTCTCGTGACTCAATTTTCTCATTTGTAAAGTGAGACTGGTGATCATACTTTACTGGATAGACTTTCCAAAAATTTAAATTATATAATCACATAATGAGATCCAAATGATATCTGACATATAAATTCTCAATAAATGATTACAAAAACTCCACTATCTTTTAGCCAAAATACTTGGAAGCAAAATTGTCTGGACTGCACATTTAGGACTTAGAAAGGTAGCATGGTGTGTACGCTGTATACCATATGCTGCTTCTTCCTCACTGAGGGCAGCAGCTACAGAAGCCACCCAGCCAAGGCAGAAAGAACACCCTCACACTATTTCCAGGAGTTAGCTGTATGTGGTTTTGATCAACAGCTGGGACAGAACTGAGTTCTGGCAGCTGGATGTTTCAAGGGAGTTTCATGATGTTTCAACATGAGTATAGTGATTATGGAGAAATCTATCCTACCCCTCATACTGGACTCACCAGATTAAGCACAGAGATTCGAGGTTTATTTGTTAATACAGAATATGGTTTGTTAGTACAGAATTCTGCAAATAAAAAACAAACTGTGACAGAGCACTACCCGCTCTTCCAGAGGACCTGGGTTTAGTTCCCAGTACCCACATGGTAACTCACAACCATCAGTCATGTTCATGGTACACAGACACATGGTTAAAATACCCATACACATATTAATAAATAAAATTTAAATAACAGCAACAAAAACACCCTAAAAATTTTAGTTTTACAGAATTTTTAGGTTTTTCAAAACTGCAGATGTGGAAGGTTCTCTCTCACTTTCTATACCACATCATGATACACAGCCAAGTCCAGCTATCATTTCTCTCAAATCCTCCCTCTCATTTTTCTCACTCCCAGCCCTCATTTTTTTTTTCTAAGACAAGGTCTCACTATACAGATCAGGCTGGCATAAAACAGTGATCCCTGAATGCCAGGGTTGTAAGCACTGACCCATGCCCACCTTCCTTTTCATCCTTCCCTCTCTCATTCCCAGCTATTTCCCAGTACCGTGTGATTTCTGGGGTACACAAAACACAGCACATTTTGAGGAGGGTGTCTTTAAGAAGCTTGACTGCAGACATATATTAAACTGACTGGAGAGGTGCCACAGCTACTGAGAAAAAAAAATCCAACACAGATACTCAGGCTTGGGTATAGCTCAGTAGGTAGAATGCCTGACTGGCATACACAGGCTTTGGGCTGGATCTCCAGTACCATGAAAGTGTGGTGGCACCTGCCTATAATCCTACCATCTGGGAGATGGAGGCAGGAGGATTCAAGTTCAAGGTGACCCTCTGCTATGAAGTAATTCAAAGCAAACTGGATTATATGAGGCCCTGTTTCAAAAAAGTAAAAATGAGCTGTGATGATCTGAATGAAAATGAAAATGCCCCCTATAAACTCCTAAGAAGTGCCATTACTGGAGGTGTGGCCTTGTTAGAGGACATGTATAAGTGGGGGAGGGAGGCCTTTGAGGTTCAGAAGCTCAAGCCAGGCTTGTTCTAATTCTACACGGTCCCTTCTTCCTATAGTTGCTCTTTAAAACAAACAAACTAACTAAACCAAGGTAAAGTGGAAAGTTCTCAATTTTTTGGAGAGTTAGTTAAGTTATACTGATGGGGCAGACAGGTAAAAGAATTACTAAAGCAGATATGTGATGTTTAGAAAGAATATAAGTATGACCCACAGACAGTAGAAGCTGGAGTATTGGTTTGCTTTGCTCTGCCTTGCTAGTCTTGGCTGACTGCAAGCATGCATCAGTTCCCCTTCAAATGTGTTGCTGATCTTCGATTGTGGTGACTTCATAGAGAGAAACCCACCAAAGTTCTCAAGAAATCCCTGCAGCTTCTTGCTACTTCTGCATTCGGGCCCACTGGTGAGCCTGTGATTTCTTCTGGATTGAACAGGCCTTAGTGATTTGTGTGCGGTGTCTGCCAAGTGGACCAGACTGCAGCTGCTGATTTGTGTTTGCTGTTTGCTAGTGGACTGAACTGAGAACAGTGAAGATTGGAATCATCCCAAAGAACTATTTCTAAACAGGTCCACCTTCCCCAGATCCTAATAACCTTTCTTTTCCACTACCTCTGGTAGGTGGTCAGCTAGAGGGGAGGTGAAACCCTTATTAAAGTAGGTTGTGAAAATGCATGTGCACACCAGGGTCTTACTACGTAGCCCTGGTTGGCCTGAAACACACAGATAACTAACTGCCTCTGCCTCTCTAGTTCTGGAATTAAAGGCATATGCCATCACAGCAAAGTATTTGCTGCGTGTTTGGGTGGGTCCTTACACATCTGGAATTGTGGTCCTTTTGCCAAAGATAGTAAATAAGTTAAATGAAAAGGGAAAGAAACATAATTTTTATGTATAAATGTGACGAGTCATAAGGAAGCACTCTGGGCTCACATGTATCTTATTTTCAAGCTGGACAGCCCTCATCAGCAATCTCTGAAAAAGAAAAGGAGTTCTGAGGAGTTACAATGGGTACCACAGGAACAGCTCACTCAGTCTGAATGATGCTTCTATTTACTCTGATGATGGGATGAGATGAGAGCCATGCCCAAGCGGTGCGAATATGTCTGCAGCTTGGGCTGAGCCCAGCTTATTTCTTTCTCTGTTCTAACTGTTCCCAGGCCTAGGCCTGGAAGCTTCTAGTCACCATACAATCTAATCTTCCAAGTTAATTGATTCAATCCAGCCTCTCTCAGCTTCTGACTCAATTTCTCTGCTTAGCATCATACTAACTTTGGCAATCTGTTCTAATCTTCTGGTTTCTTCTCATTCTCAGGTTTCTGTCTTCACCTGTGTCTAGCTTGTTCTCTCTGAAGCCTGTCTCTGTAAAACTGTCTGGGCTCACCTGCCATGCATACACACCACCTTCTTCTTTCTTCCTTTCTTTCTTCCTTCCTTCCTTTCCTTCCTTCTTTCCATCCTTCCTTCTCTCTCCCCCTCCCCTCTCCCTCTCCCTCTCCCTCTCCCTCTCCCTCTCCCTCTCTCTGCTTCTCCACCCTATGCAGTTCTCATGTGCACTGGGTATATCCTATCTCTGATTCATTTCATCAAATTATTCTCAGATTTGTCATTTTATCTGCCTCTTAATTAGACATCACTTTCAAATATGGTGGCTTCCTTCTACAAACTAACCTTACCTTCATTGTTAGGGATCAAAGGTATGTAATAAGGGCATATCTGCATTCCAATCAGATCACATAGACCTAGAAGGTCTTTGAATGTGAATCATCCAGCCATCATGTTGCTGGATTAAAATTCTTCTGTCTCTGGCCTGGTAAGGATAACCTCTCCTGGAGTTCTCTAGTCTGGAACTGGAAACTAAGGCCCTGCCCTGCTTGTGCCTGCCAGGAAGAAAGCAGCTTTCCCATCCAGACATATCCACCAGTGAGTACCTGAAGAATCGGATCCTGAACCTTGGAATCTATGAAAGCATAGAGAAGATTAGTAAGATTTAAGAAACAAAATTCATGTAATACGAATTATGTTTCTTCCTTCAATTTGATCTTCAGAAATTAGGACAGAGTCAGAAGTTTGCAAAAGACCATCAATTAGATAGTAATGACAAGCCAATAAAGACAGCAAAATCTTAAGACTTTTAGTTCCACAACATGCACAGTTCTGGTTAGAAACTGAATTTCCCCAAAGTTCAAATCCATAGTGCCAAAACATAGAAGAAACTACATAATTACTACAACTTTACATTTGTGTATTTTTAATGATATGAAAAATACATACTCTGATTTTTGCAAAATTTTTAAGTAGAAACAATGCACATTAAGTATCTCCCTAATTCAAATGGAAAAACTGAGGTTCACAAAAGCTATCTGAATTACATTCAGTACAATTTTTGTGACTAGAAATCAACAGGTCTGTTTATTTCCTGGCTCTACTCCAAATCTTTGTGTGAAAGCTCCACAAACCGTGAAGTATTGCTTATATATGTGTTTATAGTTACTGACATTGTTAACTGCTATCATAAAACTCTGTGTCAACAGGTGATTAACAAACAGCTTGTAACTGCTGGGTGGTGTACTTTTCACTACACTAAGCTGCCAGCTCCATGAAGAACTAGCAACCATTAGTAGTGAACTGTGAATTGATGAGTGCTAAAGAGATACGGTGTAGCAAAGCCATGCACTGGATGTGTCGTACATCCAACATGTTCACCCAGATCTCAATATGCTCTTGGCTTCCAGGGACCTAACGTACAGAAGGGAAATTACAAAAAAAACGCAAACTTATCTCCTAACAGATGTTTACAGCTGAGACCCCACTACCCATAAATTCCCATAACTACTTAGAATACATATTTATACTCAAATGTATTTTCTCTTTCAATTGCTTAGGAAGCTTGTTTATTTAGGGAAGCGGATGTCTAGAGTCCTGCCAAGCAGATATTTGAATTAGGTTTTCTAGTTCTTCCAGGCCTCAGAATCAAAAAATTCTGTCAATGAACCCAGCTCTTTTGGCATCTCTTGCTTTGACAACTTGGTATTGCCATTCTCACACTGAAGGGCTATTTGCCTCTGTCAACACCGTTCTACCCTTGAATAAACAATTTCTCCTACCAGCCTAAATACTTGATTACCTTTAACTTCAACTCTGTGGTTTGAATCTTTACCCAAATTTAACATTTCTTAGTCGAATTTGGCATCTCAGCTATTTAAATTAGGTTTTTATTTTTCATCCTCTCTTTTCTTAAACACAGGCCTCTGGGAGAAAACAAAATGGTAATGAAAAAAAAAAACTATTTTATGGGCTAGAGAGATGGCTCACCAGTTAAGAGCACTGGCTACTCTTTCATAGGACCTGGGTTCAATTCCCAGCACCCACCTGGTGGCTCACAACCATCTGTACCTCCATGTCCAGAAGATCCACCTCTTCCTCCAACAGCAATGTACACTAGGTACATAGACATACACGCAGGTAAAACACCAGTAAAACAAAACCCTAAAACACTCTACTATCTCAAACCTAAGCTACTTTAACAAAAATAATAATAAGTGATGATTCACTCCATAATTGTAAAGATCTGTATTAACAAATGACTCACATTTGTCAGGCTCTTTTCACTACATTAACTTATAAACACATCTAACTGCGCATCTCCTGTACCCCTATCTCATTCAATTTCTTAGAAATGCAACTTGTTCAAGATTTTGCTAAATATTTTCCAGAAACGTCTACATTTCCCAGAAGAAACCATTCTATAATCTTGAGTTCATTTTTTTTTAAAAAGTATCTTGATATTTTTATTGCCATTTTACCAAATGTTAACATAAAACCTTGAGTTCCCATCAAACACACACAACACCTCTTTGTGCTGGAAATTGAGCCTCATGCACACTACCAACTGAGCTACCTCTGATCCTTAAGCTTGGACTTTTAAACAGCCATGTTAGTTCTTTTGCTTCACACACACCCAAGAATACAATATTAAAAATGATTCATTAGTAAGCTTATCCACAATGCAGAAACTAATAACATGTAGAAGGCATGAATTCACCAATGAATCTATACATTTCTTTTTTTTTTTTTTGGTTTTTCAAGACAGGGTTTCTCTGTAGCCCTGGCTGTCCTGGAACTCACTCGGTAGACCAGGCTGGCCTTGAACTCAGAAATCCGCCTGCCTCTGCCTCCCGAGTGCTGGGATTAAAGGCTTGTGCCACCACACCCGGCTGAATCTATACATTTCTAAGCATGGAATATCTTTTCGTCATCCCAACCCAACCCCCAGAAAAAGGGCCTTATACTGTTTATAAAGTTGTTTTGCCCAATACAAGAGCCACAAGCCACACATGGCTATTTAATTTAATTAAAATTAAAGAAAACAGAAAATCCAGTTGCTCAACAACTGCATGTGGTCAGTGGCTACCATACAGGATAACACAGAAGTGGATATTCCTGACCGCACAGGACCTTTGGACAGCACTAACAGAGGCGGCTGATGAGTAGTAGTATTGTGAGAAATGGTCCCTAAAAGACAAATTTGAGTCACAGTAACCAATGACCTCTTCCAGAGCTAGTGGCAAGTTTAAAAACACATAGCAGCTTTCACAGGTAACCGGGTGCTTACCCTAGCACATGAGCTTGTGGTTATTGTGGGGCTGCTCAGAAGGGCTGAGCTGCTGTTGTTATGGTTTTTTCTTTAAAAATAAAAAATATATATATATATATCTGTGGTTAATAACTTGTATCCTCCACACAACAGAAAACTGTTTGGTGTTATTCAATAAATTGTGGTGCCAAAGAGCCAACAGGTCTTGCTATGATTGCTTTCTAACAGATACTTAATCCATCCCACAATCTTCAGAGCACTGACTTCCTCTCTGTACAGCAGCAGGCAGAGGCTTTTGTTTTTAAAGCCAGACTTTTAGGTAATAGCTTTTAAGCTCCAAACAAGATTCCTATAAAACTATCTGGGGCTATCTCTGTGCCATTTCCTGGAGTGGTCCCTTTAGGGCCTTCTCTTCACCCATTAACCGCTATCCATGCCAACAGTCCAGTTAGGAAAAGATCAGCTAACTGTAGCTGTGTTAGCAAGCATACTCCACACATAGGAAGACAGGAAGGAAAGTGAGGTCATTAGACTCAAGCCATGGGGGAGGGGACTCACTTCTGGTAAAATGTTCCTTCCCAACATGGCTTTGAATACAAGTAAATTACAGCACAAGGAAAGCCACACAATTGGACAGATTAATGTATGAAAAGTATAAGAATGAGTCCTAATTTGTTATTTCACCCAGTTCTGTAAGATACTCACAACAATAGAGGTAGCTTTCTAAACTAATCTTTTAAACATGGAAAAGTACTCCCCTTAACCTCCAGGGAACTAAATTTCTAAAGGCAGGAAATACTCTGGGAGGGTATATCTAGCAGACCACAGATAAAACAAAGTTCTAAAGTCTTATAATTTCTTTGTAACTCTGAACAGTTGATAGACAAAGTTAAATGAGAAGAGGTTAGCTAACAGGAATACCGACAGGGAGAATGCCCTGGACAAATTTTCATCAAGCGTATATACTTAGATACTACAGCCATTACACAGAGCACTAGACATCCATTAGACTTTGTGGAACCCTATCCATCCACTCTTCTTTGAAGGCCACCTTACCCAGGAAACATGATGATAAGTGACACTAGACATGAGATGATTTCATCAACACATCAATTTAAATGATAACAAAAATAGGAAATGTTTTTCTAAAGCAGCATATGACTCTCAATAAAAAGACACTCTCAAATACCCAAGCCAATAATGAGAAACAATAAAATCATTGAGCAGTGCTCTTAAAATGTTATGTGATAGCCGGGCATGGTGGTACATGTCTTTAATCCCAGCACTCGGGAGGCAGAGGCAGGTGGATTTCTGAGTTCGAGGCCAGCCTGGTCTACAAAGTGAGTTTCAGGACAGCTAGGGCTATACAGAGAAACCCTGTCTTGAAAAACCAAAACCAAAACCAAAAAAAAAAAAAAAAAAAGTTATGTGATACTTAATAAATGAATTACCCTTCCGAATTATATTTTACATAAGCTAATGTAAAAATTACTTTTTTTTCCTCAGTATACAGAAGACCTCCCAACTTATAGATCATGATCTGATCTGCCAAATAATCAGTAAAAGCAAAAGAATTACATGAATATAGATCTCATAATACAGGAAAAATTTATTCTTATTCTTCATGGATGAAATGCTATGCCAAGAACTCCAGCTCTTGGACCCATACTGGCTGCTACATATCATTAACTATTTAACAGAAGTGTGAAAGGGACCAAAGCATTCAAGCCTAGTATTACAGTACCCTTAGCTTCTCATATATTCCTCATTTAAAAACCTTCCCCAATAAATAAGGTTAAGCTCTACCAGAGCCACACGTACCTGCCTGTTTGGGTGACCTGTGTCCTTATTCTTCATGGTCTCATATCCAGACAACCGGGTTCGTCGGCTCATCTGGAGGGCCACCAGGTCCTTCATGATCGAGTCTAATGCCTCTTGTTCATCTGCATTTAAAGAGAGCATGTGGGCTTAAGATACTTCAATACAGACCAATAAAGAACTATTTCCACAAATTATACGACTAATATTCCAGGGAGTAAAATGACATACCCTGAGCCAGATGTGGTAGCACATGCCTAAATGCCCACACTTAAGAGGCAGAGGCAGAGGATCACTGTACTCCAAGTATGCAGCCAGGAACTACAGCAAGATTGTTTCAAAAGAACAAGACAGACACTGTAACTACAGTCATTTAATGGTTAAGATAATTAAGGTCAAGCTAAAGCAATCTGAATTTTAAAGTTTTCTCAATAGTCCTCCAGATTTCTAGAAATGCACTGATTGGGTCTGAGGAAATAGTTTATTCAATGCCAGAAGACTTCAACCACGAAAACCCTGAGAAGTTGGAGTAAGGAACAGCATAGCACAATACAGTTGGCTACTGAGTGGGAATATAAATTCAGCAAGCTCATCAGGGCTAGAATTGGTCCCAAACCTAGTCTTCCTTCCTTCCATCCTTCCTTCCTTCCTTCTTTCCTTCATTTTTTTTTTTAAGGCAGGGGCTCACTATGTATGTAGCTCAGGCTAGCCCAGAATATGACATCCTCCTGTCTTAGCAACCTAAGTGCGATTTTTACAGGATTGGTAACTATACCTAGCCAGACTTACTCTTTTTATTTTTTTAAAGTTTTACTTATTTATTATATGTAAGTACAGTGTAACTGTCTTCAGATACTACAGAAAAGAACGTCAGATCTCGTTACAGATGGTTGTGAGCCACCATATGGTTGCTGGGATTTGAACTCATGACCTTCAGAAGAGCAGTCGGTGCTCTTACCCCGCTGAGCCATCTCACCAGCCCTACTCTTAAAGCACTATGTGTACAAGAGGACATCTTAAAGGACCTCAGGTAGCTGCTTTGAACAGTTGTTTTACATGGCTTCTTTAAATATGGTTCTAATTACAAAGTTTACAGGCAGGTTGGCTTCTGATAGGGAGGTCAGAGGGTAGTTCTCCTGGCCAGAGCAATTCATCACCCTCAACTCACTGGCTTTACTGTAATCCCCCTGTCTGGGACACTGTGGAATACTGCGTTCTCACCCTCTGAAGACAAACTGTTCAAAATCCAGAACACAAACCAGCCCAATCTCAAGCTTTAAAATTCTCCCAGAGATCTTTGCCCCTTCAAATAACATTTAAAGGTTGAAAATAAGTGTATCTGTCGATCTGGAAGAGAACATGAGGGTAAACTGTCACACTCCCCAAATGACTCACTTGGGAACTTAGGACACACCTTTTAAAAAAGCAAGTTTAAAAAAAAAATCTCCACCCAAAGAAAGTGCCCATCTTCTGCCCTTTATTCTTGTCCCTTATAATATTAATACTCCAGAGGAAGGAAAACACAGCATGATTCTGGTCTCTTCTCCAACTCCACCTGCCTCTTACCTCTTCCTAGAATACCTCTGAAGAGACATAGGAAAGACATAGAAAAAACATAGAGAAAGATACCTATAGAGATATTTTTGTCTGTTCAGAAAAGTAAAATTAAATTTAAAACCTGCAAGAAAAAAAGGAGTAGTTTCCCATATAATTCTACTTTAAAATATATACAAAAATTATAGGTCCAGAACAGTGAGTGGTCCATGCTCTTTAACCCAAGTACTGAAGAGGCTGAAGCAGGAGGTTCTTAACTTGGACACCAACAGGACAACACAGCAAGACCCTGTCTAGAAGGAAAAAGAAAAAAAATCGAAGGGAAGACGTGTTACACATATAATTCTAGTACTCAAAAAGATTAGAAACTTTCAATAAAATAACAAATGAGGATATAGGCCCTTCGTTGACTATTTTATACTTTTTTTCTAGCAGTTTCTCTATTGGCTCTTTAGAGAAAGAGAATATGATGTAGGAAAAGTAGAGCTATCGAGAATTTGCTTGTTCTATTGTTTTTAATCTAATATCTAATAAACAAACAAAAAAGCCAGTCACGTGGCACACACCCATCACTCAGAAGCAGAGGCAGGTGGATCTTTGTGAGTTCAAGGCCAGCCTGGTCTATATAGTTCTAGGTCATCCAGAGCAACAAAGTAAGACCCTGTCTCAAAAAAAAAAAAAAAAAAAAAGGAAGAAAAAGTTTTTAAGGGCTAGAGAGATGGCTCAGTGTTAAGAACAATGGTTGTTCAGTACCCTCTTCTGGCCTCCTTCAGGAGCAAGTCAAGCAAGAGATGCACAGATATACATGAGAGCAAAACACTGAGGTGGAAACTTCTAGTTTCTTTGGAAAGTCAGTTATATCAAATAATGTTTTGCTGTGGCACACAGGTGAAAGGATGGGTGAGGAACTAAAGGAGAGGTTGAACCCTTAATAAAGTAGGTTGAGAAAAATGTATTCCTACAAAGCACCAATACACATAAAATAAAATTAAGAACAAAACAAAGCCGGGTGTGGTGGCACACGCCTTTAATCCCAGCACTTGGGAGGCAGAGGCAGGCGGATTTCTGAGTTCGTGGCCACCCTGGTCTACAAAGTGAGTTCTAGGACAGCCAGGGCTATACAGATAAACCCTGTCTCCAAAAACAAAAAACAAAAACCAAAACAAAAAACAAACAAACAAAATAGAACAAAACAAAAACAAGAACAAAGGCTGGTGTATACATGTGCAAGGCCCTGGATTTAATCCCTAGCAACACACACACACACACAACACACTCACACTGGCACTCGCACGCATGTATGCACCCTAAAGGATAGTATCTAAACTGGCTTAAATGTGACAAACACATAAATTGCCTTATATTATTAAATATACTACCTATAACAATTCATCAGGATCAATATAAGATAATAAGATTAGTACTAGATGAATGTTGTCTGAGAAGCATCCAGTAAAAAATACTAAGAGCTTACTACATGTATGGAGATTCGGGAGGATTGGGTTTTGGGGGTTTGGGAGGTAATTTTGGTTCACTTTGGAGACAGTGTAGCCCTGAGTGGACTGGAACTTGCTATGTAGACAAGGCTGGCCTCACAAAGGTCCATTTGTCTACATATCCCACGTCCAACATGCATGAAGTTTTTAGTATCAATGTTACCACTGGAAGTATTAAGAATTTCAGTGTTAAGTATTCAGTGGTAGAAAGTATCTCAGTACTTGCCTAGCATGTACAAGGCCCTACTTTCAATGTCTAGGAGAGAGGGGAAGGGAATTAGAATTTGCTATTATAAGGGTTGGTTTATCAGGTTGACAAATTTTTCTTCCAGGAGGCTAACCAATTCTCAGTGTTATTTGGTGTTCCTAGGACTAACAAGATACTAGGAGAATGGTTTGACATTCTTTCCTGAAATCTAGGACAGCTGATATAAGTGTGGCAGAGGTTTTATGAGTTGAAATTTTATGAGGACAAACATAGAACTAGAAGCAGTGACATTTTTCAGTGATGCTTCCAACTACAGACATAGATGAAGACAAGAAGGGAACTGAGTGTCTCTTTTAGGCACTGCTTCCTGGACTGAGATTTTTAACTCAATTAAAATTATCAGCATTCCCTCAGCATGAAATCCCATAAAAGCAATTCTTAAAAACAAGAGCCTTCTTAGAAGACAGCAGTCAAGAATATGAACTTTTAGTCAGAAACATCTGAGGTTAAGGAGTCCCTAAATCATGTGTTTTCCCTAAATCTCAATTTCCTCATTTGCAAAATGAGGTAATAAAGCATCATTTTAAAGAATTACTGAGATAGAGAGACGTGAAGATAGAAGAAAACTTACAAATTACTTTTCATGGTACTTAGTAACACTTTAAAAATGCTAGCTGTTACTGTCATCAATATGAAAAGGTCAGTGGAAAAAGACAGGAAGGGCTATTTAGTCTACCCTAGGGTTTAATTCATTCCTGAATTTTTATTAATGATTAACAACCATTTGCTCAACATTTATCATGCATTATACATTAGAAAGCTTTTTAAAAAGGATTTATTTTATATATTTCAGTGCATGGATACCTGCCTGGTGCCCACAAAGGCAAGAATGACGCACTTGATGGCCTAAACTGGAGTTATAGGTGGTTCTAAGCCAACAGGTGGGTACTGGGAACTGAACCCAAGTCCTTCACAAGAGCAACCAGTGCTCTTAGCTGCTGAGTTATCTCTCTAGTCCTACTTTAAAACATTTAAAAAGCAACCAGGAATGGTAAAGCCCAACTTTTATCCCAGCACTTAGAAGGCAGAGGCAGAAAATCTCTTAGAGGCTAGCCAGATCTAGTAAGCTCCAGGGCAGCTAAAACTACATAGTAAGACCCTTGTCTCATGAAAAGCAAAAAAGAGAAAAATTTAAAAGCTACTTCAGAATGTATAAACTCTTGGGGTAAAAACATAAACAAGCTGGGAGTGGTGGCCCATACCTTTAATCCTAGCAATGGGAGGCAAGGGAAGGGTAAATAAACATTGAGTTTGTGAATCTAGTTTAGTCTCCAGAAACAGTTCTAGGCTAGCCAGGGCTACACAGTTAAGACCTTGTCTCAAAAACAAATAAATTAATTTCTGAAAATAATAAATATACAAATACAATGTAATTTTAAAAAGTAGAAGTAGGTTGAAGAGACAGGGATAGTGACACACACCTGTAATCCCAGCTCTTAGGAGGCTTAAGGCAATAGTATCACAAGTATGAGACCAGCCTGGGCTATATAGTGAGACCCTGTCTCAAAATAAATAAATAAACACACATAGAGACACACAGACACACAGACACAGACACACACACACACAATTAAACCAGGTATGATGGCACATGCCTCTAAATTCAGCTTTAGGGAGTCTGAAGCAGGAAAATCCCATCAAGTTCAAGGCCTAGTCTCACAAAAACAAAGTAAACTGGTTTGGACAATATACAAACCATCATACTTAAATAAAAATGTATGAAAATATTTTTAAGAGGTGAGTAGCAAGAACTGTATATAGATGGTTTTATATAATCATTAACAGAATAAATAGTAATTAACAGAATAAAGATTCTTTCAGAAGAGCAAGCTATTTCAGCCATAGAAGAAAAAAAGTAAAGAATTTATCAAATTCTATCAAATTTTATCAAATAAGGGATAAAAAAGAAATAAAGAAAATCAGATCTTGATCAATATGCTACCAGTAAAGCATAAAAACATAAAAAGGAAGAAAATACTTGAAATTTAAAAATTAGGGTCATTTGTTGTGGCATGTCTACAATCCTAGCTTGAGAGGTAAAAACAGCAGAAGTTTAAGGATATTCTTAGCTATATGGAGAGATCCAGGCCAGCTACAAATAAATGAGAATGTGTTTCAGACAGACAGACAGACAAACAAACATGGGGTTGGAGATGCTAATTGGGTGAAGGTCCTTGCTGCCAAGACTGACCACTTGAGTTGGATCTCTAGGAACCACAGAAAGGAAGGTGAGAGTTAACTTTCAGAAGCTGTTCTCTAACCCTCTACATACATGCCACCATGGCCTAGGTATCCTGCCCCCACCCCACCCCACAAAAACACACACACAAAATGAGTAAATACATGTTATTTATAAAGAAATTTAGTAACCTAGGAAGGGTATGATGTGTATTCACAGAAAACAAGAAACCTGTGAACCAAGGATGAGAGAGGTCGGCCGTACAATAGAAGCACAGGTTGGCAAGAGGGCTTAGCAGGGAAAAGTGCTTTGCCATCAAGCATGACAAACTGAGTTTGATTCCTGAAACCCACATGGTGGTAGGCAAGAAGTGACCCCTATACAAACAATACTTTGAGCTACACACACACACACACACACACACACACACACACACACACACTGTGGCATACATGAGCATGTACCTGGTGCACACAGAAAAAGAGAGGGGGAGGGGAGGGAAACAGAGGCTCCTAAGAAACCATAAGAAAGCAGGTACCTCGTACTTGTACTTCTTCTCTTATTTCTGACTTATGGTGTGGAGCCATACACCCTCCTCCTTCCTAGCTCCAGTAGGAAGTTACTTTTCCACATTGAACTTTATCTGAAGGGTTTTTAAGGGAAGTCCCTTTTATGAGTTTTCTTGGTTAACCCAGAAGTTACAGGAAGCACCATGTCTTATAATAAACATTGTCATCCTACAGACAAACAATCTCTTTTCCACATTTACAAATCCCCAAAGTAATATTTTGTTGGTCGCAGTTTTTTAAGACAAGGTGGCCCTGGCTGTCCTGGAACTTGCTATTCAGACCAGGTTTACCACCTGCCTTTCTCCCAAGTGCTGGAATTAAAGGAGTGCTCTGCCACACCCAGTCTAAAGTAATTTCAATTTTTGTTTTCACTTAAGTAATGATGTTATTTCTTCATCTTGCCAAGGCTCTGTCTTAGCTCTGCCAGGTCATCTGATCATACTGTTCAACTCAAGAGTCTGTGCTCCAGAGTCCCTGAGTCAGATTTTACTTTCTCTTCATGACATTTCATGTATTTCCACTGCCTCTACGCTGACCATATTCAGACAAAAAAAAAATTTTCCATTATATTTTTATTGATTGTTTGGGAATCTGACAGCATGCACCCCACCACACTTACTTCCCAGTCCTCCCAGGTCTGGCCTCCTCACTGGCAAAAATAATTTACAGTAAGTATGCACAACCAAACCCCATCTTCGATCCAAAAAAATTTCTTCTTCAAGAACAAGGGTGAGGGACTCAGCCTTTAAAATCTCTTGCCATGCAAGCCTAATGCTTAGATCCACTGTGGAAGAAAAGAAGTGACTCACAAAAGCTGTCCTTTAACCTCCACATGTTGGTGCACACACACACACTCTTGCACACACACTCACACAGATAGACACACTTTTAAAAAAACATGGTTCAGCCAAGCACAGTGCATACCAGTTCATGGGCAAGTTTAGTTTGAGCCAAGTGTAGGCCACATGAGACCCAGTTTAAAAAAAAAACAACAACAACAACAGACAATGGTTGAAGCCAAGAGTGGCGACTCACATATGTAACCCTACCAACTAGGAAGCAGAGGCAGGCAGATCTCTGTGAATTCCAAGCTACGCTGCTCTACATAGTGAGCTGTAGGCCAGCCAGCTACAGGTTAAGACTGTCTCAACTCTTCTTCAAAATTTTAAAGATAATGAAAACTTTTAAAAGTACAGTATTTAATTTTTTTATTTAAAAGTTAAATATAGCCGGGCGTGGTGGCGCACACCTTTAATCCCAGCACTTGGGAGGCAGAGGCAGGCGGATTTCTGAGTTCGAGGCCAGCCTGGTCTACAGAGTGAGTTCCAGGATAGCCAGGGCTATACAGAGAAACCCTGTCTCAAAAAACCAAAAAGTTAAATGTGTATTGTTCTATTACTAGGAGATATAACAATCTACCAAAGTTAATGGCTCAAATGCATATTACAAAGTAAAGCACTGCTTGCTAGTAAGAATCAATAGAATCACCACTTTACACCCTTTGTGTGTATGCATCTGCAGGTCTTGTGCATGTGCCTCTCTAAGTCAAAGGTTGATATCAGGCATCTTCCTGTACATCTCTCCAAACTTTGGGGAACAGGATCTCTCACTCATGTAGGATGGCTGGCCAGCAGGCACCAGGAATCCTCCTGAAGACCTGCCCAGGCACAAGTCACCACGCCTGGCTTTTCACATAGGTAACAGGGATTTAAACCTCAAGTCTTCACACTTGCATAGCAAGCACCTTACTAAGCCAGCCCTTTGTCATTATATTTTAACACTTGGTGAAACTAACTTAAAAGACTAGAGACTATATTATATTACATGTGTGTTTTGTGTGTGTGTGTGTCCCAACTCTTAAAATACAGAATGGTCTCTTCTTGTGAACAATTGCACACTATCATTTTTTATTTTTCATTTATTTATCCTTAATTTTTTTGTGTACTTGTGGGTGTGCACATGAGGGGCTCACCTGTGCATATACATGTGGAGAGCAGAACACTTGGTGCGCTTTACCTTTCTGTCTTAAAATGGGGTCCCTCACTGAACTGGAAGTACACCATTTCAGCTAAGCTGGTTAGCCAAACAGGGAGCTCTCAAGAGCTACATGCCTTCTCCCCCAATGCTGGGGTTACAGGTTAAAGCCTTTCCTAGCTTTTAATGCAGATGCCACAGACTCAGACTCAGGTCTTTATGCTTGCTGGGCAAGCACTCTTACTCACTAAACTGTCTTTTCCACCCACAACTGTCATTTAAAAAAATATCAAAAGTCAGGGCTGGGAGAGATGGCTCAGCAGTTAAGAGCTCTGGCTGTTCTTCCAGAGAACAGAGGCTTAATTCCCAGCACCTACATGCCAGCTCACAACAGTATGTTATTCTAGTTTCATGGGATCTGACATCCCCTTCCAGACTGAGGGCTCCAGGCCCACATGTAGTATGTACACACACACACACATACACACACACACACACACACACACACACACTTGCAGGTAAAACACATTACACGTTAAAAGAAATAATTTAATACTACGTCAAAATTCTACACGAGACATGTATGGATGCCCTGAGATCCTGTCTCAAAAACAAGAATCAGGAGCAGGAGAGGTCATTCAGCGGGTAAGAGCTTGTCCCACTTTTCTAAAGGACCTGAGCTCAGCTCCTAGCACCCTCACCCTCATCATGCAGCTCACAACTTCCTGCAACTCCAGCTTTGATAGATCTCTCTTTTGACATTCACACAAACACATGCATATAAATAAAAATAAATCTTAAAAAAAAAAAAAAACTGTCTTCAGACACAACAGAAGAGGACATCGAATCCCATTACAGATGGTTGTAAGGGAATTGCGCTCAGGACCTCTGGAAGAGCAGTCAGTGTTCTTAACCACTGAGCCATCTCTCCAGCCCCATAAAAATAAACCCTAAAAAAGAAGGAGGAGGAGGAGGAGGAAGAGGAAGAAGAGGAGGAGGAGAACAACAACAACAAAAAGGAAAGAAAAATCAAAATCTACTCATGATATAGGCATGTTAATTTATTAAACTGTGATTCAAGATTCTCTCAAAACAGTTGTTAATCATGCTGAGCTTACTACAGTCTAGACATATTGAGACTGTTCTTAGGTTCTCCCAAAAGCCTTGGAACCATAAAAACTCAAACCTAGTTCTGTAAGTTATAATTATTACAATTCAAACCAAGTTGTCAATCCAGAACCAACCATTTTTAATCCTGTATTCAGTTCCCTAGATTCCTGTAATATTTCCAAGTCCTTACCCAGTTTTAATACATTCCCCTAAGCTTCAAGTTATATTTAGAAAAAGAACAAATAAACAAGAACAAATAAGTCCCAGGAATTATTAACAGCATTACTATAATTACTGGAGGAAATTCTAGTATGTCCAAGAAAAAAAATTTTTCAATAGTCACACAGTTTCAAAGCCAAAAAACTAAACAAAGATTTCCCACTTTTTACAAGGATAAGTTGCAGCATCCACTAGACTTTTGCTGAGGCTAACAGACAATATAAAATCTGACCTGTTTTTACTAATAAGTCAAGTTGTCAAACAGGCTTCAGTCTGGAGCATAGAACCACTCAGGAAAATATGACTATGGATTAAAGTATCTGCAGAGCAGATATGCAAATTAATTTTAGCCTCTAGTCACTGGCCTGGAGTTTAAATGTAATGAAAATATTAAGAAATTAGATTCTTCTTTATTAAATGTTTGAGTTTGTTTGTTTATTAGGTTCTGAGGAAACAGGAATTACAATAAATTTAAGAACAGCCTGGTCTACACAGCAAGTTCCAGGGTAGCTAGGACTACACAAGAAGACTATCTCAGAACAACAACAAACAACAAAAACAAAAAAGGAAGAAAGAAAGAGCTAGAGAGATGGCTTAGAAGTTAAGAAGACATACAGGGTGATCTTCCAGACAACTTGGGTTCAATTCCCAGCACACACATAGCAGCTCAAAACTGTCTGTAGCTCACACCCTCACACAGGTATACATGCAAGCAAAACACCAATGCAGATGAAATAAAAATAAATAATTTTTTAAATGTGAGAGAAAGACAGAGAGAGGAAAGCAAAGGTATTTAAGAGAATGCTAGGGACGGAGCTCAGTGACAGATGCCTGCCTAGCCTTCACAAGACTTAGGTTTGATGCCCAGCACTGGAAACACAAATACATTTAAAAAGTGACATGGGCTCAAATAAAAAGACACCATGCTCCCTGTTCTTTTTCCTTTGGGACTTTACCCACGGAGTTTCTTTCCTCCCAGCAAGGCCTTTCCGAAAACATGTTCATACACTAGCTGAAAACATCTTCAAATTTGAAAACAGGCTCTCCTCTATTTTCATACTAGATAATGAGACGTTGCCGTCATTATTGGATACTCACACACTGGTTTTACAACCAAAGTGTTCCATGTGAGGTCTGTATATCCTCAAGGGTCTCATACTCCCGTTTGCGACTTAAGGCTCACACACCGGGCAAGAAGGAAAGCGTATAAGACTATTACAATACAGGTCCATAATTCAAAGATCTAGCTTAAAGTCTGTAGCAGTAGGTAAATGTGGGGAAACAGGGAAGGATAAAAAGAATTCTGTTCCCCAATAATATATAAGGAAATATGTGCCCCATATAATAAGCATTCCATAAACATTTATTGGAATATATTGTATTAGACATGTGAATAAATAAATGTTGAAATGTAAATCCTTACTAGTTTCCTTTGGTGTCTCTCAGATGAGAGTTCTATAGAAAAAAAAATCTGAAATATAGCATGGAAAGGGAATAGAAAACCCAGCAAATGAACAAATCCTTCCCATACTGTATGAGGGGCAGTCTGATAAAGAACAAAGCAATTAACTTAAAGCCAGAGTAAGGAGTTCCACCACAATCGAGTATCTGGCCAATTTGCTACTGCACCCACAAAACCTCCTACAAAAATGACTTGACCTTGCTTTAGGGCAAAACAAACATTAGCATTTCATCTTATGGAGCACTCACACAAGCAATGAATACTTCTGCAAAGGAGACTTTCACTAAATTTCACCCCTTTCTGACTTAGAATAATACTAAATATTTTTGCAAAACCTGATTGAGACCAGGAAAATGAGCATCACAATACCTGCCCCAACTGGGGAAGCAAAATATATTTAAAATGTCACACATTCCTTAGCTAAGTCCAAGACTTTTTGATAAAGAACCAAAATTATGCAAAATATATATAAAACAGCTCAAATATTTTGTAGAAGGCATTAAAAAAACTTTTCTTAGATTACATCTTCACAGGAGAATTACAAATACTGACAAAAAGGAAATGATTTCATAGTGATCCTTTTATGTACCGAATGCCTCTTTCAAAAAGTTACATAGTTGCAGGGGTAGCGCAGGATAAATATAAAAGCCGGGTTTTTCCAAAAGTAGGGTTTGAGTTATAACCCTCAGCGCTCAAGGATTCTTAACTTCCAGTAATCTGCGAGGAGCGCAGCTCGCATTTCTCAAGCCTGCTATTGCTAACAGGGATCCGCGTCGAATAGCGTCGCAGTGGATGCCCCGCATACCCTCCCCCCGCGTCCCCCTCCCCCGCGCAGGAGAGCGCACAGAGCTCCAGAGCAAAGCCCCGGGAACTCACAGGCCAGCCTGTGTGAGCAAAGGGAAGGAAATGACACAGGCAGGAAAAAAAAAAAAAAAAAAAAGCAAATCAAGGAAAAGACACAACAGCAGCTGGGCCTGCACCAGGCTCCAGCCCCGGCCCCACACTGAGCTCCGGCTCCCCCACCCTCAAGCTCGCGCGCCAGCTCGCTGGGGACCGCAGTGGGCCGCCCGACGGGCCTCGGTCCCGCAGACCCCTCCCCGGGATACGCCGGCCGCATGCCCGGAAAGAGAGTTGCCGAGTGGGTTTGGCCGGTAGGGCACCCCCGGAGGTAGCCAGAACGGCGCCCCGATCGAGGCACCGCGGAGAGGCGAGCGGTCCGCGATCCTCAGCCCCGGGCCCGGCGAACTGTCCATGCCTTGTCAGGCGGCGGCCCAGGGTCCTCCTCCCCTCAGCCTGGGGCGGGGCGTCGCGAAGCAGCGCGGGCACAGGCCGGGGCGGTGGCGGTACTCACCCATGGTGGCGATGGCGGAGGCGGCGGTGGCGACTACAGCCCAGAAGTGTCACCTCCGCAGCCGGGGCTGCATGCCGGGGGAGCGGGCGGCGGGGACGGCAGCGGGCCTGGCTCCGCGCGGGGGCCGTGGGCTGCGCTCGGGGCCCCCGCCGCCTCCCCAGGCTCCGGCTCCGGCCGCGGCCGGGCGCTGTGGCATGAGCAGGTTGGCCCGCTACATCCCCGGCGCTCCCAGGCTCGGCCCAACCCGGCCTCGGCGGCGCCACTCGACCGGGCCGCCTGCGAGTCCTGAAGTCCAGAAGACGCTCCGACCGGCCACTGTTCTCCACCTCAGGAACGCTCCGAAAAACAAACCGCTGGGCGCGCAGCAAGCCTTGCAGCCTGTCACTCATGCCAGCATCTGCCAATCGCATGCAGCCGCTGGGCCTTGGCACTACCCCCACTCTCATTACCAGCCAATAACCAGGAGGAAGTCAGATACTCCCGCCTCCTCCTCCCCGCTCTCTCCCAACGCCCTCACTCTCATCCGCCAGCTAATCACGACGGACCAATCCCGCCTACTCTCACAGGATGCCAATGGGCGAAGTCAAGGCGATTTCCGAGGGCTGGCTAGAGCCTGCCAATCACTGAGACAGCGCCCGTCCTCTCGCGCCTAGCCAATCACGGAGAGAGCGCTGAGTACCCGCCGCGGAGTGTCGCTAGCTGGCGCTCTCAGCCTCTCTGGCCAAGGTGTGGGCTGCTCCAATCACTGCTCCGGCTTGAGGCTCCGCCCACAACCCTCTGCTCAGTTGCGGAACCCTCGGCGGGCGCGCGGGCTGGCGCCGTTCCCCTCGGCGGCTACCCCGGCCTGGCGCCTTGCAAAGTCGTCTTCTGTAGAGGCCCTCAGAAAAAGAAAACCTTCGGCCCTATGGTTGTCGGTTGTTGGCGACCTCGAGGTGCTGAGGTGTCCGGCCCCTGCTGGGGCAAAGTGTCTGGCGCGGATTGGGCAGGGAAGGTTTGGCTCGATGCTTTCAGGCTACTTGAGCTGCGCGATACCCTGAGTAGCCTCGGCTTACAGGCAGGGGGATGGTCTTGTTACTTCTCTCATCCCCCTGGGTCTCAGACCTCCGAGGCCACACCTGATACTCCGTCTTCAAAGGCTAGGCTAGTGCTGGAATGTGGGTCCCCACATTCTGAGTTCTGCTAGAGTTGCTTTTGGACAAGTTTTGCTCTTAGAATTATAAAAGCGAGACACGTTTTTAAAAGAAAACTTAAAAGTGCAGGAAAACAGAAAGAAAAGCCCTACCCTGAAGATAGTTTTATCTATTTCCTACCTAGATATGCAACGTTAGACAAAAAATAACTTCATATTGTTTTCTGGTGTGCTTACACTTTTGTGCTTCCTGTGCCACTAAATATTGTCTCAAAACAATTGTACTGGCTGTGTGATCTTTCAAAAGAGCATTGTGATTAACTTTTTCAACCTCCATTGTTTCAATAATTCATACACCCAGTCTTAAGATTCCAACTCTACCACAGTTAGTGTGGCTTCCCTTTCTCTGGAGACAGTTCCAATGACATATTTCAGATTCCAGAAAAATCTGATGCCATTTTCAGTTGTCATTTAGAAACACTTACCTTAGGAGGTGGCTTTGGAGTATCAGATCTCTTAAGGAGTGTCTTACGCAATTCTTTTTCTTCATCCCCACTCTCAACCCATACTATTAACTTTATTGTCCTCTCTCTCTCTCTCTCTCTCTCTCTCTCTCTCTCTCTCTCTCTCTCGTGTGTGTGTGTGTGTGTGTGTGTGTGTGTGTGTGTGTACGAGGTGTTTGTTGTTTGAGACAGAGTCTCTAACCTAGACTGTCCTGGAACTTTTTTTTTTGTTTTTTTGTTTTTTTGTTTTCCGAGACAGGGTTTCTCTGTAGTCCTGGAACTTCTTTGTAGTCTGGTCTGAAACTCACAGATCTATCTGCCTCTACCCCCTGAGTACTGGGATTAAAATTAAAGGCCTGTGCCACTGTATCTAACTCGTTTTTCTTCAAACTCTCAAGTCTCATATTCTCACTTGATTAAGTCCCTAATTTATGCCGGGTAATGATGGTGAACGCCTTTAATCCCAGCACTTGGAAGGTAGAGGCAGAGGCAGGCAGATTTCAGAGTTTGAGGCCAGCCTGGTCTACAGAGTGAGTTCCAGAACAGCCAGGGTTACACAGAGAAACCCTGTCTCAAACAAACAAACAAAACAAAGAAGTCCCTAATTTACTGAAGTGCCTGAAATAGAATAATCTTTTTTTTTTTTTCTGGTGAAGAAACAATAGGGAAAAACACCAGCTATTTACTAGATCCCAGCCATGTAATCTCACTTAGCCTCTCCAATGACTGAGCTAGTAAGCTTCCTCTTTCTGCCTTTCCTTCAGATGCCTTTCTTGTGAATTCGATTCCCACTGTTTGTCCCTCAGCCACTGAAGTCAAACATTTCCATGCTGCAGTTACCCTGTGTGCTGAGGATTCCAGCTCAGGCAGGTCTTGGTTCTAAGCTCCCGAGGCAACATTCCTGAGCATTCCACAGGCACCTCACATTCTACAGGTCCAAACTGAACCCATCGCTTCCCTCCACTGTTCACATTTCCTCTGCTCATCAGTTCCCCAAGGAAGACACCGAGTGATCAGGTCTCCAGTCCTTCTGCCTCTCTTTCACCCTAGCTCCGCTAGCCCAGTTCAAACCATCAACATCTCTTACTTCATTTACTTAAAGTGTATTCACACCACAGACTTTCTATCAGAAACATGATCCTAGAGAACCCTATTTACAAATATTATAACCCATCAGTTTTAAGATGAGTCAAATAGGGGCTGGAGAGAGAGCTCAGCAGTAAAGAGTGCTTGTTGCTCTTGCAGAGAAGAGAGCCCAGGTTCAGTTACCATCACCCACATTGGTCAGCTCACAGCTGCTTGTAAATCCAACTCTAGGGGATGGGCCCTCATTTCAACTCCACAAGTACCATGCATGCATGTTGTCATACACAAATATAAACCAGGCACACGCATGTACCGATCATTTAAAAAAAAAAAAAAAGAATCAAATGTGAAAGAGGTAACAAAGTATTCTCACCCCAAGTCCATGCTGCAGCCACACTAAAAATTCCTCAAATCAATCTCAACTTTTCAATCCATTCCCCGTGATGGTTTGCATATGCTCGGCCCAGGGAGTGGCACTATTAGAAGGTGTGGCCTTGTTGGAGTAGATGTGTCACTGTGGATGTGTGCTATAAGACCCTCATCCTAGCTGCCTGGAAGCCAGTATTCTGTTAGCAGCCTTCAGACGAAGATGTGGAACTCTCAGCTCTGCCTGCAACATGCCTGCCTGGATGCTGCCATGTGTCCTGCCTTGATGATAATGGACTGAACCTCTGAATCTGTCAGCCAGCCCCAATTAAATATTGTCCTTATAAGAGTTACCTTGGTCATAGTGTCTGTTCACAGCTGTAAAACCCAAACTAAGACATTCCCCTCCCTGTCTCCCTCCCCACACAGTCGTATGTGTACTATGTTCTTTGTGGTGAGTGTACTCCATTTCTGCTCCCAGTCTCAGTCCTTCTAGGGAGGATTAAGTCCTCTTAGTTCTCCACCACTCCCTCTCAAGCTGGGCTAAGGAAGGCCTTTGCTCTGCTCCAAGAGCACTTGTTCTGCTCTCATGTAAGTGCATTTTGTAAAACAGGCAGGTAAACAGAAGCTGTCAGGAAGGGGATGTAGCTCGGTGGTAAACGGTTCACCTAGAATGGGCAAGAACCTGGGTTTGCTCCCTTAGCACTGGGGGAGGGGCCACAGGTGAGCAAGGAAGAAGCTGTCCTTCAAACTGGCGTGCCAACCATCTCCTCAGTACATCTGAAATGCCTGCTGGGTGTGGTGGTGCACACATGCCTGTAATCCTAGTACTCAGGAAGCAAAAGAAGATTGCCTCAAGTTGAAAGCCAGGCCCTAGACTATATTACAAGACCTATTTGTTAGGACCATATAGCATAGCATGACACTCTGACTCAAGACTCAAAATAGCAAAGCGTGTGTGTGTGTGTGTGTGTGTGTGTGTGTGTGTGTGTGTGTGACAGAGAGAGAGAGAGAGAGAGAGAGAGAGAGAGAGAGAGAAAGAGAGAGAGAGGTGTCAAGTGGGAACACTAGTAATTGAATATAGTGTCCACATATACACCCTTAGTTATGTATTTTATCTTCCCTTTGTGGGTTGCTTTCTCTTCTTTCTTAGCACTGCGTGAAGCTTCCTTGCTGGGCCATACCTTCTCTTAGTTTTACAGTGACCGAATGCCTGTGGGTATCTGAGCCATGCCTACTTCCAGTACCAGGGACCAAAAAGTGCTGGCCCTATCTGGCAGCCCTATTATATAGTAGCTGCACACTTTCATTCTTTTCTTTCAAGTGCATGTTGCCAATGGGGCACAGCAGGAACAATAAACAATGGACAGTTTCTCTTAGGGGAGGGATCAATAGGTTTGGTTTACAAAAGAAAAATACCAGTAAACCTGTCACCTGTTTCATGAAAATTCTTTTAATTCAGAGATAAAGTAGGGTACATTTTAGATTACCTGCTGAACCAATTAATTTACTGTGTCATCAAGGAATAATATGCATATCTCATAGATCTTAAAAATTATTGGTATTTTCTCCTAAATAAAAGTAGTATTCATTTTAAAGTCATGCTGGTATACATTTATCCCAAAGAATAACTTACTTTGCAAGTAAGCAAAGGTAAAGAAAATTCATTGTAACCTCGTTTCTAAGTAGACATCCAAATAGTCACTGATCGAATGGTTAAACATGTTATGATAGAGTATTTTTAATTATTTGTATGTATGTAGGGGTGAAAGGAATATATGCATGAATTCAGGAGCCTGAGGAAGCCAGGAGTGTTTTACCTGTGTGGTGGTGTTGGGGGTAGTTTGTATGTACAAATGACCTTGAGTCCCACCTTGGCTGAGGCAGGATCTTTTTGTTGTGTACTGCTGTGTGTACACTCCAGGCTAGCTGGCCACACGTTTCTAGGGATGCTCCTGCCTCTCTCCCATCTCTTCGTAGGAGCACTGGGATTACAGTCTAGGAGCTACCACTTAGGGTTTCACCTGGGTTCTGCAGATTCAAACTCAGGTCCTTGCATTTGCACTGTACCCACCGAGCCATCTCTCCTGCACCCAACACTTCCTATTGCTAAACAGCAGTGTAGGAACCCACAGGTTGGGTACTAGCAACACCTCCACTCTGGAAGAGTCGAGTACTAAAGAGGTTAAATTCTTGTTCAAGACTGGCAGAGCCAGAATTTGTATCCTAGGCCCCACTGGCTTCAAATCCAGGGGATTTCCTGTTCAGACTTCCCAGTGGTCAGACTGTAGACACAGACCACCATTCCCAGTTACTAACTTAAAATAAGCAGGGGGACAGGTGTTTTCAGGTGAGAGTACTTGCTGCTCTTGTAGAGGACCAGAGTTCGGTTCCCTGAATCCACACTGAGCATGGCTCACAACTACCTGCACCTCTTTCTCCAAGGGAGCACGATATACTCTTCTGGTTTCCTTGGGCACCCCCCTCCACACACACATAAAGTAAACTAAGATTTTAAAATAAATAAAAATAATGTTTTTTATCATAAGCAGAAGTTACGAGAAGGAATAAAGTTAAAAGTGCTACCTATTTATTCAGTGGCTGGAAAGACTGAAGTCAAACTAGTTTGGTATTTACCACAGCATTCATGTCTGCCGGGCCCACTGGCTCTTTTTTTTTTTTTCCCCCAGATCATCTACAGAGGAGTCCATAAGAATTCAAAGAATACCTAGGAGTCAGAGCCTCCAGGAGTTTGAAGCTTTATTGTAAGCTTTCCTACAAAATTCAAAGAAAAATAACTTGGGTTGGGGAGACATGTCAGTCAGTCAGTGAGTGCTTGCCTTGCAAGCACAGGAACCTGGGTGTACTCGCCAGAATCCATGAAAAACTGCCAGGCGAGGTGGGATGCTCTTACAACCTTAGCACTGGGAAGGGTGAAATGAGAGGACCTGGAGTTCACTTACCAGCCAGTTAAACTAACTGGCCAACTCCAGAAAAATGAGAGATTCTGTTTCAAAGGTGCATGGTGTTCCTGAGACAACATAGAAAACTGTCCACTGGCTGGCCGGACACACACACACACACACACACACACACTTTTTTTTTAAAGTAATCCAACAGCATTGTAGTATTTTCACAGTTGACTGGAACCAGAGCCTTCACTGTTCTGAGTACACCAGGGCCTCGTGCACACAAGAATGCTGCTTTTCGGGCTGGTGAGATGGCTTAGTGAGTAAGAGCACCAACTGCTCTTCCAAAGGTCCTGAGTTCAAATCCCAGCAACCACATGGTGGCTCACAACCATCCATAATGAGATCTGATGCCCTCTTCTGGGGTATCTGAAGACAGCTACAGTGTACTTACATATAGTAAATAAATACATGAAAAAAAAATTTAAAAAAAAAAAAAAAAAAAAAAAAAGAATGCTGCTTTTCATTCCCCCCTCACAAGTGCTAAGATTTATACGTATGCTTTACCATGTCCAGTTTACATGATGCTAGGGATCATGTCAGAGGCTTCAGGCATCATCTGAGCTACATCCACAGCCCCACAGCAGCAGTTCTGGTAAGAGTCGATGTAAGCCAGGCTTGCTAGCACAGGCTATAGTCCTATCCACTTAGGAGGCTGGGATAGCAGGATCACAAATTCAAGACCAGTGTGGGCAACTTAGTGATATCCTGTCTCCAAAAATAAGAATGGGGCTGGAGATATAGCTCGGTGGTATCTATAGCCTTTGCTTAGCAAAGCAAAGTTAGGTTAGGTTTGATCCTAACATGTACACACATACTAGTCAAAATTGTGACAGAGCCTGTCACAAATATTTCCATCTTACCAGAAGGACAGGAGAATATAACTCTAGTGTGGCTTCAAGGCAGTGAATAACTTTGTATCACTAGGACAATGATCAAAGATAAGATGATGTAAGTCATCCAAGTCACTTAAAGGTTCATCAGAGCCAGGCGTGGTGGCTCACACATGCAATCAGCACTCCAGACACAGAGGAAGGAGGAAATTCAAGCTCAGTATCTTCTACATAACTAGGGCTATACAGTGAGATCCTGGTTTTTGTTGTTGTTGTTTAAAACACACACACACTATACCCAGACTTCCAAATGTTGTTGGTCTCCTAATTGGGAAATAATTTGATTAAGATTTTTTTAGTTTTTGGCTTTAGTTTTGGTTAATGGATTTGTTTTCTCTTGTTTTAAACCTCTGTCTAGCCTTGGAAGTTGGAATAACTGGTATACAGGGCCACACCCATCATATATTTGTTAGTTTGTTCCTTATATCTCCCCTTGGGCCAGGGATGTAGTTCAGTAGCAGAGCCTAGTGAATGTGAGACCCTGGGTCGGATCTCTACCACTGGAAAAAAAATAAACAAAAACTTCCCCTGATAAGAATAACGTGACTCTAGAAAGACAAACTCAGTAACACTAGCAGGCATGGTGAGCCACAGTTGTAGGACTCTCAGGAGAGGGTAAAGCAGGAGAATGAGTGCAAGGCCAGCCTAGGCTACAGAGTAAGACTGGCTCACTAGTCAAAATAAAATAAAACTCCAAAACAAAGCAAAAAAAAAAAAAAATCAGTGATATCACCACTCTACAGTTGCCATTCCTGAAATTCTGACAAATTTCCTCTTTCACCCTAGCCTAACATACATGTAATTTTGAATCTTTACATAATACTACATTGTAAACATTTTATGACATAAAATATTTTTATTTGATTTTTGTTTTGTTGAGGCAAGGTCTTACTATGTAGCCCTGGCTGGCCTGGAACTCTGGATGTAGACCAGGTTAAACTCTCAACAGTCCTCCTACTGCTGCATGCACTTGTGTGACAGGTGTGTGACACCATAGCCAGTTTGATAAAGTATGCTTAGAAAGGTAACTGTTTCCTGTGAATGTCAGGGCTTTTTTTGTGCAGTGGGAAGGGCTATACCTTTGTCTTCTCGTTCCCAATTTTTTATTATTGATCTGAGAGTCCTGAACACTCACTCCATGACCTCCAAGTGAAATTTCAAAGCAGAAATAACAAAGAGAACTCTAAGATTTCTTCCCTGAAGCACAGATGCTATTGTTACAAAATTCACTTGTATAATGATGAGAATCAGACAGAATGTATCACTAAACTAAAAATTTCCCTTCTTAAATGTTTTTAGTATGAATCTTCACAGTGGTTTCTTGTTATATTTTATGGATATGACTATCTTTATATTTTATGGGCTCAACTGGACCCATACATAATAGGAAAGGTTCAAGTCAGCCCATTTCTGCTTTTCCTTGTTAACAGCAGGGGCATGAGAGGCACCCCGGCCGCCAGGGGTCAGTGCAGAGTCATTCTCACAGTTGCCTAATAAGGAAACTGGTTCCTCAACAAGTCATATTAACGAACTCTTCTAGATTGGAAGGGGCCTGTTCACATGAGTGGCCAAGTTCCCTTAAGTTCCCTCAGGTTAGAAACGATCATATTCCTTCAGCTTAGTTTATATTCAACATTTCTAAAGCAGGGCTATATTATAAACAAGGTCTTGTCAACATAAGATGCCATATTAGACCCAGTCTCCTTTGTTTGGAAGAAGATAATTTGAGGGTTCTTTTTCAAAGAGATTTATTATCTTTTTTTAAAATTAACTATGTATGTGTGTGTATGTGTGTATATGTGTTTATATCATGTATATGTGAATGTTATAGGAGATCAAAAGAAAAAAAAGAGAGAGCCATCTCTCCAGCCCTAGGTATGAGATAATTTATATATATAATAATTATTTTATTTTAGTATTTTTTGTGTATGTATATGTGTACACAGGTGTACATGATATGTCAGTATGTTTGTGTGTATAAGTGTGGGCACACATGTGCCATGGCATATGTGTGGAGGTCAGAGGACTCGGGTGGGAGTATTCACCTTCTACTTTATTTGAGACAGGGTCTCTTATTTTGCTGCTATGAAGGTCAAGCTAACTGGCTCCCAAGCTTCAGGGGACTCTTCTGTCCTAGCTCCCACTCTCCCACAGGAACAGTGGGGTTACAGATGCACACTATGTCTACCCTTTAGGTGGCTTCTCTGGATTCACACTCAGGTCCTCACAGTTGCAAGGCAAGCACTTTACTTGCCAAGACATTTCCCGACCCCTCGCTCTGTTTTACAGGTTTGTTGGTAAAAGTCAAATAACACAACAGTATCATATCTATGATAAAGCAGTTAACCAACATCAAGTTACCCCATTCAGACGATGTGCTAGTCCATACTTATGACGTAGCCAAGCGACTCTAAAGAGCCCTGGCTAGTACATGCCTTTGATATGAGGCATAAGGGCATCTGCCTAGGTATGGTCTTAGGTTGTTCTGTTGGTGTTGGTGTTGGGTTTGTTGGTGTTGTTTCCCTCATCTTGGCTTTCCAGCCGTCTTTTCTCAGAAGCAGAAGTTATCTGTCACAGATCTGGGTCTTTTCCACGCTTATTTATCTACGGTTCCTTCAGAAAAGATTACTCAGAGCTCAGACCAGCTTGAAGAACTTATACATCGGCAGGTGACCTGGGTTCGAGAGCCATCCCACACCCAGTGTGTTTGACATGCTACAACACAGCAGTCAGCACAGCTAGACTTTCTTTTTTTTTTGGGGGGGGGTTGGAAAAGGTTTATTCAGCTTACACTTCCATACTACTGTTCATCACCAAAGGAAGTCAGGACTGGAACTCAAGCAGGTCAGAAAGCAGGAGCTGAAGCAGAAGCCATGGAGGGATGTTCTTTACTGGCTTCCTTCCCCAGGCTTGCTCAGCCTGCTCTCTTACAGAACCAAGATTACCAGCCCAGAGGTGGTCCCACCCACAAGGGGCCTTTCCCCCTTGATCACTAATTGAGAAAAATGCCTTACAGCTGGATCTCATGGGGGCATTTCCTCAACTGAAGCTCCTTTCTCTGTGATAGATAACTCCAGCTGTGTCAAGTTGACACAAACCTAGCCAGTACAATTGACCCCTTGTCAACTTGACACAAAAACACATCACTGGTAAGCCTCAACCTTTCATTTCTTTTTTTTTTTTAATTAGGTATTTATTTCATTTACATTTCCAATGCTATCCCAAAAGTCCCCCACACACTCCCCCACCCACCCACTCCCACTTCTTGGCCCTGGTGTTCCCCTGTACTGAGGCATATAAAGTTTGCATGACCAATGGGCTTCTCTTTCCAGTGATGGCCAACTAGGCCATCTTCTGATACATAAGCAGCTAGAGTCAAGAGCTCTGGGGTACTGGTTAGTTCATAATGTTGTTCCACCTATAGGGTTGCAAATCCCTTTAGCTCTTTGGTTACTTTCTCTAGCTCCTCCATTGAGGGCCCTGTGATCCATCCAATAGCTGACTGTGAGCATCCACTTCGGTGTTTGCTAGGCCCCGGCATAGTCTCACAAGAGACAGCTATATCTGGGTCCTTTCAGCAAAATCTTGCTAGTGTATGCAATGGTGTCAGCGTTTGGAAGCTGATCATGGGATGGATCCCCGGATATGGCAGTCTCTAGATGGTCCATCCCTTCGTCTCACAGCTAGACTTTCTTTGGTGAAGGTACAAAGGCCAGGCTCTGGACCAGCACATCAGTCTTCCCTTTGCCTGTTTCCCCTCTAGTTACTGTCGTTCCTGTTATTTGGTGTCATTAGAACAGGAGCCAAAACTGGCCTTCTGAGACCCTCAAGCTTTCAAACCTAAGTTAGTATAAGCCCTTACAGGAAAGCAACCCCCATCTGCTGTTATCAATATTACAACACAGGGTTAATCAAAGTAGATCCTGGGGAGGCCTTTTTCCTTGACACCTGATTTTCTATTGGCACTAAAACTTAAGCTCTCAAACGGGGAACAGAAACCACAAAAAGAGAACAAAGATAATGAACGTAATCCATGATACCCTGGAGCAGTGCCATGGGTACATCCCTGTGTCTTCCCTTTGAGGTCTCACATCTTAGAGCAGGACATAAGCACCAACTGAACTGCCTTCTCCCTAGAAAAGCACAATCCCTGTAAGTAAGGTGTTCAAGAGACACTAGCTGCATGAACAAGTGAGAAGGCTAGGTCGTTATACCAGCACCCAACCACAAGAACAGCCACGTCTCTATTCCACAACAGAAAGAAAAGGAAAAAGACAATCTTAGTATGAAAGTAGAGAAGTAAGCATGTGGGCTTGAATGTCAGTTAGTCCAGAGGTTCAAAAACTGGACACAAATCAGGACACCTCAAGAGTCATACCAGCAACAAAGCATCCAAAAGTCACTACTGTTATTATTGAAGATCATTTCCACTCTACGGTACCACAGGACACTTAAGACTCTTCACAAGAGCCAGTCACCTGGGATCAGAGTCAGACCGGCTGGCCAGTCTCACCTTGCATTCCAGATGGCCCGGTGATACCAACAGAGCTAAGAGTCCCCCTTTCCCAAGGCTGACAGCCATTGCAGCAGGTCTCTAATAGGCTCTCAGCTGTTTCAGTCTCTGAGATTGCTGCAGAAGCTTGTGCGGCCTAGGAAAGAGCCGGAGCCAAGTCTAGTCGAGGCCGCTTATTCAATATTGTCATAAACGTGAATCACATCCTCATAGTTGTTAAGCGCCTGGATGAGGTGAGCAGCCTGCTCCAGCTCCGGCTCAGCCAGCTGCACCTTGGAGTGAGGGATGAACTCCATTGAACAGGACACAGGACACAGGCCCAGCGAGTCCAGTTTTTTCCTCACTTGATGTAGTGAAGAAGCATCACAAATGAACTAGAGATAAAAGAAGTGAGGAGGTGAGAAGCCAGGAAGTAATGCCACAACCCAGACAGAAGTTTGCAAAATCCTGAGTGGAGCAACCTGTACTATATCATCATTGGCCTTTAAGTTCATAGTTTCCAATGCGCAGAATTCTTCTTACCAACTCACAATAGGCCCTATCCTCTGGTGTTCACTTAGTAACACTGTGCAGTTTGTGAATTCTTTGCTTTACCTGTAGTCTGACACACAGAGAAGTACACCTTTAGGTATCTATTATATCTATTATACCTTCAGGTATCTATTAGAGACCCCTTGGAATCCCATCAAACACAAATGCTTCCGGTTGTCAGCTTGGAAGCAAGCCCCTTGATGCACTGAGCCATCTCACCAGCACCCATACTCACTTTAAAAAGGTTCTTTTCTTCTTCGTCTTCGGCTTCCTTCACATCCTCGGCTCCTGCTTCGATGGCCAGTTCTAGGGCACGCTCTAGGTTCACAGCTTTCTTCTCTCTGTCCTCCACTCCAACAACAACCACTCCTTTTTTGTCAAAAAAGTGGCGTGCTCCTTCAGCCATCATTCCCCTGACAGGAGAGGGAACAGGCAAGAATGTGTGGATGATTTTAGAAGCCCAACTCTACACAGCGCTGCGTCCTAACACTATCCCCTAAGCCATCCAGCCACTGGAGCACCCAAAGACACCCAGCAGCTCCCCTCATGACGAAGATGCAGCTGGTGCTGGGTGAGGTGACTCGAAGAGCACCCCCACCTCCTATTTTCTGCCCTCCCTGGTGTCGGTAGGATGCAACTTAACTCATTGTTTCCTGTTCCATTAAGATTCCTGTCCTGGTGGAGCATTTGAAGACTAGGCCGTTCTATAGCTACAGATGGAATAATGGGGAAAAAAAATCTCTCTTAGACCCAATGACTGTATCTTTGGGATCCTATCTCATTCAAAAGACATGAAGGAAAAATCAGTTATTATTCTGGATTCCACTAAGGAAGAAGTGTGCTTAGAACCTGAAATATTGCTGAGAACCAGTGGCATTTGCTACATAGAACTGGAATCTAAAGGTGCTATCCCTTTCTCCTTCCCCTTTCTCCATACACACACACTTACCCATTCTTGTTCAGGATATATTTAATGTCCAGATGGCACTTGGGACCACTGTTTGATAACGCCTCAATGAGCAGAGAAGAGCCTCCAGGGCCACGACCCTCATATAGCAAATAAATGCCCTTGTTTTTCTGCATAAATAAATAAATAAATAAATAAACAAATAAATGCACCATCCTATTTCCTAATGTCCCAGTGCCCTTCTTGCCAGCACCAAACCACAGGTACTAAAGAGTGGCTCCATGGCCTCTCAAGACTTAAGCTTGGACCCTCGAGTCTTTATTTTTGTTTCTTCTGAGGGGAGCCCAATGGTATCAACCTCTGAGACCGCTGGAAATCCTCTCCTTCAAGAAGGGAGTCTGTTTCCCTCATTCCTGAATAGCCTTTCACAGCTCTGCTTCCACGCCTCTCTAAGCAGATCTCACATCCAATCCTCTCACAGTCACTCTTAGCTTGCTTTTCTTTTGTTTTTTTCTTACTTTTTCTTTCTTTCTTTCTTGTTTTGTTTTTCTCTGTGTAGCCTGGGCTGTCCTGGAACTACTCTGTAGAACAGGTTGGCCTCGAACTCAAAGATCCACCACCTCTGCCTCCCAAACGTTGAGATTAAAGACTTTTTTTTAAATTTGTTTATTTTTAATTATGTTTATATGTGTATGTACATTTGAATAACAGTGCCTATGGAGACAAGAAGTGTCAGATCCTTTGAAGCTAAAGTTATAGGTGTCTGTGAGCCACCTGATGTGGGTTCTGGGAGTTGAACTTGGGTCCACTGGAAGAACAATAAGCACTCTTAACCACCGAGCCATCTCTGTAGTCCCTGGTCACTCCTATCTTTGTTCATCTTCCTATATTCCACTCCATGTGAAACCTACTTAGGAAATCTCAATGCCCCTGCTGAATGCTGCTATAGAAACACCACATATGTAGGACTTGTCATGGCAGCCACTGAACCTAGCTCTGTAGCTAAATTCAAACACTCCCCACCTAGTTACCAATTTCCTCTGGACTCCCTAGACCTTCATCCCCTGCCCATGCCACTACTCTTTCTGAGTGCCTTGGCCTGAATCTTCCAAGGGCCTTTCAATTGATGACCTTCCCATCCATTTTCACAGATGAAATCCAAGTTTCTTACTGAGTTCTGGGGTCTGGCCGCTTGGATTGAGGTCTGTCGTTTTTTGCATGAGCTAAAACAAGTCAAACCTTTCTGTGCCTTAGTTTCCACTTTAGGTCACCTGCAGGAGTCCCTGAGATCCTGCATGCAGTGTTTTTACTAAAGGACTTGGTCTGGAACAAGTCCCAATAACTGCCAGCTCTATGACAATGACTCTGGAGAGTGATGAAATGCCTCTATCGGCTCAGCACTTTGTGAGGCTGAGGTAGGAGGATCAGGAGTTCCATGCTAGCCTGGGCTAAACACACACACACACACACACACACTCACACACTCACATACACACACTCACACAAACACACACACTCACACATACACACACACACACACTCACACACACACACTCACACATACACACACACACACTCACACATACACACACACACTCACACATACACACACACACTCACACACTCACACTCATACACACACACATACACACACTCACACTCATACACACACACATACACACACTCACACACACACATACACACACACACACACATACACACACACACACACACACACACACTATTTCAAATTAAAACAACAAGAAGATACTCTTAACTCGTCAAATTCCTAGCTATTCCGGAGAAAGACGTGTTGGAGGCCAACACCTCCCACTGTCATCATTGCCCTTAACCTCTCTTTTCACTGGCTTTCCTTCTTTAGACATAAACATTTGAAAAGAAAAACAATCCCTATTCCAACCTAATGTCAGGGCTTTCCCCAGTCTTACCTGTTCTTTCTACTCTAATGCAGCTCTCCACTGTATAGGTCTCCATGCTGTCTACCTAGCCTATCCTGGTCATGGGCCTCCAGCCCACCAGTTTTCAACCTGTGGGTCTAAACCCCCTTGCAGGGGCAAATGACCCTTTCACAGGGCTTGCCTAAGAACATCAGAAAATACAGATATTTACATGACAATTCATACCAGTAGCAAAATTACAGTTATAAAGTAGTAACGAGATAAGTTTATGGTTGGGGGGGGGGGTCCCCAACACGTGAGGAACTGTATGAAAGGGTCACAGAGTTAGCAAGGTTGAGAACCACTACTCTAACTAAAGGCCAAGGGTAGAGAATCCCCAAAGGTCTCTGGGTTGAACTTGTCAGCCATGTTCCTACCCTTCCCCCCTGACAATTTAAGGAGTCTGTGGTGGCTTTCCAAACATATACTCTCTGGGGGCTGTGGTGAATAATGTCTAAGGACACACCTCTGTCTTCAGTGCTGACTCGATGGTTGACTTGGGCATATTCTTGCTGCGACACAACTCTAAGATGTTGGCCAGGCTGCTGTTGTTCTCAGGGTTAGGGCCTCCCTCTGGATAAGGAGAGAAGAATGATCAAAAGCCTCTCACCACAGTATAGGAGAAACAAGTGGTTTCCACCCTCTCCAACCCCAAAGCAATGAGAAATGACTCTTTGTCAGAATACTAACATTATAATGAGGTGTGTAAAGTCCTGGCTGTCAACTCACTTTGTAGACCAGGCTGGCCTCGAACTCAGAAGTCCGCCTGCCTCTGCCTCCCAAGTGCTGGGATTAAAGGTGTGTGCCACCACAGCCTGGCAGAGGACAAAAGTATCAGAATTTGATCCCTAGATCCCACATATAAGAAAATGCCAGCACCAGTTTATAATCCCAGAACCAGGCAGGCAGATACAGATCCTGTGACCACTAGCCAGCTAGGCTGTCTATTTGGTAAACTCTAGGCTAGAAAGAGCCCTGAATTAAAAATAAAAAAGCCAGAGAGATGGTGGTAAAATTGCCTAATGTGCAAGCCTAGTGACCTAAGGTCTATCCCTACAATCTACTCATAGGAGGAAGGAGAGAATCAGCTTCAGAAAGTTGTCCTCTGCCAGGCTGTGGTGGTGCACGCCTTTAATCCCAGCACTTGGGAGGCAGAGGCAGGCGGACTTCTGAGTTCGAGGCCAGCCTGGTCTACAAAGTGAGTTGACAGCCAGGACTACACAGAGAAACCCTATCTCGAAAACAAAACAAAACAAAAATAAAGTTGTCCTCTGATTTCCATGTGTGCTGTGGCTGGCACAACACACACACACACACACACACACACACACACACACACACAGTATTTAATCTAGATAAGCATATTGGCGCACACCCGTAACCCCACCACTCCAGAGGCTCAGCATGTGAACTACATAATGAGTTCTGGGTCCGTTTCAGTTAAGAGTGAGATTCTGGCTGGACATGGTGCTGAACACCTTCAAACCCTGCACTCAGGAGGCAGAGGCAGATTCCAGGTCAGCCAGGGCTACATTGAGAAACCATGATTCAAAACAAACAAACAAACAAACAAACAAAAAAAAAAAAGAGTGAGACTCTGTCATAAACAAACAAACAAACAAACAAACAAACAGAAAGTACTTGATTTAGTGATTCTATTGGAATAAGGAGAACTATTTTAGGGAAGAAGTTTCTTTATTGGTGGGTACAGGCGATGGAATTCAAGGCCTCATCCATGCTGAACACTGGGCTTTATGCCTGGGCTAGAAACCCAACCTGGATAAGAAGTTCCTAATTCAGTCTGTCTTGAGGGATAGTTATCATGTTGCAGGGTTTCAGCAAACTCCATTTCTGTCAGCTGAAACAGTTGAGTGTTAAGATACTTGCTCTTACTGTCTGAGTTAATGCACTCCCTGAAGTGCTCACATAGGACTGGGCTCAGCCTCTGTTCAGCCTCTGGGGGAGGGGGACTATACAGGATGTTCTCTGTAGTATCCCCTCCTGGGTCAAAAATAATGTTGGTTAAATCAAAACTTCCTTAGAAAAGGAAGCAAAGAGAAGCATCAGACACAAGTTGTAGGGATAAATTAACATTAGCTTATTGCCTTTTGCATGCCGCAAGCCACCTCAAAGTGGGTATTGTCCTTGCTTTACAGAAAATTAAAATTCAGTAGTTAAGCCACGGGTTGAAGGGCATTGAATCAACCTAGCCAATACATCGTTCACATCTTCCTAACTCCAGGTCCACACTTTTCATAGGATTTTCCCCCCTCTACTTCTACCAGCCTGACACCGAAGTGAGAATCACTGAAGCGACGCATGGTTCCAAAACTGACTTTCCAAGGAAATGTCTTAGGAGCTCTGATGAGGGAAAAGGAAGCGAGAAATGGCTTGTCTCAGCATGCCTGTCCCAACCTTCAGTGGTAGTAGAAGCAGCTGCAGAGCGCATGGTTAGTCCCTTCAAGAAAGGCACTTTCTTTCTCTTTCTTCCTTACAAGACCTGCTCATGTGCTTGCATGCATGATGCATGCAGTGCCTGAGGAGGCCAGAAGAGAACATTGGGTACCTTGGAACTGAAGTTTAAGGTAGTTGTTAGATGTCACATGGGTGCTGGGAAACAAACCCAGGTCCTCTGCAAGAGCAGCAAGTGCTTTTAACCGCCCAGCCATCTCTCCAAGCCCTGACTTGACTCTTTATGCTTTATTTTTTCCTTTTCCCTCTTCCAGTCATTTTATTTGATAAATATCTTTAACTTTTTAAATCGATTCTTTGTGAATTTCGCATCATGCACCCCAATCTCACACTGATCCTGTCATCCCTCCAGATCCATCCTCTCCACGCTTGCAGTCTCCCTCCCCTAAACAAAACCAAACCAAACCCATCCCTGATGTAGAAGCAGAAGCTGCGGTGTTGTGGAGTGTCACACTGGATATTCTTTTGTCCAAACAGCTTCACTTGCAAATGTCCATTGCCATGAATTATTGGTCTGGTTCGAGGCCTCCGGCTTCTGCCACACTTTCTTTTTTTGTTTTTTGTTTTTGTTTGTTTGTTTTTTGTTTTTTGTTTTTCGAGACAGGGTTTCTCTGTGTAGCCCTGGCTGTCCTGGAACTCACTTTGTAGACCAGGCTGGCCTCGAACTCAGAAATCCGCCTGCCTCTGCCTCCTGAGTGCTGGGATTAAAGGCATGCGCCACCTCGCCCGGCAAAATAAAACAAAGGTTCGGGAGCGGAAAAAGACCGGAACGACACGGGAACCCGCGACCGGCACCGACAGAACCAACTCGCGGAAATCGGGCAAGCCGGCCGCGCTGCCACACTTTCTTAAGGCGTATTTCTATGAAGTACCTTCTAACTATACCCTTAGATGAAGTCATTTTTATCTAAGGGCGGGTCTCTGAAGGTCTTTGAAAAGGAAAACAGGTATATCCAGTGTAAGTAAGTGCTTTGAGGGTTATGAGTAGGACAATTATGACAACTGGGGGTTGGGGGGACGGTCCTAAATGAAGCCTTAGGCACCTAAAGAGCTTCAGTGACCAGCAGTGAGGACTACCAGGTTCTCACCTTTAACCGCCAGGCGGATACTGAGAGTGAGTTTAGAGAAGATTCGACTCCTTTCCATGTCCTTGGGGCCCTTGATGTGCCGGACTTTAGACCACTTATTGTGTCCCGCCGAGGCCGTCGCGCTGACATGCAGCGTCCTGTGTGGCGCTGCACCACAGCCGGGGTTTGCATGCTGGGAGGCGCCCCAAGGACCCACGCGGAACCCGAGGCATCGCACACGAAAGCACGGGACAGCGGTCATTCTCAGGCTGGCGGCAGCCCAAGACATCATCTGCTTCGACAAGGGGCTGCGCGGTGCAAAGATGAGCAGCTAAAATCAGCCCGTCTAGTCCGGCCCCGGAACAACCCGGTCTGGACGTTCAGACCGCTGCTACAGCTCTCCAGAAACTCAGAGGTTCGGCTCTTCCTGACGCTGCACTGCCTTGAGTGACCGCGAAGGAGCCGGGCGCGGGGACCCTAAATGGTGCAGTACACTTCCTTTGCCCGGTCCGCCGCAAAAAGACGTTCCCGGATTCTGCAAAGTTGGTTCCGCTGCCTCGCGGTACTCGTTCCAACCCCGCCCCTGCCAGGAGTGACGCAACCCTTCTTTGCTCCCGGTTGCTTGGAAACGACAGATCACCTTCCCGGAGAGATTCAGGTGACTGACTTTCCTTCCTAACTGAGCAAGTCCAGAATAAGAATTGTTTGGTTGAAAAAGAAATATGTAGTTCAGTCGGTTCATTTTACAGATAAAGAAACCGCCGCCAAGGTTGCCTGTTTAAAAAAAGGAAGCAATAAACAAAAAAGTACTAAATGCTGGGCGTGGCAGGCCATGTCTGTGATTCCAGCACTTAAGAGGCGAAGGAAACCTTAGGACTTTGTCTCAAAAAAAAAAAAAAAGCAAAAACTTTAATTAAAACAAACAACGACAAAAAAAAAAAAAAAAAACAACCAAACAAAATAAGCCACTACCCCACCAGCCGACGAGAAGCGATTTGCCCAGTCATTTAAAACTTTCTGATTTAGATTTCATTTCTGTAAACAAGGATGGCATTGCCTGTTTTGCCAACCCATACTGGACAAAAGATCGGGCCAGCCTTTGAGTCAAACTGCTATCTTCGTTTTCCATCTGTTGTTTTAAAATTAGTTTAAGTATTTTTAATATATGTGTATGGTTGTTTTGACTGCATGTATGTCTGTGCGCTACATGTGTGCCTGGTGTTCTCAGATATTTATTTTACAGATAAAGAAACCGCCGCCAAGGTTGACATCAAGATAGCCTGGAACTGATGGTTGTGAGCTGTCACATGGAGAATCGAAATTGAACCTGGGTCCTCTGGAAGGGCAACCAATATCCTTAACTGCTGAGCTATTTCTCCAGCCCCTTCCACCATCGGTTCTCTTGGCAGAGAAAACAAGAGAAAAAGGACACTATGGAAAAATAAAGAAAAAATAATGTAGCAGCTGCTTGAAACTCTTTAAGAGCTCTCTAGGGGGGGGGTGAATTAAGTCTCAAGAGCGTAACACATTTAAAAAAGCAGGTCAGTGTGAAGGCAGTTTGAAGTCTTGCTCTCTAAAGTTAGGCTGGATGAATTCAAAGTGTGTTTCTGCCATTTAGTAGTGCAACCTTGGGCAAGTTCTTTACTTTCTGTTTCCTTCTACAATGGCCTTGAATAAGCAGGATGAGGGGAAGGGCACGGACACAGATTTTATATTATTTTTTAAAAGATTTATTTTATTATTATACATAAGTACACTGTAGCTGTCTTCAGACACACCAGAAGGCATCAGATCTCATTACTGATGGTTGTGAGCCACCATGTGGTTGCTGGGATATGAACTCAGGACCTTTGGAAGAGCAGTCAGTGCTCCTACCCACTGAGCCATCTCTCCAGACCCCAGATTTTATATTCTTAGTGGATATGTCCAAAATTAATCTACTTACCTTTCATTCTCATGTATGTCTATGGGAGGGCATTATGTTAGCTGTTAGATTATCCTTGTGTTTCCTTCCTAGTTCCAGAATAGCAGCTGGCAGCCACCAAGCACAACCTGAGTTCTTTTTTTTTTTTTTAAGATTTATTTATTATGTGTAAGTACACTGTAGCTGTCTTCAAACACTCCAGAAGAGGGCATCAGATCCCATTACAGACGGTTGTGAGCCACTATGTGGGTGCTGGAAATTGAACTCAGGACCTCTGGAAGAGCAGTCAGTGCTCTTAACTGCTGAGCCATCTCTCCAGCCCGTGTTTTGTATTTTGAGACAGGGTTTCTTTGTGGAGCCCTGGCTGTCCTGGAACTGACTGTGCAGAGCATACTGGCTTCCGACTCAGAGATTCATACACCTCTGCCTGCTGAGTGCCAAGACTAAAAGCCCACGCCACTGCTACCGGGAGTGAGTACGAATTCTTTGCCTCTTTTGTTTCTCTTGAGTCTCCTTCATTATGAAGGACATCCTTCATTCTTCTGGTGAAATCATTCTTCAGGACTCAGCTCCAGGGGGCTGGAGCGATGGCTCAGCATTTAAAGCACTTGCTGCTCTTGCAGAGACATCGGGTAGGAGCCTCACAGCCTCTGTAACTCCAGTCCTAGAGGATCCAATACCCGCCTCCCACTTCTGTAGGTACTGCATACACATGCTGCAAACACTCATTTAAAAAAATCTTCAATGATTATATTTTATATGTGTGGGTGTCTTACAAGTACTCTTAACTGCTGAGCCATTTCTACACTCTCTACTCCTTCAAATTCTATTTTTGTTTTGTTTTTTTAAGACAGGGTTTCTCTGTGTTGTCCTGACTGTCCTGGAACTCACTCTGTAGTCCAGGCTGACCTGAACTCACAAAGATCCATCTGTCTTTGCCTCCCAAGCATTGGAATTAAAAACCTGCAACTCAACTGCCCAGCTAGATCTTTTTTTTTTAATTAGGTATTTTCCTCATTTACATTTCCAATGCTATCCCAAAAGTCCCCATACCCACCCACCCCCCACTCCCCTACCCACCCACTCCCCCTTTTTGGCCCTGGCGTTCCCCTGTACTGGGACATATAAAGTTTGCAAGTCCAATGGGCCTCTCTTTCCAGTGATGGCCAACTAGGCCATCTTTTGATACATATGCAGCTAGAGACAAGAGCTCCGGGGTACTGGTTAGTTCATAATGTTGTTCCACCTATAGGGTTGCAGTTCCCTTTAGCTCCTTGGGTGCTTTCTCTAGCTCCTCCATTGGGGGCCCTGTGATCCATCCAATAGCTGACTGTGAGCATCTACTTCTGTGTTTGCTAGGCCCCGGCATAGTCTCCAGCTAGATCTTCTTAATCATGTGTGTGCAACTTGTGGCAGTCAGTTCTCTCCTTCTGTCATGTGACTCATGTTTAGTAGTGGTTTCAAACTCAGGTTGTCAGCCGGGCGGTGGTGGCACGCACCTTTAATCCCAGCATTTGGAGGCAGAGGCAGGCAGATTACTCGGTAGTTGGGTTTTTTTTTTTTTTTTTTTTTTTTTTTGGTTTTTCAAGACAGGGTTTCTCTGTATAGCCCTGGCTGTCCTGGAACTCAATTTGTAGACCAGGCTGGCCTCGAACTCAGAAATCTGCCTGCCTCTGCCTCCCAAGTGCTGGGATTAAAGGTGTTGTTTTGATCTTAAGCTTGATTGACACTCTACAAATAATACAGGACACCCATGTAATGTGTGCGATGATTTTTAGTATATTCACCATGTATTCATCATCCTGACTTAGCCTCTTTGCCTGAACTCTGTACTCATTATTAGTCTCTCTCCTCCTCAGTCATCACAGGTCCAGACAGCTGACTTCTGGCTCCATGAGTATGCTTCTGTTGAACATTTTATAGTAATGGAAGTATGTAGTATGTGTTCTTTGTGAGTGATTTCCTTCATTTAGAAAACATCCTAGTGTGGTGGTTTGAAAGGAATTGGCCCTCAAAAGTCTCTATGTTTGAATGCTTGGTCCTCTGTTAGCACAACCCTTTATAAAGGATTAGGTGGTATGGCCGTGTTAGGAGAGGTGTGTCACTAAAGGTGGACTTTGGAGTTCCAAAAACCCACACCATTCCAGTTGGGTCTCAGCCTCCAACTTGCAGATCAGGATGGATGTAAGCTCTTAACTATTGCTCCAGTGCCTGCCTGCTTGCTGCCATGCTCCCTTCCATGGTGATCATGGACTCTAACCCTCTGGATCCATAAGCATCAGTAAACATAAGCTACCTTGGTCATGGTGTATATTCACAGGAAAGGTAAATAAGACACCTACTTCCCTTTCTTAACCAGACACAGCCTAGAGTCCTATGTGAAGAAAGCCTCAAGTGAGGAATTAACAAATGAGATTGGTATGTGGAACTGTCTCCATGTGTGAATCTTATTTTTACAGGACAGTTCAGGCCACTGTGAGCAGTACTGTCCCTAGGCAGTTGTCCAGAAAGCTAGTCGCTAAGGTCCTGGTGAGATGGCTCACTGGTTAAAAGCACTGTCTTGCTCATCCAGAGTACCTGGGTTTGAGTTTCAGCATCCAAGCGGTGGCTCACAAACGTTTATGACTCCAACTTCAGGGAACCCAATACCCTCTTCTGGCCTTTACAGAGCATGCAAGTGGTGCACAGACACACATTCAGGCAAAAATACCCAGACACAATTTTTTTTAAATGAAAGAAAAAAATAGCTAAGCACAAGTCTCACAAGTTGAGAGGGAGGGATGGAGGGAGGGAGGGAGGGAGGGAGGGAGGGAGGGAGGGAGGGAGGGAGAGAGAGTGAGCACATGCATGTATAGCATCCATCTGTGGATTGTTTCAAGCTCCTGTTTGGTTTTTAATTTCCCTCAATAATGAACCATGATCCAGAAGTGTAAACCAAGTGACTCATTTCCCACCCTGAGGTGATTTTGCTCATGGTGTTTGTCATAGCAACAGAAAGGAGATTAAAACAGCATGTTTTCAGGGTTCAGTTGCTGCATCATGTATCAGTATTTCCTTCTACTGCCAAACAATATTCCATTCAATGAACATTTTACTTAAACATTCCTTAGCTGAGAGGCATGTGTTTTTACTTATTATCATGAGTAATAATGCCACAAAGCTTGCTTGCTACTCCTTTTCCCCCCTCAAGACAGGGTTTGCTGTGTAGCCCAGGCTGGCCTCGAACACACAGATTAGTCTGCCTCTGCCTCCTGAGTGCTAGGATTAAGGACATGTGCCACCACAGCCTAAGAACCCTGTTTTTATTTCTCTTGCATCTATGCTGTAGAGTAGAATTTCTGGCAATATCATAACCCTGCTTAACCTTTAAGGAACAGCTAGACCAATAGTTGCAGTAATTTACGTTCTCACCCTCATTATTAAAAGGGTTCGATTTCTCCACAAATCACCTAGTATCTTTTTCTCCATAGCTATACCCATTCTAGGAGTGTCAAGTGTTGTCTCATGGTGTTTAATTGTCTTTGTTGTTACTTTGATTTTTTTTTTGTTTGTTATCCTAGCCTATAACAGCTGAGCCATCTCTCCAACCCTTGTTGTTTATTTTGGGACAGGATCTTCCTATGTAGTTCTGGCTAGCCTGGAACTCACAATGTAGACTAGGCTGACTTTAAACTCCCAGAAATCTGCCTGCTTTTGCCTTCAAAGAGTTGGGATTAAAGGTATGTGCCACCATGCCCAGCATCCCATAGTAGTTTTAATTGTACATCATGACTACTGGAGCATTTTCTCATGCTAAGTCAACCTTCTTCCCACTTTAGATGTGTCTCTGTGTGTGCACGCACACACATGCTTATCTTTCTAATGTGCAAGCCAAGTATAACCACAGAGGCTGAGTCAGGTCAAGGTCAGCCTGGGCTACATACTGAGCACCAAACCCAGGCAGGTGTACACAGCAAGACCCTGCCTCAAAAACAAAACAAAACAAAACAAAAAAAAAACCCAAAAAAACCAAAACCAAAACCAACAACAAAAACAAAAAACAAAAAAGGAGGGGGCCCTGGGGAAATACTTCAGTTAGTAGAGTGCTTGCCTACTGTGATGGTTATCCATTTGATTTAATCTAGAGTCATCTCACAGACATGTTTCTGTGAGGGCATTTCTAGGAAAGGTTAACTGAGGAAGAAAAGACCTTCTCCCAAGCAGCCCTGATGGAGACCTGAGGGTTGTGGGTAGGAGCAGTGTTGCTTTGCTTGCTGTCCTTCCCTCCTGACTGGCAAGTACATCTACCCTACTGTTGCTGCTGCTATCCTGTCCCGACACTAACGACCAGGAGCTGTCCAGGAATCCTCAGGCTTTCAGTGCCAGAACAGGACTGCTCAAGCTGGCAGCCTGTGAACTGAGGTGGTACTGGGGTTTTGGCCTCTCTAATGAGCAGATGGCTCTTGTTGGACTACCCGGCCCTACTGTGTGAGCAGGTTAATCAGTCTCTTTTCATCACATCAGTCATTCAATCAGTGCTTTTTCTCTAGAGAGCCCCAATATACCTACCACATACAAGCCCCCGGGTTTCATCTCTAGCATGTCATAAACTGGACATGGTGGCACACATCTGTTATCCCAGCACCTTGGAGGTAGAGGTAAGAGGATATAAACAATTCTAGGTCCACTTACAGAGACCCTGTCTCAAGAAGATAAATAAAAAGCAAGGCAGACCCTGATGAACCTCTGTGTTTTCCAGTCTCAACTAAATAACATCTAAAAGTTTTACAAAGTATAAGACTCTCCCTGAGCAGGTTGCTGCTTCCTCTCCAGTCACACTTCCATTCTTCATACACACCTACTGACCTGAATATGTCCACACTTTCTTGTTTCCAAAAATCTGCATTCTCTTTGCCTTAAGTGCCATTCCCAGTCCCAGAGAACTCAAGCCTCAAAACCCAGGTCAGATAGCTTTCCTCTTGTGACATCTTCTTGACCCACTCTGATTCTCACCCAGACAGAAGTGGCCTCAGGGTTCCTGGACACAGCCCCATGACTGCAGAACACTACAAGTCTGTGGATGTCCCTCTGGCAAAGCATAAGCAGTCTGAGGGTTATGGCCCTTGGCATGAAGTAGGTGTCCATGTTTTCTTAATTGACTAAGAAGAGAGTGAACAAACAAGAGATACCAGGTAACAAGTTGGGCTGTCAGATACTGTGTTGAATTGTAGTGGAGTCTAATGCCCTCCCAGCACCTCTGAAACATGACCACAGGTACAAACTGAGAAGAACTGAATTCATCACAAGAAAAATTTCAATCTATACATGTTCAAGTTTTATTACAAAGTATGATGGGCAGAAAATATGATACTTCTTATACAGGAGGCTGAAACAGGACAAAACTGAGATTAGACTTCACGTACTAGGAAGTAAGGTCACAGAAGGGACACTCCACCCTCAGGTGCTTTTGAAGTCACCTCCAGTGGAGAAACCGCAGCTCGTTGACAACACAGTGTTAAATTTTTATTATAAGCCCTGTATACAATCAGCCCTGTGAAAATAATATTTATAAAGGAGAAATGGTTACAGTACAGGTCTGCAAAGGGACAGCTTCCTCTCCACCTGAACAAGGAATGCCACAAAAGCTTTAGAACAGAAGGAAAGTTTAAATATATAAGAAAGTCAGGTCATACACATGCGCACAGAAGTGGGTCAGTTAGAGCTTAACATTTGTAGAACATGAAATCTCCATTTTCTACATAGAGGTTTATACAATCATGCTATAATTCACACTCAGGGGAAAGTCACTGACAGAGGGGTCATAACATACACGGGATCAAAGCAAGGGACTCAGATTTGACGAAAGCTTCAGCCCAACAATTCCCATAACACACTGTACATCACAGTCAGCCCAAGGTGAGAACGTTTCTTTCCAATGGTGGATAGCACAGTTCGGCTTCACTTGTACACTTCCCAGCTGTTGCACAGATGTCAGCATCGATCCTTTGGAGTCTAAGCTTCTTCTGGCTGACACATCAGTCTAAGCATCTCGGAGAAAGCATCTGCACGTTTCCACATTTAAAAAGGGACATTCAGATAGCAGCCCAAGAAGACCTGCTCATTCCGTAATGCCACATGCTTGACTCTGAACATTAGCAGCAATGACAGTATGGGAGAAAGAGAGAATGTAGATGGCTCGAGGTGAACAAGATTGGAGACGTGAGACACTCAGCTGCTGCCTCACAGGAGGAGAGGACAACTCTGGGAAACCTGGCTCAGGGTTCACAGTAACTGCTCAGACCAGCTCTCCTCTCAGAAAACCCACATGCTGAATAGGCCGGCCTTCCTCACCCTCAGGGCAGGCTCTAAAGAAAACACTCGTTCTGAGGCCTCTATTGCAATGGTACTCTAGCCTGAGCCAGGCAATCAAAGGACCTGCCCTATTTCACAATGGGGAAAGTAGGGTGCACTTATGAACTGCCGACCATGTTTGGTAAACCCCGGAGTCCTACATTTTCTTACGGCCTAGGAATCAAGGGCCCAGAGCATCAGGGAGAACATTCTACAGTAGCGAGGTAATGAGAAAGGGACAAAGGAAAGAAACGGCAGGGGCTAGAGGGTGTGGTTCAGTGGCAGGTCACTGGCCTAGCCTGAGGCCTGCGCTAGGGAAGAAGCACGGATGCTGGGGCAGTGGCTCATCCTGTGCTCCCAGCACTCAGTTCAAGGATAGCCTGGTCTACAAAGAAAGAACCTGTCTCAAACAGTGTCATCATGCACTGTCACGGGATACCCAAAACCTAGAATTTAACCACCAGACATCACGCTGCTGCCAGAAGGGCTCTCCGCCCACAGTACCTCCTGGCACCCAGCGACACAGAGGCTTCATTAATGGTGCAGAAGCCAACCTAGGCTGAGGCACAGGTCCGCTGCATAGCTATGAGACAGAACCATCTGAATGTTTCTCCCCTCAGACTCTCTGTGTTCTCTAGTATTTCCTTCTACTCTACCCTAAATATCAAATCTTAGTTGTAACAATCATCAAAATACTATAGGATTCTGCCTTTTTCCCGTTCTTCCTGGGCTGTCTCCAGTTATCTGACCTAATGCTGATTTTGATAGGAAGTCCCCACCGACTTGTCTCATGTCACTCTCCTCCTCAAGCCCAGCCTCGGAGGTCAGGAAAGGGATCAATCTCCAGTGGGGACAGCGCAAGCCCACAAAAGCCTCAGACCCACTCACCAGCTCAGCTCTCTGCTAGTCTGACCGATCATGCAGCCTCCCCTACAGCAGACACAGAAACCACAGGCCAGAGCCTCTAGCTGTAGCTTGCCAAAACCACGTCAAAATAGCACTGCAGCCCCACCAGAGCCTGGAGCCTAGAGGACAGATCTGGAGATACTGACCCACCTCACCGTCAGGCTAAGAACTAGCAAATATTAAGAGACTGGCTTTGAAACTTTAACAGAGCTGTGCTTCAGGGAAGAGAGCAGACTTATGGACTTCCTGCATCTCACGCCCACAGAAACCTCTTCCTCAGCTACAGGGGCCACCTGTGCATATGATAAGAGAGAGACTTCAAATGCCAGCAACCCTGCAACTGTGGGTACACACGTACTTGGAGGCAGAGATAGCAAGAGTCTTACCTAATCTAGTTGGAGAGCAGAAAAGGAAGACTGAAGAAAGTTGACAAGTGTCCACAGAGCAAGGAAAAAGTCATCACGTGGTTGGTTTCCAAAGCACATAGAGACCTCACACAAATGTATTCTAAAACTGCTGCTAACCTTTTAAAACTTTGTTTTCAAGTTCTAGTTGACAATCCTATCATTCACCCCAAGCTAAAGTCCACCCAGCACAGGTGCTCCCCAGCACAGGTGCTCCCCAGCACAGGTGCTCCCTACAGGCCCTGCGACGCCCTGACTCAGCCTACTACTGTAGACTCAGCCCAGGAAGAAACTGAGGGCTCCTACAGCAGCAACCATCAGCAAGTCTGCTACCTTTGAGGAGTCTGTACCTGGCTGGCAAACGCCACTAAGAGCAGAGGGAACCACAAACTGATCCAGGACAAGCCACAGGTTAGTGCAGGAACCCCAGAGACCCAAAATCAGAATGACAGATTAGGAAGGCCAAGGAGAAATACCCTGACTGAAAAGGCCTTTCCTTTGGGACAAGGTCCTAATATAGTGAATCTAAATCTAAGACTTTTGGCATACAACTACATCAGTTGTGGAAGCAAGCAAAGACTCTGCCAGACAGTCCATGTTCCCAGAAGAATGAGTCGACATTGACTTCTCCAGCAATGGCAGCATGAGTGGCCAACCAGCCATCAGCCATCAGGCCTGCTGCTCTCCTTGTCCCAGAGCGTCTAAGAAACCTGCAAGCAGCTCAGCAGATTATAAACAGCCACCCTCTCCTAGACCATGTTCCAAACTGCCGGGGACTCATCTAAAGTCAGAACCACATACAAGTCCCCTCTGTGGAACCCATACACCTAACGGAAACAGACACGCGAGGCCTGTAAGTCAGCATGGCCAACTGCAGCCTACAAAGTCCAATACTGCTCATAACCTTAACTGAAGAGAGGGCAGGTGCCACAGGCGTGGAGAGTCTTAGCTGGCTGGCCCTGAGTCTACCTTGGCTGATTTGCTCATCATTTATGAGAACTGCCTGTCTGTCACAGTCTAAAGATCTTGTTCAGGGTCAAGCACAGACGGTAGCTCCCAGGAAGTCTCTTATTCAGAGTACTCAATCCAAAGATGGGCCAGTGTCCCACCAGGTAGAGGAGACTCAGCAAACAGAAACACAGAAGCTTAGCTGAGAGATCTCTCTTGCCTATCATTCAAGTTCGAAACTGGAAAAATAGATTCTGAAACCAGGTACTGGAAACACAATATAAGTTCAGCTTTCCTGAACATGATTCTCCTTCCGCATGACCCCTAGTCAACTGCTTATCTCAGCCCCACAGGGTACTCAACTAGTGAAGCCAGAGAAAGGGACTTGAGGGTGAACAGAAGCCTCCTGCATCTCCTGGGCCTCCGAGGGCCTTCAGGAGACCCAGGCTGAGAACGGTTGGTGAGTCAGTAGACTTCAGAGCACCAGCGCAGTTGTCAACTCCCGGTCAGGGGTCAGGGCTGTGCCCCACAGGCAGTGACTCAGGAAAGCAAACTGCTCGTGGGGTCTAGGGTCCAGTACCCACTGCAGGCACTGAGGGAAGAGAGGAAGGTACAAAGAGGGAAATCTGTGAAATCAAGAAACCAGAAAGGTTAAATTCTTTTCATAAAAAAACTAGCCTGATAGATAAAAAACATACAAAGTTGAGGTTTGTTAAAAGACACTGGTGCCAGGAGGAAAGACAATCTCAAGTTGGCCTTTGTTCCCACTTAAGTGCTAGCACGACACAGATGGGGACACGAGATGGATGACTGCCTCAGCAGCAGACAGACAGACATGGGCAAATGGACACAGACAGAGCCAGTGCTTGTACTGTTTATGAACACAACAGCTGACAAACAAATATACAGAAACGTTTAATTGAAGAAGCAAAGAAGAGGAAAGGAGTGAAAATTTAAAACCCAGCCCTGGGCTGCAGTGGCGCCACACAGCACAGTCCAACACAGACAGCGGGGTAACTGGCCTGGACTTCTACAGCAGCTTCTGAACACAGTGGGTGTAAAGCAGCAGTAGACATACTGGCCACTGGGAACATGTTCTTCTTACATGGGAGGGAAGGGGGCAGAGGCTGAAGCACACAAGCCCCTGCCGGATACGTGAGGTGCCACCAACACTACACGCGGAGTATCTCCAGGCAGTTGTTGTAGCAGATAGCGATCCAGTCAGGCTGAGTGGAGGCCCACTGCACATTGTTGATCTCTCCCTCAGCTGTGTAGGCCAAGATAGGGTCCTCGATGGCCCGAGGCATCTGCTGGATGTCCCAGATGAGGGCCTGATGGTCATCCGCTAGGGAAAAAGCAAGCAAGAATGTCATAGCTCAGGCAATGGGGTAACAATCTTGCATCTGGAGAGGCAGTCACAATTTGTGAAACATTTGTTCATCAAAGCTTTGTGAAAGGGCTTTATTTTAGAGAAGAGGAAACCAAGATTTAGGAATGTCACCAGACTTGCTCCTTCTTGCCATGTAGCCAGTGAGGACCAAATCTAGGTCCTGACTCCATTTCCCAGGTGTCATTAAGCTCCATTTACTATACCAGGGTTAGAGAATTAGATCAGGACATTGCAGTCAGGAATCAGGGAAGGACACGGGATACAATGACCCCAAACTATGATGTTACTGACAGCCACTAAAAATACTTGCGTGGATAAAGATGCTTCTCTGATGACTGTTTCCCAGTTTATGTACATTTACATTTCAATGAGTTACACAGATGGTTGACATAAAGTGCTATATAAACATACAACATTAAAAAAATTCCACCCATGCCTGTAACCCCAGCATTAGGGACTGGGAACAGAGTTAAGTGATAGAGTAACTCTTATCACGTTCAAAGTCCTAGGTCCAATCCCCAGCACCATCAGAAAATAAATAAAAAACCTGAACTATTGCCAATGAATGTGTTTTGCTAGGTGTGGTGGCACATGACTGTAACAGCATTCTGGAGGCAGAGGCAGGGGGACTGCTGCCATTTGGAGCTCAGCCTGATAAATACAGCGGGTCACTACCTGGCAGCATTATCCAGCAAGACCCTATCTCAACAGAATAAATAACAAAACTAACACAAAACCTTAAGACCCACCACAGTCACCTGGCCTGATACTTCCTCCCGCCATGGTTACCTGCAGTACAGATGTGGCAGGACGAGTGTGGGGCCCAGGCAATGCCATTGACACATGCTCGGTGGTTGTTTAGCCTAGCAACCGGTGTGCAGGGAACTCGAACATCCAGAATCACCACCTGCAGAAATACAAGAAAAAGGCCCAATAATTGCAGAGTGTAGCAGGAAAGCACTATCATGAACACAGCACTGTAAGCATGGTCTTTTCCTTTATGGATCCGAGAACACTAGAGATAGGGTTTCCTGATGGAGAAGGGAAGAAAACAATGAGCTAACACAGACCATGTGTTCTCCTTGCTGAGAGATTGGGAGACTATAAAGAGACTGAAGGAGAAGGGGAAGCAGGAACAGGCCACGTGAGTTAGGATAATCTACAAGCATCTTTGCTAAGGGCCTGTGCATCTTAGTTAGGTCTCACATGCCTTATCAATGCACAATCCGGGATGTAAGAACTCTGAGGCACAAGCTGCACCCAAACCAAGGCTAACTACTGTATCCTCTCGACCAACAATCCACCCCTCATAAGAACTAGCAGACCACAGAGCTGCTGTCTGAGCATCTGCCTGGAGAGTCGGCCTAGAACACCAAATGGGAAGGCCTACGCTTTCATTCAGTCCCAGTAACTGTGACTTGGTTTAAATTCTAGTCACTTAGATGTCACTCGTCTAACCCTTTTTTCTTTATCGTGAAATGTTTATTTGCATTTTTAAAATTAGTTATATAACTAATTCATGACAAATTACCAGATGGATTTAATATTATTTCTTCAGGACTAGAGTTTTTCAATGACTTCAAATTTGAAGCTGGGAAACATACGCATACATGTGTTTAAGCTTAAAAGGCTCTTGCACACTCTGGGCCAGGACAGCAAGTCCTCCATATGCCTGTTGCTCTGACTTACACTCTTATCTCATCCTTGAGGTTTCTGTATAGGATCAGCTTCCTTATTAAACACCACATTCCCAAAGAGGGAGGCCACTGAGCAAACGACAGGGACGAGCATGAAGAACTCCAAGAATCATGTTGACTGTGGTGTCTGCACTGAGTCCCAGGCTGCAGACGCACCACCACTCTTCGTCTCAGCTTTACTCTAGCAGAAATGTATGTATTTATTTATTTATTTACTTACTTACTTATTTTTGAGACAGGGTATCTCTATGTGGCCTTGTTGTTCAGGAACTCACTCTGTAGATCAGGCTGGCTTCAAAGTCACAGAGATCTGACTGTCTCTGCCTCCCAAGTGCTGAGATTAAAGGTGTGTGCTAACATGGCCAGCAAAAGTTTATTGGGTTTTGTGTGTGTATGCATTTGTTTTTTGTTTGTTTGTTTGTTGTTGCTTCTTTTTTGTACTGGGGATAGAACTCAGAGCCTTGAGCATGCTAGACAAGCACTCTGCTACTAAGCCACATTCCACCATATCAGAGATCCTTACACAGAAGGCTGTGCAATGGCAGTGAGTTTGCAGTTACCTTAGGATGCACAGTAAGTTCCAAGCTCATCTGGGCTACAGAGACTCTGTCTCACCAAACAAGCAGGGAGAAGGCTCCGAGTCCTTTTGTTGATGGGATCCTCAGTCAGGCCCCACTGGCCCTTGTTGTGCACGGACACTGTTGGGGACTTTGAGGACTGCAGAATGAGAGCAGCCTTCGTAGTCATTACCCATGTGATGCCAGGAAGACTCCACTCTCTATTTTTTTTAACCTCCTCCTTTTATTTTATTTTATTTTATTTTATTTTTTTACTACACACTCTAACTTTTGACAATCAAAAACATCTCCTTATATTTCCAAAGATATCCTGGGCATAAAACTGCCACCATCTAAAAGCTACTCTTGTAAATATACTGGACAGACTGGAGTCAAGGGTCAAGGCTCGGGGCTTACCTCCATCCCGTCCATGGCCATGGTGGCCAGGTAGTTAGGGTCCTGCTTGTTCCAGCAGAGGCGAAGCAGGGGGTGGTGCTGTGGGTCTTCATAAATGATGGTGCTATGTTCCAGATGGCGGAGGTCAAACATTCTCACAGACCCATCAGCGCCCACAGAGGCAAACATGTCCCTGCCCCCTCCAGCGCGGCTGAAGGCGATGTCATAGACCTGTTGGGGAGAAGGTCCAGATTCAGCTCACAGCGTGGACGGCTGTCATTTCCAGACCATCTGAACCCCAACTCACCACACAGCAGGTAAGCGAGTGGCTTCTCAGAGAATACACATCATCCTACCACAGACACTGGCTGACTTCTTCCCATGCCCTGCTTCCTACTTCTCCTCTAAAACCCTGAGATGCTCTCGCTGACTAGCACAGCACACGGGGGTCTGAATAGGACTCTGTATTTTCTGGCTATTAGTGGTTTCACTTACACGCAGTCAGATGCCGATTCACGATAAATCCACATACGGTTCTACCAAGCTGGCCAGCTATAAAACCTAGACCTGAGATCCATTTGTATGAAAAAGGTAACATGACTTTTGGTTTTGTGTTTTTAAGAGGGCAACTGGAGGTATGGCTTGGTGTTTAAGAGTACTTGTTGCTCTTGTTGAAGACCCAGGTTCAGCTACGAGTGATCTGTAACTCTGGAATGGAGGATGACACCCCCTTCTGGCCTTCTCATACTATACACACATGTGGTACAAGGACATACATACATACAGGCAAACACCCATACACATAAAATAAAAATAAATAAATCTTAAAAAATAAAATCTCTTGTGGCCCAGGTTGGTTGGATACGTGGTAAGGGCTGTGGTGTGTGTGTGTGTGTATGTATGTGTGTGTGTGTATGTATGTGTGTGTGTGTGTGTGTGTCCGTCCGTCCGTCCGTCCTTATGTAGTAGAACAGCACCAGACAAAGCCTTTGTCTATCTAGTGCGTCAGGCCTAAGAAGACAGGGTCTTGTTATGTAGCCCAGGCTGGCAAGCTTTAGACGGTTTTATCTTTACCTCCTATGCACTAGAATCACAGGCATCCAGGAACCCATCACTCTTTCCTTTTCCTGTTGTTTTAAGACAGGGTCTCATATATTCCAGGTTAGTCTTAAACTTGCTATAATATAGCCCAAGATGACTAAGAACTCTTGATCCGGGCTGGAGAGATGGCTCGGTTAAGAGCACCAACTGCTCTTCTGAAGGTCCTGAGTTCAAATCCCAGCAACCACATGGTGGCTCACAACCATCCGTAATGAGATCTGACATCCTCTTCTGGTGCATCTGAAGACAGCTACAGTGTGCTTAGATATAATAATAAATAAATCTTAAAAAAAAAAAAAAAAAAACCTCTTGATCCTCCTGCATCTGCCATTCAAGTGATAGGAGTACAGACATGTGTCACTATACCTGGCCCTTTTGAATCAGTCAATCTTACATAGAGTATTTTTTATGGTTAGAGGAAAAGGGGTTAGTATATTGATCAGAAATAGATGAGGATCTACTAGCAGTATTTGTCCCTGAGTATCAAGAGTGGACAAAGGACCTACTTTTTTTTTTTTTAAAGATTTGTATTTTATCTATATGAGTATTTTGGCTCCTTGTATGTATGTGGACTGCATGAATAGCTAGCATCTGCAGAGGTCAGAAGAGGGCATAGAATTCCCTGGAACTAGAATTATAGATGGTTGTGAGCTGCCATGTAGGTGTTGGATTGAATCTGGGTTCTCAGGAAGGGCAGTCAGGCTCTTAACCACTAAGCCATCTTTTCAACCCCAGACCTTACTTTTTATTTATTTATTTTTATTTTTATCTTTTTTTGGTTTTTCAAGACAGGGTTTCTCTGTATAGCCCTGGCTGTCCTGGAACTCAGAAATCCGCCTGCCTCTGCCTCCTGAGTGCTGGGATTAAAGGTGTTTTTTTAGTTTTCAAGACAGCATTTCTCTGTTCCTGGCTGTCCTGGAACTTGATCTGTAGACAAGGCTGGCCTCAAATCAGAGAACCACCCGCTTCTGCCTCCTGGATTAAAGGTGTATGTTACCCCAGCCTGGCTTCAGATCCTCCATTTTTAGTGAGATATTCTTATCTTCCACCCTGATGTCAGTTGTCATTATTACCAAGATTCTAAAAAGTTTGTTCTGTGTTTGGCATCTGCTGTCCTGTTGGCTCTAGGTAATCCTCAGGCAGAGACACCAGGAATGCCCACTGTGTGGCTCGGAGCAGAGACTCTCTCAGCCTAGGTAACTGCTCTGCTATCTATCTGTGCTCTACCTGTGGGGTTCATCATGAAAGAGGAAAGGTGGCAACTTCCAATGCACTAAACTCTCCTCTACTACACCTGCCAGGCAGCAAACCTTCCCTCCTCCTCTCTCACCACATGCACACGCACACACACACACGCGCGCACACACACACACACACACACACACACACACACACACACACACACACACACACGGCTTTCCCTCAGACAGATCTGCCATCCCCAGGCTCCTTCCTTCAGGTCTGCCATTTGCTTTGATCCATTCCTGCTCCTCTTGCTCTTCTCTGGGTCACAGAGACCTGACTGCTACAGGTCAAGTTTGGATGGGCCCCAAATTTGCTGTCTGCTTCTAGATAGTTTAGACAAAGGAATGAATCAGAGGTAGGAAATTGGATTCTGGGACATTTCCACAAGTTCTTTTAGTGGTCATCTCTGCAGACACACTCTGCATTTGACCCTTGGCTTAGCAGGAGTCAAGTCCCATAGTCTTGCAAAAGAGCTTCCTCTCAGGAGAGCAGAACACCAAAGATCAAACCCTCGGAATGGCTACCTGGCTCCATGATACTCTGTTGATGGCCTTAAGGCATCGTTTCTCCTATACAAACCCTGATACTACTCGCACTGCAGGTGAAGGGGCAGCAAAGGAACTAAGACAGGGGCACAGGCACTGTGGAAGCAGACTTATGCTGGCTTCCCCAGTCACCAGAGGAACGCTCCCCTCGCTTTCCTGATAAACAGCGGAAACACCACCAATAAACACACTTGCCTCCTAACAGGACCGACCGAAAGTAGAAAGAGTAAGTAAATGTACTAGAGTTCACAAGCTGGTTTCAGAGAAAAGTGGTTAATTACGATTGTCTGTCATGAAATTTTCCTCCTTCCTGTTTCCCCCCACCTCTGAGAAGCCATTACATTCAGAGAGAAGTGTTACTCTAAACAGCTCCTAGGATATCTATAAGAGACTTCATCTAAAAAAAAAAAGCAACAAACTTTGATATGAAAGGAGAAATGAGACTCTAGGTTAGGTGGTTAGAGTCATTTAATGATGCACGTTGGGGGTGGGGGGAGGTAGCTCAGCCATGGGGTAAAAGCACCTGCTGTTCATGCCTGACAACTTGAGCTCACTCCTTGGAACCACAGTGGGAGGAGACATCTGCCTGACTCCTAACGCGTGCACCATGGTACACACGTGCCTGCACATATACACACTTTCTCTCTCTCATAATAATAGCAATAAATAAAACATGTTTTAAAGGGTGCATCCAATAAGTGTTGTTTTCTGTTTTAACACATTATAATTTACATGCCAACATTATGATCTACATAGCCTGCAACAGCGTGAGAACACTAAGTGCTCTGTTCTCACCTGCAGGTGCAGACAGCATAGGAGAAAAGGAAAACATTACCTCTTTGTCATGGGCAATTAGCTGGGTCTTCACATGGCCAGACACGAGATTCACTCGTCCCAGCACTTGCCCGGTCTCTAGTCCCCAGATGGTGCACGTTGTGTCAATGCTTGAGGTACCTGCGGACATCAGAGCATGTCAGAGACATACAGACTCCCCCTGCTCTGCTCGGCACAAGGGACAACAGGCCACAACCACGTCCTGAACATTCATTTTTGTCTTTTGTGGTAGGGAGGAGAGTTTCTTGAGACATGGTACCCTGGTGTAGTTCAGGCTGACCTTGAACTCAGGACCTCCCGGCCTGCACTGCACCACCACATCTGCAAGACCTTAGATTCTAGATGTGATAGACACACAGGAAAAGCTAAGCTCCCATGAGGAAGTAACAACTGCTCTCCATATTCACCCACTTCACCCCGACCTGTTCTCAGCATGAACTCAAACTCAGTCGAAAGAGCCGGATCTGAGGAAATGTATCTTCTGTTTCCTCAGGCTGGAATTCAAAGCCCTCACCTAGAAGATAAGGATCCACCTCGTTCCAGTCAAAGGAGGTCAGGGGAGCACAGAAGTCTGAGTTCTTGTTGTTGTTTAGCAAGCACTCCAGCCTGGTCTCTGTTTCACCAACCTGTAGAAACAATGATTTAAAACATTAGCCAGCCTACACATACCATCCCTACTTAAAATCCTGCTTAGGGGGCTGGAGAGATGGCTCAGTGGTTAAGAGCACTGACTGCTCTTCCAGAGGTCCTGAGTTCAATTCCCAGCAACCACATGGTGGCTCACAGCCATCTGTAATGAGATCTGATGCCACCTTCTGATGCGTCTAAAGAGAGCAACATTGTACTTACATACATAAATAAATCTTTTTTTAAAATCCTATTTAATAAATCTAAGAACAGGAGAAAATATTTTTATGATAAAGGGTAATAAAACCCAAAGGGACTCCTGAGTTTGGACTTCTTTTACAACTTCCCCCTTCCCCAGCTTAGCTCTCTCAGCTTTCACCAACGCCTCGCTCTAGAGCTCTTAGCAGCCTGTCTGCCTTCGGGGCAGGCCCTGGATTCCCGAGCACAAGGGAGGCTGCTGAGCTCAGCTGAGAAGAGAAGCTCCACACAGAGTGCATCAAGATCAACACCCTGCCATCTCCTTACTCAGGAGTGTCTTGTCTAGTAATGGAGTAGGGGGTCCCAAGTGCTCTCTGCCTCACAGAAGGCTTGTCCCCATCAGCAGCAAGACCTGGGCTACATTTCCTAGAAAACCCGTTGAGCTGAAACAAGGTCAGTCCACAGGCACGTCCTGTGCTTCTTCCATGTGGCAGTGATACTAGCTGTCTGCTCTTCAGGACTGCACACTGCTGTCAGCTGTCCCCAAGAAAGCATGCCTGGCCACCCGCAGGTAAAGCCTCTGCTTACCCTCCACACACGGAGATAGTCACCACTTGTTGCCAGGAGGTCTGGATAGACGCCCTTTGTGTCAGGAATCCACATGAGCTTTGTGGTAGGGTACGGGTGGTCAAAGGTGTTTCGGCAAATAAACTCTGAACTCTCCTCATCTAAACCAACAAGCTGAACCTGCAAAGCAGCACAATTGAACCACACGAGAGTTTGTTTTTCTTGAGCAGGATCAAACACATCAGATTTCTGGTCAGTCTTGACACGACTACACTGAGTGCGCAGTCAAGTTATTACGGTGAAGGACCCCTAGACTTCTGATCCCAGCACTAGATAAAAACTCAAGAACCACAGGGTTCAGTACAGTCTACGAAGATAGAAAAAGATAGAAGATCTGAATACAAGTTTTCTGACTCTAAGTGCTGAATGACCCTCCTCCTCCTCCCTCTCCCGTTTTCTGAGACCATCTGATCATTCCGCCTTCCCTCCCAAACACTGGGGTTGCAGGAAAGTACGATCACAGCCTACTTAATGAAGGTGCTGGGAATTGAACAAGGGCTTCATGTACGCTAGGCTAGTGTTCTACCAACCGAGCTACATTCCCAGCCCCCATTTTAGCTTCTTGAGTCAGGCTGGCCTTGAACTCACAGATATTCTATTTCTGCCTCCCGAGTGCTTGGATTAAAGGTTTGTGCCACCATACGCAGCTCCATTCTGAGTTTTAGGAAGTAAAGGACACATATTTGGCATTATGGTGTTGTGAAGAGTATCTTCTGAGACAAGGCTTCATGGAGTCTGTGCTACCCTCAAGCTCACTGTGCACACAGGCCTTGTCTCCACCTTCTGAGGGTTTGCTCTATTTATTGGGTCCAGTGGTTTTCCCATTGAGTTTCAGTTCTCTGTAAACCTTTGCTCTTCTGCGCTACTGTCTTTCTGTGTGAATTTTAAGAGCATCTCTTTAAAATGTACAAAATGCCGTTGAGGTTCTGACTCCAACTGTCTTGAATCTATGATTCAGTTTGGGAATTTAGTTATTTAGGTCACCTTCAGCTTGTTAAAGCAATGCTTTAAAGTTTGGTGTGTAGAGAGATCTTCAACTCTTTCACCAACTTTATTTCTATGTAATTGTATGCTACTTCAAATATATTTTTTAGGGTTTTAGTTGTATTTTTCCCTACACTACCTACCATGATTTTTAAACCCCATTTTCAACTGTTTATTGATATTATGTCGAAATAGTTTATTTTAATTATATATTATTAAAATTAGTAATAATATATTAATTTTAGATCTTTAACTTTGGTACAATTATACATTTGTAAGGAATTTCCTGTGTCTATCTACACACTTAGTCATCAGCAGACTTTCTAGCAGTTAGGCAGAGATGTCCAAGGTCTGTAAATGTGTAGGGAGATAAGGAGTATGGGTGCAAAGGAGACAGAACCCCAAGCTCTGAAACTCCAGAGCAATAAAAGCAAAGCAACAGGTAATACACTGGTATGCTGCTGCTGCTCTTCCTCCTCCTCCTCCTCCCCTTCTCCTTTCCTCTTCTTCCTCCTCCTTTTGGTTTTTTTTTGAGACAGGGTCTCACTGGGTAGTTTTGGCTGTCCTGGAACTTGCTCTGTAGACAAGGTTGGCCCCAAACTCATAGAAATCCACCTGCCTCTGCCTCCTGAGTGCTGCGATTAAAGGCGTGCACCACCACTACCCTAGAAGAGATGTATTCTTAACACTATCACTGATAATAGTTCTGAGGCAATTCTCCAGTCCTCAAATTCAATCTGAACAGGCGAGGAAGTGAGTGACCTTAGGATCTTAGAAGTCTTCCTTTTAGGTGTAAGTAGAAGGACACAGGAAGTAGATAACTTCAAAGTGAAACTGGAAAAAGGGGTTACACTCACTTCTAAAAGTTGCCTGTCATCCATCGTAAGACATGTTTCCCAAACCCCAAATATCAGATCCTGTGAAACATCTCCTACTTAAGGTTCTCTAGACCCAATGGCCAACGCTGACTGCCACCCAATGCCAGCTAACCTTATCTTCCATTCCCTCTTCTAATCACCATTTTCCATATTCTCCCTTTCCTTATACATCTTTCCAAGTTTGTAAATTATGTCTACACCCTTTTCATCAACCTCAATCCTGATTACTATTAATACACCAGTGACATCAGGCTTCCAGGACTCTACCATTCACTAGCTGCAGGGCCTCAGCTGCATCACTGTTGTTAATCCTGGTTCCCAACCTGTAGAGTTGAGATGTTCCTGATACCTACTCTTAATAACTGTGTAAACTGCCTTTCCCAATGTACAAGTGTCAACATTCTATCTTACTTCTTCCACAAAGCATTGGCAGTTTTCCTGACTCTGTCTTTTAGTAATTACCAGTATGATGCATTTGACAGTTAATCCCATAGTGCCTCATGAGACACTGACATTACTGGTTGGTGTAGTTTCCCTTAGTGTCTTAATGACAGGGCTTGTGTTTTTCTTTTCATACAGTTGGCTATTGCTTCCAAATTCAGCTTTCTTGTACCTATTTCTAATATTCCCTGTGTTTGGATACTGCTGTCATTATTTCTGGTACCCAAGTCCCAAAAGCAGGATTTCTGTATTAGAAAGATGTATGTGGTAATGGTATTTGAACTCAAAGCCACACAAGTGTCTGACTTTGAGCTATATCCCGAGTCTTAAAGTTTAAAGAAATATTTCAGTTTATTCTAGCATAGTGTATATCTAGACAACTGGAAAGATGGAGGATCCAAATAGAGATGCCACTGGAGAATAATCTACCCATCCAGGACTCCAATTTCTAAGCACTCCATGACTACAGCTTGACCCCAAGCTCTTCTCAGATCAGCTGGTTGCAATGGTGGCTCTATATTACAATGAACTTTAAGAACATCCCAAGGCCCAAGCAATATTCAGAGCAGTGAAATGAGAATCTATGGTAATGAAACAAACAAGCATCATATCTGCGAGAGCCCCCAGGGGTCCTGGCACAGTCAGGGTTGAGGGCACTGCACTAGCTTTGCCACATTAGGCTGGATGACCGAGCCAACCAAATCCATTTCTGGAAACATGGGGACTTAATCCAACTTAGTCCCAGGTATTTGTTTAAAAGGGAAAACGGAAAAGGCCAGATCCACTGCTGCATAGAGATTCAGGAAAAGCTGCAACAGAGTGAAGAAGACAGAAGAAGACAACTTGTACTTGTAGGGTGTGGGCACAGCTTTCCACTGCCTGATTTGTCCCGAGGCCTGAGACTCCTCTTTTTCAGATCTCCACCTCGTCTGAATGAACCCATCTCTTACCTGAAACCATTTTTTTTTTCTTCATCTTATGTGTATGGCTGTTTTATCTGCATGTATGTCTGTGTACCACTTGCATGCCTGGTGCTGGAGAAGGCCAGAAAAGAATATCAGAGCCCCGGAGTTACAGATATTTCCCTGCTGCTGTGTGGGAGCTTGGGACTGAACCTGGGTCCCCTGCAAGAGCAGCCAGCAATGCATGGACACTCCTGAATGCATGGAGTGTTTCTCTTCTTCTTTCTTTCTCCTCCTCCTCCTCCTCCTCCTTCCCCCTTCTTTCCTCCTTCCTTCCTCCTCCTCCCCCCTCCTTTCCTCCTCCTCCCCCCCCCCTCCTCCTCCTCCTCCTTCTTGCACTTTGGAGTTTAAGAGAACTGATAATCAAACCACTGTAAGAACTTTCTAGTGCCATACTTTAAAGGAAACAGTTTTTCCAGAGCACCTGAAGTTGTTCCATCCTACCCTCTATGGTCTGTCTATATTCCCAGTCATGCCAAAGGATGAGGAGGGCATGCTCCAGGGCAAACACTGCATCACAGAGTGCCAGGCGAGTCAAGGGCTTAGGAAGAGCGCCAGCTTTCCACATGACAGGAGTAGCTGTGACCTGAGCCTCACCATCCCCACCGTCCCCAGCCATTGTATCTTCTTCAACATCTCAAGGTTCTCTTACTCAGGCGATTCAAGAAACCTACTTTCGAGATCCAAACAATGTCTTGTAGGAACTTGTGTTTAGCCCCTGGTCAAGTAGCTCTGACATGCTCCGAGCTTATGTTCGGATAACCAGATATTGACACTGGATGATAAAGAGACTGCTAGGTGGTTGGTGAGAGTTCACAGAGCAGAGTAAGACTGCAGAGCTCACATTAGCCCCACTCCTCACCCTGCTTACTAATATTGGCAAACTCCTACTAAGCCCTACAATGACTGGTCAATAGGTATCTTTCTAAATTATTTTTCCATGTATTTGTGTGTTTTAAAGGTATGTATGGTGGGTTCTTTATAACAAAAACAAACAAACAAACAATCCAAAACATAGACTTGTTCCATATAATTTACTCTACAACTTGCTTTGAATAAGAATGTCTTCTCAAGTCAATACAAATGGTTCCACCTTATTCTTCTACAGCAAACTGTGGTGAGCACATCTCAATTTATTTAACTGTTCATTTATTTTGGTTATATACCCCATTGTCTTACAGCTACCAACAGTGCTACAATGACTATCCTCATTTAATTATCTTTGTATTTGTCTGTTAAAGGATTTTATTGGATAGATTCCTAGATGTGTAATTGCTCTATCACACTTTAAATTTTTTTGTGTGTGTGTGTAATGTGTATGTACATGCTCATATGTATGTGTGCATGCATGTACAGGCCAGATGTCAACATCAAGTGTCTTCCTCAAGCAGTCTCCGTCTTATTTTTTGAGACAGCATCTTTTATAAAACCTGGAGCTCATCAATTTGACTCAACAGTCTGGCCAGCAAGTTCCCAGGATCCTATTATTTCTGGGCTTTGGGCTTTTTACATGGATGCTGGGGATTTAAATTCAAATCTTCATCTTGGTGCAGCTAGCACCTTACCAGCTAAGCCATCTGATCCCCAGTCTCATATTTTCAATTTTACCCTCTTCTAAAGGTTGCTTCAGGCTGGTGAAGCAAGACATGCCTGTAATCCCAGCACCGGGGATGGGAGGGAGGATGAGGCTAAAGAAGAGTTTAAGGCAAGCCTGACTACAGCTAAGTCCTTGTCAAGAAAAGGGGGTGCTGGGAATGGTGGTGATTCCAGTATTGAGCGGTGGAGGCAGGAGGATCAGAAATTCAAACCCAGCCTCAGCTTTATGAAACCTTGCACAAAAAAGTGAAAAAGTTATGGACTATTAAGAGGAAAACATAAGCCGGGCGTGGTGGCGCACACCTTTAATCCCAGCACTCGGGAGGCAGAGGCAGGCGGATTTCTGAGTTCGAGGCCAGCCTGGTCTACAAAGAGAGTTCCAGGACAGCCAGGGCTACACAGAGAAAAACCTGTCTCAAAAAACAAAACAAAACAGAGGAAAACAGGCAAAATACTTTAAGAGGCAGGCATAGATAACTAAGAACTTTCTGAGAAGTCCAATAGCACAAAAAATAATCCTAAGAATTGAGAAATGAGATTGCACGAAATTACAACGCTTGTGCACAGCAAAGGAAACACCCAGCAGCATAAGAGGCAGCCCACAGAATGGGTGCAATCTCTGCCAACTAACTACACCGACAAGGATTAATATCTAGATGTTATAAAGACTTGTTAAAATTAAAAACCAAAACAACTAAATCATATCAACAAATGGGAAAATTAATTCAAGTGACAGTTTTCAAAGAAAAAATAACAAAAGGACTATAAATACTTGAATATACAAATAAAAACTACTTACAAGTTCCATCTCACCCCAGTCAGAATGGTTATCATTGAGAAAATAAGTGCCAACAACTACTGGTCAGAGTGTGAAGAAAGAGGAACCATTACTGGGAATGTGAACTGGTACAGCCACTATGAAAATCAGTATAGAGGTTCCTTAAAAAGCTAAAGAATAAACTGGGCATGGTGGCTCATACCCATAATCCTAGCATTTGGGAAACTGAGACAGGAGAATCCCTGCTAATCCTAGGCCACCCTGGACTACAGTGAGAACGAGGGAGGAATAAAGCTTGAAGAACTGAAACATATGGTCCACTCCTGGTCTATGCCAGGATCCTCAGTCAGCACCACAGCAAAGATACACACTCAGCCCAGAGGTCCATCACCAGGTGAGGGATAGAGCAAACATGGTGCAAACACAATGGAATTGTATTCTGCTGTAAGAGAAAAGGAAGTTTGCAGGAAAATGGGTGGAACTGGGAATCACGTTAGGAGAAACAGACTCAGAATGACAGTGTTTTCTCTCATATGTGGTCCATTCATATCCATACAGCTACACACACACACGCGCGCGCACACACACACACACACACACACACACCCTATACATATATCACAAAAGTAGAGAGGGAAGAGCATGAGCGAAGAGGAGGAGGTCTAAAGGGAGGAAGGAGGACAAGAGATGAGAGTGGAGCATATATGATAGGAAGGCAAGTGGGAGAGCTGCTTGGGAGAAGAGGGGAGAGAGAGAGAGAGAGAGAGAGAGAGAGGAGAGAGAGAGAGAAAGAGTGAGAGAGAGAGAGAGAGAAAGAGTGAGAGAGAGAACACGAACAAACAGGGACAGGAAGGAGGAAGGACCAAAAACAACAAAATATAATGGTATGTATGAAAATACCACAAGACACTCTTCTTTAAAATAACAGAAACTTAATTTTAAAAAATGGAAAATGTACAAATTGCTTTTATTTGTACTTTTATTGATAGTAAATAAGTGCCAATCCTTCCACACCTCTGAAAACACTAAAATTAAAAACAACCTTTTACTAATCTGACAGGAAAAAATTGGCATTTTTTAACACCATTTTATTACTGAAGTTGAACATAAGAACTCACCATGTCAACTCTTTTCCTCCATTCTTTAACTACATATCTGAGGGTTTTCTTTGTCTCATCTCTCTGGTGGGAGCTGCTCTCCAACGATGCCTACACAGGCCTCCTTCTCCCCACCTCCTGTTCTTTCTCAGTGTAATCTCTGTTTCTCCCACTCCCAGCACAGGGGTTGAATCCAGGACATCACACACCCTCAGCTATATCCTCAGCTTTGTTTTTAGGACAGGTTCTCACAAAGTCAACCTGGCTAGCCTTAGATTTGCTCTATATCCCAGGCTAGCCCTGACTTCATGCTCCCCCTTCTTTAGGCTTCCAAGTAGTTGTCAACCTGTATGCCTTCTTCTTGTCCTAAAAGACCTTTTCCCTTTGTCCAACAAACTCCTGCTGCGGACAAGTACAGTTCTTCTGAGTTTGGCATCTGTAGCCAGAGGTACCCCTCTTATCCTCTCCCACGGTCCAGCATCCTACTGCTCTTCCTTACACACTAAGGGAGTGCTGGGGAAATTGACCCTGACACTGTCATCTTGCTGACAGCCAGTCCTTCCTCCAGTCTCCCCATGCTCTGCCATTCTGTGCCTCGTCTGTCCCCTACCTTCAGAGCCTTGTGCAGTCACTCTTCACAACTTCCTCCAACCTGGGAAACGAAACCCTAGAGAGGAGAGCTACGAAGCAGGATCTTTAACTACATATCTGAGGGTTTTGTTCACGCACTGAAAAAAAAAAAAGTCTCCCAGACTGGCCTTCAAATCGGAACCTGCTGAGATTTCAGGCACGTCACCATTCTTGGCCTACTTTTCCTCATTTTTATTTTTTGAAAGATTGGTTTTTAAATTGTTGTTTATGCATAGAAGGTGTCTGACCACCTTGTGGACATCTTTTAAATTCTCATTCTCTCTTCTTTATGCATGTATGTGTACTTCATGCATGCCTGTTGGCTCCCCTGGAACTGGAATTGGGACACCATGCGGGTGGTAGGAATTACCCCTGGTTCTCTCTAGACCCCACCTGATAATCATAACCACGTTCTCCCCAGCCTGTGTGGCTGTGCATGAGCTGCCTCTGCGCCTCAGTTCAGATGAGGTAGGGAGTCAGATAATTTAGTTAGAAAACTTTTTTATTCTTGTGCTGGGGATGGAACCCAGGGTCTCATGCATGGCTGATTTTGGTTATATCAGCAGCTATGGGAAAGTGATTAATGACTCCAAGTGTTGGTTGATTTGAATAACACAGACGTGTTTATCCCACACTCAAACACGTCCACTGTGGTGTTCCACATGAACACTGTGTGTCCTAAAGTGGAATAAATTTTCTTTCTTCAAGGAGCTTATGATAACAAACAAAGGAGATATGGCACTTTTATTTTAGAAAAACAAAACCCACAAGGTAGTGGGACACAGTGGCATATGTTGGTGATCCCTGCATTTGGGAGGTGGAGGCAGGTGGGCCACATGAGACTGTCTCAAAAAATAATAACCTCATAAGACACTATGCACACCAGGACCCTGAAGCCCAGCTCCAGTTTTACTGCCACTGTGGGGGTAAAAAAAGCCACTAGAGAGGAGACAAGAAATAGGGCTCTTCACTAGGAAAGGGCGGCTCGGTACACACTCCCTGGGACTGTAAACTGCTGGTGTATGTGTGACGTCTAGACAATCAAAGGCCATCCTTTTCACCCTTTTCTCAAAGAAGATGCCAAAAAATGGTGACCCTTTCCCAGAGAAACACATGTGCTCCCGAAATACCATAAACAAACCTAAAATGCTCAAATGTTTTCACCTGACCCTTCACATATAAAACAGAAGCCCTCTCCTAGATCACTGTGGGTCAAAAATAATAAAATCTGGTTTGTTCAATGCCTTATAGCTAAATCCTAGACCACCTACTTCTTCCACTGCTCCCACCATCTTGTCATTTGTCTCCAGTCTGATGTTCATAAGAGTAAGGCAGAGTACTGGCTATAAATACCACTGGCCAAAGCTTTCAGTATCTCTGATTACTGTCATTCATTTTTTTTTTTTTAACTCAAATTACAACAAAAGAATGAAGGTAAGAGATTAGGGAAAGAAAATTCTTCTCAATACTTTCAAACCTATACCCTGCATATAAAAATTCTCTCCTTCTGCCAGTGTTTTGATGAAGTGATGATGTCCAGCAATGCTGCAAATGAATGTGTAAAGAACCACGAAAAGAACAGGTCAAACGTCATCTTTCTCTATTCAGAAATAATGGCGGGATAATGCCACAGACTAAGGTTTCCAAGGATAGGCTGTTTGGGGGAGGGTGAACATCAAGGAGCAAAACCAATGACCAATGACAACCTAGCATTAGGGCTCTGTATCCATGAGAAACACCTGAGATGGGGAAGATCTTGCAATAAATAGCCCTAACAGAAATCTCGCGTGGCCAGGAATGCACGACCACCAATCCAAGCGCCGCATCTTCCTCCACTGCCTCTCTCCCGCCCCCCACCTAGCAACAGAAGCACTGCGACAGGAGTGGGGGAAATGAGAGGGACGGAGGACATAGCTTTGGGGGTGTGACTCCGATCTGAAACCTGCTACTACCATCGAAAATCTTATCTGCCTCAGGCATGTCACAACACCGTGCCTCGGTTTCCCCCGGCTGTCAAAACTAAATAAGAGGCAACGAGTGTGACAACCTCAGCGACAGGACCACAGAGGACCCACCCCCTTGTTGTGGTCAAGGCGAGTTTGCAGGAGAGTTGTGGGGACCGGGGCTGCCGCCCACCTCGAGCGTTCCCCGCCGGCTACACGCTGAGCCCCGGCACAACTCACCTTGTTGTTGTACTCTTCCACGAAGCTGCCCAGCGCCAGGCGAAAGCGCTTGTCCGGCCGCACGCTCCAGTTCATGGCGTACACAGTCCAGGGCGCTTCATATTTGTAGATCTCCTTCCGTTTGCCGTGCAGGGACATGGTGGCGGCTGGGCCGCAGAGCCGGCCAGAGAGGCAGCGGGCTGGGGCACAAGACAGGCGGGGACCCGGGCTTGGGTCCGCGGGTCCGAGGGGAGGCGGGGCCGGGGCGGTCAAGAACGGCCTAGCCCTCCAGCGGGTCCTCGGCTACACACACTCACACTCGGCCGGGCCCGACCACCAGTTTCAAACCAGCTCGGGCAGCGCTACCACCTTCCGTTTGGGATGCCGGCCCGCCCTCTCGGAACGGAAGCCACGCGACCCCGCAGCGGCGACGAGCGTTGGCTGCCGGGTACGTCCTTTCCAAACTGTTCCTTCTTTTCATTGGTCGACACAGTTGTAGCGCCCGCGCCCTCCTTACTATTGGTGAAAATGTTTGTCATTCTGCTCATTAGCCCCGCCCAGCTCCTGGAGGCGGGCTCTTTTGAAGTCCCAAAGATCATTGGCTACCCAAGATGTCAGTCAAGGGGATAACGGCGCAGTGCGGGTGAATGGGGGCGTGGGTGGCATGGGGGCAAGTGTGCCCCTCTACTGATCCAAATTCTAGGCCAAGAGTAAAGCCTGCTATTTCTCCTCTGCTGCTGCTGTTCTGATCACCTCTCTCCACTGACAGTAACTGTCAAACCTACCTTCATGGAGGACCACCTGCGTTTATTACATCTCCCTATGTCCGGCGGTCCCTCAGTCTTTGCCAAACGGGAACTCTCTCCAGCTCCAATGCCCACCTTTTAACTGTTCTCTTTCAGGCATGATAGAAACGTCCAGGGACAGGCTAGATTGATTAAGGCTTTCCTGCGCTTTCCTACAGACACTAAAGAGACTCCTGAATTCTGGGATCGATTTGCAAATGACCTGGCTATTAGTCACTTACCTTCTTCCTCTGGGATGTTCAGAAGCCAAATGGTAATCCAACTTTAAATGCTTATATGCCATGAGTTTGAAATGCAGAAAAACCTGGATCTAGGTACACCAATATAAATGTAAATTCTTTCAACGATATTGAAAGGGGTTGTATTGAATTGTTAGGCAGTACTTTAAAACACGTTAATTTTACGTGTATTTGTATGTGCCCGAGTATAAGTAAGTGTACTACATGTGAACAGTTGCCCACGGAGGTCAGAAGAGGCATTCAATCCCCTGGAACTGGAGTTAGTTACAGATGGGAATCCAACCCAGGTCTGCTGCAAGAGCATCCAGTGCCCATAGGGCTATCCTACCTCTCCAGTCTGTAAAATACAATTTTTAATGGATACAAACACTTGGAAGCCTTGAGGGACAATAGTATACACTTATCAACCATCTTTTAGTAATGGCCACCTGTATGAACAAGTCTACTGGGCACTTTTATTTTTACATAGAGCCTAGGCATGGTGTTACACACCTCTAATCCAGCTCTTGGGAGGTAGAGTCAGGAGAACCAGAAAGTCACTCTTATCCTGGGCTACAGAGCCAATTAGAGGCAGCCTGGGCTAGTTGAGAATCTGTTTCAAAATAATAAAAGTTAAAAGAAAATTAACTGGATACCTAGGTGTGTATTTTATTGAAACGTTTTATTTCTGTGCATATCAGGAAATTTGGTCCATAGTTTTCTATTGGTTACATCATTTCTGATTTTTCAGTGGGTTAATAATGGTCTTGTAGTACAATCTTAGCGGAGGTCTATCTATCTATTTTACGGAACAGGTCTTTTTTGTTTTGTTTTGTTTTTTCGAGACAGGGTTTCTCTGTATAGCCCTGGCTGTCCTGGAACTCACTTTGTAGACCAGGCTGGCCTTGAACTCAGAAATCCGCCTGTCTCTGCCTCCTGAGTGCTGGGATTAAAGGCATGCGCCACCACGCCCAACAGAAAAGTTAACTTTAACGTTTTAGCTTGTATAAACACTTGCGAATGTGTGCTCATAAACTCACTAACAGACTCTGGGGCATCAAATAGAAATTGCAAAAGGAAGGAAAAATGGGCTGAGGAGGACAGATTAGAATTATCTGACAAGCAACGATGTTTTAACAGGTCTCTCAAGCGAGGCAGTGTGGGTTGAAACCGTGTTCTCCTTTTTCTAGTGTGTTGAGTTTAACTTTTTATTGAAATGTCATTTACATATGGGAGCACACATGTTTTTCTAACCGGAACACATCACCAGAGCAGAAAGCAAATACTGACGTGCCCAGAAGGCCTGCTCACACTCTGGTAAGTGCCATAGTCTCTCTGCTACTGACCCAAGACCTTTCATATGAGGATAGTAAAACCAACTTCCTAAGGCTATTCTACGGGTTAGAAGGACAACCATGTGCAGGAGAGGATGGTGGAGGGCTGGACAAACACCGTCTCTGGCCATGATTCTCTGTGGACACTTAGGAGGCTGAGTCTGTTTCCCTTCAGCTGGAGACAGCTTCAGGCTGTGGAGCCCCTGCTCCTAGCTGAGACACCTTCAGGTCTCCAACAGGTTGGGTGCGGGAAGGGTTTGGAGAAGGTCCCAGCATAGGCACGGACCTGAGGATGTTCGGGTGGGTTACACACCTAGCCCAACATGAAATGTTCAAGGCTTTATTAGTTATGTGGTACTGCATGTCCCAGATATCGTTATGGGACTCTCGGGGGCTGAGGGGCTGAGGGCTGCAGCTCTTTCTTTTATGTCCACCACAGAGGAAACCTCTAATTCCAGCCATATTAGAGGCTTTTGGTAAAGATCTGGTCAACCCTGGCCTTGGGTCTGAGCTTTGGAGGCAGAGGGTGGTTCTGATCATGTGCGGCCCCAAGCAAGACTCTCCCGAAGACCCGAAGCATCTCTCTTCTCCACTGACTCTTACATCCTGTGAGCTACCCCTGAGCAGCCCTCTGCCTGGCTTGCTGACTATAGGGACTCCCAGGGAGGCTGGGCCAAGTCCCAGGCCTCTCTGCTCAGGCCATCCTGGTCACCTGGTTCAGCAGTCTGCAGTTTTTCAGAGAAAATGGTTTTCAGAGTTTTATGGGAGAGCTGTCTGGCCCTCCATGGAAGGGGGCTTAACTCTCACCTCGCTGTATTTAAATTCCCTCATGGTAGCTTTTATCCCGGGGTCTAAAGGGCCTAACTCCTTGTGAATCCAGGATCTGAACCGTGTCTCTGGAATTCCAGCTGCTTGGGAACGGAGCTGAGGTGTTCAGGGAGGGAGGAAAAGTGGGGACCACCCAGTCCCTGTACTTCCAGGGGACACAGAGGTGAGGCCAGAGGTGACAGGAGCCCCTTGGGCTGCTCTTGTTCTGAGGACGGCACCAGAGATTTGTCCATTGCCGCGGCCACGTGAGGTATCCTGGGGGAGAAATTCCTGGGCATCCGGATATGTTTGTCCAAATCACCATAGCTTAGGGTCTGGGAGAAAGGCAAAAGGAAAGAGGGTATATTGTGTATGGAGTCCCACCCCTATCTCCAGGTCGGGCTGGATATTTTCTCATTGTGGTGTGTGTGTGTGTGTGTGTGTGTGTGTTGTGCGTGTGTGTGCACCAGTGCATGCATGCATAAGTCAAGTACATGTGGAAGCCAGTGATCAGTCTCAGATGTTGTTGATTAGGAGATGTCTGTCTTGCTTTTGTGTGTGGGAAGCCGCCCCCACATTCGCCGTCACAAGATGGCGCTGACATCCTGTGTTCTAAGTTGGTAAACAAATAATCTGCGCATGAGCCAAGGGTATTTACGACCACTTGTACTCTGTTTTTCCCGTGAACGTCAGCTCGGCCATGGGCTGCAGCCAATCAGGGAGTGATGCGCCCTAGGCAATGGTTGTTCTCTTTAAAGAGGGAAGGGGTTTTCGTTTTCTCTCTCTTGCTTCTTGCTCTCTCTTGCTTCCCTCTCTTGCTTCTTACACTCTGGCCCGATAAAGATATAAGCAATAAAGCTTTGCCGTAGAAGATTCTGGTTGTTGTGTTCTTCCTGGCCGGTCGTGAGAACGCGTCGAATAACAATTGGTGCCGAATTCCGGGACGAGAAAAAACTCCGGACTGGCGCAGGAGGGATACTTCATTTCAGAAGCAGAACTACGGATCACGTTTATAAAGGTTCCCGTAACACAGACTGTTGAGAAGGATTCAACTGCCGAATTCAGAACTCATCAGCTGGGGAACGACGGTGATAAAGGTTCCCGTAAAGCAGACTGTTAAGAAGGATTCAACTGTATGAATTCAGAACTTTTCAGCTGGGGAACGAGGTAAGTCTGATCTTGAACTTTCTAAGGAAATTCAAGACAGTCTATCAGAAGTAAAGTGGAAAATGGCTTTACAAGTTAGGTTTGGCCTTGAATTTTTTCTGGTGTTAGGAGCCCTTTTGTTCCTTTTCACATGTTATATAGTGCTTAAGATAGGGCTGAAAATTCTAGAGGAAATTCAGGACAGTCTATCAGAAGTAAAGCGGGGAGAGAGAGTAGGAGCAAGGAGAAACGGTAAGTATACAGGCCTTTCCAAGGGTCTTGAACCCGAGGAAAAGTTAAGGTCAGGTAGGAATACCTGGGGAGAGATTAGAAGGAAGAAAAAGAAAAAAGAAAAGAAAAAAGATCAATTAGCGGAGGTCTCTAGGAGATACTCGTCACTAGATGAGCTCAGGAAGCCAGCTCTTAGTAACTCTGAAGCAAGTGAAGAATCCTCCTCTGAGGAAACAGACTGGGAGAAAAAAGCGGCTCATTATGAAAGAAAAGGATACCAGCCGCCAAGTAAAGTGCTAACTAGTCATTTAAGGAAAAAGCCAAAAGCGGCTGGCGAAGGCCAGTTTGCTAATTGGCCTCAGGGCAATCGGCTACCAGGTGCACTCCCGCCCTATGCGGAGTCCCCGCCCTGCGTAGTGCGTCAGCCCGTAGTGCGTCAGCAATGCGCAGAGGGGCAGTGCGCAGAGAGGCAGTGCGCAGACTCATTCATTCCCCGAGAGGAACAAAAGAAAATAGAACAGGCATTTCCAGTCTTTGAAGGAGCCGAGGGTGGGCGTGTCCACGCTCCGGTAGAATACGTACAGATTAAGGAAATTGCCGAGTCGGTTCGTAAATACGGAACCAATGCTAATTTCACCTTGGTGCAGTTAGACAGGCTCGCTGGTATGGCACTAACGCCTGCTGATTGGCAGACGGTTGTAAAAGCCGCTCTTCCTAGTATGGGCAAATATATGGAATGGAAAGCGCTTTGGCACGAAGCGGCACAGGCGCAGGCCCGAGCAAACGCTGCTGCTTTAACTCCAGAGCAGAGAGATTGGACTTTTGACTTGTTAACGGGTCAGAGAGCTTATTCTGCTGAACCTGATAAGAGGTATCAATGGAAGATCTTACCACAGGGAATGTCCAATAGTCCTACAATGTGCCAGCTTTATATACAAGAAGCTCTTTTGCCAGTGAGGGAACAATTCCCCTCTTTAATTTTGCTCCTTTACATGGATGACATCCTCCTGTGCCATAAAGACCTTACCATGCTACAAAAGGCATATCCTTTTCTACTTAAAACTTTAAGTCAGTGGGGTTTACAGATAGCCACAGAAAAGGTCCAAATTTCTGATACAGGACAATTCTTGGGCTCTGTGGTGTCCCCAGATAAGATTGTGCCCCAAAAGGTAGAGATAAGAAGAGATCACCTCCATACCTTAAATGATTTTCAAAAGCTGTTGGGAGATATTAATTGGCTCAGACCCTTTTTAAAGATTCCTTCCGCTGAGTTAAGGCCTTTGTTTAGTATTTTAGAAGGAGATCCTCATATCTCCTCCCCTAGGACTCTTACTCTAGCTGCTAACCAGGCCTTACAAAAAGTGGAAAAGGCCTTACAGAATGCACAATTACAACGTATTGAGGATTCGCAGCCTTTCAGTTTGTGTGTCTTTAAGACAGCACAATTGCCAACTGCAGTTTTGTGGCAAAATGGGCCATTGTTGTGGATCCATCCAAACGTATCCCCAGCTAAAATAATAGATTGGTATCCTGATGCAATTGCACAGCTTGCCCTTAAAGGCCTAAAAGCAGCAATCACCCACTTTGGGCAAAGTCCATATCTTTTAATTGTACCTTATACCGCTGCACAGGTTCAAACCTTGGCAGCCGCATCTAATGATTGGGCAGTTTTAGTTACCTCCTTTTCAGGAAAAATAGATAACCATTATCCAAAACATCCAATCTTACAGTTTGCCCAAAATCAATCTGTTGTGTTTCCACAAATAACAGTAAGAAACCCACTTAAAAATGGGATTGTGGTATATACTGATGGATCAAAAACTGGCATAGGTGCCTATGTGGCTAATGGTAAAGTGGTATCCAAACAGTATAATGAAAATTCACCTCAAGTGGTAGAATGTTTAGTGGTCTTAGAAGTTTTAAAAACCTTTTTAAAACCCCTTAATATTGTGTCAGATTCCTATTATGTGGTTAATGCAGTAAATCTTTTAGAAGTGGCTGGAGTGATTAAGCCTTCCAGTAGAGTTGCCAATATTTTTCAGCAGATACAATTAGTTTTGTTATCTAGAAGATCTCCTGTTTATATTACTCATGTTAGAGCCCACTCAGGCCTACCTGGCCCCATGGCTCTGGGAAATGATTTGGCAGATAAGGCCACTAAAGTGGTGGCTGCTGCCCTATCATCCCCGGTAGAGGCTGCAAGAAATTTTCATAATAATTTTCATGTGACGGCTGAAACATTACGCAGTCGTTTCTCCTTGACAAGAAAAGAAGCCCGTGACATTGTTACTCAATGTCAAAGCTGCTGTGAGTTCTTGCCAGTTCCTCATGTGGGAATTAACCCACGCGGTATTCGACCTCTACAGGTCTGGCAAATGGATGTTACACATGTTTCTTCCTTTGGAAAACTTCAATATCTCCATGTGTCCATTGACACATGTTCTGGCATCATGTTTGCCTCTCCGTTAACTGGAGAAAAAGCCTCACATGTGATTCAACATTGTCTTGAGGCATGGAGTGCTTGGGGGAAACCCAGACTCCTTAAGACTGATAATGGACCAGCTTATACGTCGCAAAAATTTCAGCAGTTCTGCCGTCAGATGGACGTAACCCACCTGACTGGACTTCCATACAACCCTCAAGGACAGGGTATTGTTGAGCGTGCGCATCGCACCCTCAAAGCCTATCTTATAAAACAGAAGAGGGGAACTTTTGAGGAGACTGTACCCCGAGCACCAAGAGTGTCGGTGTCTTTGGCACTCTTTACACTCAATTTTTTAAATATTGATGCTCATGGCCATACTGCGGCTGAACGTCATTGTTCAGAGCCAGATAGGCCCAATGAGATGGTTAAATGGAAAAATGTCCTTGATAATAAATGGTATGGCCCGGATCCTATCTTGATAAGATCCAGGGGAGCTATCTGTGTTTTCCCACAGAATGAAGACAACCCATTTTGGTTACCAGAAAGACTCACCCGAAAAATCCAGACTGACCAAGGGAATACTAATGTCCCTCGTCTTGGTGATGTCCAGGGCGTCAATAATAAAGAGAGAGCAGCGTTGGGGGATAATGTCGACATTTCCACTCCCAATGACGGTGATGTATAATGCTCAAGTATTCTCCTGTTTTTTTACCACTAACTGGGAACTGGGTTTGGCCTTAATTCAGACAGCCTTGGTTCTGTCTGGACAGGTCCAGATGACTGACACCATTAACACTTTGTCAGCCTCAGTGACTACAGTCATAGATGAACAGGCCTCAGCTAATGTCAAGATACAGAGAGGTCTCATGCTGGTTAATCAACTCATAGATCTTGTCCAGAAACAACTGGATGTATTATGACAAATAACTCAGCAGGGATGTGAACAAAAGTTTCCGGGATTGTGTGTTATTTCCATTCAGTATGTTAAATTTACTAGGACAGCTAATTTGTCAAAAAGTCTTTTTCAGTATATGTTACAGAATTGGATGGCTGAATTTAAACAGATCCTTCGAGAATTGAGACTTCAGGTCAACTCCACGCGCTTGGACCTGTTGCTGACCAAAGGATTACCCAATTGGATCTCCTCAGCATTTTCTTTCTTTAAAAAATTGGGTGGGATTAATATTATTTGGAGATACACTTTGCTGTGGATTAGTGTTGCTTCTTTGATTGGTCTGTAAGCTTAAGGCCCAAACTAAGAGAGACAAGGTGGTTATTGCCCAGGCGCTTGCAGGACTAGAACATGGAGCTTCCCCTGATATATCTATGCTTAGGCAATAGGTCGCTGGCCACTCAGCTCTTATATCTCACGAGGCTAGTCTCATTGCACGAGATAGAGTGAGTGCGCTTCAGCAGCCCGAGAGAGTTGCAAGGCTAAGCACTGCAATGGAAAGGCTCTGCGGCATATATGAGCCTATTCTAGGGAGACATGTCATCTTTCATGAAGGTTCAGTGTCCTAGTTCCCTTCCCCCAGGCAAAACGACACGGGAGCAGGTCAGGGTTGCTCTGGGTAAAAGCCTGTGAGCCTAAGAGCTAATCCTGTACATGGCTCCTTTACCTACACACTGGGGATTTGACCTCTATCTCCACTCTCATTAATATGGGTGGCCTATTTGCTCTTATTAAAAGAAAAAGGGGGAACTGTGGGAAGCCGCCCCCACATTCGCCGTCACAAGATGGCGCTGACATCCTGTGTTCTAAGTTGGTAAACAAATAATCTGCGCATGAGCCAAGGGTATTTACGACCACTTGTACTCTGTTTTTCCCGTGAACGTCAGCTCGGCCATGGGCTGCAGCCAATCAGGGAGTGATGCGCCCTAGGCAATGGTTGTTCTCTTTAAAGAGGGAAGGGGTTTTCGTTTTCTCTCTCTTGCTTCTTGCTCTCTCTTGCTTCCCTCTCTTGCTTCTTACACTCTGGCCCGATAAAGATATAAGCAATAAAGCTTTGCCGTAGAAGATTCTGGTTGTTGTGTTCTTCCTGGCCGGTCGTGAGAACGCGTCGAATAACATTTGTGACCTAGGGCTTGTCAATTAGACTAGACTAGCTGGCCAGTGGACCCTAGGGATCCACTTGTCTTTACCCGCCCCCCCACCCCAAGCCTTGAAATGACAAGTGTACACTCCCATGCCCAGCTTTTAGCATGGGTGGTGGGGGTCGAACCCAGGTCCTCACACTTGCATGGCAAGCCCGTTCCCAACTGAGCCATCTGTCCCAGGCCCCTAAGCTGGATATTGATCCACTTTGAGCTCTGGGATGGGAACCGGAAAGAGCTCCAACTGCTCCTCCTCAGGGAACTGGGGGGACCTGAGGGTCCTGTTAGATCTCCCCAAGCTGTGGAGTCTGTGATCACCGAGAGGGCTCTGCCAGCACCTGTCTAGGCTGCCCCAGTTGGGCGATGTCAAGCATAAACTGGGCAGCAGAAGACACAGCTTCTTACCCTGCCACAGACACCCTGAGGCTGAGCATCATCAGGGAATCAGGCAGCTGCCTTCAGGGAGACCCTGGGATCCCCTCACCTGTGCAGAGGGCAGATGTCCCACCAGAAGCATCGACTCTGAACTCTGAGTCACTGAAGTTTCAGGAAACAAGGCCAGGTCACTGGAGGCAGGGGCCCCCAAGATGTAGCCGGGGTGGCCCTGTGGATGCTGAAGTAGCTGTAGGATGCGGCTGAGGTCTGACGACACGCGGGACTCCAGTCTGCCAGACAAAGCACCATGGTCAAAGTCAGGGTTCTGGGAGCAGCTCAGATGTCAAAGATACCTCTCGAGTTTGTGACCCGACCTCTTCCTGTTGAGTGAAATGGTAGCCTGGGGCCTGCCTGAAGCAATTTTTCCCACTAGGATCCACACAGCCTTGCCCACTTAGCACATACTGTCTTTCATGACGCCAGGGGGTAGGCATGGTACATACCACATTCAGTCTTAATGAAGCTTTAATGTAGGTATATTCTAATTGTACCCATTTTATCGTATGGTGAAACTGAGGCACCAAGCTGTTAAGCTCAGAGCTTGCTCACATTCTAACTTATGAGCTGCTACACAGCTATGATTTTAACCCTCTTTGCCTTCAAGCTTTCTCTGTGCCATCCACAGGCAATCCATCTTTCCAAGAACCTCTGAAATTTGTTTCTGCACATGGATATATTTCCCTCCCCCCACAAGAAGCTTCCTTAGTATGTCCTAGAGTTTGCTGGGGGAAGCCATGCTAGGTCTTACGCTTAGGGATACAGAATTAGAAACTTAACCTAAATGGATCCTATTCTAAAACCCAGCCAGGCACCCAGCGATGCCCCTACGCTACCAGGAGGTGGCGCCCACACCCAGCTGACTCCCTTGCAGCACCCCACCCTTGCGGGGGGGGGGGGGGGAAGGGGGTTCTCACCTGTTCATCTGGGCTTGGAGCTGTTCTAACTTAAAGCCTAGCTCCCGAGGCCAGCAATCCAGCTTCTCTCGTGGGTTTGGGGGACTTGGGGGCATTTGCTGTAGCAATTCAGGCCAAAGCCCAGATGTGTCTGAAATGCTCAGGGAAGGGGCAGCACCTTCAGGAAGGAAGGGGACAACCTTTGCTACATCTGATTCCACAGGCCTGCCCCTTCTCACCAAAGCCCGTGTTGCTCCCTCTTCTTGTCTCGGGAACACAGTATAAGGAGTGGCTCTCCTTGCCTGGGTGCTCTGAGGACAAGGTCCTGTTCCTACGGAGGTCTGGCTTTCAGACCCCAACTGGAATATCCGTGGGAGGGGAGTTGGGAGCTTCAACTTCAATGGAGTGATAGGGGTGAGGACTTCTAGCTCTGGTCTTATTGCTCATAGAGCAAAGTCTGGAGAGGGACAGGAATCTCCTGGTACCTTGATACAGGACCTCAGGCACTTGGCTAGTACCCACCCTTAAAAGAACCACCCAGCAACTAGTACCTTGATACAGAAACTCAGGCACTTGGCTAGTACCCACCCTCAAAAGAAGCACCCAGCAACTAGTACCTTGATACAGGACCTCAGGCACTTGGCTAGTACCCACCCTCAAAGAAGCACACAGCAACTAGTACCTTGATACAGGACCTCAGGCACTTGGCTAGTACCCACCCTCAAAAGAAGCACCCAGCAACTAGTACCTTGATACAGGACCTCAGGCACTTGGCTAGTACCCATCCCTGAAAGAAGCACCCGGCAGCTAATGAGCTCTCCCTCTCTGACTCATAGGATACAGGCCAGCAGGGTTGGAGAAAAAGATAAAAGCTACTATCTCTTTGCCCAAGGAAGAATTTTTCCTTATCGCCTAGTGGCTGACACACCCTCTTCAAGGAGACTCAGAATAGTGGGGACATTAGAAGGGGATAAAGGCTGGACAAGACTCCTGGGTAGGGGCTGGCTGGACTCACCTGATTGGCTGTCATTGAGGAAGAAGCCTTGGGGGTCTTGGTTGCCTGGGGCCTGTCGGGGTGTTGAGTGGAGACCCCCATCTGCCTTGTAGGGAACAAGAGCAACAAGTGACAGGGACCAGGGCTGGGACAGGGTCTCTTTCTTTGTTCCTCCCTGTCCCCAAGGTCCCCTCTGTGACCCTTGTCACCGGCTGAGTGAGAAAGTAGAAACAGGCATGTAGACACCCCAGGGAAACTTGGAAGCTTCCTGCAGACTCTTTCCTAAGAGGCTCGCAGGCAGGTCAACAGGCCTGGAGGTGATGACCTTAGCCCACGTAACCAAGTAGAATCCCCCGGGAAAGTCTTGGGAGGCAGATTTAAGAGCAGCGAGCCTTGAGGGTGGATGGCAGCCGGGCTCCTCCCTGCCTGCCTTTTCTCTATTGTCCTAGTGGCCCACACCCCAGCATGGGACAGTCGGTAAGAAGTGTCTCTTGGTGAACACTGGGTCAGGAATCTTCAGTCCACTCTAGCGCTACCCATGGTAGCATTTTTGTCTACAACCTTTCTGGTACCATGAGACTCCAGGGCACTGTGGGGCTACAGTTGACTCTGGCTAATTAAGACCATGAAAACCATCTCCCTTCTACCCGAGTGTCCATCCACTGGACACAAAGGCCACCAGCTGGCTCCCAGTAGTGAGTCCAACAAAGCAGGGTGCTTTGTGGGGGGGGGACCTCTTATGCAGTTCAAGGGAACAGAGAGTCACAGAGGCTACAGCATGGGGAGGGACAACCAACCTTGGCCCCACAGTCTAGAAGCTGTATGCCACCTAGGCTGTGAGAGCACTTCTCTGGAAGCTGAGGGACAGGGGTCAAGGTTCAGTGTTTCCCTGTGTTTCTTACTGGCCGATTTCAGACTCTTCCTCCAGGAAGACCTCTGAACTTCCATTGAACAAGTAATGTCCACCTTCCTTGGCAAACTTGATGTGATAGCTAGTTTCACCTCAACTTGTCACAAGCTAACGTCATCTGGGAAGAGGGAAACTCAACTGAGAAAAAGCGCCCCCCGCCATCAGATGGACCGAGGGAAAGCCTATGGCATGTTTTCCCGATTGACATGGGAGGACCCAGCTCATGGCAGGGGGTGCCACCCCTGGGCTGGTGGTCCTGCGTGCTACATGAAAGCAGGCTGGGCAAGTCATGTGAACAAGGGAGCGAGTAGCATCCCCCATGGCCTCCGCATCTGCTCCTGATTCTAGGTTCCTGCCTTAAGTTCCTGCCCTGACTTTCTTGGATGATGGACTACAAGCAGTAATGAAATAAACCCTTCTCTCCCCAACCTGTTTTTGGTCATGGTGTTTTATCACAGCAATAGTAACCCCAAGACATTGGAGTACCCCGGAAATTGGCTCTTACGTGCCCTTGTGGCTTTGCCTCTTTAAATGAGCGGTGTTTTATTTCTCCTGGACTGCTGAGTAATAAGCTTAAGAGGCAGTTGCACCCCCATGCCTGGCATCGTGAGTCCTCTGGGATCCCATCTTTTTAACTTAGCGCCCTGTGATGTGAAAGCCTGCGTTTTAAGGCCAGACAATTTGAATCCACATTTTGGCTCAGCCTTTTACTAGCCATATGGCTCTGGCCAATTAACTTACCCTCTCCGGTGCTCAGTTTATTCATTTAGATAATGGCGATAAGAAAATCCCACGCAAGGGCAGGACTAAAACAACCCGAGAGAAGCCCAGGATTTAGCTCGCAGTAGCTGCTCATTAAATGGGAGCCATCACTATAGTTAGTGGTGTGTTTGTGCATAGTGGGTACAGAAGTATCCCAGCAAAGGATGCACGAGGAGTTGAAGGGAAGAGGTAGTGGTCAGATGAGTCCCTCAACCAGGCAAAACAAGTCCTTAGCAGGCTGCCTGGGTGCTACCCACAACCAGCTCTCCGTGAACCATCGCAACCCCGGCCCCACAGGCCCAGACTCACGTCCCGCAGGTTGAAGGTGACCTCTAGCTTATTCCAGAAGGTATCTGCAAAGGCGGGGTACATGTCCAGCACCTCCAGCAGGTCTGCTCGATGGATCTTGTGCAGGTCGCAGTAGGTCAGGGCACGCACATCGGCGCTTGATTTGCCTGGTCTGGCATGGAGACTGGCAGGCTCCCCAAAGATGTCATTCTTCCCTGCCAGCCAGAAGGATGGTGGTCCCTCCGGGGTCTGGCTTCCTTATGAAGACCTTCTCTCGGGGCCCCATTGACTGTGATCTTCCTACCTCCCACCTCAGAGATCCCACCGAGCTGGGGCCTGGTGCTGAGGGGGTCTGAGGACAGGACTGCATGTGCTGGCATGATGAGGGAGGCCAGTCAGCAGTTCCACAAAAATTCCCCCAGAGCTGCTCTGTCCCGACAACATAGGATCTCTTTTTGTCTTAGCCTCTCAGAACCACCTCCCACCAGAAGGCCCTTTGGTTTGCCTACACCCTTCAGTACAGTTCCCATTCTGGCCAGGGGACAGTAGGCAGTCAGGGGCACTAGAAGTCCCTTGCTCAATTTCCTTCTGCTCCCCTTGACCCACTGACACTATGGAGTAGGGGACAGAGGATCCAAGGACTAAAGCTCCCAGCTTTCCCAGGTAGGACCCGGAGCTTCTGTTTCTTGGTCTCCTTACTCTCCATTGTACAAACATGGAACCAGCGTGCCCCTGGCAGAGCAACCCTGGGAAGCTACCTCCCTGTCTGTGAGTGTCTTCAACCCTCAGATGGGCATAACAATGTCACCTACTCCACTGGACTGTTTGCAGGGGCAGAGGTGGTGATGTTTAAGATAGTATCCCTCTAAGCTAGAGGCCCCAGCGTAGGTCAATGCATGATACAAGGAGAGATGGAGGTCACAGGGTAGACACAGGGTAGACAGCCAAGTTAGCTGATGTAAGCACAAGGTCCTTGCAGAGCCAGGAGCTATGCTGGCACTAGGATATAAACATGAGTATGAGAGTCTCCCACAAGGAGCCCCTCAAATCCCTAATAGGCAGGTACTTGGGTTGTCAAGGTTACAGAATAATGTATCTTAGAAGCAGATGCAACCAAGAGCTCTGGCCCATGAGGGGATCAAGGAGAGCAGGGAGGCAGGGCTTTCAGAAGGAATAAAATTCCAAGAGAAGGACAAGACCCCCAGGAGGAAAGGACCTGTATAGCCACGTCTGGGGGCAAAGAGACCAGAGTCACAAGTGCCATAGGCCTTGGTTTCTTTGACACTTCCTGCCCCCAGGAAAGCCCAGCTTTCTCAGCCTTGTAACACTGTACAAGGGACACTAATAGTTCAGCAGAGGAGAACAGGATGGAAAATCATTCCTGGACAGGATGGGGCTGAGGCTCAGAGATAGAAGGGACTTGCCAGGGTCACACGTGACATTCTGAACTCGACATTGATATCTTCTAGGTAATGTGATATCGACCTTCGCTTTTTAACACATGAAAAATTGTGATCTAATGTCTCCTTCTACTCAGGACAAGATGAGAGGATTTCTTGTCTCTCACTGGAACTTAAATTGGACCATCTTCTTAATTATTAATATTAATTACCCGTCCCCTGTGGGTGGCATTTGTAACGTGGCTTGGGAGAAGGTACTCACAGGGGAGTCCATGCTGTAGGTCAGCCTGGAGAATGACCGCATCTGCCTTGACAGGGGCAGGATGGGTTCTGGAGACAGAATGGCAGTGTGACAGAAGAGCGGAGTCATGGGGTGATGAGAAATAGTTGTCTAGCTTGGGCACGGAGTACCAGGGGACAGAGACAGGACTCACAGGGTGACTCGATTGGGTGGAACCATGGGTTTACCTTTGTCCCATAGGGACCTAGCAAAGGGTTCTGAGTGGACGAGGAATCTGTGCAGATGTGTAACCCTTGGCTGTTGGGAGGCTGAAGTAGTGAGGATGTGCCTGATGCGAGGCCTCAGGAAGGGAGCTCCTGACACCTGCCCGGGAGGGCCAGACCAGTGGAGGCTGGTACAGAAAGCATAACTATCAGTAAAGGAAACAACGCTCTGTATGTGACTGGATGGGGGCAGAGGACAGGAAACTGGCAGGCTGTTCCTGTGGTTGGCTTCAGCCCAGACAGTGGAAGGACAGGGAACAAGGCTGCCTTTGAGGGAAAGTGATGGTGTCAAGTTGGAATCTGTTGTACTTGGTTTGGCTTTTTAAAATCAATCAGTCCATCTGTCTGTCCGTCCATCCATCCATCTGTCTGCCTACCTATCTATTTTGACAGGCTCTCGTAGAGCCCAGGCTAGCTTCGAGTGTATCTCGCTATGCCTGATGAACGGAGCATCTTAGACAAGCACTGTACCAACTGGGCCATATTCCCAGCACTCTGCCTGTTTTGCTCTAAGGAGAAATGGGGGCTAGGACACATCTCTGGGGACCCTTGAGGCTCAGGCTATAGGAGCAAGGGGCTGGCCCGGGTGAGGCTGTGAAGTGAGAAGAAAGCAGAAAGCCAGCTGCCACGAGTAACCAGGCACTGAGGGCAGGGTAATGGAGAAAGGTGGGCAGAGCAGGCTGGGAGAGAACCCGTCATGGAGATCAGGCTCCACCAACATGACTGAAGTTAGAGATGGAGACTTGGGGTCAAGGGCTAGGAAGATGCAAATAGAAGAGAGGACTTGAAGTCAAGTGACTTGCTGAAGGTCACTTGACAGGCAGAGAGCTGGATTAAGGATTCTTTGAGGTGGGTTTAAAACTCTCTGAGGCCAGCAAGACTCTGTAAATTAAAGGGCTTTATAACCCTGACAACCTAGTGTGATTGCCAGAATCTGCAAGGTGGAAGGGACAGACAAGTTGTTCTGTAACCTCTGCTGTCACAGCGTTCTGTGTGGTGTCCCTGCCCAATGAATAACTTAATATTTATCTTTTTAAAAAATCTTTACTGTTGTTGTTTTGTTTTGTTTTGCTTTTCAAAAAAGGGTTTCTCTGTGTAGCTCTGGTTATCCTAGAACTCGCTCTGTAGAGAGATCAGCCTGCTGAGTGCTGGGACTGAAGACAAGAGCCACCACTACCTGGCAACATCCAGGAATCTGAGCAACACCATTGTTATGGATACTCATTAGGAAGAAGGCGACCCAGTAGGGCCTCTCCAGCCTCAAGCCCCTTCGTCAGCCCTACCCGACCCACCTAGAATGGCCACGACCACGTCATCGCGCAGGATCTCGATGGAGCCGCGGGAGATGAAGTAGAGAGTGGAAAGCACGTCGCCCAGGTGCACCAGCGTGTCCCCAGGCGGCGCGTGCGTGGTCTTGAACTTGACGGCGAGCGCGCGCAGGCACCCCTTGCTGGCGCCGCGGAAGGCGGGGCAGTGCTGCAACAGAGCGCGGTGCAGGTGCAGGCAGATGTCCGCCTGCAGGCACTCAGGGAAGCCTTTCAGCACCTGCGGGTGTGGGGTATGGCGAGTCTCTCCGGGCGCAGCAAGGGCTGTGGGTGTTGTGTTTGGGTAGAAGGGTGGGGAGCGGGGGCACACTGCACCGGGCTCTGGATCTCCCCTAGGGCATGAGGCAGCTGGTGGCCCACCCACTCCCCATCAGGGCTGCAGGGCTCACCGCGTTCATGTCGATGCCATTGGTGTAGGACCAGGCGTGCTGGAAATACTCTTCCAGGCGCTGCCTCAGTGGGTTGGGGATCTGGTGGAAGCGGATGAACTCCTTGACCCGCAGCATCTGAGTGTGGTAGCGAGCCGTGCCTGAGTACAGGCGCTGGATGATGGCCGACACGTTGCCAAAGATGCTGGCGTACATAAGTGCTGGGGGCGGGGCGAGATGAGAAGGAGGAGTTCCCGGGTGACTCCTGACCTCCTAATCTCGACAGGACCCCAGGGAAGGGCTCTCTTTTTCCATGGTGATAGCACATGGGACACAAGGGACAAAAGCCCCTGGGCTACCTGCCCTTCTGCCTTTCTCACTCTGCTTGTGCCCCCAGGCTTCTTCGGGACTCAGGCTAGACTTTTTTTGAGGAAAGAACTAGGGTGATGGTGTTTTGCTTTGTTTTCAGATTCAGATTTGTTTTCGCCTTCAAGTTGCAAAAATATAATACAGGGAAAACTAACTCTCTCTCTCTCTCTCTCTCTCTCTCTCTCTCTCTCTCGTTATCACCCCTCCCATCCCCTTTTCTTGTTTTTGTTTTTCTAAATACTCTGAACATGACAACCTAATGTGTAAATTTCCACACCATCTCTAGGGTTCTGAAAGCAAGTGTTATGGAAGGCAGGAAGCTCTGTGCAGAGACTGTGAGCTCTCGGTCTTCTAGCCGACCCCTGGGCTGACCTTGGGGCTAGAGACTTCCTAGCTGTGGGTCTCCAGCAGGTTAAGACCTTTGGCTTCTACTCTGGAAACTGGGCTCCTAAGAGAATTTGACCTGAACTTCTGTGATTTGCTTAAAGGAGTTGGCTGGCCTGTTACCATCTGCATTATTTTTGTTTGTTTGTTTGTTTGTTTGTTTGTTGTTTTTGAGACAAGGCCCCTCTGTAGCCCTGGCTATCCTGGAACTAGCTCTGTAGACCAGGCTGGCCTCGAACTCTCTCTGTCTCCCAAGTGCTGGAACTAAAGGCATATACCACCATCTAAATTTTTAAAATAATTTTTTTAAACAAGAGCTCTTTATGTCCTGTAAATGACCTGTCCTAGAGCAATGTCTATGAGTGGTACACACGTATACACAAATCTGCATGCCGCTGTTTTGGGGAAGTACCCTGTATAACCCAAAGTCCCACTCACAGCCAATGAGCATGACGCAGATAGAGAAGACCTTCTCAGAGTTGGTGTTGGGTGACACATTGCCGAAGCCCACACTAGTGAGGCTGCTGAAGGTGAAGTAGAGGGCGGTGACATACTTGTCTTGGACAGAGGGTCCCGAGGCTGGGTCGCTGCCGTTATAGTGCTTGCCAAGCTGCGCGCCCAGGCTGTCCAGCCAACCAATCTTGGGCTCCAAGTAGGGTCGCTCCACATTGCCGATGGCGTACCAGATACAGGCCAGCCAGTGCGCAATGAGCGCAAAAGTACACATGAGCAGGAAGAGTACGGCGGCCCCGTATTCAGAATAGCGGTCCAGCTTCCGGGCCACGCGCACCAGCCGTAGGAGGCGCGCCGTCTTCAGTAACCCGATCAGGGTGGTGGTCTAGGGACAGAGAAAGTCAGGGTCAGCTCTCGAAAGGGTATATTCAAGCTTAAGTTTGTTCTATTTGTTATCACACAGTCATCCCACAAACACTCAGGAAAGCCGCAGGCACTTGGCCGTGAAATGTAAGAAAGAAGCTCAAGGATTTCTCAGGCAAAGTGTAGAGCAATGTTCGGGTCGCTAGGAGAGAAACCCCATGGGAGCAAGGAGGGAGAGATCAAGTCTGCAGAAGCAGGTCAGGGAAGGCTTCATAGAGATGGCATAGAGTACATCGTTGAGAATGAAGGGGGCTGGAGAGATGGCTCAGCAGTTAGGAGCACTGACTGCTCTTCCAAGGGTCCTGAGTTCAATTCCCAGCAACCACATGGTGGCTCACAACCATCTGCAATGGTGTGTCTGAAGAGAGCAACAGTATACTCAAATAGAAGAGGAGGGAGGAGGGAGGAGGGAGGAGGGAGGAGGGAGGAGGGAGGAGGGAGGAGGGAGGAGGGAGGTTTTTGGTGCGGGACCACAGAGGTATGGGGGTATAAAGTGCTATGGCCCATATGGAAATCAACCATGACCCTTGCACCTGAAGAGTGGGAGGTGACAGACAGTGAGAAAGGAGTCTGGGGAGGTGTGTATGGCTGCCCCAGTGGTCTGAGGATCCATGAAGATCTTGGTTTTAACTTCAAAGGCTATGGAAAGTCCCGAGGGAGGAATGGCAGGGCTGGGTAAGAGATCTGAGACTTGCCTGTGTAGAGGGGACAAAACCTGGGAGCAAGGCAGGGATGAAGTCTACTCTGTAGGCAGCTCAGTGAGAGCGGAGGGGAAAGGAGCAGGCTTGAGAATGGTTCAAGGGGAAGGTTGGGGGAGTAATAACTTCTGTTGGACAGGCAGGCAGGGGTGACAGTGGTTGGGAACCCCGAAGGCAGAATAGCACGAAACATTCTCACATCACCCACAGGTATGTGGGTTAAGTAGAGGGATGGTCCCCAGGTCTGGAGGCATATAGCTAGAGATGGCAGATGTTTGAAGCCCCTCTGCTTCCAATTGCTGTCTACATCAGTGATGGGCCAGCATGGCTGCTGGCACTGGTCCCATACGCTCACCTCATCTGAGCCAGTGCGGAAGATAAGCAAGTCAAAAGGGATGGCAGCCACCATGTCAATGAGGAACCAGCCCTTGAAATAGTGGACGGCGATTCGTCGGGGGTGGCTGACCACCTCGTCATTAGTGTTGACGTAGGTGGTTCGGAAGTTGATGACAATATCCACCACAAACATGATATCCACGATGAGGTCCACCACGGTGAGCGGGCTGCAGGTATAGCCGCAGGTACCACGCTGTGAGTCGTCCTGGTCGCTAAGCAGAAAGGCAGCAGAGTAGGGCGTGAAGACCGCTGTATAGATGACTAAGAGCAAGATGAGCCAGTCCCATACAGCCTTGAAGGGGCTGTAGTGCAGAATGGTACCTCGGTGAATGCGCGGTGCCTGCAGCTTGTACTCTGGCAGCACATCTGCACCCAGGGACAGGACCTGGGATGGAAGCCATGGGTGGTCAGTGGGGACAGCCACTGCTAGGAAGACCGGTCTATGGGGAGGACTAGGGAGGAGAACTGTCACAGTCATGAAAGGCAGAAGGACAAAGGAAGGGCACATGAGGGACAGGTATGTCAGGAGGAGGTAGGACAGAGGGAGAGAGCAGGGGGCTCTGCCACATGGTTGATCTCTGGTAGCTCACAAACTTTCCCAGAAACAGCTCTTCTTGGGGTGAGCAGGGCCAGGCCTGGTGAGTATGTTTTAAGGAAACCTGGGTTGAGATAGCTTGCTGGGCTGGTTGTCTATAATAGGCTTTGGGTGGCCATTGGTGTTTGCTTGCTTGCTTGTTTGCTTGTTCTAGTTTTAGTGCTAAGGATTAAAACTAGGGCCTTATTACACAGGGCAGACAAGTTCTCTACCATTGAGCTAACGCCCCTACCCAAGTTTGGGATTCTTGATGGGAACAAGTCACTTCCAGAAGAGTCTTTATTCCTAAGGGCCAATGAGGTTCCTCCCTGGGGCGACTCTCAGAGCATCCCATGGAAAGAGCCAAATCTCCATCACACATGAGTCACTGCCATCTGTGAAGCATCCTCTTCTCATCTCGGTGCCTCCAAGACTATAGCAATGGATGGTTGCTAAGACAGAAACCGACAACTCCCAGCTGCCTAACACGAAGCAAAGCAGCTGGGGGAATCAGGAAGGGCAGGTGTTTTTGAAGCCAGACTCCAGGCTAAATATCCAGGGCTGCCATTTGTTTCTTTGGTGCCTTGAAGCAAGCCTAGTAACCTGTGATCCCCTGTTCCCTCATGGGTAAAACGGACAACAGACTGCATAGGAATGTAGTTAAACAAGATGTATCTGCCTGCTTCTAGGGCAGTGGTCTGCAACCTTCCTAATGCTGCACCTCTTTAATACAGCTCCCTGTGTTGTGGTGACCCCCGACTGTAAAATCCTTTTGTCAGTACTTCATAACTGTAATGTTGTGACTGTTATAAGTCATAAGGTGAATATTTGACATGCAGGATATCTGATGTGTGACACGCCCCCCCCCCCAAGGGTCGCAACCCATAGGTTGAGAACCGCTGTCCTAGCTCATCCTTTCTCCACCATCTGACCGACACGGTCTCAGTAAGGATGGGATGGTGGTGGGGTTGACCATCCCCACAGACTCTTCCATCATCGCTGCTGTTATAAGGAGACCAGCCATTCTAGGCTCTGGTCTTGTAGAGTCAAGAGATGGGATCATAGGACAAAAGAAATCAATCTAAGGACTGATTCTCCCTAAAATGGTACTGATTTGACAACCAGACACCTAAGTGGGAGCCACCGTGTTCTGCCTGCTCGGCTTCCAGCCTCCACCCATCTTTTACATCCTCAGGGACCCACTTGGGGTCCTACATTGACTTGGACCCTCTTATTTTCAGGGATCTTTTTTTCTCTACCCCTATATGTAGCCCTGTCTCCATAGTCACCTCAGTAACCTATGTCCCCTCACCCAGCCAGATCTGGGTCCATGTGGGCTTTCAACCAAGGCTCACCAAAGTATCCCTGGTAGCTGAACTCAGATGCAAAGTAGGAGGTCATGGTGCCACACCCCTGGATACCAGAGCTCTTCTCCCTGCCAGGCCTCTTCTTAGTCCTGTCTGTGAGGCTAAATGGTCTCCTCCATAGCTGGTGCTGGCATTGGCTATGCTTCAGATGAGAAGGGTCAGGAAATGGATTGTATGGTCCCCTCTGCAGTCCCTTGCTCATCCGTATCCTAGGCTCTTCTCTACGGCTTAACAAAGTCCCCTTCTGTCACCTGAGCTGGCACTACTTAATGTCAATGGGTCCTCAGAGATCATTTGGCCTAACTCTTTCCTGCATATGAGAGCTCTGAGGCCCAAAGGTAGGGGTGTCCTTTGTCAAGGTCACATAGTGTGCCAGTGCCAGCATCCTATTGACTCCAGTCTCAAGCAGGGTTCTAGTCAATTGCCCCTGGAAGAATCAGGCCAACAAGCCCCTTAGAAGGGACTGTCGGGGTCAGATGAAACCCAGGACCCAGTAAGGGACATGTGCCAAATAGAAGATGCACAGGAGGGGCATTTAGAGATGGATCCCCAGGATCCAAAGTTAGCTAGAGACACCGACACTACCCCACTCCTGCCAGGTGTACTGTTTGCATACAACGCAAGGAGTGGCCATCGTCCCAAAAGCAGAGGGAAGGAGCAGGACCAGGGCAGGGCTCATCCCATCCCTCCTTCCTCTCCTCATCTTTGCATGGGCTTGACCCTCTGTACCACTCCTGCCTTGTGACTGCAGAACCATAGGCTGGCCCCAAGGTGGCCTGTGTGTTTTCTCCTCCTATCCTTCTGGGATCTCCAGGCCTCGGAAGTACTCATAGGCCTTGCTCACCCCAACCTCTGCTGATTTCAGGCCTCAGGGCTGTGGCCTCAGACCAGGCCTTCAGGTCTTAAGAATCTGACTCAAACTATAGAAGACGAGGCTGGGGACTCAGACCAAGATGTGAGGTGGGGGGCAGGGAGAGGTTGGACAAGTCACATCTCCCTTCTTAGTTATGACCTTAAAAGAGCTGAGGTCCAAGGGACCCAGGGGTTCTGACCCCGCCCACCCTCACCGCTCTCCTGCAGACCCATACCTGCGTGACCTTTTCAGTGACATTCTGTGTCCGCTCCACCACCTTGTGGGGAGCGATGATCTCAATCTCTGTGGTGGAGCCTGAGCGGTGCTTCTCCAGGTTGAACTCCACAAAGCTGAGCGTGAACTGCGGGATCTGGCTGACAGTTCCATACTTGCCCCTGCCTGGACCAGGCCCCTGTCCGCTTGGCCTGCTGTGAGAGCCCTCTGAAACCAGGGTCAGGGTCAGAGCAGCCAGGGATGGGAGGTGGTCTTGAATCCCTTCCCCACCCCCAGTACTGTTACCCACTGACAACACTCACCAGAGCCCAGGAAGCTGTGTGACAACAAACGTTGGGTCAGGCTGCGGCTGCTGCTCTTGGCCAGGAGCTGGGCCAGGTCCTCGAAATTGAGGATGAACATGATGACAGCCCCATCCTCGTTCTTCACAGGGACCACATCCACCAGGCAGCGGAAGCTGGAGGCTGCAAACCCCATTGGCAGGGAAAGGGTCGGTCACTGAGGAGGCCCCTCCTGCAGTGGCTAAGGAAGGACCCGCGTGAAGGTCAAAGGAAGGGTGGAGAGAAGAGGCCTGGACAGCGACCAGAGCTATTTGGCAGAGGGTAGGTAAAGCTGTCCAGCGGGTCCCCTCCACCCTCCACAGGGCAGAGCCGCTCATTAGGAGATAGTGTAGCATCAGGTCCAAGCCCCTGTTCAGCCCTCAGTCCAGGGCTTAGCTCTGAGGTTTGCTTCTGTGGTAATTAAGGCTTAGCAGATGGGGGTGGATTAAGTAGGGAGGTGAGGGAGGGCATACCATCCTCCTGTAGCTCTGGCTGGCCCTGGGCTCAGCTCCCATATAGCCATCCCACAAAGACGCCTGCTTCCCCTACTGTTGGAAGCAACTTGCTAGGAACACATCAACTGCTGGGCATGGAGCCAATTGGCACATTAGGCCTTAGGAGGTTCTGGGAGCAGGCAAATGAAGGTTCTGAGAAACTGGTTTGTTGGAGCTGGTGGGGGATGTGGGGTGAGGACCCCTAGTCTCTCGGCAGATAAGAGGTTGTGGGGAAAAGGAAAAGGTCTCTCTTTTAAATATAGAGCTGGAATAGTAACGAGTAGACAGGGTAGTGACCTGGGGGGCTAAAGAAGGAGAAGGCCATGGAAATAAGAGCTCTTAGCATCCCAGATCCTACTGTTGGCACCTCATGCCTCTGGCCACACTAATTGTCACCTTGTTCTAGGGTCTCACCATTGGCAGGCAGATCATTATAAGTCAAAATGCTGCCTATGTCAGTCCAGCCTGTGAGCAGGCACCCTTTAGGTGTGCTATATCTATTAACTCAAACTATTGTTAGGTGTCAGTTCCAAAAGGCAGGATCCCCAGGGACAGCAGGCTCAGGTGACCATGCAGATCAGAAAGCCAAGCTGCTTTTCCAGAGGGCAGGTTTGGGTCTGTGTCACCTCTCCCAGGGATTGATAACCAACCCAGTGACTGCGAAAGGACAATGGATCCAAGCCGTGTAGGAGGAACACTGAAGTCCGGAACTTCTTTTCATCAGACCCCATACTTAGCACTCACTTTCCAAGCTGGGTTGCAGCTGTGCCCCACCCCCATCTTCCTTCCCATGTTCCTCCCGGGAGCAGGAATCGCCCGGATCAGGATCAGATTCCTGGACTCCCAGGCACCAGGCAGCCATCTGCCAGCTGGTGCCTGGGCCCAGGGGAGACATCCACACCAGAGACACTGCCTGCCTGTTGAGCCACTCCTGGGCTCATAGTGCTACAATGACTCTGGTCAGCTTGGGGCACAGCGACATTCCTGTCCCTAAGACCACACTATGCTCTCTGTCTCTCTGGCCCTGGGGAATTAACCTAATACCAGGTGAGGAGTGGAGCCGAGCAGAAGTGCAGGCGCTCCAGATCTCCTGTGCCTCTGGGACTTCCCAGAGCCATCTTCAACTGGTTGTACCCCATGGATGCAGAGTCTTGGGATGGACCCTTGTATCAGCGAGAGCTGAGGAGCTGGTAGTGTTCTCATGTGGCTTTCCTTGTCCCACACACCACTCCAGTGGTAGCAGATGAGAGGATTTTCAAAAAGCCTGAGTGATTTCTCTCCCTATACCTTACCTGTGACTCAGAGCCCACAAGTAACTAGCTCAGTGGAAGAGGGAATTGTCCTTGTCTGTATCGAGGAATGGCAAAGTTCCAGTGTCTTTGCTCTGTCCCTGGAGGAAGAGCCAGTCTCTGCCTGATTCTTCCTCCAAGACGCTCCTCTCACCACGAACTCCTCTGATTAAGAGGAGTTGTCTGGCCCCTAGATTACCCCACTTCCTTCGGATCTTCCACCCCTTGGCTATGCTAGTCTTATTTCTCATAGTTTATGTCCCTTCCCCATCCTCCGCTTACCCTCTCTTCAACATGGCCTCCTTGTTGTCTTTTACCTTTTAGGAGTCTGTGGTTGAAACCCAAGATATCATGCGTGCAAGACAAATGCTTTACCACCAAGCCGCACCCCTTGCCCTGCCCCGTCTCTTTATGTGCACCTCGCTTAGCACTGAGCTGAGAGCCCTTAGGAGACTGCTGCTGCAAGCTGATGCTGCTACGGGGAGGGGTGGCTACACTGCTCTCGGCTTTACCATCCTGAAATGTGTAGGTTAGTGTGTGGAAAACATAGGGTCGGAGGGAGAGTGGGGAGAGCCCTGGCCTTCTTACCTGGAGCTACAGACTAGAAAAATACCGGGTCTCTAGTCTAGCTTGGGGGGTTTGGGCTCATCACAGTATAGGGCTTGGTGAAGGTAGGCAGGGCTAGACCCTCTGGCAGGTGTCTGTTAGGGCGGATGCAGGGGTGATGGATCTGCGGACAGTTATTGGCTTTGTCCAATTTGTCATGGCCTCCCTTCTTCAGCTTTAGGGTTTTTCCTTTCCTGACAAAGGGAAGCAGAGGAAAGGCTTTGATTCCCAGGGTTTTCTGACAGGGAAGTGACCATGGCGATACACAGCTGTAGCTCTGTGAGTAGACTTAGGACATAGAGATAGAATTTTCAGTAGATCACCCTTTTAAAGGGAAAGAGGAAGCCAGGACGTGGTGGCGCCCATCTTTAATCCCAGCACTTGGGAAACAGAGGTAAGTTGATCTCCAAGTTCGAGGCCAGCCTGGTCTACAGAGTGAGTTCCAGGACAGCCAAGGCTACACAGTGATATCCTGTCTCAAAAAACCAAAAATAAGGGGTGGATTATAAATAAACCAGTTGGGGATGTGTTCAGAACCCCTTCCATCAGCCCTGGAGTCAGAGGTTGGGGCAGAGAGAAAGAAAGAAGAAATCACCGCTAGGATACCTTTCTGTGCAATCATATGAATATGATTTTTAAATCATATTTAAAAATCACATGGTCAGAGTAGACTGTTAATGTGGACATAAATTATCTGAGCACTGCAGGGCAGTGTAGGCTATCTTTTGGCTTCAGGCCAATTCAGGATGGTCCAGGTGGTCAGAGGCTTAGATAACAGGACAAGGAAGGCCTGAAGGCGGAATGGTGCAAGCCGGAACTGCGGTGCACCAGATATGTGGGAAATTTTATCTTTCCACCCAGAGCCAGTCTCCAAGACTAGGTTCCCAGGGTCCTTTCTGTTAGCTAACGAACCTTGATAGACTTCTGAAGACCTGAGTCTTGATCTGAGGGGCCAAGACAGTCTTGAGCGCTGCCTTTTGTCTGGATACCTACAGGGTCTGAAAGCCCAGGATCTCATGCTTGTCCCTCACTCTCTGGGGTGCACGTAGAGCTCTAGGGTCAAGGAAAGAAACAGAACGGACCTACTCTCTTGGCACCTCCACTTCCCGCTGTCCCATCTTGTTCCTCTGGGACCCTTCTCACTCCCCTGACTGTCACCTCTTCCTTGCAATGATGTGAAGAGGTGAAGTCGCAGCTTTTAAAAATATTCTGACTTTGTTAACCCTGTGAGTACAGCCAACCTAAGCTGGATGCTTTCCAGGTCTCCTGTTCTTTGCCTCTATCACAGCACCTCCCACCTACAACTCACTTGGCTAGTAGCAGAAAGGGATAGCCAGGGGTGTGGCCAAGATCTGTGTTGAGAAGCCCTCAGAATTCTGTAAACACACACACAAGCACACACATGCATACACACACAGTCACACATATATACACATATGCATGCATATACATATGCATACACACATGCACATGCATGTACATACATGTGTACACACATATCCATGTATACACGCATGCATACACATGTGCATACACACACACATATGAACACACATATGCACGCAGTCATGTCCCGTGCACACACCAAGCCTCTGGAAGTTAGGTTCTTAGCACCCCTTGACTTCAATCTAGAGGTGCCTGCCCTGTTTGTACTCTCTGATGGTTCCCAGGGGACAACTTCTCTCTTCTGGGTGTTTCTTCCCCCAAATTCCTGCTTCCAAGCATGGAGAGAGTTGAGGTCCTTTCTTTCTTGGGATTACTCTGAACAAAAAACATCTCTGAGAGAGAGTTCCAGTTGCGCCCTGGCAATGGGATCTTGGAGAAGGGCCTTCCACACCCGTGAAATGGAGGGAGTTATCTAAGCCAATGGCTTTTAACATTGGCAGCAAATCAGAACCACTGGGGATTTTTTTTCCAGATACACCTGCCTGGCTTCACCCTGCACCTTCTGAGTCAGCCTCTCTCTAGGGAAGGTGTGTTTTGCAAAGCACGCCCCAGGTAATTCTGATGCAGAACCGGTTTGGGGGAGATGCTGGTGATTTCCAAGAGACTCGGTTTCTGACTATAGTTCCACACCCTCATCCACTGAGGGAGACTTGAAGGATGCTGAGCTTTTGGCCCCCAGCCCTTAGCTTATGTTTCTGTTGTGCTTTCCAAGGGCTCGGGCAGAACTTAAAAACACAAAGTCCATCTAGGTAAGCCACCTGGTGACAGCAAACCCAAGGCTACCTTCCCAAACCACTGGACCTAAGTGAGCCAGATTCACTCTTCCTTTCAGCCAGCAGCCCCCATGCACTGCCTAGCCAGAGAGACCTTGGGGGGCTGACTCCTCCCTTAATCCCCAGAGCAGATGAGGGAAGGTTAATTTCCATCCTTGACAGCTGGGGCTGGCAGTGACAGAGTAGGTAGCTGGGAGGTGGGGGAGGGAAAGTGGAGCAAGAGGCTGTTCTATACCAGTACCAATAGCTGGCTCAGCCCAATCTCAAGTCCCTTAGAAGACATAACATGCAATTCTCATTGCTTCTCTCTAATACTAAGGAAACCAAGGCCCAGAGTGGGGATAGAAGTGGTCCAGGCTCTTTGGCTCTTAGGTCAGACCCTTCCCCCAGGGCACTCCATGATAGACAAGAAAGGTAGCCTACAGGACCCTTGGCCCAACTGAGTCTCACCATCCTTGCGATAGTAGAGGATGTCCACCTTGCACTCTTCAGCCCCAAGCAGGGCCTGCGCCAGGCGGGACACAGCACTGCTCGGAGTGTTCGGGCCAGTGAGGAAGTCACAGGTACAGGGTCGCTGCATCACCTCCACACGGGAGTAGCCGAAGAGTTCGCAGAAGCCATCATTGCAGTAGATGATGGCACAGTTCTCCATCTGTGCATTGGCAATCAGGAACTTACGACCTGGGGTGGGAAGAAAAAGGTAGGAAGACCGTGGCAGCCAGGAGTGGGTAGTTGGGAGAGAAAGATTACAGGGACCGGTGGCAGCCAAGGAGGGGATTTATACACAGGAGCAGGCAGGGGCCAGAATGAGGGAGGTGGAGGACAGAGCAAGGGAGGGTGGAAGAACCAAGAGTCCTGGGGAAAGGTCATTCCTTCTGGGAGCACAGAGGGGCATGAAGGAGGCAGGGAGCAGAAAAGTAGGGGTGTGGGAACCAAGCTTGGGGGCTAGGGTCAGTAGAGTGGGAGGAAGACCCCAGAACTCCTGGAATAATAGTTGGGATCCAGACCAGAAAGCAGGACTGTGACCAGGGAGTCAGACCTGCTCTGTGGGTGAAAAGAAGGAAGTCAGGCAAACCTCTAGGAGAGGCATGAATGGTCTGGAGGGGTAAGTGGGCAGTGACTGAGAGGGCAGGCCAGGGTTTGTAACACCAAGAAAACTGCTGTGAGCAGGTAGAAGAGTGGCATTATGCCCAAGACACAGCACATATGGAGGAGGTGTTGGGGACATCAAAACGAAAGATTTTGTATTCAGAATCTACCCCCCCCCCCAGCCCCCAGCCCTGCCATTTCTTTTACCCCATCAGAAGTTAGTGAAGAGTTTGGCTGCTCCTGCCATCCAACCCGTACTGCAGAGAGTCCCCCACACCCCCAAACCTCACACTTACTCTGGCCCTCAAACTTGCGGATGATGGTGTCCAAGTAAGTGTTTTGGGGAGCAACGTGGCCCCTGCGGACTGGCATCTTTCTGTAACACCACTTGCTGGGAGTGACCGGTGCCCTGGCTTCTGGCGTCTCCGTCAGTCCTGGGGCTCAGCAGCGTCGGGCTGGGGTGGGCGCCGCCCCCGGGGAGGGCTATCGGGCCCCGCCCGTCCTCCAGCGTCTGCCCTCCCCGCCCTCTCTAGTCCTCCCGCTCCCACGGCTCAGCGCTCCTCCTCCTTCCACGAGGCTTGCGCCCGGGAGCTGTCCGCGTCGTGGTGCTGAAATAAGCCAAGGGACGTGACAGGCAGACGGGGTTGGGGTTGGGGTTGGGGGTCAGGACAAGAGCAAATTCTGATCCATAAGGGGCTCTGAATCCTAGAGAGAGGGGCAGGGGTCCTGAACCTGGGATACTCTGAAGAACTTCTGCTCATGTCCAAATAGACAGAGACCTCAGCATCTCTTTGGACCCCTTTTGATACTGAAGTAGTTTTCCAGGCAGAGGAGGGCAGAAGTTGTTAGGGGCTTCAGATAGTTTTTTGTTGAAGGCTGTCTTCAGGGATTTACCGCTGGGACTGACTGTGGCAATGGGGCACTTAGGCCCCTTGCCCACAAATGGCCGCCACCTATTAGCAAGTGACCACTGGTAAAAGTGTCTGTGTACTGATTAAAAATGAACACACTTAGAAAAAGCAAATTGGGGTGGGGTGAAGTTTATTGAAAAAAAGGGGGGTTTTCTGAGAGGAGAAAAGAAGGGCCACAGTTCATTAAGCACCTTGGTGGACTTGGAACTTTGCAGAGGGTCCCAAGACCAATTTTGAGCCACATTTTAGTAGCAAGCATTCAAAATGAAACATGCACCTTCGGAAAAGGCCCAAGGGTGGTGTCAATGCAGAGGGGCTGAACTGGCCAATGGAGGAGGTGAAAATGCAGGAGAAAAAAATGACAAGCAGCATCCAGTGCTAGTTTGAACATCCAGATTTAATTGATGGACAGCTACGTTTTTAAGAAGTCTGAGGTTCGGAAGGAAATTTGAAGGCCTTTGAAGCAAATATTCTGGCAGAAATATAAACTTTACAAAGTGGATGGGGGGGTGGAGGGGGTGGCCAAGGAGGCTCAGTGAGGTTTCCACTGAAGTCCAGGTGAGAGGCTTAGAGTCCTGGGCGGGATGTGTCCTTGCCACAATACCTGGTGGGGGACCTTGGCCACAGTGGTTGAGAGATGAGAGGGCTGCCAAGTGTGGTTTCCTGGGGGGGCAGAGATGTCTTGGCTGTCCCTGAATGTGGGGAGCAGGCTGGCTGTGGAAGAGAAGTGGGGACAGTATTTCCTATCCAGTCAGTAGCATGGGCTTACGCAGTAAGACATTCATTCATTTGCTTATTCATTCAAGCATTTTTCTGGTCTCCACATTACAAAGAGTAATCCCGACGCATGTTGAGCCTTATGGACCTAACATCTAGTAATGAGGACAAACAACGGCATTATAGCAATAAATACACCACGGGATAATTCAGAGGTATCAAACAATAGTGCTGTAGAATCTGATCCTGGAGTAGAAACTGTTTAGAACTAGGAAGAACATGGGGAAGAGATCTAGAGACCCGGGCAGAGAGAGGGGTCACGGAATCCCTTTCTGTTAGCCTGTCTCCTCAGCCTGTGACTTTAGTATTCAGATCTCTAAGAAAAGCTGGTCTCATGTTTGAGCTACCTGGTGCCTCTTCCCTGTGACTTCCGGTTATAACTTATTTCCCTTCAAGCCTTCCCTATTTCCTGTCAGGTACTGACTCCCAGGCTTCCCGGGAATCCTGGAGCTTCAGCTTCCACTTAGCTGTAAATATTGAGTATGGTATTCCTATGGTCAGAAGGCAAGGCAGAAAGGGCTAAAAGAGTAGAGGCAGAGGCCCCTCCCCCCTTTCCCAAGATTATCCTTAGAACATCAGATCCCAGCAACCCCCCTCATGGTATCTTCTCCCAGTTCTCCCTTCCCCCACTGAGCCTGGAAAGGTGCTGTTTGCCCTGCGCTTGCTCTCCAGGGCAACGGGCCAGGCAGCAGGTGTGTGTGTGTGTTGAACAAGGCCATCTCCGGAGCAGAGTGACTAGAGATGAGCTTTGTTTAAATATTAAAGAAGTTGATCATTAATCACGCCTGGCTCAGTGCCCAGCTACCCACTGTCTCCATTCGTGAGGGCCTGGGCTAGGGTGGGGAGAGCCATGGGGCAGTTTTGTGAGGTTACTTGCATTTTAGGTGGTCAAACAAAGAGCCTTTTTGGGGCCTGGATTATGCAGACTGAAAGGGCACGATAGAGGCTCATCAGAGTGTGGTAGGCTATATAGAGAACACAGTGCTCAGGAACTGGGCATCAGCAATTCGTAAAGGAATGTCTGGTCCTACTGAAGGACAGTTTATAAGTGGATGGCAGTGAATCCTTTTTCTAGAGATTCCTTGGAGCCTAGAGCCCTACAAGCCCCATAGCTAAACTCCTGAACAAAACAAGGCTGTGTGAAGGGTTAGTTCTCATGTGGCCTGGTATGAAAGCAGCTTCAAAGGGACACAGACACTGACTCAATACAACCATTGTTTCTGAGCCACTGTTAGAAAGTAGGGTTGGTCCCAGAACCCAGGACACTCATGGATCACATACAAGGTTAGTCACCATCACACCATACAGTCACAGATCTGCCACAGCTGCACCCAGTCACAGCTGGGCACTATGGCTGCAGCCCATAGCCTCCCTAGCCTGTCTGTCTCAGACATCCTTCTACCCTATCCCCCAGTCTCTCACCCATCTCCATGGTGGCTCCTCTCAGCTCTGCCCTTCATTTTTCATCCATGGAGTGTTCTCGGTGTTCTGCGTGACTATCCGAATGAGCAGGCCAATACAGCACAGCATAAGGATGCAGCAGAGGCCCAGCAGAAGCCACTGTTTCCGGGCTGCCTGATGGGGTTCCATGGCTATGCCCAGGAAGTAGGAGTAGGGCAGGGTCTTAAGAATCATTGTGTCTTCGTCCAGTAACTGTTTTTCCAAGTAGTGCAGCCTGAAGCCCAGTGCCAGGATGAGGACCAACATGAAAAAACTCATGCTCAGCAACACCCACTGCCCCAGGTACGCCTGCTCAGGCTCTGTGTCTGTGCCCAGAAACGATACTTTGCTTGTGATTTTTTCTGTGGGGAAAAAAAATCGTCTTATAGAGTAAGAAAGCCTGAGGGAAGTGGCCCTTGAGTCCCCTGTGACAGCCAGGAAGGACATGATAGCCACCGTCTTCTCTCTCAGCCTCAGGCCACAGGTGAGGGGACTGTCCTGCAGTGAGAGGGGACATGAGAAAGCAGAAGGAAGAGAAGATGTATGTGGGTCAGGTGACCTAACTCACAGAGCCCAGTCTGGAGGCTCCTACCCTCTGTGCAAGCTTGGCAGCCTTGCTGGATGGTGTGCAAAGAAGCCATTGAGTAGGAAGTAAGAAGTGGACTTTGGAACTGGGTGAGATTGTCCTGGGCCTGGTACAGATGGGGGTGGGGGGGTCACTCAACTCTACTGTCTGGCTCAAGCCAGACCACAAACTGACTAGAGCTTAGTATCGACCCAGAGCAGGATAGGGCAGGGCCTAGATCTGCATTAGAACTAAGGCCAGGGTTTGTCCAACCTTCAAAAGAACAGCTGAAGTCTGGCCAGCCAAGGGTGTCCCCTTGCTTCACGTTTTCAGTCACCAGCCAGTCCATCAGTGGCTTGAAGTAGGTCAAAAAGGCCTTGGTGGATATATTGGACTCTCCAGTCACCTCCTGGAGGACCTCCCGCCAGGGCCGGCTGGAGCCCAACTTCAGGAGATCCCTAGGGGAGTAGAGTCGTCTGTGAGGCCATGTGGGAATGTCAGCTGCTGAGATCCCCCTCCTCCGAGTAAACACAACTTTTAATTCCCAACTTTGCCCTCCAGGACCCCAGAGCTCTCAGTACAGTAGATTCCAGCACTCATGTTGAAGCAAGATTCACCTGGGTGTGGCTATCAGCTCTGTCCTTGGGATGCCTTGGACAAATAACTCATCTAAGTGTCATCTCTGTAAGTGGAGGCAACCGTGCAGGGTTGCTACCGTGCTGCGAAGCAATAAATACCGACTGTTGCTGCTGATTGGTGTCCACTATTACTGTGGGCATCCTTATTCTCAATTCAAACAGGCAGCCATTTGGAGCCTCTGCTCACGCTGATGTATTTGAGGCAGCAACAGCCCTTCAGTCCTTCTTGGCCACATAGGGAAGGATTGAGAGAATTCAAGTGATGTGAACATGGAGGTTTTCTGTGTAACGCCTGCATGCTGTGCAAATATTAGCTGTCTTGAGGCACACCCAGGGCTTGGTGGCAGATGGCAGGCTCACTGAGTTCACCATGGCGGATGCAGAGGGTACTAAAGGCAGAGCTCCAGGCTCTACCCTGGCCTTGACAAACAATAACACTGGGCAGATGTTGACATTTCTCAACCCGTTATTCCAGGGTCTGATCAGGAAAGGGGTGGGGCTGGAAGCTTAGAGGTCACTGTATAGAGGTACCCAGGTTCAAATCCCAGCAATGCTACTTAGAAAGCATATAACCTTAGACGGTTAAGCTCTCTCAGCCTGAGTTTTCTCATCAGTAACATGAGCTTTCATGAATGTCTGCCCATCACCGTAGTGAGTATCAAGTCACAAGGTGGTGAAGGAATTTGTAACTTGCAGGATTTGTTCATGCTACTCGGTAAACGACTGGAGGTAGATGTGGGAACTAAAGGCCAATAGATACTTAGCAGAAACCATGAGACACATTTGCCTAGCATGTGTAATGTCCTGGGTTTGAGTTCCCCAGAATTTAGTAAAGAAACAAAGGAAGACAGGAAGAAAAAAAAACAAACCACTGAGAGAAAAATCTGTTAAGATTTAGTTATAGAGAATAAAGGCGAAGAGTCATCAAGAGTGAAATAAATAAAAATAAAAATAAGAGTCACAATTAATAAATAAACAATTCCCAAATGATTTGAGAATTTTTCAGATGCTGGATCCTAGGTAGAGGCAAAAAAACCCCAGTATAGGCCAGGGTCTCACACCATGTAGCCCAGGCTAACTTTGAACTCATGGTCCTCTTGTCATGACCTTCTAGGTGCTAGGATTACAAACTTGTACCATCACACACAGTTGGGAGAATAGCTTTAACTTCTGAGAATCTGACCATGAAGAAACAGCTCCACGGGCCACCGGCCTGTGTGAAGAGAGCCCAGCTACACACAGCTAATAAAGGGCCGTAGCATCAGTTGCTGGACACTGCCTCAGGCTCCAAAGTAGCAACACAATCCACAGATGATGGCAGGGCCATCATGGCTAGGGGACTTTAAGAAACAATCCAAGGTCTACTTTGACTGTCTATTGCCATCAGAACCAGTTCAGCACTTGCATGTAGGAGGGTGGGCCCAGAGAGCAAACGCACAGGAAAGCTACCCTAGGAAGAAGATTGGGAAAGCACCTCCCTTTCCTTCTTCATCCCCATCCCCATGAACCTGGGGACTTAAGCTGCTTTACCTTCTCTTAACATCCAACGACCTTTCCCCGCACCTGAGCCCATAAATATCTCCATGTCCTATCTTCAGGGCACTGGGACGTGGGTCTCAGGCTCCTTACGCTTGGCCATTTTGTGAAATTTTCTCTTTTACAAAGTGAGATCTTTCTCCCGTCAGGATGTTATGCAGCTGTCAAGGTGGGCCTGGTAGCACCTGCCTCCTGTTCCTTTACCCCAGAATCTCTTACTTCCCCTCCTCCTTCTCCTCCTCCTTCTCCTCCTTCTCCTCCTCCTCCTCCTGGGCTCCACTATGTTTCCATTTAATCCTCTTCCAAACCTTGTGACAATCCCTTTCTTAGAAGGCTCTCTTCTGCCCACTACCCAGTGAATGGTGTACAAGATGCTCAGCCTGGAATTCCGGGTCCTTTTAGACCAGGGGTGTAGACAGTGAAGGGGCGTGGGGGCTGATGAACAATGTCACGTGTTTTGGGGTTTAGTTAAACAGAGTCCTGTGTACGCTGGGTAGGGTAAGAGAGGGAAGTAGAGAGAATGACTGACGTCAAGTGTCCCTCCAAGCAAGAGGCATAAAGGGGAGTTAGACATGAGCTCCTGGGGAGAAAACACACGTCATTTTCTTCTGTGTCTGCTTTTGGGGACAGACATTTTCTTTGGTTCCCTGCTGGACTTCCTAACCCTCTTCATATTCAGCAAAGTCTCTTCTGTTTAGTCTTCTTTTTAGTAGTTTAGGATTCGTTTATTTCGTAGTCTATTGCCCTCTGCTGGACACAGGAAGACTGATCAGGCCTGTTCCAAGTAAATGCTAAGTGAACAATACAAGCAGCAGAGGTTGAATGAAGAGCCCACTTGTTTGTGTGTGTATACATCCATATGCGTACATCCATATCCCTATGTATAAAGGAAGGAAGAACTGACAGGGGGTGGTGATAATGGTGGTGATGATGCTCATATTATTGGACCTCTCTAGAAACAAAGCCCAGAGGACCAAACCTTCTGCTCCATCTGGTGGTTGCAGATGGTTAAAGGGCATGGAGGAGCCATAGATAACCTCATTACATATATAAAAGAAGCCAGGCAAAGTGACACATATCTGTAATCCCAGCACTTCAGGGAGGTAGTGTGGGAGGATCTCAAGTTTGAGGCTAGCCTGGGCTACAAGACCCTATCTCAAAAGACCAGAAGTACAACTAACAGTCTAAAATGCATGCAGGGGATGCTAGGTCAAGTATCACTAACTCTCTGCAAGGCAGAAACAAAACTCATTGAACAATTAAAGACACAGACCCAAATCAATAGCAGTCAAGAGAACAGAGATCCGGCCACTGGGTAGATGCCCCAACTCAGTGGTGGGAGAGCTGGCCTTGGAACCAGAAGACCTAATGTGATCTCACCAGGGCCTGCATCCCTGGACGGATGGAGGTGACACTCCTCCCCGTTTTCGGAAGCTTCTCCTCTGCCACTGCCTGGAGAATGGTGTCCAAGCTTGGAATTCAAGGTCTTCTCAGAGCAGGAGTATAGCTGGTGAAGTAGGGGAACAGATGAGCCATCTCTTGATGACAACTGTTTTGCAATCAGTTCTGAATTCATAGCATGAATTTCTTACTGGCTAAACGAATGACACATGATCAAGTCACTTCTCAGACCTTCAGTTTGATCATTTGTAAAAAAAAAAAAAAAAAAAAAAAAAAAAAAAAGCCAATGACAACTTTCTACCCTACAATACCAGTGCGGAACATGAATAAAGAACTCAGAGTCCAGCCAGCAGGGAAAATGCTCTGCACGTCCAATTCCTGTCCTCTACCTACTCCTCCAAGTTGGCTTCAAGGCAAAGCCTAGGACCACAACAGACCTGGAAAGGGATAGGCTAAACATCAAGTGTATCAGAAAAGACCGGAAGGTCAAAGTGGACCATAGGCCGGCCAGAAGTGTGTCAAGAGGCTGCAGTAAGAGTAACTTCAGTTGCCTGGGAGCCAAGTTGAGCTCAGCGAGGAGTCAGGAAAGGTGAATGGCCCAAGGGTGCCTCAAACACAGCCAGACACTCACAAGGATAGAATAAGGGGACTCTGGTGACTGAATCAGAAGGCAGAGGCAGGACACCAGCCCTGGCTTTCCACAGGAGACAAGTAGATTTACTGTATATGTGAATGCCTGTGTGTTCCAAGTGTCTCTGATCACAGCAGGCTACACGAGAGAAAGCAGGCTTGTGTTAATGTAGTAGAGAGTGCAGTCTTCCCTGAGAAGGCACTTCCACCAGAATGTCAGCTCAGTGCGGTTGCTCGGGGGGGTGGGGGGGGTGGCACTTTGGGGTCTAGGGGAATCCTGAAGCCAGGACTCCCTGTGAGGGAGATAGTAGGAACTGAAAGAAACTGGGGGATTTGTGCACTCACCCCAAGATCTTCCCTGCAACCTTGGAGTTGTAGTTATCGCACTGGTGCAGAGGGCCCACGTGGCCGGAGGCTTCGCATAGTGCTTCATGAAGTTGAAACTGCAGTATCAGACCAAGAAAGTATCTGTGTAGAGGAAAGATAAGGTGGGCTTCAGAGAGGAGATCTGGTTTAAGAAGCCCAGAACTTCTTGGGCACTGAGTGGCCATAAGGTTTCTTTGCACTTTCTGGAACTCCTCCACCCAGTCCCCATGTCTCCCAGATCCTACCAGCTCTGTCAACAGGGCCCAGACCTTTACCGGATATAGGGCACATTGGCAGGGATGTGAAACTTGGCACCTGGGTCAAAATCATCGTCTGATCGAGGGACAGGTGGGCACAGGCCTTGGTACTTCAACCTGGTGGGAGAGAGACAGGGCCTTGGCCATGGGTCCTGGAAGGCTCTTGTTGTTTGAAGCCCGTGTGTGTTCAGCCAGTCTGGGCCTGGCTTGCAGAGGCCATTCAGTGCATTTTCATGGACTAGATAAGTAAGAACATGCGGAATTAGGAATCATAAAGTTTAATAACAGTGATTAACAGTGATTGAGCATGTAGACTGTTAACACTGGCCTGATCTTTGTGGAGATGCCATCAAGGGACCAGGTAAGGTCAGAGCCTTGCTCGCATCCATCCTAGTGATGAGATCAGGCTATAAACTAGGAAACAGGTATTTAATCTAAACAGTGCTAAGAAGAAGAAAAAAAAAAAAACAAAAAGTGGGTGTGGTGCTACACACCTTTGATCCCAGCACTTGGGAGATGAGTTCAGGGCTAGCCTGGTCTACAGAGTGAGTTCCAGGATAGCCAGGGCTGGGCAGAGAAACCCTGTCTCAAACAAAACAAAACAAAACAAAACAAAACAAAACAAAACAAAACAAAACAAAACAAAACAAAACAAAAAACGAGAGAATCACAGATCCAAGAGAAGAGGGGTCAGACTGCCACATGCTACAACGCAGTGTGAGTGCCTGCTAGAACGACCCTAGATCGTGTGACCTCTGAGTGCTGGCTGCTGTAAGCACATTGAGCCAATGCAACCTATAGGGCAGACACAAAGTCTAAATGATCACAGGATCCTGGTGTAGGCCACCCTGTGTCCAGAAACCTTGAACTTGATAGTGTGGTGCCTGATGGACGTGGAGAAGCCAGGTTATGGGCATGTATTGATCAATCAACTGACCTGCTTGACAACCGCTGAGCTTTCTGTAGATGCCTAGGCTTCAGCAGGCATGCATGTGTTTTGGGATAATGACCTGCCTCTCCCCCATGGAAAGACTTTCCAGCAGACAGAGTGCTCAGTCCTCTGTCATCCCTTTTGCTGACTTTCCGTGGAGGGGGCAGACAGCAGGGGCCTGCTTGTTGGTCATTGTTATAGCATAGGCTTTTGCTTTTTCGTTTTTTTTTTTTTTTTGGGGGGGGGAGGTTCATCTTTTGGAGGCAGAATCTCATGTGGTACAGGCTGACCTCCAACTGGCTATATAGCCAACAAGCTGCTGGCCATGCCTGCAAGACTCTGTCCTCTCCTCCTGCCTCCTGACTGTCCTGTGTCCACTTTCCAGGTGTTAGGATCACATACAGGTAGGTATGTATCACCACACCCAGTTACTGCTCTGTTCTTGGAGAGGCCTAGTGGATTTCATGGTGTGAGATTCCTGGCCACCCACAGAGCAGATGAAGTCACTGCCAGGATCTCTACTTCACAGATGAGACAGAATCCTAGGAAGCTAAGAGATCTGCTCACCGCTGCCACCAGATTCAGAAACTCATGGCCCCCTGTGCTGGCTCGATGCACTTTAGTCTGTATGTCTTTGCTTTGGTGACAGCAAAGAGCATGCATTGCCTGGCTTCCTCGGGTTCCCAGGACATCAACACTTCACTCTTACTGGGTAGCCATCTTCCCCACCTGAAGTTCCACCACTCCTGGTTGTATGTAATCTTCGAAATAGTGCCATCAAAGATCTTCCAACGAAACTTGTCTACCAGGTAGCTGAAGGGGATGAAGGCAATCTTCTCCAGGGCAATGCCTAACAGGAAGTTGACCTCCTCCTCTGGGGATGAGGTCAGGGCCATCAGGAAGCAGCTTCTTAGGTCTCCCTTTCTTCAGCCTTGCCCTGAGGGCTTTAGCCCCCCCTCAGCCCCAGCTGAAGCCCCAGGCTCAGGCCACCCTCCTGTGACACCCCTCCCCCCCATCTCCCATCACCTGAATCCTGGTGAGGTTGGCTGAGCAGACCTCTGGCGAGCAGGTACTTGTGGGAAGAGACTGAGAGGGCGATCACCGACCCCACAGCCTCTTCAAAGGCTGGGCTGGCACCTTCCTGGTAGATGACAGAGAGATTCTGATACTGCAAGAAGTACTGGATATGGCCCATCTGGTGGAAGACGGAGAGCAGGTCTTCTAAGGTCACTTCCGTGCACTTCTTTACCCTAGAGTTAAAGGGTAGGGGTCAAGGAGCATGGGGATGCCCTGGGGACAGGAAACTTCTTCATTCAAACTTCATTAAGGTATTAGGGCCATCAAGTCAGAGACCAGAAAGGCCTTGGCTACCATCTTTCCCAACTCTAGACCCTGTGTCCACCCCCGTGACCGTATGCTCTACTTTCCACACCCACCTTCTCTTCAGTGCTTATGAATCTCACCCCACTTCCCCCACTCCTGCTCTCCCCGGCTTACTCCTCACTACATAGCTAGAGGGAAACCAGAAGAGGGGGTAAGAGAAGGATGCTGGATGAAGACCATGCTGTCTGTAGACACCTGAAGTCATTGAACTTGTAGAAGTTCCAGGATGAGGTGTGGCACTCCACTTCCCGCCCGTCAGCTGGCTTCTCCATCATAGACTTTATCCAGAAAGCAGGCGGGGCGGGTAGCATGCCCATTGAGGTAAAGAATAAGTTAGCCTCTTCAAACATTTTCTCAGGCCTCCAGTGCTGTGAGAAAAAAAAAAAAAAGGTACTGTGGTTCTGTTGCTCATTGGCCTAGGGGCATCGTGGGGACAGAGGAATGGAGGAGGGGCAACAATCCAGAGGTTCAGCACTGACCTGGATCTTCATGATCGCTGTGATGTCCTCTGGGGCTTTAGTCGGATAGGGCAGGACCAGATCTAGGATATTATTCCAGGACTGAGCCCACATGTTCCCTGGAAAGGGGGTGAACAAGCTAAGAGGAAGGAAGAGTGACTTTCCCCCTGTCCCCACTCAGCCACTAGTCTGGCCCTTACCCAGGAGGTGGGCAGGGATGGGCCCCCTCAGGTCAATGAGCTCAGGCCCGTAGTAGCGGTACAGTGAGCGGCGCACATAGGCATGGAGGTTCAGGTAGAGAGGCTGCAGCTCCTTATAGAGCTGCTCTAGGTCTTCCTCCAGCGTGTCAGATTCATACTTGGATCGCCATAAAGCCCCCATGTCTTTGTATCCTAGGACAGGAGAAGAGACTTATTAGTGTTCTCTGTGACACCCAGCATCCAACGGCCTGGCAGGGAGGAGACCTGGACACACTCCAAGGAAGCGTCCCCACCTCCCTGCTCCGCAGGAGTCCATGGTGTGAACACAACCTCCCAAGGCATTGCCCACCCTACAGTGCAAGCTCCTGACCATGCCTTGCAAGGTCCTGTCTTTCCCTACTGCCATGTCCCAAACCCCCAAATCACCCAAAGCCCTTTGGTTGTTGGGGTTTCTTTCTGACCCCCCTAAGACCCTGGTTTCCTCCAGTTGTGCTGCAGAGTCTGTGCAGATACTTCCTTGCTTCCTGCCTTCCCGGCCCCTATCATCTTCCCAGCATGGATAAATGTCAGAGAGGTCTGCCTTGAGCATAGATCTGACGTTCTCCCCTTCCCCACGGATCCCAGCAGCCCCTCCCTCCATGGCTTTACATTAAGCAGTGTTAGAGGTGCCTGTGTGCTGGATGAGGCTCACCTCCGAATCAGACTGCCACAAGGAAGTCCATGAGGCAGACATCTGTCTTTTCTCTTACAAACAAACCCTCAGGATCTCCTTTAGCTCCCAGCCCATAGTGCAGGCTCCCTGTCTGTTTGCAGGGCTCATGGACCCTGAGCATTGTCCATACCGATTCTGCTGCTGCCTGAGTCCTCTGCAGATTCAGCTTCATTCGTTTCCTGGGCATCGACCCCAAGAACGTTATGTCCAGCCCACTTACCATTATATTGGGCAGCCTTGTTGCTGAGACGTACGTAGTCCTCAAAGACAGGGCGGAGTTGTCGGCCAACAGCATCCCGCCAGCCCTGCCAGGCCCACAGCAGCTCCTTCTGGTCCCTGGAGGTGGCCATGATTTCTTGGAGGTCTGTGCCCAGAGAGGAGCCACATGGCACCCCATACCCACCTACCTGTACTCTCACCCATCCTACGTGCTCCTTCACCAACAAGGGCACACACGGTCAGGAGCAGGGTTTGTTGCTCACCAGGCTCTAGGGTCAAGCAGGGACCCTCATCCAGGCACACCTCAGCTCGGTTATATGCTGTCTCCATGTAGGTCAGAAGTCTGTTGTACTGGGGATGGGGGTGGGGTACGGGCAGGCGTCACCCAGGGTAGGCCCACATTCTTGGGCCCACTCCCAACATTAGCCCCACCAGCCAAGAGAGGTAGATCTGGCTAAAGTGCCCCTCTCCTCCTCTACAGGAAGCTCTGGTGTCACCCCCACCAATACCCGCTCCTGCTCGAGATACTCTGGTTCCAAGTCCGACCTGACCCACCCTCCTCTCAGGTGCTGGAGTGTGTGTGCCTGGGCGGCCTGGGCCTCTGTCTGTCACCTCTAGGAGATCCTCCGTGGGCAAGGCCGACTTGTCTATGTTCTGCAGCTTCCTCAGCATGCGCTTCACGTCCTGGTTCAGGAAATGGTCTGTCCTAAACATGCGGGCCCGGGTGCTGAAGTATAACATAAACTGAGACCTGTCCGCCTCCTTCTGCAGCTGGAAAGAAGGCCTTCACATTGCTCATGGCAGGTTGGGGGGACGCAGTATGGGTCCCATGCCGACTTCTGAGATCACAGCCCCAAAGCCCACTTTAAAAGTCCAGAGTCATTGAAGATTTGCTAAAAGGGATGGGGTGCCTGTGTCCCTAAAAGGGGGAGGTAAAGTTGGCAAAAGCAAAGAATCCAGAAAGTCTTGTGTAGAGAAAAGTCAAGGTCATTGAGAGCTCTGGAACTCACAGCCCACCTTGACATATGTTTTGGGGTGTCCTTCTTTCCATACACTCTGGACATAGGGCAGGAACTATGATCCCCAACCTCCAGGATCCCTAAGAAGAGCAAGGAGGGGAAGGGAGGGCCTTGGGGGGTGGGGAATGGTACCACACCATGTTCTTTTGATTCTGCTTGGTGATGTTGGTGACGTAGTTCCAAGTGGCTTCCATAAACTCATTCAACACGACCTGGGCTGTTTGCTCATAAAACTGCAGGAACAACTTAGCCTGAGCCTCGCTGTAGAAATCATCTGCAAGGGAGGGAGAACGTGTGGGCCTGGAGGAAGGGGCTGCCCCTCCACAGTCCTCGTATTTGGTCCTATGCTTCTTCAGGTCCCAGCCGTACTTAAGCTTGTCTCTCCCACAGTCCTGAGCCATGGCAAGAGTTGCCGGTGAGAGAGGAGCACAAGTAGCAAGGCCCAGGGCAAGTTCATCTTGTTCCCATGACCAAGAGAACAGTAGAGCTGGCACAGGCAATGGCCAATCATGAGTCAGATCCATATTTGTGACATCAGGGGCCAAAGGGTCTTCCATAGAATGTTAGAACTAGAAAGATTGCCACCCAGCCTGCTACGCACACTCCAGTGAAGTCTGCTTGGCAGGCCAAGAGGCCTTGGAAGCACTCATGATGCAGGGAGTTTCAAGGAAACTCAACCTCCTGGAACCAGGCATTCACATAACCCATATACTCATACCCTATCCCTGTGTTAGTCTGATGTATGGATCCATGTGCTCTCTTTTAGTATTATTTTATTATAAGTGCCTTTAAAAATTGAATTCTGACATAGCTAAGCCTTCACCAGTGTTCCACCATCCTAGAAAAATCCTTGACTCCAACAAACTTGGAATTCAGTAGGAATTCAGTAAGAAGGTTATCTATTCAGTAATATTCAAATTTACTTCTCGCAGAGACAGTGAAACTAGTTAGGCATTATGAAGAAAGGAGCCGGAATAGCTCAGGGCTAGTCTGCAGAGTGATTACTTAGGACTTAGGACAGTAGCCAGTCTCACCCAAACACGGGAATACACAATGGCCTAGCGAATAGGTGGGTTTACCATGACAGAATTAGGGAATCCCCCTGAGACAGTCTTCTTCACTAGAACCCCTGGTGGTGGGCTTGACAATAGACTAGCATTACACCTGGCTTCCTTCTTAGTGGTAAACAGCAGCGGCCTGGTCCCCACCATCTTTTGATGTATAAATTCCTTATGTTTTGTGTCACTGTAACTCAGCGGATGTATCTCTCCTGGTTTCTTGTTATTCTTCTGTATAAAAACTTTGATGCTCGACTTGACAAATTACACTCAGATTCTACACAATCTCTTGTGTCGCTTCTGTTTGTCATTCGCCCAACTCCTCATCCACCTGCAACTAGAGACCCGTTCTATGCAGACAGGGACCAAAAAGGGTCTGCGGCACCAGCTAGCTGCTTGTTTAACTACCTCCAGTAGGCAGGTGAGGAAACATCTGAGGTCCAGAAGAGCCAGGTCATGTGACCTGGTTCCAAGGCTAGCTAGTGGAAGAGTAAAGAGGAGAATCTGACTTTTATTCTATTTGGTCATTTTTTCCCCTGGGGTTGGAGGAACCCTTGGACTTTTGCTAGGGACAGATGAGGCCTCTCCCCTCAAGGGCTGGGGTCCCTTAAGTGGGGTGTTGGTTGGAGAAATAGATGCATGGATGGATGGATGGACAGAAGTTATACTTTTGGATCTTTAGACTCTGAAAACCTAGTAGAACTCCCAGGTCTTCTGACTTGACATCTTAGGCCTGTATTTTTGGCCTTTTTGTTTTCTCTCTCAGGAGACATGTGATCAACTCCAGGGCTCCCTTCCTCCCTCTTTCTCTCATACCTGCTTCATTAGGAGCCATCAGGGCTCTTATAGGGTGTGAAGAAGTATGGCTGGCACCCTGCATTCAGGGTACATGTCCCCAAGTATATCTGAGATGGGTTTCCAAACCAATGACAAGACTGTGTTCCCTGCTAGCTCTTGGTAACTCCCAAGGACTCCGTTGCATAGAACTTGGAAGAGCAACCCAGTCCGTGCACTCTTGGATTTCCTCCTCAGACTCACTTTCCTGTGTCTACCCCGGGTCTCCTTTACCCTCAGTCCGGGACCACTCATCCTTGTGCTCACACCAGGACCACTGAGACTAACCCCATAACCTCACCCCCAAGTATTATTCATTGTTGTCAAAAACATATTAAACTCCATTAAAGTCCAAGGAGAGAGGACTGGGCTGATGGAAGCTTACAGAGATGCCCTTCTTGCTTCAAGCATAGATTTGATAGAACAGGATTTGGGTCCATGGCAAGCCCCGTGCCTAAAAGGAGCATAAGGTTTGGCGTTGTTGAGATAGTGTCTTGCTCTGAAGCCTAAGGCTGGCTGGTCTGGAACTAAGTGTGTTCCTGCCTTAATCTTGTGAATTCTAGAATCAAAGGCGTGCCCGTGTCACCATGCCCAGCAAAAGCAAAAAACGCAGAGCTGATCTAGAAGACAAGAAAAGGGACTCCCAAGATAGTAGATGGGAAAAAAAACAAACAAACCAAAAACCAAAACAAAGAAGCACTGAGTGGCTGAGTAGAGCCTAGAGTCCTGTGGCCACAGGGGAGGCCAGTGCCTCTGCCACAAAGCGCTGGTACCTGGGTCCAGCAGCCCATCACCTCTTACAGTACAGATATGATACCTTTCGTAAAGCCTGAACTAAAAGGCTTAATTTCTTTTTCCTACCTTCTTCCTTCCCTGCCTCAACCCCTTCCTTTCTAGGCTGTGTCTCCTGGAGTCCAAGCTGGCTTGGACCTCTGAAGCTGAGGGTGATCTTGAACTCCCAATTCCTCTTCCTATCTCCCTAGTTCTGCAGGCACATGCCTTTACTTCTGGTTTCTGTTGTGCTGGGGATCACATCCACTCGCCTGACTGAGCTACATCCATAACACACGGCACAGCTCATAAAAGTGAATCTTCTCAAGTAGAAGGAAATCTAAAGCCAGGTGTGGCTACAGTAACCTGCCCCCGCAGAGGACGTCCCAGGCTCTGCCTTTAAGGGGACTTTCACGTTTAGTTTTGTTTTTGTTTTGTTTTGTTGTTTTTTTTTTTTTTCGAGACAGGGTTTCTCTGTGTAGCCCTGGCTGTCCTGGAACTCAATTCGAAGACCAGGCTGGCCTCGAACTCAAAAATCCACCTGCCTCTGCCTCTCACTGACTACATCTGCCTCTGCCTCCCAAAAGTGCTGGGATTAAAGGCGTGCACCATCACCATCCAGCTTCAGATGGAGACAAGCAGAGGGGCTTGCTTATAGACACAGGGAAAATAACGGAAGCTGGACTGAACCAAATGCTCTGGTTCAAGAGCCGGTGCCCGGTGACAGAGACAGTGATCAGAGCAGATGGCACTGAGGAAAGACGTTGTCCTCAGACCTCTCCCATGTGTGCTGTGGTGAGCCACCCCCAGTAATCAAATGCAATTTAAAACCAAATAAAACTCGTGGACTAGCCATGAAGAATGTGCGCTGTCAGGTGGCCAGGTGTGGTCTCTCACACCTGGAATTCCAGTACTGGGGACACTGAGGCAGGAGGACCACTACTCTCTCTTTCTCTGCAAACTTCCAGGTAGACTCCATCATCCTTTTCACCCATAGAAGCATGAAGCATGAACAAATGTAGTGTTTGAGAATGTTGAATATATATGTATGTATGTGTGTGTATATATATATACATAATATATATATATATATATATATATATATATATATATATATATATATATTACTATTCCCTAGGATCTGAGGTCAGCCTGGATCACATAGCAACACCTCTGTCTCATTAAATCCAAAACAACTGTAATGCTTCAAAAAACGGAGTGGGGGGGGGGTGAAGACTAAGATGACAACTCCATTGGAAAAGTGCTTGTGGTACAATCACAAGGACCTAGGTTCAAATCCCCAGCACCCTTGTAAAAGCTGGGCATGGCTGTGCACATCCAGGCTTAACAGCAGCCGTGACAGTTGGATCCCTGGGGCTAGTAGTCTAGTGGAATGGACAAGTTCCTGGTTCTGTGAGAAACTTTGTCTCAAAAAATAAAGTGGAGGATTGGCAAATGACTTGGTGAGTAAAGGTGTTGCCAAGCCGGGCAGCCCAAGTTTGGTCCCCAGGTCCCACACAATATAAGGAAGACTCCTGCCTGTCCTCCGACCTCCAGAAGTGCTTCAGGGTACCTGCATGTGCACATGCCCCAAACAACTGAAATAAGGGCTGGCAAGAGGGCACAGTGGGGTAAACTCTTGGTGTGCAAACCCGACAGCCTGAGTTCCAGCCACGGAACCATGCTAGGAGCAGAGAACAGACTTCTGTAAGTTGTCCTCTGACCTCTATACAGGGCGCTAGCGCGCGCGCACACACACACACACACACACACACACACACACACAGAGAGAGAGAGAGAGAGAGAGAGAGAGAGAGAGAGAGAGAGAGAGAGAGGGAGAGAGAGGGAGAGAGAGAGAGAGAGAATAAGAGTTTGCCACGGTAACCACATTGTGAAATCCTTTGCCCTCAGCCTGAAGTTTGGTCCTTTGGGTGAAGGCTGGTGACCTCACATTGCCCACAGCCCTGAGAGGCAGCCTGAAACTGTAGTTTATAAAAATAGAAAAGGAGGTTATGGGACAATGACCTTTGTCTTGCAAACAAATTGCAAAAGGGAAGGGGTGGGGGTGGGGGAACTAAAGTCTGTGGTTATATGCCTTGGAACAATCCAGAGGGTGTGTTTATAAGTTTCATTGTCTTGCTGAATTGTAAACTTCCACCCTCTTGTAAATCTAAAAGTCCTCAACTCCATATCCCTGTACATCACGTACAGAGAATGAGCAAGTGAGAGACAGAAACAGAGAAAGAGAGAGATAGAGACAATTTGGGGTGAGGGTCCTAACAGAGGTGAGACCCAGCGGGAAGGCAAGATTCTGCCCTAGAAATCTGACCATTTTCCATTTGGCCAAGAACTAGGATTAGCAATCAAATATTTTTTTGTAAAAATAGATGCATTTATGATAAAGGGGGGAAGATACATAGAATATAGTGGTACCTCATATCGTGTGTAGAGAAAAATAAATAAATATAAATAAATAAATAAAAGAAAAAGTCTGAACGATACCAAAACTTCAACAGTGCTTATATTTCTTAATGTTGCTACCATGGGCTTTTTATTCAGATTTTCCAAATTTACTACATAAATATGTAGATAAAAAGTTACTTCAAGTGACACCCCCTAAAATCCAAATAGGCCTTCCAAAGGATGGCTGAGGCTGAGGGGATGTGTTCCGGGATGAGGAGGTGGGCAGTAGCAGTGAACCCACTGTGTGGTCACGGATTAATGCTCTTTCCTGTGGGCAGAGCCTACGTGGCTCCGTCAGGGAACCCAGGCTGTCCACTTATATACTGGCCGCTTCAGCATGCTCAGTGAGGCACGCCCTTCCAGGGCCCTCACCCTGTAGCAGGGAAGGGCATCCAGAGCCTTCCTCCAAGACACCCAGCCACAGAGAGGTCACATGGGACAGGATGAGCCATCTATAGTGTATCCACACATAAAGGAGGCAGCCTACCTGCTTCCTTCCCCTCTGTTTCCTAGGCTCCTCCCTGGCAAGTTCATGGGTCTGCAAGACAGGAGCCACCTCACCTGGGCTGTTAGGAAGGCTGGTGGGAAAGGTTGTGGGGGATGGGGTCCAGAGGAATTGGGATTAGCTTCCTGCTTGGAGGAAGACTGCGAAGACAACCAGTAAAGGGTCGTGCTGGGACTGTCAGGAGACAGGCAAGCAGCCGGTCCTGTCCCTGGCTTCCCACAAGGGACACAGACTCAGGTGTGGGGGAGGACCTTTAATTGTATTCACAGAGACTGGGCAGGGAAGTCGGTGTTAGACACTGGGTATCCAGAGAATGGGGGCTGGGCCTGGGGGGTGGGGGTGGGGCAGAGTGGATGGGGACAGCAAAGGAGGAAGGCTCAGCTAGGGTATGTTCCACTCAAACACCATGTCCCCCATCCAGTTTCTTATGGGACACTCCTCTGCTGGCCTTGCCAGCAGGGTCACCTCAGGAGTGTCTGAGCTCCACCTCAGACCCAAACTGGGGCCCACGGTGGGGCCGGCGGAGGCTGTGATGGTTACGGATGTTGTAGAGCCGATGGGCGAGACCCACGGTGGCCACGAGCAGGGCGACGCCCAGGAAGAGCAGCACCCACTGGCCCACGCGGGCCTGCTGTGGCTCCAGGTACAGGCCCAGGAAATTGACGCGGTTGGACTCTGCGGTGGAGCCTTCTGCGCGAGCTGAGCGAGGAAGCAAGGAGACAGGGCGGTGGGCAGGGCGACGGGTGGGCTGGGGTCTTGCGTCCTGGCGTCCCTGTTCTTGCTCTGAGGTCAGACTGGAGACTGTCTGGACTGGGAATGGGGTTCAGCCCTATATGAGCTCTAGGAGCTGGGCCCGGGGGCTGGAGGCAGGGTGGGTGTAGTACCGGTGTTTGGCGCCCAGTTGTACTCCGGCCAGCCCAGTGTCTCTCCATGTCTCCTGTTCTCGGTGACGAGCCATTCTGTCAGTGGCTTGAAGTAATTCATCATGGCGGAGGCTGACATGTTAGGCTGGCCTGTGATCAGCTTCATGGCCTCTGGCCACGGCTTACTGTAGCCCAGCTTCATGGCATCCCTGGGGGGCGGGGGGGGGGGCACCGGAGAAAGGGAAACTGAGTAAGAAGGACCTGGATTCTTTTTACCTAATCAAACCCATTTTCTCCGCCTAAACATCCCTTTAGGATTGGGAAAGCCTGAGTAGGTCTGAGGCAGGGGTGGAGAGGGGAGGCCCCAGGAACTCCAGGGTCCTCCTGGAGGTGTCATGTCAAGGGTGACTCAGGCTCTTCCTGTCTGCTCTCAGTGCCGCTCAATAGCTTTAGTGGTTTCTCAGGTCCAAAGAGTCAAAGGAGGTTCAAGGACACTCACGCCAGGAGCTTCCCTGCTTCCTTGGATTGGTAGATGTCACACTTGTGCAGGGGACCCGTGTGCCCGGCTGCGCGACACAGCGCCTCGTGGAACTGGAACTGGATGATGAAGCTGACAAAGTACCTGCGGTGGAGGGAAGGGGTGACACGGTGTGGGCGAAGTGCCTAGACTATAGGAAAGGTAGAGTGGGGCGGAGATGGAGGGGCTTGCTGGTGCCCCTCTGACAGTCCCGGGAGACACTGGATGCGGTCAGGATGTCACTATTGCCTTTGGTGCCATCTGAGCTCCTCCCAGCCGTGCCTGTGTGGATGCTGCCCACCCACAGGCTGCCTAAATTCCTGCTCCAAGGAGATCCAAAGAGCAGGCAAGAAGAGGTTAATGAAAGAGCCCCGTCAAATCCTTGGCAAGCTGTATGGTTCCCACTGATGGAGCAGAAGGCGATTGCTGGGTGGAACCTGTAGATGTGATAGAGCCTTCTCCGTAAGGAAGGCAGTGGGAACAGTCTTATCTGAAGTAGCAGGAATTTCCTGGTGGGAACCTGCCAGTCAGGCCTGGGCAACCACACCAACTCTGATTTTAAAGGTCCTGAGTAGCAGAACAGGCTCCTTCCTTTGGATCCTGGGCATAAACCATTTGCTACCCGCTCCCCTGGCACTTCCTCAGTGTTCGTGCAGGCTGCAGGCCAGTGAGATGTGTTTTTCTAGAGAGCCAAGTCTCCTTCGTTCACTCCTGTCTGGATAACTGTGCTAAGTTGGGACACTGTCACAGGGTCCATCTCCAGGCAAGAGTGAGTACTGGGACCTTAGGAGATCTGGTAGGTGGTGGTGGCCTCACCAGAGACTTGTCACCTAAAGATCCTCACTAGGACACTGTCTAGGTCAAGGCTGATGGGTCCCAGCAATGACTCTTCCTGCTTCTTGGTCCTCTGCAACATTGGAGAGTGAGTGCTGCTTCCTTCCCAGGTCCCAGACTCCATCCATCTTAGTATGTGCTGACTAGTCCTGATGTCAGGGCCTGCTTCCCCTTGGCTTGCAGAGATTGCTGGAGGCAAGACCTTTAAGAAGCTTAGCCTTTTTGAGAGGCCTTCTCTGTCCTCTGTGCCTTGCTCCCAGGTACCAGCCTGGGGACCAGAGACTCTGTCCTGGGACCTGCCTAGTCACAACTCTGGGTCCCACACCCATCCTTCCTCAGTGCCCTGAGAGTATGAGGAAGGAAAGGAGCTGCCTGGGCCACCTTATGCTATGGCTGAATGACGCACAGGCTGGTGTGCTGACGCCATCCACTTAAGAGTGTAATTCACAATGGAGGACCACAGCTAGCAGGTCTCCAGCATGTTCTGTGTAGAAAGGAGGCTGAGTTGTTAGCCCTTGTGTTGAGATCAAGGTAAGAATGTGGATACCCCTAGAGACAGAGGACATTGCTCAAAGAACATGACCTCTGAGCCCCAAGCTGGTAATTAACCTGTCCCTAAGCACCCAACCTTCTACATAAGCAGGGCCTTTAGTCCTGGGCTGCAGATGACAGGATATTTTATATATAACTCAATATGTATTGCAGGCAGTTGGTTTAATTGGAGCAAAGGCCCCGCAAGGGGATCTTGTCTCGAAACTAATCAATCAATGGGGCCCAAGTCAGTATCCAGCCATGTGCCAACTGCCCCGTCAGTGGGGGATGTGGTGGCTCACCATTCCAGGCTAGGTTAAGATAGGAGGACTGATATAAATTTAAGGCCTGCCTGAACTACATAGTTTGCTCCAGGCCAGCCTGGGCTACAGAATAAAACCTGCTTTGAGACAGAAATCCTACCGAGACTAGGCCTTGTAACCAGTAGCCAATCTTCTGGTGAGGTTTCTGACTTTAACTGTTTAGTTGATGCGAACGTTCGTGTTATCCAAGGAACATTTAAAGAAACGGTCTTGGTAGCGGGTGAGCGGACCCAGGCACCGTGTGCCCTGAACCAGCTCCAGCGTGGAGTGTCCAGTGACGAAAGTTTAAACATGAGCCGGAAGGGACCACCCCCCATGGCGCCCTCTCCTCCCTTCAGTCTTACCTGACGTATGGCACGTTCGCAGGAACGTGGAACTTGGACCCTGGGTCAAAGTCACCTTGGGATCTTGGCACTGGGGGGCACAGACCCTGATACTTCAGCCTGTTGGGGAGGAAGATGTGGTAGAAGGCGAGTTTAGGGAGAACCAAATTGAAAGGGAGTGGGTATTTTTTTTTTCACTTGAAGAACAGTCCCTGCATCAGAATATCCTCTTCCCCTGCATGCTGTGTCCCTGTACAACCACCCGGGGGACCCCCCATCACTGGTGTGTACGCACACATACACTTTACTGGCTCATCTGTAGACCCTCAAGGCGCATGCAGACAATTCATAGATCCCTTCCAATCCACACCCCCACCAGAGTGTTCTAGAACCTGAGGCTCCACCACTCCTGGTTATAGTTCTCCTTGGTGATGCTTCCATCAAAGACCCTCCAGCGCCACTGGTCGATGAGGTAGCTGAAGGGGATAAAGGCGATCTTGTCGAGGGCCATCTTCATTAGAAAGTTGATGTCATACTCTGCCAAGAGAAAGACAGAAAGAACACAGCCTCAGGTTCATGCCTGCCTCTTATTGGGTGGGTGGGGTTATCAGCTCAGATCCGGCTGGGGGAGGGGTGGAAGGTGCTGAATCTCTTCATCCTTCTTAGGGATGATCTGTGTGATTTCCTCTCAGGCTGGGTCCTCTTCTCTTTCTAATGGTCTATCTCAGAACTTTGCGCAGGCCGGGGAGGGGCTACAAAAATTTCCTCCTTCCCACCTCCCGAGGTATGTTACCCCTTCTGGGTCCCCAGCCTGACCAACAGGGCCTCTGCTCTCTCTCACCGTAGCCACTGCCCTCAGTGCTAAGCAGGTTGAGACTGTATAGATGCTTGGGGGTAGACACTGAGAGAGCCATTATATCTCCAATAGCTTCATGAAAACCAGGGTTGGCACCCTCCCGGAAAGTCACGGGTAAGTCTTTGTACTGCATGAAATACTGGATGTGGCCCATTTCGTGGTGCGCTATCACCAAGTCCTCCATGTTCACAGAGGTACACTGCTTGATCCTAGGAACAGGGGTTGGGAGAAGGGGTGTCAGAATATCAAAGACGCAAAGGGACCACGATGCATGTATCCTATGAAGCAGACATACTCTGTGTGTGTGCAAGGAGCATGACGTGATGGGAAGGAGAAATCCAGATACCCTAAGAGAGAGGTAGCCTGAGGGCCAGGAGCTTCTAAAAGTCATTGTAGCCATTTCTCTGTCCCTAGCTTCCCTGAGTAGCTCTAATCGGCCCTGTCTATTGCTTTCTGACCTGCTCTGCAGGCCCAAAGACGTGAATTCTGTACACTGTAGAGTGTGTGACCAGTGTTTTCCCACGTGCTTTAGCTTCCAGGGAAACACACAGGCTGTGGCAATCTGCATCTCATTTAATCCCAAACCACAGAGTGGATTCACGTGAATGCTAATGGCCAGGGGTGAATGACAGTTACAGAGCAGTCTGAGTCAGAAGGCTCTGCCTCTCTGAGTTGATCCCTCTCTCTTCTACAAGCCACTTCCAATGATGGCTACTTCTGCCTGGGATCTAAGCAGACTCTCCCAGGGTAGGCTCACCTCATAATTCTTTCTTATGGGGAGTCTGCTACAATGTCTCTGATTGCTCATAGAAAAAGATTCCCAGACAAAGTTTGGAGCTGAGACAAAAGGATGGACCATCTAGAGACTGCCATATCCAGGGATCCATCCCATAATTAGCCTCCAAACGATGACACCATTGCATACACTAGCAAGTGTTTGTTGCAAGGACAGTGATATAGCTGTCTCTTGTGAGACTAGGCTGGGGCCTAGCAAACACAGAAGTAGATGCTCACAGTCAACTATTGGATGGATCACAGGGCCACCAATGGAAGAGCTAGAGAAAGTATCCAAGGAGCTAAAGAGATCTGCAACCCTGTAGGTGCAACATTATGAACTAACCAGTACCCCAGAGCTCTTGACTCTAGCTGCATATGTATCAAAAGATGGCCTAGTCGGCCATCACTGGAAAAAGAGGCCCATTGGACAGGCAAACTTTATATGCCCCAGTACAGGGGAACGCCAGGGTCCAAAAATGGGAATGGGTGGGTAGGGGAGTGTGGGGGGGGAGGGTATGGGGGACTTTTGGGATAGCATTGGAAATGTAATTGAGGAAAATACGTAATAATAAAAAAAAAGATTCCCACAGGAATTCTCACCCCCCCCCATGATCCCGATCCCCTGGTCAATTTACCTGGCCCTTACAGCTCCAAGCTCTAAACCTTTCAAAGGGTTTAAGGCCAGACAGTACTCCCTCACCCCACGAACCCACTTTGTTTGTGCCCTAGCTTTGTATCTACTTGTCTTTCTTTAAAAGAATTTACACACACACACACACACACACACACACACACACACACACTGTAACTGTCTTCAGACACACCAGAATAGGGTATCAGATTCCACTACAGATAGTTGGGAGCCACCATGTGGTTGCTGGGAATTGAACTCAGAACCTCTGGAAGAACAGTCAGTGCTCTTAACTGCTGATCTCCCCAGCCCCTGTATCTACTTGTTTTATTGGGACACTTCATCAGCTAGGGACAGTATCTCCGTCCCAACCCAGACATAGTCTTCCCCCTTTCCTTTGACTCTCAGTTGGGGCTTTCTATAGCCAATAGAATGTGGTAGACATGTAAGGTTAAAGATACCTGCAATCCCAGCACTTGGGAGCCTCAGGCAGGAGGATAACAAGTTCAATGTCAGCCTAAGTTTATAGTGAGTCTGTCTAAAAAGAGGAATGCTGGAGGGAGGAGGGACCCATAGAGCGGACAGGACTCTGTGCCAGTTTTACATTTAGTCACTGAAAAGCCTGGCTGCTTCTGCTTTAACTCATCTGCTAGCTTGTGCCAAAAAGAGGCCTGATCAACTACAAGCCGCTCCGGCCGCACTAACCAGACACCCTAACCAGGTCTCCTTGAACATTCTAACCTAGGCACTACCTGTGGTGGAGACCTGAAAAACTCAGCCAATAGCCAAAACTAGATTCTGGGCAAATGGCCCCAGATGAGCTGCTAAAATTACCCCAGTTGTGTCTAGGGTGTAGTAACTTAGTGACAGAATGTCTTTCCAGTATTCACAAAGCCCTAGGAGTCACTTCCCCCTAGTGTCGTTTAATTAAAGTTTTAAGAGTTGATATATTTATGTGTGTGTGAACCTGTCGTGGTATGCCCTTGGCCATCGAAGGACCGAGTCTTTTGAAGGTCCATTCTCCCTGCACCATGAGGGTTTGGAGGATTAGACTCAGGTTGTGGAAGGTGATGGCAAGCACCTTTGTGTTCTGAGACACCTTGCTGGCCCAATTAAGCTTTTAAATACTCTGAGATGTCTGTCACCTCGGAGTAAGGACACTTTCACCTGTAGTGAACACCTCCTGCGCAGCACATGGAGACTTGACGATCAGCTAGTCATTTTGTGCCACTATTTTTTGGGGCAGTCTGTTAGACAGCTGTAGGTAATTCATCCCAACTTTATAAGGACAATGCTTTGTCTGTCATTGAGAGTGGGTTCTGTGTCAGGCACCCAAGCACTAGCGTGCCTCCCTGGGTACCCGCGGCATGCCCACAGGAAGAGCCAGCAATCTGTAAGGGAAGCTTTGCAGCCTACAACAGAGCTTACAGCAGGCATCAGGTCTGTGGCTGTAAGCATCCAACTGACCACTGACTGACAGAGCTGCCCACAACTTCTGCCTCTCATTTCTTTTTTTTCTTTTTCTTTTTTCTTTTTCTTTTGGTTTTTCGAGACAGGGTTTCTCTGTGTAGCCCTGGCTGTCTTGGAACTCACTTTGTAGACCAGGCTGTCCTCAAACTCAGAAATCTACCTGCCTCTGCCTCCCGAGTGCTGGGATTAAAGGTGTGCGCCACCACGCCCTGGCCTGCCTCTCATTTCTTAAGTGGAATTTCCCTACCTGATTCTCATGTCTGGAACTGGACCCAGCTCCTTGACTCTTGATTCTCAACTGCATCCCAAACACGCCCCGCCCCCACCCCGCCCCACCATCTGTCTTGTTCACTCCAGTTGAGGGGATAGCCACAGAGCCATACCCTTGTCTGTCCTGGGGCTTAAAATAAGAGTCCTAGTTCCAGTCAGACAGACCTGAAGTCCTTGCCGTTGTAGAAGTCCCAGGCTGAGGGATGGCACACCACCTCCCTTCCATCGGTGGGCTTCTCTAACATCGACTTGTTCCAGAACTCAGGGGGCACAGGTAACAGCCCCAGGGAGGTAAAGAAATTGTCAGCTTCCTTAAATATCCTTCTGGGTGTCCATCCCTGCAAGCAGAGAGAGAGTTCTTTGCAAACTGGGCTCTCTGATTGACAGACACAATTGTGACAAGAGAGAGGATGTGAGAGGGAGAGAGTATCTGCCCTCCCATCTGGGCCTGTCCCCCCCACCCCCCATTCCCTCAGGAGGTCCAGAGATGGCCGTCTTGGCTTCACTGACCTGCTTTATCATGGCTTCCGTGGCATCTATATTGGGGGCGGAAGGGAAGGGCGCCACCAAATCATAGATGTTGGACCAGGTCTGCGCCCACATGTTCCCTGGAGGCAAGTGGGAGAAAGACAGATGGCAGAAAGGAAACATGATTGTGTAGGTTCAGAGAAATCCTGCCGGAAGAGGGATCAGATCCCAATCCTGTCAATCAAGGTGGTATCTCTTGAGCACCAACTGTTTGCAAACGGTGCTGGGTATTTGATGTGCATGTCTCCCCACCTGCATACCCAGCCCACAAGGCCACTTCCAATATTGGTTGTAGGTAAAGCCTTGCTAGTCATTAGGAATCAGGGTAAGTCTTTACTACTCATGAGCAGTGAGGGAGTCCTCCACAGGAGGAATCTATAGTCCCTGGAGCATCAGTGCCCATGACCACCACCTCCAAAGTGCCAACCAACCCAAAGCACGTGGCATGTAATGACTTGTAATCCTCCCTGCTCCCTAGTACTGTGTAGCAAAGGACCCTGAGTCTGGAGAGAGTTACATAATCCCAACAGGGGTGGGTTCATAACTCCTAAGTGATGAGATTGGTTTTAACTGCCAGCAGGCCACTCTTGTCCAGCTACCATTACACTGTCCCCTCTGTATTCTCTGAAGTTGTATTATGCCGGCCCCCGGGACTCCAACAGGACTCAACCATCTCCTCTGGGGATGGCTAAGGCCCTAGAGTTTAGTGTCAGTTTAAGAGCCCAGCCCTCCAGGATTGGAGAGAAGGGTGATGTTCAAATGAGTGGAAAGTTCGAAACTCCACATAGAGTCAGGAGTCTACGATAGCTGAGGGAGAGCGTGCCAGAGTGAGAGCGGTGGAGGATGAGAAGGGGATGGGAATGTCAGTGGGGGGGGGGTAATACTATACTAGTACAGTACAGTACAGTACAGTGTAGTGTAGCGTAGTATAGTTTAGTATAGTTTAGTATAGTGTAGTATAGTATAGTTTAATACAGTATACTTTAGTATACTAAAGACTTTCTTCCCCTCTCCTCACTGAAGATGAAGTTCTCAGCCCCAGCCTGAATCCCCAGCCACCTGGAACTTTCTGCATTCCTCTTGGGCTCCATGCTCTTGGTCACTAAGTTGATGTCTACTTAGATTGCCTTTCAACTCTCCTAAAAAGGGATGGAGGAGGGCTAGGATCTTGGGACGCAGCAATGCTCCACGTGAGTGAGAATCAGACCCACAGTAGAACCACCTTCTGGGGGACGTCTCCCAAATGAGCTCTAAATGTGGTCTCTCTGGCTTCACTGTTCCTAATAACACCAGGAAAGTGCTGACCCAATGGGAACAGAACACTGGTGGCCTCTGTCTTCCCCCTGGCTCTTCTCATCTCCTACTGTGTTGCTCCTCTCCCTCCTTTATGCACTTGGGGTTATTTTAATATTTAAAGCCCTAGAAGGCTCTTTGCTGTCACACCTTGACCCAGATCCTCCACACCATCCCTGCCAAAATCTCACATCTTTCAAGGCTCATATGGAACTTCCCCAAGCCCCACACCAAGACTCCTGGATCTTGTTATCTCAGGGCATGATGGATAATGTAGTCTTTCCCTTAAAAGATGGTAAAAGGCTTGCACATCTTAATTCTGTGGCGGGCATGGCACCAGAAAAGCTGGGGAGAGTGGATCAGTGTTAGAGCAATTGCCTGCCATATATAAGGTCGTGAGTTCAATCCCCAGCACCACAAATAAACAATATTTGTGGTATGAAAGATGAGTGGGAAGTTCCCCCAACCCCTTTCCACTCCAGCCTTGGCCACGCTCCCTCAGAGCTTCTGGTTCTGTCACTATTCTGGTTTGATCTCTGCCCTGTGGCCAGTACTATACTGTCCCTTTATTGCCCATTGACCACCTCCCTGAGGCTGGACCAATGTCCTTACCTAGCAGATGGGCAGGAATGGGGCCATCCAGGTTGATGTACTCGGACCCATAGTGGCGGTGCAGGGAACGACGCACATAGGCATGCAGGTTCAGGTAGAGTGGCTGCAGCTCCTGGTACAGTTTTTCCAGGTCTTGCTCCAGGTTGTCAGACTCGTATAAGGATCTCCATGAATCCCCTGCATCCGTGTAGCCTGCACAGGAGACACAGTCAAGCTCTTCCAACAGCCATCACTTACCCAATATGTCCCTGACACCTCTAGGGCCCTACTTGTCCCTGGCCTGGGGATCCCAGAGGGCCTCTGAGGAGTTTGAGGTACTGGGGAGCAGCCAGCCAGAGGTACCAGCATTGGTAACTCACCATTGAGCTTGGCAATCTTGTTGGAGAACTCCACATACTTTGGGAAAAAAGGAAGGATGGCTCTCCCCACCTTGTCTCTCCAGCTCTTCCATGCCCATAGCAATTCTTCATATTTCCGGGATGTGGCCATCATGTTTGTTAGATCTGGAATGAAGGGGTCAGATGGCTTGAGCCTTGGTTCACCTCTCATCTGCTATTGAGGGAACTTGGTCATTGAGTTTCAGAGTTGGAATAAAACTGGTAAGAGCACTTGGAAATGACAAAGACGGGCAGGAAGTCTAGTGGGGGTAGGGGGAATGGGGGAGCCAGCGGCTGCAATGAGCTCCTAGGGTGCCCACCTGGGGTGACATGCTGCACACACACAATCTCAGATACTTTGAAAGGGACAGCTTTGTTCTTCTCTTCTGAGGATCTCAGTGATGTGCCTATGTGCACGTGCAGGGTGTGGCCAGAGCAGAAACAAAAGGTTCTCAAGAGTTCCCCTTCCCTGGGAGAAATGGTTTGTGGCGTTTCACAGGCCTGAGTTCAAGTTCTCTCTCCCACGGACCTATCTCTTTCCAAATCTATAAACAAGGAAGTGACCATAGCCCTCTCAGGGATGTGGAAATGAATGGGAGAGCTCGGTCCCTGAGCAGGGGGCTGTGCCTTGTCATTGCTGTGGTCCTGGGGACCTCCAGCATCCTTTGCAAATTGTCATTGGGCTGAAATTAATAAAACAGTAGCCACAAGGTTTGTGGAGGGTCAAGAACTACCTGGGCTGTCCCCAGCAAGGAGGAGAGCCTGCGTCTATGTCCTGTGGAAGCCACTCTGCACGAGAAACCCCAGTAAGAACACACAGGTGGCATCCAATTCTCAGGCCTGGGTGAGAGCCACACAAGACTGCAGGTGGCTATCTTGAAACAGGTGCCTTTGCCAGGATCCTGCCCTGCCCTTGGCCTACATGGAGGAGGCTTGGAGCATCTGATGTGGCCCAAGCCCTCACTATTGAGCTTGTGCTCAGGGCCTCTACCCTAGAATAGTCTGTCATATTCACTTGTTACAGAGAAAGATAAACTTAATTAGATTTCTTTGAAAAGATTTGCTTTTCAGAATTCTGTGATGAGTCACTGGTCTTCACGGACCTTTTAATTACCATGTCTATGGCCAGATGGCCTAGTCCTAGATCAAAACCCTGTATGGCAGCGATACCAAATGCTACATGTTTTTTAAAGTAATTTTTTTTTTTGAGACAGGGTTTCTCTGTATAGCCCTGGCTGTCCTAGAACTCACTCTGTAGACCAGGCTGGCCTTGAACTCGGAAATCCGCCTGCCTCTGCCTCCCGAGTGCTGGGACTAAAGGTGTGCGCCACCATGCCCGGCCATGTTTTTTAAAATATCCACATTTAGAAATATACACCCAGACATGCATACAACCCCAGGCATTCTTACATGTCTGTGTGCATGAAGCACGGACATGTTCCCTCTCCCTCTCTGCGTGTGTGCGTAGCCACACCCACTGCCTATAGGGCAGACCCTGCCCCGGGACTCTTTCTTCCTTCTGTTTATTTTCCATTTCTCCTTCTATTTGTTATTGTTCTGACTTGGGAGCTGGGGTGGGGCCAGGAGGAAACAACTGGTAAAGATTCCTCACAAAGAATGCTTATGAATCTAGTTTATCAATCCTGGAAAGAGTGTGTTGTGAGACTATCTGTGTGGGTGTTGGTGGGGCCAGAGTGAACCTTGGCAAAGGGGACATAGGCTGAAGAGAAATGAGTATCGGGAGAGAGGTGGTTATGAGCCGGTTTATAACCGGTTCACTGTGGAGCCGGTTCACTGTGGAGAGGTTCAGTAGCGGGAGGGATGGTGTGGAATGGTATCAGGCTAGGAACAGGAGGCCAAGTTCTAATTTGGTGTTTCTAGGGCTGTGAGACTCTTGTGCGATTCATCCTTTCCCATTTCCTTTTCAGGAATCTCCCTCAGTGAGGGAGGGGGTTCTAAGGAAGTCAGAGAAGGTGAAGACTCTCCTTTTTGGGGTCTGAGCCTCTGAGACATGTGCTGGCGAGTCTACTGCTCTGAGGGGCATGTAGAAAGAGAAAGAGAGCTGAGGAATTCTGGGCGAGACAACCTTACAGGGGCAGAGGATTAGAGAAATTTGGATGGGGTTCTGGTTCTCTGTGCGGGCAGAGCAGTTCTACTGGTGGGGACAAGTTCAGGAAACCCTTCCCTTGACAGCACGCTCATCCCTACCAGCCAGTTGCCCACTGCCACCTCTCTTTCACCCAGGGGTGCTCTCACCAGGTTCCAGGGGCATACAAGTGCCATTTGTGTAGCAAATGTTGGATAAGCTGTAAGTTGTCTCCATGTCTAGCAGGATCTGGTTGTACTGTAAGGGGAAGAAAAGGGTAGTGAAGAGCCCCTCCCCCACTTTTGCTCTGGCACCAGGTACCATGGGGTGGGACCCATAGGAGCATGGGCCCTCAAAGTGTTACTGTTATGGGAATTGCAGAGACATGAAGACAGGACCCCTATTATTAAGACTTGACAAATCAAGACAGCAGTGTGGACCCAGACCCAGGACGTGGTGGTTCACTTCCCAGCAGTCTCCACTCCCTGCCCCGCATGGCCACCTACCTCTTCTAATTCCTTGGGAGGCAGCACTGCCCGGTCCAGGTTCTGAAGCTTCTTTATGATCCGCTTGATGGAAGAGTTTTGAAAGTTGCTCACATCAAATGTCTTGGCCCGGGTGCCATATTTCAGGGTGTGATTGGATACCTCCGTGCTTTTCTCAAGCTGAGGGCACAAGGAGGTAGTGTCAGGCTCAGGATATTTGGTATGGTCTCCGTGTAGGAGGGTCTATAAAGGTAGTGGTGAGGAGTGTTGTTTCATTAGGCTGGTATCTTTGCCCTGACAAATACCCTCCACTTCAACTTGGACCATACTGTACATTAGGTACAGTATGAGTTCCTTGGCAGACACCTGCAGTCTAGCACGTAGGGAAAAAGAGCTTAGCATGCCTTAGGTGTCATTAGGATGAAGGCAGTGTGCTGTTAGAAGGACCACACCCACCCACCCCTGCCTGCCCTGAGTATTCAGTGATTGCATCTTTGAAATGGGAAGAATTTCACTGCTTATGCATAGCTGCCAAGGGGTGTATGCAGGAAGAGAAGTTGAGGTACCAAGGACCCAGGGACTGCAGCACATAGTGGGTCTTCAGTCAACATTAGCACCCAGTGGTTGGAGCATATGGCTAGTTGGTTTTCTGTAGTATAATGTATACTCTGTCACAAAGAAAGGGCCAAGGTACAGGGGAATGATCCCTCAGTGCTGACAAACAGGCTGTCAGTCCTTTAAGGAGTGACACTAACATCGCTTATAAGTCACTTATAACACTGATGTTATAACGTTATAATGTTATAAGTCACTGATGCACAACGGATTACGGTCTGAGAATCCTCAACTAGAGAACGGTAACAAAGGAGAGAAATTTGCTCAGGTGCAGAGTCCAAGCCCACTAAACTGGAAACTGAGTATTCTTTTAAATACTCAGTTCAGACTTTTCACCAATTTTGACAGCTTGGTGCTGTGTGTGTGTGTGTGTGTGTGTGTGTGTGTGTGTGTGTGTGCACATGGTTCATGCTGGAGTTAGTGGAAGTGGTTCCTACCAGGATCTTGCTGCCCTCTATGGTAATGTTGGTGTTATATTGCCAGTTGGCCTCTGCGTACTCGTTCAACAACACTTGGGCTGTCCGGTCATACTCTTCCACGAACCTGTCAGCCTTGGCTTCATCAGTCTCTAGGTCTGCAGGAGGTGAGGAGGAAAACAGACAGGCCTTGCCTTCCTTACCACAGGGTGTGGTCTCATTGGAGTTCCCTCCTGCTGGCCCCTGGCTCCTTGCCCCCTCATGGCCCTGCCCCCTTCCAAGAGTCCCACTTGGGATCTGGGTTGTCTGGTCAATGGTTGCTTGGTGAGTTGTTGTCTGGCTTCTGGTTGTTGCCTGGTTTGTTATCCCCTGGTTGGCTGTCACGTGGTCAGTGGCCACCTGACTCAGGACCAGCAGATGGTGCCCACAGCAGAGCAGCAGAAAGAGGAAGCTGGGCAGTCCTGGAGTAGCCCAACCTTGGCCCATGGCCGCAGGAAAGCAGAGCCCTGAAGCTCCCATCACCGGCCAATAAGAGCCAAGCCTGCAGTGTGACCTCATAGAGCAATGTGCCAGCCAGCCTGACCCCAAGGGCCCTCAGGCTTGGGCACACTGTCTCTAGGACCCTGAGAGAAAGACATACCCATTTCTGCTTAGGGCCCTGAGGATGAGCCCAGGGGTGGCTTGGCACTGAAGCAAAGGACACTGGGGCTCAGCTGGCAGCAAAGTGACCAGGATGCTGAGGCTTTGACCCAGAAGCCAGAGGCCAGAGGCCAGGACTTCTCTTGGTCCCAGTCCACCCTCACTCAGAGCTTTACCAATGCCCTCTGGATAGTTGTCGGGTAACGGTGGACGCCACTGATTCTCTGGCCAGCCTAGGACTTCGCCATTCCGCTGATTCTGCTCTTCCAGCCACTGGCTGACCGGTTGGAAGTACTCCAGCAGTGCCTTGGCATCCAGGGCATCTGAGCCTACCAGGTCCTTCAGTACCTCCTGCCAGGGCCTGGAGCAGCCAGCCTGCAACACCTGCCTGCCAAGCAGAGTGACCACTGTGGGCACAGGGGACACAGGGTGGGGCCCACAACAGCACCATTGTCCACTTGTCCCTCACTAGTAAAAGAACTCTAGGGTTGCGGGGGGTGGGGGAGGTCTCTGTGAGGCTGGTAAGGGATATTTGCCTGGCCCATGGCAGCTGAAGGCCTGCTTAATAAATATTTGATATGTAAGAGAGACAGGAGAAAGAGGGAGAGAGGGAAGGAGGGAAGAAAAGGAAGGGAAGGGAGAAAAGAAAGAGAGGGAGGGAGGGATGAAGAGATGGAAGGAGTAGAGGAAAGAGAGAAGAGTTACTCCACAGGTGCCTGGCTTTGTGGTGTTGCAACCAGAGCAGACAGCTACCTGCAGAAACGACCTCCACCAGCCTCTTCCCTCAGCTCCGACCCCTACCCCTTGTTTTGGAACCCTGCCACATACTTGAGCTTGGCCCCCGCCTGGGCGGACTGGTAGATGTCACACTGGTGTAGTGGGCCCTGGTGGCCTGCCTCCTTGCACAGTGCTTGATGGAACTGGAACTGCAGCACAAAGCTCACGAAGTACCTGCGGGCACAGACGGGGGCTAGGAGGAACGAGCGTGGGGAGCTAGACAAAGGCCCCTTGCTCAGGCTCTATCTATCCGGTGTCCTGCAGGTGACAGCTGGACTAAGGGCTGTCTGTTGGGAAGAAGGCAGAAATGGAGTGTACGTAGCCCAGGAAGGAGCATTCTGACTCTCAACCCTTGGGTCTGAAGGAGGACAGAGCAGGGATGTGGGTAGAGCAGAGATACCTGATGTACGGTGTCACGTTTGGGATGTGAAACTTGGCTCCAGCATCAAAATGGGTTTCATTCCGGGCAACTGGTGGGCAGATCCCCTGATACTTGGTTCTAGAAGAGGATGTTTAAATCCTAAGGCCCTAGGCTGTACACGTTGCCTGAGACTGGCAGAAAAGATACCGGCTCCACCCCTATCCCACCCCTTCCTCAGCATCCCTTCCACAGCCTGGAAAATGGGGGTGAGGGGACTTCCTGAAGGCGAGGCTTCAGTGGGAAGGGAAAAGGGCAGACGTTAGAAAGGAAGGGACAAGACTGGTAGAGGCAGGAGGTGCCCTGGGTGAGCCTCTTCTCACCGAAGATACCACCAGTCGAAGTTGTAGCGAGAGGGTGGGGTCCGTCCACTGAAGACCCCCCAACGCCACTGGTCCACCAGGTAGCCAAAGGGCAAGAAGGCGATTTTCTCTAGGGCCATCTTTAGCAGGTAATTGATGTCACTCTCTGTTCAGAAACAAGAAGAAAGAAAAGGGGGAAGGAGAGAGTGCAGCTAGGGCAGAGTGGACCTGGCGGAGGGAGGGTCATTTGGCAGGAGGCGAGGCTGGACAGATAGAGGAGGTGAGCCTCAAGTTCTAAGCCCCGCTTAGACAAGGACTCTGGGTGAGTGCTAAGGTCAGGGTGTGTGCATCTGGTGTCTCAAGTTAAAAATAAGGACGAGATGGAGTGAGGAGCAGTGGGGATCTACTGTGGTAGGAGATTTGAATGAGCCAGGCTGGATATGCCTCCCCCCCCCCCCCCCCCCCCGCCATACCTATGTCATTGGTAACATGGTCCAGTAGGCCGATTTTGTGCAGATGTGCAGGGGTAGAGACGGAGAGTGCAAGCACATCCCCAATGGCCTCATGGAAGCCAGGGTTGGCACCTCTACGCAGAGAGACGTGCAGGTCCTTGTACTGGAGGTAGTACTGCACGTGGCCCATCTCGTGGTGTACTGTGGCCAGCTGTTCCATCGTGACCCGTGTGCATTGCTTAATCCTGGAGTGGGGATGATGGGGATGAAGGTGATGTTGAGGGCAGGACCAGAGTGCTGGGAAGGCTGGTCCTGGAGGAACACAGGGCCAAGGAGGACTCTGCCCTGGGGTGAGGAGAGTTCAGGAGCTAGCAACCCTATTGACCCTACCCTGATCCACCATCACTCAAGCCACGCCAAGGCAACACAGCTGGTCGTCCCTCCAAGCGGCAGGGATACTGAGCTAATGTGGCTTATTGTCTTGGCATAGACCAATCCCCCAGTACAGAGGCAGGTCTGTGTCACAGCCGCCTCCCTTAGACCCCTTGTGCACTCCTCTCCCCAGGTCTGACCGGAAGTCCTTCCGGTTGTAGAAGTCCCAGGCAGAGGCGTGGCACACCACCTCCCGTCCATCCGTTGGTTTCTCCAGCATTGACTCCGCCCAGAACTCAGGAGGCATGGGTGAGAGCCCCAGCGAGGTGAAGAATTCCTCTGATACCCGGAACATGTGTGTGGCGTTCCAGCCCTGGCCAGCAGGCAGGGAAACAGGTCAGGAGGCAGCCGTATGGAGCCATGCCTTGAGCTCAGGGCTTGTGACTTCCACCCAGGACAGGAAAGGTATCTGAGGCTCAGTGGCCTCACTTCCCAAAGGCAGGGCACTACTGACCACAGCAGATCACTCTGCCACCTTAGGTCACTGTTGACTATTGCAGAAAAGGGGAGGGGCCCCATGCCTATCACATGACCCCCAACTCCTGTCTCATTGACCTACCTTCTGTACCATTGTACTGGTGACATCGAGGTTGGGTTTGTCTGGGAAAGGCACTACCATGTCGTAGATGTTCTCCCAGCTCTGGGCCCACATGTCTCCTACAGGGAAGAAGCAAGTGGGACAGTTTGGTCTCCTGCTCAACCATTCCCATTATGTATGCTATCCTGTGTGGGTGTCGGCACCTATATACCCTTGGGCCAAAGGACATGTCCCCTGACTCTGTGGGCTCCACAGGACTGGTTACTGGTGTCTTTTCCGATTATGCCAGGATCCTTCACTAAGGGGCCACAGGCTTCCAGGCTTCCAGGCTCCCAGACTCATGTCCTCAGGTATGGTCCACAATAAGGCTGCTGCTAACCCTGACCCTGAAGCCAAAGCCATCGACTTGACCCCTAGCTCTGCTCTATTCCAGTTTTCCATTGGCTCTAAATTCTTGGCTCTAAATAAACCTCAGTCTCTAAAGCAGGATTCCAGCTTGGTGGGGACATTGAGCCATGGGGGGCTTCCGTGTAAGGAAGCAAAGGTTATGACATTCCACATGCCTGAGGCACTGTGAGGGTGACCCATCGTCCCTCTTCTAGGCATCCTCCTGCACCCGAGCTCCTCTGGGCAGCAAGGTTCAGGTTCTTACCCAGCAAATGGGCAGGAATAGGCCCCCTGAGATTGACGTATTTGTCCCCATAGCGGCGGTGCAGTGCGCGGCGGACGTAGGCATGGAGGTTCAGGTAGAGGGGCTCTAGTTGGTGGTAGATATGTTCCAGACTCTCCTCAAAGGAGGGGGACTCATACCAGGAGCGCCAGAAGGCTCCTGTGTCTGAGAAGTCTAACAGGGTGGGAGAGTGCAGGTCAGGCCCAGAGCTTTGGCTGTCCACATCCTAGCTTCAACTCTACCATTGTCCTGATTCCAAGCACTGGAGTGAGACTTGCTCAGGCTGGCCTTGAACTCAAGATCTTCCTGCCTCAGTCTCTCCAGCTCTGGGATTACAGTTGTGTGCCATAACTAGTCCCCCCTCCCTCATTTCAAAGCCAGGGTCTCACTATGTAGTCCAGGCTGGCTTCAAACTCCTCATCCTTCTAACTCAGCCTTTCAAATACTGGGATTACAGATATGGGTCACCATATCAAGGTCCACTCTAGGCTCCAGCAAAACAGGTCCAAGAACACAAAGAGGTAGAGAGTCTTAGGGCCAGGAGCAGTGCCACAGGTAGTACCAGGAGCATCAGTAAAAGGGACAGGACAGCAGGGTCTGTTGGCTGCAGGTTTCATACCATTCCCACTAGCTATGAGATCTTGAGACCATCAGTCTGGCTGTTTTATCTAGCTCAGGGGTTTAGGGCTCACTGGGGACAGCAGACAAGGATGCCTTATAAGATAGGAAAGGTGGCTGTCTGTCCATGGAGAGAAAGATGCAGGCTCACCGTCTTGTCTGTAGGCTTCGTTACTGATGGCAGTAAAGTCTTGATAGAGGGGTTTCAGTGGGATACCCACAGCATCATGCCAGCCCTCCCAGGCAAACAACAACTTGGCATAGCTTCGTGAGGAAGCCAGGATGTTGGTGAGCTCTGAGAGAGGTGAGCAGGATCAGTTATGAAACCAGAGGTATACACTGGTCTTCATTCCCACCAGCTTCCTCACGCATCACAGTATCCCCAGACCAAGGGCAGCCTATGGGTTTGGGGAGATGAGGCTATCCAAAGAAAGCACCAGGCAGGACCCTGCTCCCAGGAAAACGTCTAAGGCAGTTGACACAGAAAGGACATTTAGAGGTTAGAATAGACAAACCCTCCATGGCCCATTGCATAAAACAGCGAAGCACCAAGGGACCCAGGGCTTGTGGGAAGCTTTTGGGGAAGGTGAAAGGACCCCTAAAAGGAGAGCTAGGTGGCCAGACGGTGGTGGAGGGGTGGGCTAGCCCAGTGGTTCTCAACCTTCCTAATGCCTCCACCATTTATACAGTTCCTCATGTGGGGACCCTCAACCATAAAATTATTTCTGTTGTTACTTTACGTCTGTAATTGTGCTACTGTTGTGAATCATAGTGTAAATATCTGTGTTGGGTAAATATGGTCTTAGGTGACCCCTGTGGAAGGGTTGTTTTGACCCCCAAAAGGGTCACAACCCACAGGATAAGAACCGCTGTGCTAGAGGCTCCCTGAAGTGAGTTTGCCAGAAGCAGCAAGGGTGTGAGGCAGAAGTGTGGGTACATCTGCACATTCCAGCCCCAATGGGGTACCAGTGCCTTTGGTTTACTGACAGACATCATCCTAGAGGTGACCCAAAAGGACCAGGAAACCCCAGCAGAGATTGGACAGGACCATACCTGGGTCCAGGGACCAGCAGGTGGCAGTCTTGTTGGGGAAGCAGACCTTGCCAGTGGAGTAGATTCTGCTCATGTTGCTTAGCAGAGAGTTGTACTGCCAAGTTGGAGTTGAGGAAATATTAGTGACCAAATATTAGCCCCTGGAGTTAATCTTCCCACCCCTTTGGCTGGAAGGAAAAAGCGGCCTGGAGGAAGGATGTGACTCAGACAAGGCCACCCAGTTCTTCCAACCCCTACTATACTGGTGCCCCTTTCAGTGCAAGCAGCCTTTGCAGGTGGTACCCACTGACCAGAGAGCCGAGGCAAGCATCAGCTGGTCTCCAGCTCACAGCGGGCATGAATCCCTGCTATCCCCTGGCCTTTGTGCTGTGTGTGTGTGTGTGTGTGTGTGTGTGTGAGAGAGAGAGAGAGAGAGAGAGAGAGAGAGAGAGAGCACATCTCTCTTTGTATGTGCAATACAATTCTGAGTATGAACTCCAGGGCCTCACACTAGTTCAGCTACCCGCCAGCTCCCGCGTTTGGCTTTCTACTCCACAATACAAAGTGACTTGTCACACCATGCATCTGGAGGGAAAAGCCCATGAACAGCACTCTGTCTCCCCAGATTCCTGATAGCCAAGGTCCAAACAGACTATCAGTCCCTTCCGGTCTGCCGGGCTGCTTTCCCAACCACAATAGGCACCCGGGGAGCTCAAGTTCTGCCTCCACCCTCAGACCCACCTGCTGCCGCTGGGCCAGGGGCAGATTGGCAGGTCCTAGGGTCCGAATAGATCCGATGATCCTTCGCAGCTTTGAGTCAGTAAAGTTCTGCCAAATGGACTCATACAACTCCTTGGCCTTCTTGCCCCAGACCTCTGCAAACTCCTGGCTGACCAGGGCCGCTTCCTCCTGTGCTCACCAGGAGGGTAGAAAGAGTAGCCCAGCTTAGAAAGAGGCTCAGGTAGGAGAGACTACAGAACTGAGAGAGCAGTGGTAGGCTAAGGGCTTCCGGACCCCTTGTTCCTGCAGAGATCCTGTCCTGGGGATGAGCTTGCAGGGGCAGCACCCCTCCTCCTGAGCCCTCTGGTTGGAAAGTGTGGGAATCTAGTTCAAAGGGAACAATGAAGGAGAAAATTGGGGCCAAAGTAGGGGACAGTGAGTGGAGGGCCAGGGAAAGAAACTCAACAGGAGATCAGGCAAATGCCAGAGGGCAAGGGCTCTGCAGCCAAGCTGGGTACCCTGTACGCAGACAGCCATCGCCCCAACCCTTGATGCCGCTTCGGGAGGATTTTGGCCTCTGAGGAGCCAGCTTCATCCACTCCATTCCTGTGTTGGCTTGGATCACGTGCCCAGCCCGTACTGGAGCATCATTGCCTGTCTAATGCGCAGAGCGGGTGGGAGGGTCCGGCCTAATGGCAGGGGTCCCATTAGGGACCTCAGTGCTCAGGGTTGAGGCTGGGGGGCGGGGGGGTTCTGGCGTCTGCTGTCCGCCCTAGGCGACGGACCGCAGGCCTGTGATTGGCCGCTGCGTCCTGCTGCGCCCCGCCCCCGCCCGGGCCCGGGCACCCACCTGGCGTCGCGCGTTCTCCTCCGTGATGTTGGTGTCGTGCGCCCAACTGGCCACGGTGCTCTGGAACATCACCACCTCGGCACTCGAGTTATAGCTTTCAGCGAAAAGCTGCGCCCCTGCCTCGTCCGGGGAAAAGTTGCCCGGCTGCAATCCAGGGTCGAGTGCCGGGGCGGGCGACGGCTGCAGCAACAGCACCAGCAGCGACAGCATCAAGAGCGGAGGCGACAACGGCCACCGCCCCCGCTGGCCGGACGCGGCCCCCATGGCGCGGTGCGCGCGGTGCGGCGCTGCCCCTTCTCTCGTGCCGCGACCGCCCTGCGGATTATAAAACCCAGCCACCACCGCCTCCCGACACACCCCCACCTCCCCGCCCCTCCGCGCTTCCTCCTCGCTCCAAAGTCCCCGGCAGCGCGAACCCGGCTGATTCCCCGCCCGCCCTGGGCAAGGAGAGCCCTGTGGGGCCAGGGAGCAGCCTGGATGGAGAAATGGGGCTAGATCGGGCTCTCTCAGAGGAAGCTAGAAAAGGGTCCCTGCCCGCTGCAAACACTGCTGCGGCCCAACCGTGCCCTCTGGCCGCCACCACGTAGTCTCAGGCCACAGAGCCCAGCAGGCTTGGCATAACCCTCCAAGCCTTTCCGGGCTCTTGAGTGACAAGGGGGCGGGGGTGGCAGGCTGGTGCCACCGGGATGGACTTAAGGTTGCCAGGTCATGGAGGAAAGGGGTCGCCTGCGTGGGCGCGGGAAGTTTAGCTGTCCTGACAGGCGCCTTGGCTAGGTGCTGCAGATGTCAGCAACCAGTTCACCTTGGGCTTCGGTTGTTGGGATGCCTCGAAATAGAGTCTATTCTGCTCTATGAGGGGGAGCCATAGACTAGGCCATCAGCACTGGCATGCCTGCCCCTACTCTTTGGATACACAGCTGTTCAACTCACAAGAACCATCATGTGTGGTCCCAACAGAGCCCTAGAACCTCGCAGTTGCACGCTCTGAAAGCTAAAAAAAAATGTGCCTTAGAGATTACAACAACCCCCTGCTTTTTAAAAATGGAGAAATTACCCCTGAGACAGATTGGCTTCAAGTCACCTCAGGTCTCCACACTCCCAGTCATTTCCCTGTCTCCTCCACCCGTCCCTCAAAGTGACAGGCCTGGGGGAAGGAGAATCAGGTCCTCTAAATGCATCAGCAGCCTGTGAAGTTAACCTCTGAGCACCAGGGCTGTGCCCCCAAAGAGGTGGGCGGACCCTTGTCCTTGCCAGATGGGGTGATGGAGTTCACATGGGAGATTGTGTGACCTGCAAGGACTCAGAGTGAGACTGTGCTGGCCTGTCAGGTGACTTGCTCCCAAAGAGGTCCCAGGGGACGGGTAGAGATGGAGAAAGGAGGAAGGAGCAAGGGGCCACCTGCTGAGAACTTAGGTGGTCCATATTGCTTGGGCTCCCAGGATTTGAGGGCTGTGGGTTTGTGTGAGCTGTTGTGTTTCTGGAGGAAGCAGGCTGTACTGGTGGAGGGTTAGGAGGGGATTCTGAGAGTGGTACCTATGGAGTTCAGAAAGAGGATCCCAAAGAGGAGGGTGGGTGGGCAGGGGTAAGTACAGGCCTTAGCTTGTATTGAGCGCATCTGATTTGTGTTGTTTGTTTTTCTTTTTCTTTTTTCCCCCTCTGTCAGAAACAGAACTGAAAGCAAGGAGAGAGAAAGACAGGGTGGAGCTGGAGGCCCAACTGTCTCTGAAGAGCTCCTGAGTACCAGGCCAGACAGTGGAAGAGCAGGCTGTGCTTTCTGCTGGCTCATTCTCAGGCCCAGCTGTGTGGCAGTGTGACATCCTCTTTACTCTCCGATTAGGGACTAAGTTCAGGAATGAACAGCTCTGCCTTACAGACGTGATGAAATCAAAGGCTCACTACTGTGATAAAATAATCTAACCTTGCTTACTGATAGCCTGGGTACTTGGAGTCGTCACCCTCCTCCTCCCTCAAGGTGACAATGTATTGTAAGAGCTTGTTGAAGCACAGGGCTTTCCACTATGCCATACTTTTGGGGGAGTGGATACAGACTCTATCAATCTGCTTTATTCTCTGTGGGTTTCCCAGAGCTTAGCATGCACCTGTCACAAAGAAGGGAGCACAAGGGTGACATGAATGACTGGCGTTCGAGCACATGCCCCTGGCAGGGAGCTCCCGGTCTCTGCAAGAGCGATCTATGAAGAACCAAACCCCACCAATTTGGAATTTACAGTAATACATTGAATATCGTGATAAATCAAAGTTAAAAATAACTTTCTCTATTTTTAGGGTCTTGTACATGAAGGAGAGGGAACATAAGGAAAATATACCTTACACTTGTATTGCACGTTGGATGTTTCTGTACCCTTATGTGTGAGTGGTATAATTTGACGTTTAGATATCCCCGGGAGGTAGGGAAGTGGTAAGGTTCTCTTTCCCCTGTCAGCTCCCAGGTGCCACAGACTGTGGAGGAGGCCCCCAACCCTGCAGGAAGATCTAATTAGGATGAGGCCAGTGAGGAGTTGTGCAGATCCTGCCCACCTGTGCTCATGCCGCCAATCTCTCACCCTTTAAATCCTTTCCAGTTACTGGTAACTACAGAGCCGAGGGAAAATCCTTAAAAATAAACTCATCACTAAGCATTGGTGGTATTATTCATGGAATCCTTACCCTTGGGAAACCAAGGCAGGAGGACCAAAAGTTGGGAGTCAGCCTGGGCTACATGAGTTCCAAGTCCATCTCGGACTATGTAGGAAGACTTTTCCTCAAACAAACAACAACAAAGCCAAACACACACACACACACACACACACACACACACACACACACATACACATACACACACACACACACACACACACACACACACATACACACACACACACACACACATACACACACATACACACACACACACACATACACACACACACACACACATACACACACACACACACATACACACACACACACACACATACACACACATACACACACATACACACACATACACACACACACACATACACACACATACACACACACACACATACACACACACACATACACACATACACACACATACACACACACACACACATACACACACACACACACACACACACATACACACACACACACACATACACACACACACACACACACACACACACACACACACACACAATACAAACGTGACCAACAGGAAAGAATCTGGAGAGATGGTCCCGTGATTGAGAACATTTGCTGCTCTGGCCGAGGACCTGAGTTACCAGCACCCACACTGGGCAGCTCCCAGGGCCTGTAACTCCATCTTCTGGGGGTCTGATGCCCTCTTCTGGCCGCTGTAGGCAGTGCATGCATGTGGGATGCAGACACAAACACTAATACTCATCAAAAAAAAAAAAAAAAAAGAGAGAAAAGAACTGGGAGCTCAGAAATCCTTATATTTATTTCTATTGCTCTTTGTTGTCAGTGTGCCATGTAACCCAACAAGCTACTTTAATAAAATGTCATTCGAAGGAGGTGCAGGGTGATATTGCCAACTACCCCTGGTTATCAGTCGCTCCTTGTAAACAAGCATTACAGATTATTATTTTACAACATTGTATTTATCTCATGGTTAGCCTTTGGTTTCGAAATAAGGCACAGCTTCAACTAACAGCAATTTTGCCTGACTGCTGGGATAATAGGTGTGGACTACTGTGCCAGGCTGTTCAGTTGATTTGTGTGTGGTATATGTAAATGTGCCTGTTAATGTGGGGGCCATACATAGAGACCTGTGGTCAATGTCTAGTGTCTCAATTACTCTCTACCTTATTTTACAAGAGGGTCTCTCACTGGACCTGGTACTCACTGATTTGGCAGGACTAGCTGGCCAGCAAGGCCCCAGAATCTTCTTGCCTCTGCCACCCCAGCTCTGGGGTTAACAGTTTATGCTGCTATGCCTGGCTTTCTACATAGGTGCTGGGAATCCAAACTCAGGCCCTCTTGCCTCCACAGCAAGCACTTCTCTGACTGAGCCATCTCCTAAGCCCCTCAACTGAGTTGTGTTTTTGTTTTATTTGTCTTTTGCTTTCTTTAAGACAGGGTTTCTCTGTATAGCCCTGGCTGTCCTGGAACTCACTCTGTAGACCAGGCTGGCCTCTAACTCAGAGAACTGCCTGCCTCTGCCTCTCAAACGCTGGGATTAAAGGAGTGTGCACCACCACTGCCCAGCTTCTTAACTGAGTTTTTGAGGAGTAGGCCAGGATAATTAAATGGAAGGGAATAGATATTTTTTGTTTTGTTTTGTTTCTAAGACAGATAGATTGAGAGCTGTGGCCAACCCAGACTACACCGTAACCAGCAAAGGTAGACACACAAATGTTAATAGGATGAAACTAGATAATTAGAATCCTCTTGCTGGAAAAATTATAAAATGGATATCTATATATCTGAATCTATAATATCTATACCTCTATATCTCATCTATCAGGGGGGATTGAAAACTGCCCGTACAAAAATTGTGCAGAAGTGTGTTAATAGCAGCATATTATTCATAACACCAAAACATTGGATACAATCCTGATGTCAGCTAACTGAAAAAGAGATAAAATGTGTTTTCATATCAGGAGTATTCACACCATGATTATTCACACCATGTAATATTCACACCAACGTAGTATTCATACCATGAGTATTCACACAATGTATATTCACACCACGAGTATTCACACCATGTAGTAGTCACACCAAGGAGTATTCACATCATGTAGTATTCACACCATGTAGTATTAGCACACATTGCATTCACATGGTGCAGTATTTATTCCTCCAAGAAAGGAAGTGCTTATACATATTACAACATGCATGAACCCTGAAACATTACGCTAAGTGAAGAAAACAATCACAAGACTATATAGAAATCCATGTATGTGAGCTGACCAGAATAAGCAATCCACAGAGACAGAAAGCCACTTCCTGGGATTGGGGGAGGGGGGAGGTGGCCAACAGGTATGAGGGTTCTTTTAGGGTGATGAAAGCAAGCTAAAATTAGTAATGTTGGTTGCACAGCTCTGTAAATGTATAAGCCACCCTATGTACTTTGAGAGGGAAAGATCCCTCTCAAAGTATGTGAATTATACCTTGGTAAACTGTTAAGTTTTAAAAACACCCATAGTAGAAACACAGAAAAGCACTTGCCTAGCACGTGAAAGGCCCCGGTTCCACCTCCAGTACTTGAACTCCACACAAAACCCGAAGGTCTAATTATAGCATCATGAAGTCTGACTAATGACTTGTTTTGATCCAGAGAGTGTATACATACTCCCCTTTGCTTGGTCCAAACCTGCCGCCCCTGGGAACCCCAGCTCAGGGGCTGTCTAGGAAGTAGCCCTGGGCTCCCTGTCCCATGTGGGTCTCTCCTTTCTATATATCTATCAGCTGTTGTCTGCAGTGTTGCCTTTAGCACTGTGATTGAACAAGGGGCCTTGTGTTCTACTGCTGAGTATGCCTCCTACCCCGTTTTATGTCTGCTTTTTACATTTTTTTTTTTTTTTTTGAAAGAGAGCATCAGGGATCAGGCAGGCAGGGAGACTGATAGACAACTTGGTCTGTTGCCTACCTTGACCTCCATTTTCCGAGTCTGCATTAACCTCTACAACAGCTGGGACTACAGGTACCACCATATCCCGGCGGTGGCTGAGTCCTCACACAGGCCCTGTTGTGTGACTGTCTGGGGAGTTTAATTTCTATTCGCATCAGATAGAAAGGACAAAGAAAAGACTCTAGCTTGGTGAGCCAGTGAGTTTTTGGGGGTTGCTAAAATGGACTTGGACAACTATGGGCAGCCACATCATCAGTCTCTCATCAACAGTTATTAACCATTTATGTGTCTCTGGAGGGGAAGGGCCGTCTGAGCCTTCTTGGTGTTCTACCCCCTCACATGAGGGAGTGCTAACAGGAACAATTGTATGAACATCTGATGGGGCTGATCACAGCGACTGTAATTCAAGACAGTAATGATCAGATCTAGCCTGGAGGAAACAGTCTCACAATGGGCACCAGAAAGAAGGACGGGGAGCCGCCTTGGCCCAGTAATCTCTTCAAGCCTCAGTTTCCCCTTGTGTACAGTGACTGTGACAATTTCTACCCATCCTCTCTCGTAGGCTTGTGGGAAGATGGATGGATGGGTACAGCTTCTTCATCAGTGGGACAGCACTGCACGGTGCCATGATGTTGAGCACAGTGCAGTGGAATGTGCCTGCAATCCCAGCACTCAGGAGGTAGACACAGGATTAAACACACACACACACACACACACACACACACACACACACACACACACGTGCACGCGCGCGCTGTAGAAACAACAAAGTCAGCTCAAGACACCCGTGACCAAGTTCTCAGCACACGGAGATTTAATTGCTCCAGAGGAACAGAGGGCAGAGATAAGGGACAGAGATAGAAGATAGAGGAAGAGGGAGAAGGAAGAAGGGAGGGAGGGAGCACAGGAGAGAGAGAAGGGGGAGGGGTAGTGGGGGTGAGGATGGCTCTGGAGAGAGAGGAGACAGGCCTGGCAGTTTATAAAGGTACAAGGGAAAACCCTGTGTTAGGATGAGGTGTTTCATTTTAATTGGGCTTGTTAATTAGGTGAGCCAGAGGGGTCTTTTGATTGCTGGACTTCAGTACTTTGATAGCTGGACCTTAGCGGTCAGCCTCAGGAGGAGGAAGTGGACAAATAAGGGAATGGATCTTGGGGGCTAGCTTTAGGAATTCATTTTAACATTTTTTTTTTTTTTTTTTTTTTAGCAGGGCAGAGGGAATGGGGAGAAGGGCAAGGCCTGCCACGGCCATGTTTGCCACACTCAGGCTGGCTAAGGTCCCTTCACATACAAAACATAAGGAAAAGAAAACTTTTTTCTTAATGATAATAATATGTTATTATAATAACTTTTTCTTAGCAATAATAATGTATTCCTAAAACAAAAAGGGGGAAAGAAAGCCCGTGTGGAAATGGGAACAACGGGCTCCTGAAGCTGAGGTGAGCGGGAAGCTCAGTGGTTAGACCAGCGCTGTCTAGGAGCCTTTTCTGGAATGTTTGTTTAACAGGCACGCAGCAGAGGCCTGAAGATAGAACTCAGGGCAGAGCACCTGCTTGGGATGTGAGCCTCTGGGTTCCAGCTCTACACTGGGAGGAACCGTATATACATACATACACATACATGCATACATACACACACACATACATACACACATATACACACATACATATACACACATACATACATACACACATACATACATATATACATATACATACACATATACACATATACATACACACATACATACATATACACACATACACACACATACATACACCCATACATACATACACACACACAATACACACATACATACATACACACATACATACATATACACACACGTACATACATACACACACACACACATATATACATATGTACATACTTTCATCCATTAGACAAGAGTCACAGATGTAATTTCTCCTTTTCTCTCTGCCTCCCCTCCCTTCCTACTTTCCTTTTTTCCCCTCCACCTTCCCTTCCTTCCTTCTTTCCTTGAAACAGTCTTATGTAGACCAGGCTAGCCTTGAATCCTACGTAGCCAAGGATGACTGTGAGCTCTGACCCTGTTGCCTCTTTGTCACAAGTGCTGAGATTACAGAAGTGCCACACCAGCAGGGTGCATGAGATGACCAGGGTTTCATGCCTATGTGACAAGTACCTATCTCCAGCTACACACCCAGGCCCAATTTTATACTGCCTAATAGCCGTGTCAGGAAAAGCAAAAACAAGTAAGTAACAGTCTATTTAACTCAAAAATATCTAAAATGGCCTTCTGACATGTAGTTTCTAGTAACGTATTTTGCCCTTTGTCCCTTCTATGGCTTAAGACATCTCGTGTGTTGTATGTATCTCAATTCAAATGCTACATTTTCAACAGCATGTAATATAGCCCAGCCAAAACACTCCGTTGCATTGAACGGGCCAAAACGTCTCTCCGTGCTTCCGTTTTAAAACCGGCTAGGTAAAAATAAAAACTCCGTTCCTCTGCCCTGTCCAACTGCGAACAGGCGGGCTGGACCACAAGCTAGAGGAGGTTCTGTGTCAGGTGTTTGCCCGAGGAGGGAAGAGCCTCCCACTTGGAACTCGCTGGGCAGTACGATTATGCCCAAGGGCCTTCCTGATCTACTGGTTTGGATTGTGGACAGTGATGATCACAACAAAATGCCTCAGGCCACAGTGGGTTACCTCGCTAAAGAGACATGAAATCTCAGCGTTGCAGAGTCTTATTTTAGGCCTCACCTAGCTCAGTCCCCGAGGGTCTCTGACGGTCACAAAGCCACTATTTATGTTGGGATTTTTGTCTGTCTGTTTAGGGGAAGACAGTGTTGGGGTATGGACCTCCTGTAGGCAAGCGCTCCACCACTGAGCTCAGTAGTTTCAAAACCTAAAAACCATCTATCCTTACTAAAGTCACAAGTGTCTGATTCTGGTCTTCTAGCCTAAGGACAGAGCAGCTCGCCCTGACAATGCCAGATGGCAGTGTCGGATCCGGCGTCCAGGAGTCCTCCCGCATTTCTGAGCACAATCTGGCAGTGCACAGCTGCCCTGGCGACAGGGCTGAGCTGGCAGCAGCTCGCTGCATCCCACGCTCTGCTCGACTGTGGTCCGCAGACAAAACAAACACCGCGGAAGTGCAGAGATAAGGATGCTGAGGCCAAAAGTAGCTGAGGACTTCCGGTCCAAAACCAGTGGTTGACCACGTGTGTGGGGGGGGGTTAGGGTGGGGTGGGGGGAACCCGAGGCAGACGGGTTGGTGGTCACGCACCTGGGCCTGCCCAAAGCAGGGGTGGGGCATTGAGGCTGCGCAGACATTCCCACATTTTGCACCTCAGGTTGAGACCTTGGTGGAATGTGTCAAGAATGGGAGACAAGCTTTCACTCTTAAAATGCCTTAATTATACGGTGTGTGTACCTCATAGACGTGCATATGAAAGCCAATAAACGCGATAGAAATTTAACACACAGAAACCCACTAGCCAGCTCGACCATATGTCTTATCTTTCCCATCCTCCATCTCATTTGCCTCATTCCACTACTGCGTGTATGTGTGTGTGTGTGTGTGTCTTTCAGGCAGAGGACCACTTTGAGGAGTCAATTCTTAGCTGCTACCTTTACGTGGGCTCTGGACTCCACCTCTGGTGCTTAGGTTTGTATGGGAAGCTCTTGTACAGTGTGAGCCATTTCACCTGTCATTGAATGTTTCTGTTTTCAGTGCCAAAGTAGTGCTGAGAATGGAAATAATCCAAACGTCCAATAGCTGGCAAAGAAAAGAACAAAATGTGCTGTATCTATGTACTGGGATATTATTTGATAATCAAAAAAGAATAAACAGATACATACAGAAAACAAAAGACTGCTGGACATGGTGACTCATGTCTGTAATTCCAGCATTTGGTGGAGGCAAAGCCAGGAAGGACTGGGGGGAGGATTGCCACAATCTGAGGTCTCCTTGGCCTAAAGAGTGAGACAGTATCTCAAAAACAAAACACAGCAAGCCAGGTGTGGTGGCACACATCTTTAGTCTCAGCATTCTGGAGGCAGAGACAGGTGGATCTCTGATTACAAAGCCAGCATGGTTTACACAGTGAGTTTCAGGGCAACCAGGGCTACTTAGAAAAACCATAAACAAACGTGGCCACTTTGGCATGCTAGGGATTAAGTCCGATAGTAGAGTTCTTGTCTAGGGTATGTAGTGCCCAGTTCTCTGGGCTCTGATCCCCAGCAACTGCTTCCCCCCACCCCCATAGCTCCTAAGGTGGGGGTGGGGCAGACAGACTGCTGGATTGCTACATTTAATGTATTTATAGCCAGGCGTGGTAGCTGAGGCAGGAGAATCAAGAGTTTAAGGTTGTCTGCCTTGTACATGCCTTTATTGCTAACACTCGGGAGGCAGAGGCAGGTGGATTTCTGTTGAGTTCAAGACCAGCCTGTTCTACTTATTGAGCTCCAAGCTAACTGAAACTAGATTTTTTTTTTTTTTTTTTTTTTTGAGACAGGATTTCTCTGTGTAGCCCTGGCTGTCCTGGAACTCACTTTGTAGATCAGGCTGGCCTCGAACTCAGAAATCCGCCTGCCTCTGCCTCCCAAGTGCTGGGATTAAAGGCGTGCGCCACCACACCCAGCCTGAAGCTACATGTAATGAAGTTAATTTATTTAAAAAGGCAAAAGAAACTAGCGGGAATATTTAAGACTAGGAAGCACTAAGCTTCATAAACCTGACAGGATGTTTAACCTTAGTGGCAACAAGAGAATAGATATCCCCTAATCTGGCAAAAAGAAAACTAGACCCTCACCCGCTGGAGAGGGAATCGCAGGAATTAAGGGCAGGCTAATTATGTGGACAGACAGGATATGGAGACAATGGATACAAAGTGTTTTTTTTTCCAAAGGCCAAGGCAATGAGAGGAAGGGGCAGGCCTCAGAGTCTCTCAGCTGAGCCTAACCGTGCAGAGGCTTTGTGAGGAGAAAAAGGAGGGAGGCTGCGCAGGCAGGAGCTGGGCTAGCAGTGGTCCTGAAGGGTCGTTCACTCTCCTGCCAATCATGTGACTTGTGTTAGTTAATGACACATGAAATGCTATTTGCTATGGAACTAGAAACTCGGGAGGGTGTTACAAAGACATTCTGGATTGCATGAATCTAAAGAAAGACTTAGGCTTCGTTCATGCCTGAACAGCACAAGAGAGGTTGAGGCAGGAGGATCACAAATTCAAGGCTAACTTGAGCTAGAAACTTCCTCTGTAGACCAGGCTGGCCTCAGACTCAGAGGTCCACCTGCCTCTGTGTTCCAAGCGCTGGGGTTAGCTGCATGTGCCACCACACCCAGGCAGTCTTCATTGGTTTTCAAGGATGCCATCCAACATAACGGATTTGGATTTCACCAGATCACGTACCTCCTCCTCCCTCTCCCCTTCCCACTGCCCTCCTTGGGGGTCTGCGTCCTCCCTTTCCTACCCCCTCCACTTTCACACGGACTCCACTACCTTCCCACTACCTTAAGGTCATTCTTCCACTCTCATGGTCCCCTTCTAGTTTCATCACACTCCACCCCTACCCTCCCACCCCTACCCCCACCCACCCCTAGCCCTACCCCCAACTCCCCACTCCTACCTCCCAGTCCCCAACCTCTCAGCCCTCCCCTCCCCCAACACCTACCCTTACCCTTACCCACACACACCCACCTTTATGCCCACACCTACACCCCAACCCCTCACACCTACCTCCCAGCCTCCAACCTCCCACCCCTAACCTCTCCCACCCCACCCCTACCCCCACCCCCACACATCCACCCCTACCCCCACCCCTCAACCCTTCACCCCTACCCTCCACCCCCACCCCCCCACCCCTACCCTCACACTCCCTACCCCCAACCCACCCCATCCCTATTGCCACCCTTACCCCATCCCCCAACCCACACACCCCACACACCCCTACCTTCTACCCCTCCCCCCAACACTATGTGAATTCTTTCTCATTTTTGTTTTTGTTTTACTGGGGATCAAAAGTCCCAGGGCCTAATGCATGCTGGGCAAATGCTCTACCACACACCAGGGCGCCCCCATGCCTGGGATTAGCCAGCACAAATGGAGCTCAATGGTATTTTGTGGACTTTTTGTGTCATTTTGCTTTGTTTTGACATTCTCTTGTCTTATTGGTCTTTTCCTTGTTTTGATTTTTGTTTACATGGAGTGTGTGTGTGTGTGTGTGTGTGTGTGTGTGTATCTTGAGAGGAAGAACATAAAGTTGGGTGGAGAGGATCTGGGAGGAATTAGGGGAGGAGAAAACACAAAAGATATTGTATGAAAAAATGTTCTTCAATAAAGAAATCCGCAGGGGAGAAATAATTAGATTTCGTAATGTTGGGGCGCGTGGAGAAGAAAAGCCTTGGCAAGCACTGCTCTTTCCCGTGATGTTTCCCGTGACTCTGCTACCCTGCTCATGCCTGAACATGGACAAGGACGGGAAATGGCGTGGCTCGCAGCCTCAGCACCTCCCATGATGTCTTGCTCTCTGTGATGTTTAGCAGCATACAGTAGTTCATACATTCTTCCCACAACAGAAACTCCTGCTGGGTCTCTTCTCCCTGTGAAATGGGTTCCCAACCTCCAACATGCCTCCTCCCTCAGACTGAGCTGTGCACCACTGAGGAGGACCCAAGGGCTGGCTGGCTGGCTGGCTGGCTGGCGTGCGTGCGTGCGTGCGTGCGTGCGTGCGTGCGTGCGTGCGTGCGTGCGTGCGTGCGTGCGTGTGTGTGTGTAGAGAGTACCTGAGCCGGCTATGTAGATAGCGTTGGAGCGGTTGGAATCATTGTTGTCCAGGCAGCCTGGTCTCCCTGTGACAACCTGGAGTTGGTGAAAAACTTTGTCTCTTTCATGTGAAGAATCACTAGTTTGGCTTGCAGCTGTTGAGCAGAGGTAAAGCTCTTGCCTGGGTTAAATTCTCAGCACTACAAAGATGCAAACATCACTCATCTGCTCACAACACAAAAACCATTAGCTTTCTCCTCCTCCTCCTCTTCTATTATTATTATCATTATTATTATTAATTCGTGATGAGCCTTTTGGGGTGCCACTTGGCAGGAATCTGACATTGGCCATGACAAAGAAGTAAGGCCAGGCAGGGACCTGACATTGGCCAAGGACAAGGAAGTAATAATCTGATTTTAGGGTAGAACAAAGTGGGCTCAGATATCTTGATCATCCTTAGAAACAGCATCACTGGAGTGATCATGGGGCTTTGTGTTTATTGTCTTGCTTGTCCCTTGACTATTGTCCTTTTAGTTCCTTATTGTATTGCTTGCCCTAAATACTTGCATGAAATTAAAATGGTATAAAAGTGAATTGGGAAAAATTAAACCTGCCTTCAGTCTCAGAATTGACTGGGGTAATGCTACAATGATATCTAAATTTTATTTTTTCTTTTTAATCATCACTCCTGAACTGGAGAACCTGTTGACTGACTGAGTGGGCTTGGTTTATTATTATTATTATTTGTATTGATTTCTTTCAGTACTACAGATAAGGCTCAGGAGCCCAGTTACAATACTAAGCCAAAGCAATCTTTTTTTTTCTTCTTCTTCTTCTCATTGTTTCCTTTCTTTATGCTGTTTTCTGGGAGGTTGCATTATAGGCATAGGCTGGCCTAGAACCCAAGATTCTTCGGCCTCAGCCTCCAGAGTCCTGGGATTTAGGTACTGATACACGGGCAGTATACCACCATGCCTGGCTCTAACTCTGCCTCATTGTTTTGAGATAGAGGCTCAGGTAGCCCAGGCTAGCCTGGGCTTGTGTGTGTGGGACTCAACATGCTCTTGTTTCTTCTTCCCATCTGAACTGATGTATGTGCCCCAGGCCTGCCTCCTGAGCATTCCCTGCAGTTTTAGGTCAAACATAAACTTAATAAGTAAGACATTAGCTAGGCATGGTGGCGCACGCCTTTAATCCCAGCACTCGGGAGGCAGAGGCAGGCGGATTTCTGAGTTTGAGGCCAGCCTGGTCTACAGAGTGAGATCCAGGACAGCCAGGGCTATACAGAGAAACCCTGTCTCAAAAAAACCAAAAAAAAAAAAAAAAAAAAAAAGTAAGACATTGCTTTTTAAAAAATTGTTGAGTTAGTGTTTAATAGGTAGAGTTTTAGTGTCTTAGAGATGAATGTGTTTCTTCTCCTCCTCCTTCCTTCCTCCTCCTCCTCCTCTTCTTCTTTCTCTTCCTCCTCCCCCTCCTTCTCCTTCTTGGAGTCACTATGTAGCTCTGGCTGTCCTGGAACTTATTACATAGACCAGGCTGGCCTTGAACTCACACGATCCCCTTGCCTCCCAAGTGCTAGGATTAAAGGGTCCACCACCACACCACACCCAGCAAGAATGTATTTCTTACTGTACGTCTAAGAATGCACAAGAAGGCTTAGCAGGTAGAAGCAATTGTCACCAAGTCTGACAGCCTGAAAACAATCTTTGGCTACCCCATGGAAGGTGAGAACCAAAGCCTACACGATGTCTTCTGAACCCCGAGTATCCTCACTATAATAATATTTTTAAAAAGCAATTAAAAATAGTTAAGAGGCGGGGCATGGTGGCGCACGCCTTTAATCCCAGCACTCGGGAGGCAGAGGCAGGCGGATTTCTGAGTTTGAGGCCAGCCTGGTCTACAGAGTGAGTTCCAGGACAGCCAGGGCTATACAGAGAAACCCTGTCTTGAAAAGCCAAAAAACCAACCAACCAACCAAACAAACAAAAAACAAAAATAGTAAAGAGATTGAGTGTAGGCTCACATCTATAATACTAACATTCAAGAAGCTGAGGCAGAAGGACTGCCATATGCTCGAGGCCGTGCTGGCTCACATACACAGCTCCTTAAAATAAATAATTTGAAAGTTGATGTACTGCTGAAAAGCCTTGGGGCAGTGGGCCCAACCCTGTCTCCAGCACACCCTGTCCAGTCCATGCACCCCCAGGCAGCAGGAAAGGGGAACTGGTCATCTTCTAGCCCAGAAGGCAGCCTGGCTCTGCCATAGCTGTGGATAGCGGCAATGCATCTTGGCCGCTCGGGCCAGGAACATGTGAGTAAGTTCTGACTCACATCTGTCCTTTCCTGGTTGCCTCATCTGGCCTGGCCTTCATTAGACCCTCCCACTCGTTCATTTACTCCTTCCTTGGCTCGGTTCCATCAAGATCCAGAAAAACAGCTCAGGGCCTGTGCTCCTGTTTGGTGACACAGTGGGGACAGCACTGAGCGAGAGCCTGGCTTCACCTGCACAGACCCGTGGGGGATGTCCTGACGTGGAACCCCAAGAGGAGTTGAAAGCCATCAGTTGTGGCCTAGGGGGCACAGAGGCACTGAGTGCCCAGCAGGAAGGGGCCAGGAAGGGACAGGCAAGGTGGAAAGAAAGGCAGCCTGAGCTGCTCGGGTGAAGAGAGTGAAGGACGTTCTACCTCCAGGCATCAGAGTAGGGAGAGCAGGGGACCAGCATGTGCAGAGCTCCAGAGATCAGAGGCCATGGCCCAGTAGAGCCATGAGCTCGAGGCTGTTCCGTGGGTGGCTGTCTAGACAGTCCACGTTGAAGGGAGGCAGAGGAATGCCTCTCACGGAAGGAACACGTTCAAACCGGCTCAGGTGAGGGGCAAGAGTGGGGAGGCGTGGTTAAGGAGCGGGCACTGCTTAGTCCCCAAGGGCTGGGCTTTGCTGTGAAGATGGTTCTCGGTGTTGTATCTCATCCTGCAGCTGCAGGCAGGCAGACCCCTGTGCTCTGGTCTCCCTCCCCCAGCCACTAGGACCCTTTGACCTTCTTCTGTCCCCTGCATGCTGATGGGTCAGGGATCCATCCCAGAGAACTCACCAGAAGGCATTCAGCCCCTCCCCAAGAGCCCAGGAAGTGGCTCCCAGGGCCTTCTTCAAAGCTGGGCCTGTGTCAGTCAGGACCTAGCCTTCTCCTCTACTTGCCACTATTGGCGACCTCTACCCAGGATGCACTGCTGCTGGGATGTGGAGGTGCAACTTGACTAGGCTGTGTCTCCCTAGTGCTCCATGCAGTTCCACTAATTCCAACCTCCTAACCTTGCAAGTTAGGTACCACTTAACTCCCACTTTGCAGGTGAGAAAGCTGAGGCACAGGTGTTAGTTGAATGTGATCATCCAGGGGTGGAGCCCAACATGGCGGGACAGGGTCTCCAAGAACAGTGATGGTGTCTGATCTTTCCCCTTCCCACAGACTGTGAGGACTTCCGTGGTTTACAGGAGAAGACAGTGCTCAGGAGCGCACTGGTTTTGTTGTGTTTTGTTGTGCAGCATAGGTTGGTCTCAGCAGCTACCTTCCTGCCTGGGGTTGCGGGTAGGCGCCCATGTCCAGCCAAGTTCTTTACTCTTTGGACTCTTGGTACTGTTTAATCGCAAATCTTAAACCTATTTCTTATGGCTTTGCCTCTAGGAAGTCAAAGTCCCCCCTGTCGCTGTTCTTATGTGAACAGGGACCGGATGACACCCCTCTACACTGGCCCTGTGTGAGGTCTCCTTCCTACCCACCACCTCCCCTGCACACAGTGTATATAACGTCCTGGCAGGGATGAAGATTTTCTGAAGAGATGCCCCGTGTCCTTCCCTAGGCTGCCATGTACTGAGACACTGGTCCCCAATGAACAAGAATCCCCCAGACAGGCTGAAGCCTGGTGCCACCCACAGGGAGGGACTTGCCTCTTCACAAGATTTCACACAGTTCTGTCTGAAGGCCTTGCAGGAGAGACTGGAGGAGCCACACTGAATAAATCTGTTTTTAATTATTTACCACCCCCCCACCAAGTATGCACTCATGTGTGCACACAAGTGTGTGTGTTCTCACATATGTGCATGTTATGTGGAATGTGCATGTGTGTGTTACATGGTATGTGCATGTGGGGTGTATGTGTGTGTGTGTCTGTTGCGGTGTGTGTGCAAGTGGAGGCCAGAGGTCAGCAGCAGGCGTCACCCCTCAGTGGTTTTTCGTCTGAAGGTCACTGATCCTCCTGTCTCTGCCTCTGGTGATGGAATTTACAAGTGAGCCACAGCTGTGCCTGGCTGGCTTGCTTGCTTTCATTTACTCTCCTTCCCTTCCTCTCTCCTTCCCCCCTCCTTCCCTCCCTCCCTCTATTCTTTCATTTTCTTTTCTTTGTTTTTTGGGGACAGTCTCTCTATGTAGTCCTGGAGCTTGCTGTGTAGAACAGGCTGGTCTTGAACTCACAGAGATCCTTTTGCCTCTGTCTCCTGAGTTCTTTCTTTCTTTCTTTCTTTCTTTCTTTCTTTCTTTCTTTCTTTCTTTCTTTCTTTCTTTCCTTCCTTCCTTCCTTCCTTCCTTCCTTCCTTCCTTCCTTCCTTCCTTTCTCTTCCTTCCTTCCTTCCTTCCTTCCTTCATTCCTCTCTCTCTCTCTCTCTCTCTCTCTCTCTCTCTCTTTCTTTCTTTTAATGTGGCTCTTGGGGCTCAAGCTCAGGTGCCCATGCTTGAGGGCATGCATTTGACTGACTGGGTTAGCTCCCGAGCCCCACGCTTGGCTCTTATTGGCTTCTTGATGAGGTTGCTGAGCTTAGGTTAGCAGCGCTGTCAAAGTGCAAGCGTTTGCCCTAACAACTCCGGGAACATCAGCTCCTGGCAAGGTCTTCCTCTGTACCCTTCTTGAGTCTGTCCTCTGTCTGTGCCCACTGACCGTGGCTCTCTGCCTTGCAGACCCTCCTTGCCTCTCCAATCCATTTCTAGAGTGCTGTGAGGTTTGCTAAAATCCCATCTGATTTCAGGATCTCTTTCCCCAAAAGCCTCTTTACTTGTTTGTGGTCACCTCAGGGGACTCAGAAGCCACACTTCTCAGAGCCAAGTACAAAGTCCTTCCTGATGTGGCCCCTGTCTCCTCCATGTCACCAGGTCTGGTTCCATTCCATATGGACCTGAGAGTGTGCTTCTCATAGGCCAGCTGACTCTGATAGCTCCTTCCTGAGTCAGCAAGGGAGGTGGCGGAATGCTGACACGCCCTCCCCTACCCCCACAATCTTTTGAGACAGGATTCCAGGAACTAGCCTGAAATCGCCTCTGCTTCTCTTTTCCTAGGGCCGGAATGGCAGACTGTTATTTGTGGCTTAGCTCACCTTTCCTATCACAATAGTTTTTATTCTAAATAGCTATTCTAATTTTTTTGTACTTAAAATATATTTCTTTCCTAAAATGGTGATGAGAATAAATGAGGTATTAGAAAAAAAAAATTCCTGAGCGGGCCGTGGTGGCGCACGCCTTTAATCCCAGCACTCGGGAGGCAGAGGCAGGCGGATTTCTGAGTTCGAGGCCCCAATTCCCTTGGGGCTGGGGAGATGGCTCCAAGGGCAGCAAACCTGAGGACCTAAGTTCAAATCCCAGAGCCTACATAAAAGCTGAGCGCAGAGGAGCTGAGCGCAGAGCCTCTGTGATCCCATCGCTTCTACAGGGGAGCTGAGAGGCAGCAATGGGAGAATCCCCAGGAGGGTCAGCCATACACACACTGTGGCAAAGCAACAAAGACGGCCTGTCTCACACTAGATGGAAGGCAAGAATGGCCTCTCTGCTTTTTGTCTCTATCTCTGTCTGTGATAGAGGCTGACAGCTGAGCCTAGCTGGAGCCAGGGCTCCAGGCTTAGAACCCTGATTGCACCATGATGGGCCAGTAGAGGCTCTTTCTTCCCCGTGGGGGAGGTGGTTGTTCTCAGTTCACCTGGAAGCATTGCTCTGTTCTAAAAAGCACCTCTAGAGGACGCTTTTGTGCAGGTGCCAGGCAAAAGTCCCAAGGCAAGGGGACAGTTGCAGCAACTACGATGGCTGGGCAAGAGACCAGGCCATGGCGTGCTCCTGGGGAGGCAGGTGGCAGGTGTATAAAGAGGGCAAAGGTCTGAGGGTTCCTGTGCCAGCCCCTTGGAAAGAGCAGGAAGGATGGAGGACCCCACAGGGGTGGCGAGGCCTAAGACAGATTTGCTTGGGGTAATTCCCTCAGCTTCTCACACTGCCTATGGCTTCCTTGGTAAGGGAGAGTCTGGGTCAAGGTACCTTCAGATGAAAGATTCTCTCTGATAGCGGTACTTGAGGCAATGGTTAAGAGGAGGAGGAAGGATGGTGGTGGGAGGGAGAGAACATGGCGAGGTCAAATCTTGGACTCAGGACAACAGGCCTTGGAGGGTCGACAGTGTGGCCACTGGAGGTGGGACCTGGCCCAGCCTCTCACTGCTACCTCATCACCTTCTGCTCTTCTAGACGTAGCTACAATCATGGTCAGGGAGGAGGTTGAGACAGAGCTCTGTCTGGGAATTACTGACTGGACTCCAGCCCACAGCCTGCAGGGGGACACAGCCCCAGGTCATGCTTGGTTCCACTCAAACAGGTCACCGAGTACCCCATGGTGTCCCCAGTGTACTGGCTAGTTTTGTGTCAACTCGACACAGGCTGGAGTTATCACAGAGAAAGGAAGTTCAGTTGGGGAAGTGCCTCCAGGAGATCCAGCTCTAAGGCATTTTTTCAATTAGTGATCAAGGGGGTAGGTCCCCATGTGGGTGGTGCCATCTCTGGGCTGGTAGTCTTCGTTCTATAAGAGAGCAGGCTGAGCAAGCCAGTAAGGAACATCCCTCCATGGCCTCTGCATCAGCTCCTGATTCCTGACCTGCTTGAGTTCCAGTCCCGACTTCCTTTACTGATGAACAGCAATGTGGAAGAGTAAGCTGAATAAACTTTTTCCTCCCCAACTTGCTTTTTGGTGATGATGTTTGTGCAGGAATAGAAACCCTAAGACACCCTGGGATGCAGAACTTGGCTGAGAACCAGGCCCTGCCCCGACAGCATCAGGGGCTTCAGGGACCAAGGTGGGAACTCCCAGAGGCTTTGGACAAAGTGCAGGAGTCCCTGCCCTGAGGTTTATGGTTGGTAGGTGTAGATGATCAGAAGGCTGGGACCAGCATCTCCTCCTTCCTACACGTGCTGACACTGTTGGAGGGTGTGACACCTCTGCACTCAGGGCTTTCTGCCTGGCTCCAGCTTCTGTGTTGCCTTTGCTGTTCTCACTGCAGGCCCTCAGTGCTTGATGCCTGCCTGGCTGGCTGGCTAGGGAAGGAAGCAGGGAGATGGGGGACCTGACTTGGGCACAAACCTCTCACTTCTTTCTTGGAGGGAAGGCTGCAGAGTGGGTGGTATCAGGCTGGCTGAGGCCCAGGGCTTCCTGTTAGCCCCATTACTAGCCACAGGAATGCCCGGGCTGGGTTACAGGGAGTCTGGCTAGGGCCCTGCCAATCACAGCCAATGTGGTTAGACACAGCTACACTTAATGGGTCTATGGTGATTGCCCTGGTGCCCTGCACATTGCAGTTGTGGGGAACCCAGTGTCTTAGTCAGGGTTTCTATTCCTGCACAAACATCACGACCAAGAAGCAAGTTGGAAAGGAAAGGGTTTATTCAGCTTACACTTCCATACTGCTGTTCATCACCAAGGAAGTCAGGACTGGAACTCAAGCAGGTCAGGAAGCAGGAGCTGATGCAGAGGCCATGGAGGGATGTTACTTACTGGCTTGCTTCCCCTGGCTTGCTCTTATAGAACCAAGACTACCAGCCCAGAGATGGTCCCACCCACAAGGGGCCTTTCCCCCTTGATCACTAATTGAGAAAATGCCCTACAGTTGTATCTCATGGAGACATTTCCTCAACTGAAGCTCCTTTCTCTGTGATAACTCCAGCTGTGTCAAGTTGACACAAAACTAGCCAGTACACCCAGGCACACAGTTTGTACCTTCAACCTCTGCTCTCTGATGAGCTGTTTATATGCCTGTCTCCCATCTCTGCATACTCAGCTAAGTTCTCCATCTAGGAGTGGCAGAGGGCAGGGCAGCAGGCAGATAGCCTCACACATGCCTGGCACACATCTCTCCTCAGCCCTTCCTGGGAATTCCCTTCCCCAGGCTCCTCACAGCCACAGTCCTACAGTCTCCTCAGACAGCCTTCCTTAGCGCTGGCCTTGGGACAGCCACCTCTGCTCTCTGGCTCCTGCTTTATAACCTTCTCGTGCTTGCTGTGTTGATGCGTGACACCTACGATTCATCCGATTAGGTTGGTGTGTAGACGTCCATCTGCCCACGCATGAATGTGTGTATATATGGCATTTGAAGTTTCCGTTCTGATCTTTGTTCTGTCCCACATCACTGGAGTTACATGGAAGCAGGGCCCTGTCTTACTGTCTTCTTTTCAGGGCCTAGAACAAAGCCTGGCACACAGCAGGTGCCCAGTGAACCCATTCCTGAAGGGAGGAAGAAGGGAGGAGAGGGGGAGGAGAACAGGAAGGAAAGAGTAGAGTGATCCCTGAAAGCATGGTCTCCCAGTGCTGTCACACTGAGGGACAGGAGTTAGACAGACTCCTCGGTAGGCAGTTAGAGAGAGGGGACATGTTTGGTAATAAAGATGGTGACCTGCCAAGGTGGCCAGCTTCTTCCTCACCCTCCAGACCCGAGACAAAAACCTGACAGCTTAAAACAAAGGCCCTGTGGGCATCTTCTCCCACCACCGGCCAACTGCTGATGGATTGGCCCAACAAGTTCAAGATGTGTTTACACAACAACTGTGGGCCAATCGGCAACCCTGTCTGTGTTCTGAACTGGCCAATCCTAACTTAGAGGAGGAACCCCAGCCCTGGAGAGGAGACTGGATTTTCTGGTTTCCAGAGTCTCTTCTCTGTTTGAAGCTCTTTTTCTCTGGGTGTTTGCTGTGTGTGCACGTGTTTCCACGGTCCCAATAAATCAAAAGAAAAAGCCTCAACCGCGGATGCTGACTGTCTGCTCCTGTTTTCGGAGTTCGAGATCTTCCCTGCCTTCTGGTTCTTTAACCGTCAGAGGAGCTGAACCTGATCAAGAGCCCTAGTTGGTAGATAACACCACCACTTCCTGCTCAAGGCTGGTTCCCCACAGGCCCTAGCCAGCGCGTGTCCTGCTCCTTCAGGGCCCAGCAGAGGAAAACCTCTGCCTGACGGCACACCTCGCCTGGTCTCCACATTTGAGTTCTGTAATTACAGTGTGCTGTTTGTCTAAGTCTTATTTTTCTCAGAATGGACCAACCTTGGGATCAACCATGGATGGGCAACAACTCAGTCTTTGATGTCCCGTGTCCCCTGCCCTTAGTGTTCCTGAGGTCTCAGGTGGCTGTCTTTACTGCTGGCTCTGGAAGCACTGTGGCTGGTGTCTTGCCTGGCTGCTGCTCTTGCCCCCATGGTGGGTTGTTCCAGTAGATGCTCTGATCCTTCCTGGGTCTCTGCTGTCTTGGTCACCTTCAGTGACCATGTATCTGGAAGATAAGCTTTTCTTCCATAGTGATTCATGGTTCTATTTTCAACTTGATCACAGTAACCATTATGTATATCCACAACCTGAAGGGACCTGAGGATGCTGCTGCCTCAGTCTCAGGGTGGTGGACACAGGACCTGCTTGCTGCTGCTGGTGGCCGTGGCTGCTGAGCTGAGAGCTCTCCAGGGGATATTGTAGGGCAGGGCCCAGTTTTTGGAACTGATATAAATTTGTTTGGCTCAGGCATGTGGATTCTTGTATCGCTTTTCACATTCCTCTGGACTCTAAGGACTCCAGAAACACTTGGGAGCTACACCTACACTAGGCTTCCCTGGTGAAATGAACAAAAAACTAAAAACTTACCTTCAAAGTAAAACCAGGCTGGGTGGTGGTAGCACACAACTTTAATTCCAGCACCCAGGAGGCAGAGGCAGGCAGGTCTCTGAATTTGAAGACAGCCTGGTCTACAGAGAGTGTGTTCCAGGACAGCCAGGGTTATACAGAGAAAAGTCAATACCTCTCACAGATGCACGTGTGTACACGTGTGCACGTACACACACACAAACACACACACACAAGACCTGGTTACATTTGAGAAACGCTTAGGATCTATTCATGCTAAATTTCTAAGATAGAAATGTAACTAGGAATCCTGGTTTTCCCCTCAGCTTTCTGCACTGGGTAGCCCTGGGGAGAAAGAATGTGCCAGGTGGGAGTGGGTCTGCCTTAGGTCTGGCGTCCTGGTTATGAGGACAAAATTTATTCTGCTCGGTGCCTTTTTTTGCTCCTTAAGGCCTTTCGCTCAGAGACCCCCTCCCTGCATCGTGAGTGTGTGTGAGTGTATGTGTGGTCGTCATAACTCTAGTCTTTCCCATACTGCCACACTGGCGGTCAGGAAATGCACTGTGAAGCAGTCAGCTTGGAGACTTGAAGGAATGAGGTAGGGGATGATCCAACAAAGGACTCTCCCAACAGGAGCCTCCCCGGGTCTTGGAAGGCACTTTAAGACCAACACTTAAACAAGATTCCATCCTGCCAAAATCGGTCCCTCCTTTTCCTCCCAGGAGCCCAAATATACCCAGCAAACAATGAGAAATGGCTCAGCGCCATGTTTAGTTTATAAGCATGTATTTATTGCCTGCACCACCAAGGAAGCTGTTGCTTACCTTAAAAAGCCCATTAGCTTCTGCCAGACGAAAAGTTACCATAAGGTAATTCCGGTTTTTGGTTCTCTCTCAACCGTACACTAGACAGCATACCCACCCTCTAAGAAGGAGCCCCCGCCCCAATTCTGGCTTCTACCAGTGGGCAGCTCCCAGCATGCTGAGGTGTTCCAGGGACTGCCTTCACAGTCATGCTTTGCCTCACAAGGTAAAATACCCCATTTCTCTCCTCCTCTCCGTGAGTCTGGCCAGGCATCCAACAGGAAAGAACCTTTTGTTCCCAGCTTGTAGGAAGTCTGAGCTAGGCTCTTATCTATTCGTAGCATTTCCTGGATAGCGGGCCAGGATCTGCTAAGCTCCCAGCCTTGGTCTTGGCAACAGTCTTAAGTACAGACCTTGGCATACACCAGGTCTAGGACTTAAATGAGAAGTTGGAAGGACACAATTTACCCTTAGATTGGTGTCTCTGTCTCTCTCTCTCTCTCTCTCTCTGTGTGTGTGTGTGTGTGTGTGTGTGTGTGTGTGTGTGTATCCTGGAGTGGAAAAAATGGGAGGCAAACTGTATCAACAACAGTGTCTATGTGGTCAATGTGGCTGGTGTGCAGATGCGGAAGGGCAGGGTTATTCCCAGCCTTCCAGTAAAGTGTAAAGTGCCATCTCCGCCCACGAGGGCTGGAAGAGGTGACCCTGGGTTCCCGGAGCTGAGCTTGGGCCCAGGCCAGGCCTGACACCTAGCGGCCTCCTGGGTTTGGGCGTGGAGAGTAGCGAGCGAGAAGCTAGAGACCGGGAACCCGGGCGCCGAACCCGCGCCGCTAACCTTCCCCGCACGCCGGTCCCGAGCCAGTCCGGAGCCAGTCCCGAAGCTGCTGGAGTTCGGGTCCTGAGTGCGGGTCGGTGTAGCCGAGGTGCCCTACCGAGTGCCGGCGCCTGGCGGGACTTCCGGCGCAGGTGACCGTCGCCTCCTCGCGCGCGCTACCGCTTCCCCGCCGCCGCCCCGTCTCCATGGCGACGCCGTCGCGCCGAGGCTCGTGGAACCTGCCGAGCGTCCGGGGCGCGGCGCGTGGACGCGCGCAGGCCTGGCGGCGGCGGGACAAGGTAGGCGACGGGGAGGTGGGGAGCCGAGTTCCGCGCGGAGGGGCGGAGGGGACTGTGGCCAGGTGAGGCAGGGCTTCGAGCCGCCCTTCCGCGCGCACCTGCCCGCACCGACCCGGCGCTGCCCGGCTTGTCCCCTGACGCGGGTGTTGTGCTGCTGGCACCCGGCAAGGCAGCCGGGGGAGCGCGGGCCGCGTCTGCCCGAGTTAGAATGGGGACTGCTGGTGACTTGAATTCAAGTCCAGGGGCCTGCGGCTGTACTGTAGAACAAAGTGGGTGGGAGTGGACCAATCTGCATTCGCCACGACTGAGCTCCCACTGTCCCCGCGGCCGGTCCCTGCGCTCAGGTGCGGGCCTGGTGGATCCTCTTTCTCTTCTTCCGCATCCCACCGTCCTCGGGCAGGATAACTAGTTCCTATCCTGGCAGAACGCCTGGCTTCGTGCTTTGGCCTTGGAAGTGACTCAGGGGCGGAACTTCTCGGAGAGAGGGATCTGCTGCCGCCTCTGACTCCTGGAGTGGTAGCCAGGCCACCTCCCCCTTTCCGGTCACTTCTCTTCTTACCCTTACCACCTTTCCACAGGCGCTGCAGCACCACAAGTCACAGACACTTTTGGTTGCCCTTCCTTTTTTTGTCTTGGCAATTTTCTTTAAGAAAAGCCCCATCTCCGATACCTGAGTTCTGTCCGCTTCTTAACAAAACAAAAAGCAAAGTGTTCTCACCTCCCTTAGATACCTTGATTGCTCCTCAGCACTTGGATCTGGGAGGAAAATACTGGACTGCTCCAACCCCACCCCTTGTAGGAGGAGCTCCTGGAACCAGAAGTAGAGTTGCACACAGATGCCCTGCCCTGCCATTGTCCCTGGGTAGGCAGAGCCCAGGTTTCTTGAACTTACAGACATCTGAATGCTGGGATTAAAGGCCATGCCAGGCCTTGCGTTCCATTTTCTAATCGCCTCACAATTAATTAGAGTACAAGTGGGAATATGAAATTTCAGACATTAAAATTACCACCTAGGTCACTTGTGGTGACAAGAGGCTGTGTTCCTAGAATGTGGGAGCCTGATGCAGGGAGACTGAACGTTTAAAGCCAGCAGACCTACAGAGGGAGATCTTGGTCTAACGCCCCCTCCCCCGCAACAAGAACTAAAGGCAGACTGTTTGACAGTCTTCCTCGCTCTAGAAGTTTGTACTCTATAGGGGGAATGAATGGGTTGGTGGTGGGGCAGGAGGGATCTGGTCATCTTCATGGGTCCGTTGACGTCACTATGACGTTTAGGAGATGTTATTTTTGTTCAACTGCTGTTTGCTTAGGTCCTAGCTAGGTGGCAGGCACTGTGCTAAGCACTTGTGCATATTTTTTTTTTCCATTTAAGTTGTCCGAAGTCCAATGAGGTAGGTCTTAAGGTCCCCACTCCACCCCGCTCTCCTCCTCCCCGACCCCACAGTTGAGGAGGCCAGCTTGGAGAATGGACAAGGCCTCCCTGATGGCACACAGTAGGAAACAGTGGAACACACAAATGCTCCCATGCCTTAGGTGGTTGGCATTCATGGGAGCCCTTCCTCCATAAAAATAAATAATGATATTTTTCAAATTTCCCTGGTGTAAAGACAACATACAGACTGGATTAAAAACATAAACCATTTCAACCCCTAAAGTTCAGCTCTTCCATTCTGAAATGAAGCAGGCTCTTTTATTTTTAACTCTTGGCAAGTTCTGGTGCAGAGGCACACCTGATGCTGACCCTCCTTCCTTCCTGGCGCATCCTGGGTGCCCCGTGCTACCGCTCAGCTTCTTTTTGCCTTTTGTCTCATCGTGTCTTAGGATCTTACCCATCAAGGAAAGCTCTAGTCCCTTCCCCCACTGCAGTCTTTCCTAACTCAGTTAAAGCCTGCTGCTGATGGGGAGGGCTGTGGCCAAGCCAGGTTTGCTGCTTCCCTGTGCTCTGCTCTGCCTCCTGGGCTGTTCAGCATGTGCATCTGGTACCAGTAATGAGGTTAGGCCTGGTTGCCTTTTAATAAAACACAGTGGGCTTGGAGAAGGAGCGTGGTGCTCTGCACAGGTCGAGCCCCGAGGGTAGCCATGTCCCCGTGTGATTACATTAAGTGGGAGCCAGTCTGCAGGTGGCCTGTGGAGATTGGGGGTGTATCTGTTTGAACTGTCACAGCCCAGAGATCTGTCACCCCACCCTGAACTGAAAGGAAGGAGAGTAGCCATGTAAGGGGCCACACAAGCACCAGTTCCTTGCAAAGCTCTGAACTATAGTGCGATGTGTCAAGAGGCTGAGGCAGGGGGATATCTAGTTAGAAGCCAGCCTGGGTTACACTGTGAGATCATGTTTTGAGAGAAAGGAGAGGGAGGGAAAAGGAGAGAGAACACAGATCTGTGGGGGCAGAGGAAACCCAGGGTCAGGAGTGACCATTTCCAGCCTGAGGGGTGATGAGCTACTGTTGTGCTCTGGAAACACAGAGGCGAGAAGAGCCTACAGAGAGAGCAGAGCCAGGGGCTGCGATGCAAACACATGCTTACACGGGAGCAATCCACAAGTCCTCTAAAGCTCGCGGATACAGGCTTGCTATGGGTTGAGCAGCTCTGTCCAGAGCCTTGGGGGCATCCATGCCCCCCTCCTGCCTCTTACATCACCTTGTAGCCTTACCTTCAAAGGGTGTATTTCCTGAGGCCAGTCTGGCTCACTCTGTCCCCAGGCTGGCGTCCTCGCTTGTCTGGGTGTCCTACCTGAGAGTAGATGGGAAATGAAGATGCTGCCTCTCCCTCCCTCCCCTGGAACCTTTTTCTCCAGAGAGCTGCAGGCAGCCCCTGTGCCTGGCGCTCGGGCAGTGCTGGGGATGAGCAGGGGCCAGGGAGATTCTCCTATTTATCTGGGGCCACTAAAGCTTTGACTGGCTTAAGTGTTTGGAACGTGTGACAGTGCCACCTTAGTTACTGGGCATTAGGAAGTTCAGAGTCACACTGCTAGCAGGAGACTCAGAGGAGAGAGCCCAAAGGTGCCCATCTCCTGTTCTGGTGGGGAGGGCCATGCAGGGATGGCTTGGGTTTTTATTGTCCACTCCCTACCCCCCACCTTTGGCAGAGCTGGAGACTGAATTTAGGCCTTGAGTATGCCTGGCAAGTGCTCTGCCCTCTATGGCCCTTGTTGTAACATCAGCTACTATTAATATTTGTCTGAAAGCCCCTGCCGGCAGGGCCCACATCTTTTCTGTGGAGTTCTAGCATTTAACATTGCCCGCTATAAGGAGCAGCAGCCAGAGTAGCAGCTATTTGCTGATGGTAACTTTGGGCATGTCCTTTAGTTACTGTCTTTGAGCCCTAACTTTAGTTATTGTCTCTGTGCCCTAATTTTCCCATCAGTCACATTAGGGTAGCACGCTTGTTATGCCCACAGTATTGTTGAGGGTTAAACAGAGAGGGTACAAAGTGCTTGGTTCAGGGTGTGGGGTTCACTGGCTGTTGGGTCTCCACCCTGCTGGTGCATACGAGCCCGTCTCACTCACTCTGGGGTGGGTGCAGGGAGCACTTAGACATTTGCTTCATAGGGAATTCCAGAAGGAATTTTCAGTGGGATGGTAAAGCCATCCTCTCACTCACTCCCTTGTGAAGAGACTTTCTCTAGGGTTTCTGCCCATTTCGAGAGAAGACTGACTGGGACAGAAAAAGCAGGCCGTGGCTGGTCAAGTGCCTGACCCCTGCATCCCAGACCTGCCCTTTGTATTCCAGGAGGTCTGAAGAAGGCTGCTCTTGCTCTTCTTTCTGATGGGGAGCTAATCAGATTCTGTCGTGCTTCGGGCTCTAAAGAGATGAATCCAATAAGGGAGGAGTGACCTGGAGAGGAGGAGGAGGCAGGACAGAAGACTACAGGGGCACAGCATTCTTTCTCTGTTGGATACCCGAGAGTCTCGGAGAAGGGTGAAGTGACCTTCTTGCCTTTAAGGAGCAGGGCAGGAGACATTTCCCTCGAGAGCATCGTGGGACTAATCTAGAGCAGAACCCAAGAGGGTAAGGAAGTTTTGGGGGAGCCTTGAGGACAGAGGAGGGGGTGGAGCTGCACTTGGGGACAAAGTAGTGAGCAAGGTGCCATTGCCCTGGGGTGAATCTGGGAGGCAGTGTAGGCGGCAGGGAGCAGAGGAGGAGGCTGGGCAACACTAGGAGGACCGCAATAACAGCAGGTGTGTTGTTACTGCAGGGGCGGTGAAGCCCCCACATGGACCTGGTGGGAACATAGTGGGGCTGCAGAAAGATAATTTAGGATGGTGTGGCAGCTGGGGTGATATGACTTACAAAGCTAGGCGTGTCCAGGTGTGTCAGGCAGATTGACTAGGGAGAGGCTAGCGTGGTCTGGTATGGCTGCAGAGATGGCCGAGAGGAAAGGGATAACAGAGACCAGGGAGCCCCTGCGGCGCTGTGTAACCTTCAGTGGACTCCCTGGGCAGGAGCAGAGCAGTCCATGGTTATCTGGGATGTTGTGAGGAGAGGACGCTGATCTTGGATGAGGCTGAAATGTCCGTGGGGTGGGACTCGGAGGGAGGACAGACCTGGCATGGGATTTTGCAGTCACATTGGGAACAGACAAGGATAGCAGCAAGAATTCAGAAACAGGAGTTTACTCTTGGCCAGGGCTTCAGAAAGAATTCCCACACGACAGGGGTAGCATGAAAGAAAATGTCAAGAATTTGAGAAAGGGGCTAGCCTGGGTTCATACCAGCCTCCGAGTAGTGCGTATTCCGTGAATGTCGAGAACCAGTCTCCTGAATATTCAGGGTAGGACGGCAGAGCCCGCTGGCAGGAGGTCGGGGCTCAGCTAGAGACCTACAGTGCAGTAGTGTGGAGTTACTGAACCGCTGAGGCAGAAGTGTGTTGATGTACGTGCTAGGCCTGCGCGTGAGGATGGGTTAGCAGATGCATGGGGCTGTTTCTACAAAAAAAAAAAAAAAAAAAAAAAAAAAAGTATGTGGCTGTCAGACAGAACCCGCGAGGATGCGGAGGGCTTGCTTTGTCTGTTTTCGGAGAGTGTATTATTAACTGCCTTGGTCCTCTTTTCAAATGGAGGCGTTGCTGTCAGAGAATTGGGAGGTGGAGCTGGAGCTGATCAACTGGAGGAGCTGGGGACGCAGGCCCAAGCACAGCTGGGCCAGCACGGGCTCTAGCTAGGGTGGGGAAGTGGCTGCCACAGCTCCTGTTGGCTGCTGCGTGCATCTTCTGGTGCTCACTGCTGCTGGGAGAAGCAGTTGGCTGCGGAGGCCAGTCCTGCCTGCCTGTCTAGGGAAGGGACAGTAGCTGGAGCTCTGATGTCTCTGTGCTGGTGGCATTGGTGGTAGCTTTTGTGTTGAGTCCCAGCCATTGCCAGCACTGAGGCAAAGGGAACAGAGGCCAGAGCCAGCCTGTTCCCCTTCCACCCTCTTTACTTATGGGAACACTGGGGCAATAGGAGAACATGCAGAAGAAGGGCTGAGGGCTGGCCTGAGGTTGGATGTCAAGGGTCTCCCGATGCAGGCGGTGCCTCCTTAAATAGCTGCGTGCCTGCTGTGTCTTCCTGCACAGATCGCCAGCAGTTGAGTAAGGTAGATGGGGACACATGGGTTCAGAATGTGAGGCCACAGTGCTGGGACCTTCGGTTCTGGAAACCTCACCTGAGGGAGGAGAGCACTCCCTCCCACACTTGGTTTGGGAAGGAACTGGAAAGGAGAGGTGGGGGGCGGGGGTGATGGGGGCTAGTGGGCTAGCCTGTGGTCTGGTACAGTGGGGGCAGAAAGGAGCTATGTAGAACAAGGGGACCCTCTCTGGTGCGCCCATGCTGACTCGGGGTGAAAGAGCAAAGCTTCTACTTCTCACCCGGGAAGGACTTTCCCATTGACCTGGACAAAGAAGGGGATTTGCTTGCATTTTCAACACATCTGTCAGCCCTACCCCAGAAAATGCAGGACCTCTGAAAATAGGAACTGTAACCCCGGGATGGAGGCCATGCTGTCATTAGAACTCAGGATGTTTTCAAACTTGTGCCTTCCCTTATACATAGAACCCAGGTCAAGTTTGTCTGTGTGGGAAGGCCTGGCCTCCTGCTGATGTGTTCCTGGGATGTTGGGACTCTGCCCAAGGATGTGGGCATGGGTCTTAATGGTGGGAGAGTGAACAGAGGCGTGCACGGCTTAGGCCCTGGGGTGGAAGAGGTGGCAGTCCCGGGGACAGGTCATGGGTGGTTCCTTTTAGCTAGCTCTCTCTCTCTCTCTCTCTCTCTCTCTCTCTCTCTCTCTCTTGCAGCTGGGGTCTCAGAATGGAGCACAGTTCTGCGTCTGTCCCTGCTGCACTGCCGTACTATGTGGCCTTCTCCCAGCTGCTGGGCCTCACTGTAGTGGCTGTGACTGGTGCGTGGCTGGGTCTGTACCGAGGTGGCATTGCCTGGGAAAGCTCCCTGCAGTTTAATGTGCACCCGCTCTGCATGGTCATAGGCATGATCTTCCTTCAAGGAGATGGTGAGTCCCGTGGGGCCAGCTCCCTCAGCCACTCTCTGTCCCTCAGTTTGTAGCTGTCTTTGGGAGAGGCCATGTACAGGGATCCTGTCCCACCAGACACTCCTTCCACTTAGACAAATTGATGATTCTAGACAAGACAGATGAAGAATCTAGGGAGTCCAGGGGGACTGTGGTTGGAGGGTGATACCTGCTTTCCATCGGTTGCACTGGTACCTGCCTCTGGTTTCAGCAGATGGCATCTCCAGGGCTACAGTTGCCTTCTAGATAGAGCAGGGCCAGACTGGGCTATTAGTTATCTTCAGGGGCAGCTGGAAGTTGGGAAAAGAAGTAGACATACATGCATGTGTATATTGTTTCCTGTGGACCTGGCTGAGCTAGAGGGTCTGTCTGTCCCTGGGGTAAGAGCCAGCAGGTGCTTGGTCTAATAAGCACACCACCTGTGGGGGCTAGATGGTAGGGAGTGGGGCCTACCGACAGCCACCTCTCAGCAGCAGGTCCTAGGAGGCATCCAGGGGTAGTGGAAATTAGGCAGGATCACATGAAGCCTTGAGAGCGTAGCATCTGGCTGTCAAGAGCAGTACGTGCCTGTCCAGGAAGGTTCCAGAACTGTACTTTGTTAATGGGTACACAGAGTCTGGCCATCACCTCAGTGTGACAGCATGATGAGTCCTAAATACTGAATCACTGACTTATATCTCAGGCCAAGCAGTTACTCAGGGTGCTCTGCAGAGCCCTGCCTTTGCTGCCCCGATGGTAGCAGAGGTGTGGCGTAGCCTCTTCTCATGGCCCCTGGGTGTGCATGGGGTAGAAGAAGGACTCAGGGGAACCCTGACCAGGATGAGTGCAAGGTCCTTATGGAATCCTGATCTCTCCTTCAGTTTCTGTGCCTGGCAAACCTCGACCGACAAGCTCTTAGCATAGTCTGCTGTCCAGCACAGGCCTACACTCTTACATCTTTCTCTCACTTTCCATAAGCTCTGCTGGTGTACCGTGTCTTCAGAAGAGAAGCCAAACGCACGACCAAGATCTTGCATGGGCTGCTGCACGTCTTCGCCTTCATCATCGCCCTGGTGGGTGAGTTCCTGAACACAGCGTTTCCTTCTCTACCTGCTGCTTCAGGCTCCAGCAGCTGCTGCTGGACACACACTGTTCCTGCTCCAAGCTGCTTGGCTTTGCCCCTACTCTTCTTCTCACAGGCATCACAGGCAGGGACACTGGGTGCTGGCCATCATCTGGCTGGACCAAAGCCCAGACGTTCTGGCTAGTGTTTCCTCCCAGGCCTCCCCTCCCTTCCCTTCTCCATGACTAGCCCTGTCCTCACATGGCCCTTGCCTCTGCTCCAGGGTTGGTGGCTGTGTTCGACTACCACAAGAAGAAGGGCTATGCAGACCTGTACAGCTTGCACAGCTGGTGTGGGATCTTAGTCTTTGTTCTGTACTTTGTGCAGGTGAGTCTAGTGCTGTGGCAGCAAGGGCTGGGAGAGGTAAAGGGAGGGCAAATGGGGTCCAGGTGTGGCATGTAGGGGCCCATTCTCCAGGGGGCATGTCCAGAAAGGAAAAGAGCAGATGGATTTAGTTGGGTGGTTTTCCGAGGTTGACCTGGGTAGAATCTAGATTCTAGAGGCCAGGGTACCCCAGACTCCTTTATTCCACCCACCGACTATGCCTCCTATTAGGTCCCAGCCAGCTCATGGCTCAGCAGAGCCCTCTCTCCCTTTAGTGGCTCGTGGGTTTCAGCTTCTTCCTGTTCCCTGGAGCTTCATTCTCTCTGCGGAGCCGCTACCGCCCTCAGCACATTTTCTTTGGTGCCACCATCTTCCTCTTCTCTGTGGGCACAGCCCTACTGGGCCTGAAGGAGGCCCTGCTGTTTAAATTGGGGTAAGTGTCCTGGAGAGGCAGGGCGCCAGGGCCTTCTGCCTTCCTGGAAGCCTCTCTCTGAGCTGGCTTCTCACTGGGAGGGTGGAAGGTTGGGCATCGGGAAACCCGAGGCATCTTTAAGGCCTGGACTATGATTGTCTTAACTGGAACCCTTGGTGGCTTTTCCCTTCACCCTACCCTACAGGTCCAAGTACAGCACGTTTGAACCTGAGGGGGTGCTGGCCAACGTGCTAGGCTTGCTGCTGGTCTGTTTTGGGGTGGTTGTGCTCTACATCTTGGCTCAGGCTGACTGGAAGCGGCCTTCCCAGGCTGAAGAGCAAGCCCTCTCCATGGACTTCAAGACACTCACGGAGGGAGACAGCCCCAGTCCCCAGTGATCGCCCTCCTTGTCCTCTTGGCTCTGTGGGTTTCCAGATATCTTTTTGCTCTTCCCTGCAGACACTGAGTCTCTTAGGTCCAGGAGTGTGAGTGTGGGGCTGTGTTGTTAGTTTAGTGGGGTTCCAGGCTTTGGAGTTGTTCTCAGTCTCCCTTCCTCCCCTTCCTCTCTGCAGCTTTTGATACATCCTGTGAGCCCTGAGTAGGCTCTGTCTGCCTGTACCCGCTGTTGTCCGTTCACGTGCAGAAAGCTTGGTTAGGGGATCTGGGGTCAAGCCTGGCCCTGATCCCTATTGGAGCTAGACAATAGCTCCGCCCTCCATGCAGCAGATGGCTGCTGGGCCTGGGCCTGAGGGACTGGCATGGAGAAGTCAGACCGCTGCTTTGTGTATTCAACCCAGGAGTTCCAGCAGCTTGGGAAGCATGTGTCCTTGGCAGTAGAGCAAGTGATATTATGTGTAAAATATGCTGGTGTTCAGAGGAAGGCTCCCCAGAAAGGTTGACTCTGGCTCCCAAAGGAGCCTTGGCGTGTGGGTTGGCTACAGTCTTTAGGCCTTTCTGTTCTTTTAAAATCCCTGATCATTAAATAGGCTTTTCGTGGGGAAGGGGATTAGTGATCAAAACTCAGGTAAATACCTGCCCTGGTGGAGGAGGGCAGGCTGCTTGCTCACAGTGAGGGCTGCCCTGGCAGAGTACCTCCCTTCAGCAGGGGCTAAGCCCTAGCTTCCTTCTGCGGGCCAGCCTGGGCAGACTCTGAGAGTGGGAGGCCACACCTCCGGAGTTTTTGGAAGAGGGCTGCTGTTTGCCTTGTTCTCCAGGGGGGCTGCTGGGGTACCCTGGCTTGGGGTGCCCTGTCTTGGTTGAAGCAGCCCTGAGGGATCATGGTCCTCCCAGCCCTGGGTCCATCATCGCTGGACAGTAGGACTGAAGTGGAAGAGAGGAACGGGATTGGTCTCCTGCACTTAGCTTCAACCCCCTACTGCCTGTTGCGTTGTTAGCTGAGTCACTGTTTGGCTTGAGTCTAGAGATATTGGGATTAGAGCACTGATCTTGTATTCTCTGGCTTGGCACATGCTCTCTTCTTGTTTTCCTTCTCTCGGGTTTTAAGCCTCACAGTTTGTGACACACATGGTTAACTTAGTGAGGAAATGAATGGTTTCTGAACCTGGCAGTTCTTTAAGTCACTAGGCTGGTTTTCTCTGTCAGATTTCTAATAACTGCGTGGGCCCTGCTTCTGGTGAGGTCTCTTCCCCCAGCTGTGGTGTAGCTCTCTCCCTGATGCTCCCTCACCTTCCCTCCCGTCTCTCCACTTGCTAGGATGGTGAGGTTTGCCTCCAGTTCCAACTGTATATGCTGTAAGGCTAGGGAATCTTAGGAGTTCTGTCGTCGGTTGGCACACTTGTACAGTCAAGTGTTTACATCTGGGCGACTCGGCCTTAGACAAACTCACGAGTACCATTTCGAGTCTCCCTTGCCAGACTACACAGAGAATTAGAAGTTAGGTCTGCAATGAGAGTCTGTAAACTAGTCTTTTTGCCAAAGTGTATGATACATGACTAAGGACCAAAGAAAGCCCCCAAGCAGATGTCTGTGGTTTCTTCTGTCTCTTCTGTCTCCTGTGACGTACAGTGTGTTGTTGGTGCAACAGAGGAATCAATAAATGTCTACAGCTGACCGCTTGCCTTCTGTCTTCATTTGCTGAGACAAGAAAACGAACCAAAGCTTTAAGCTGTCATACATGAAATTCTACTAGAGATGAGAGACATTGTCCTCGGGTTGGATACAGCAGATTGTGACCGGCAGCTTCTCAGCCCTGGGCTGACCTGTCTGAACCCGGGCAGCTGGACATGCCCAGTACAGTGTCTGTTTGACCCTTTCACCATGTGTTTCTGATCCTTACAAAGAGGAGTGAAGCTTTTAAGACAGCTGAGATTAGTGTTAGGTTGATTTCTATGACTCAGGCAGGCTCTGTGCATATGGAGAATTTAGATGGGTCTCACTGTGCCTACCTATGCATGGTGAGCCTTCTCATTTAAAGCAAGGTGTGGTAGTACATGCCTGTAACCACAGCACATGGCAGGTAGGCAGATGGATCTTGAGGGCAGACATCATCTTAAATTAACAGGACTCAAGGTGGGAGATCACTTGTCTAGTGTGAGCAAGGCCCTGGGTTCTGTTCTAGTACTACCACCACCTCCACCACCACAACAAAACAAGCACAAATACCCTCAATTTTACTAACAAAAAATACTCCAAGGAGATATAACTGCCTCTTTTTTCCTCCCAAAACATGGTTTCTCTGTATATCCCTGGGTGTCCTGGAACTCACTCTATAGACCAGGCTGTCCTTGAACTCAAAGCTCTGACTACCTCTGCCTCCCAGGTGCTGGGATTAAAGGCACAAGACACTATGCCTGGTCCCAGAGCTCACTATTTAAAAGGCACTTACAGCAAATCCACTCATAAGGGGTTCCCAGACAATTGTTAAGTTTTATCCTCTTGCTGTTTTTTAGTGTGTAGGAGCCAGAATCAAGCTGGCTTTTCCCTGCAAATCAGTGGTTCTCAACCTTTCTAATAATCAAGTTTCTCATGTTGTGGTGACCCCCAACCATAAAACTATTTTTGTTGCTACTTCATAACTAATTTTGCTACTGTTATGAATCATAATGTAAATATCTATGCCTTCTGATGGTGTTAGGTGACCCTGTGAACGGGTCATTCAACCCAAAGAGGTTGCAACCAAGGCTTAAACCAAGGCTTCCTTGTGGACCTTCACTTATTTAAAGGTTTGGCACAGGGTTTAGCACATGCACAAGGTATCAACGTTAGATGCAGGCTGCCCAGTGTATGCACTAGGTCCCATCTTATTTCTCGTTCGGGGTTATTCCTAAATCCTGTGTTCTCATTGTGAATTTCCAAATGATTCCAGACACTGGAGGTCAAGGTTACACTACCTCTGTCTTCTGTGCTGATTTAAATGACAGCAAGCTCACTCTTGCTGCCTTGGGAATCTTGAGAGGTTGAACTTGGACCGCGTGTAGCAGGGTCTTTGACTTGGTGCCTATGCTTCTCTCAGTGTCCTTCAGCTTGTTTTCTCCTTGATCACCCTTTTGAGGAAAGCAGCAGCAGGGCAGATCACTTCTGAGCTCTGCCTTTGCCTCTGTGACCTCAAGAAAATCTCAGAATCTGCTTTGGCACATGCACTTTGGAGAAAGCAAAGTCACGGGTTAGAAATTTCCCTGATTCTGGCTTTTAAAACCACTCATTGTAAACCCTTGCCGACTATAACAATGACTAATCTGGAAAGATGTCCATTGGATTAATAGTGGCATGAATGCTCTGGGGCAACCAATCACTTTCTGACTGGATTTAAAGCCTGCTCCACAGATAGTCATGCCTGGTATGACTGGTTCAAGAACTTGTGGCTGGCTGGTCATTGACCCTAAAGGAGAATAATTGCTTTGTTTGTTTGTTAAATGGACATAGTAGGAAATTGCTTTCTAAATACTTAGGCAGCTCTCAGATCTCACAGGATAAGCTTCATTTTGCAGTGGATGGTAGTTATATAAAGAATGATCAAAATGCAGAGAATAATATCCTGCCGTCTCCTTGAGGCTCAGGGATCATGATGGGATCATTATGAAGTGTGTGTGTGTGTGTGTGTGTGTGTGTGTGTGTGTGTGTGTATAGAAAGATCCTCCATGGGCTGCTGCACAACTCACAGTAATTGTGGTTGCCAGCACATGACCTGCACAAGCTCAAGCCAGCCAAACATCCAAGCATGCAATGAGGGAGGGGCTGATGAGGTAAGGTCCAACTCCCTAGCGGAGGCACTATTAGCAACTGATGGCTTCTGTGGGAAGGCCAGTCAGTTTTCTTCAGTGATGTGGCCCTCGCTAGGTTGCTCTTTCACTCAGCACATTCTTGCAACACTAACTGGACACAATGGGTTTAAAAACAAACTGGGAAGGAGGTCTGGGATGAGTCAAGATCTGGGGAGTCCTTCTCATATATGTATGGAATTCCCAGTAAGTAAAAAACATTATCAACGAGCCACTCATGAAGCAGCAGCTCAGCAGATGACTTTGCGGTGTTAGTTAATTGTTGGGTAGGTACTCCCCTGGCAGATCTGTGAGAGAGCCACACTGCCTCCAGAGGGCTGGGAAAGGCATGAAGAAGCAAGTTTGGAGGCTGTGGAAGTAACTTTTTTTTTTTTTAAACTTCCTCCCATACTTGGCCCATGTTTGATGGAGCAGCCTATGATGTTTCAAGCCATGCCCTTTCAATACTTTTAAGCAAATAATGGTTCACACAGGGAGGCCTCGCTTCAGAAGACCACTGGTGCTGTGATGAAAGACATCTTTGCTGCTGTGTGTCAAATCCCTAGCTTAGCGTCTGGGTATAACACAGCCCAATAAGAGAACTGACTGAGACTTCTTTTGGTCCTTTTTCATGAGCCTACCAGGCCTGGTTTTGTCTTACTCCTGGGAACACAGTGACTCAGTCATGAGGGGCTGCAAGTTCCCCCAACCTGCCTTTTAAGCTATCCTGTTCCACTTGCTGCCTCTGGCTTCTGCCTGACTTTCCCCAGCCCAATGGAGGAGTACGTACAGTTCTTTCATAGATCAGCACTGGAGAACATCTATCCAAATGGTCACCAAAAGGCAGCTTAGTAAGGGAAGAAGTTATGAGGAACTTCTGGGAACCTATGAAGACATCGGCTACTCACTGATGCATGGAGCGGCTTCCTATCTAGAAATACTCTTTTAAGGATTACTTTTTCTAAAGACTACCTTGTTCTATTCTTTTGATGCCCCAAAGCTGGAGTTTTGTGAACCACTTTCTTTTCTTTTTTCTTTTTTTAGTTGTTAATGAAGCAAACAGTTATCAGACCTAGATGTGAGTTCTCCTAGAATCTTTTCTTATTTATAAAGGCGATTTTGGTATACAGGCTAGCTGGCTGTGCCTGTCCTGGAGCTTTCCTGCTTTCTCAGGTTTTAGTTGTTTGGGAATTGGGTTTAGATGCCCAGTAGGATCAATGGTGTCACTGTTAGTCATAGTAGAAGGTCAGTCTGGAGAAGTCACACCTCTCAAGCAGCACACAGCATGGCCCTTGGAGTGAAGGTGGCAGCAGACTGATTCTTGAGAACTGGGCAGTCTGATGGCTGACAGGCTGGGTGGGTGGGGCTGCTGACATAATCTGGTGTCTTTGCTTGTCTCTCAAATAGACAGGTTTCAGTGATGCAGGCAACGCTCGCCTCACTTAAAGGTCCTGAAGAGTTTTAGGACGCAGTAAGCAGTAAGCTTTCTGGTCACATTGCAGCTCTTGAACTCTATAGCTAGACCTGGAGACATCCAGATGGATTCCTGAAGAAAATAAAGTACTGGGAGCGGAGTGAGGGTCTTCAGTTTGACTGACAAGCTAGTCTCTGGATCTACAGCATAGATTGCATCCCATCCTTGGACTTAGCATCTCTAAACCCAACAGTTAGGCTGGCAGCATACTGCACGCTTGGATTTTGGCAAGGTGGTGATGTTGGGGTGAACTTCAGCTACCAAAATTGAAGCAACTGGCAATAGTATGTGCCTGTGTCCTCAGCTACTTGGGAGCTGAGGCAAAAGATCACTTGAGTCTAGAAGTTTATGGCCAGCCTCAGAAAACACAGCAAGACCATGTATTAATCAGTCACAAACTCCAAACAAACAAAACATGATGGAATGCAGCGCTCCTGTGTAGCTGCTGCTGAGAAAAAGGCTCCCTTTAACTCCACACATAGCCAGGCTTCACTGAGGTCCTAGAACCATCCCAAGCCAACAGCTCCCTCAAGTGCATGTGATCAGTGTCCACCTCAGAGGAGACACACAACTTGGAAGAGACACAGGGAGGCATGCTTCCGCGCCTCTCACAGCAGAGCAAACAAGTCATCAGGAATCTGGCTGTAGCCTTGACCTTGGTGTTCTCCCTTGGGGGGGGGGGGTGGGCATCCTCAGCACTGCCCTTTCAGTTAGGGGTGAGCATGGAAGTCAGCTCCCTGGATAGAGCAAGGAAGGAGAAAAGCAGCAGACACCAGGTTTCTCCAAGTGTTGACCATTTATAAATACGTACATTTGCTTTCATACATACAGTTCATTGTACAGATGACGCTCTGTATACATGGGGCAGGAAAATGCATTCATTTGAACTTTTCACATCTATCTCACACAGCTCACATGTACAGACAATAAAACTGTTCAAGCAAGTACAGTAGAGAAAATGTCTTCCTTATTCACGGGGCTGGAGGCCTCCGCTGGGTGTGGGCCATCCCCACTGCACGAGTTCACGACCGTGTGGTGTTTGATATATCAGGATAGAGAACAAACATGCATTGGATAATATACTGTACAGAGAAAGTCCTTTACATCTGAGTTATAGAAAACCTAAAGGAAAACTAAGTGCATTAAAGCTTTTTCCAGCAAGTGTCTTGAAAGGACAGCAAAGAGGAATAATCAAAATCATATTAGTACAAATCACTCTTTAATTGTAGACTGTACATGTCTGTACTAATTAAAATCGTCTTGGGTTGGAGGAGACAGAACAGAGGGACAGATGCTGTGCTAGATGGAAGGGAGGCCATGCCTGAGAATGGCACCTGCCCTGGGCCCCACAGGGAACGGCCCAACTCAGCAGGAATCAGTCAAATGTCAGGAACAAAACAAACAAGCAAAGCAAAGCAAAGCAAAGCAAAGCAAAGCAAAGCAAAGCAAAGCAAAGCAAAGCAAAGGAAAGCAAAGCAGGACAGGAAGTAGAACTTACAGGATTTCCAAAATAACTTTGAATGAAGTGGATATCTAGAGCCAACATCTCTAATCCCCCCTCCCCCAGTGAATGGGTACACAGTAAGGCAGGTACATTCAAGTACGGAATTTTCCAGAATTAACTCTCTGTCTGGTCCTGGGGATTGAAGGGAGTGAGTTGAGTCCTAGCCAGATTTTCTGGTTAGTGATTAGCAAAGGAAAAAATCCAGCCATCAAGTGCTACAGAAACAAAGCAGCTAGGCCACGTTCTTCCCACGGAGTAGGTCTATCTGAAACCAGGAGATGGTGCTGGCTGGCATCTGCGTGCAGCCAGCTGTAGCCTGACTGGTCAGCTTAGTGTAGGGATCACGATAGTCAGCAGGAAGAAATGAGATGACAGGGTGAGGAAACATGAGAGTAACACTTGATTTTTGGTGTCCAATTATACGTTCATTTGGTACTGACTTTCAAAGCTCTGACTGTGGCCATCACGTGGCCACAAGCATCTCAGGGTGGCTCAGCTGCTGTGAGGCATTGGACACCGAAATGAAGGTTACCAACACTTCAGCCCTTGAGTGGTCTGTATTACAAAAAGAGTTGATGAAGACCCAGTGAATATTCAAGTAGCTCTGCACAGTGGCTCCACCAGCCCCGTTGTGCTTGTGTCCAGGCCCCTAGCCAGCTGCCTTTTCTTGGGAGCAGCCAGAGCTGAGTTCAAGGCATTGCATGGTGAAGGTTTCCATGACGCGTCTTTGTAGGTAGCTCTTACCCTAAGCCCTTTGTTCATTGTTAGTCATGGTAGATGGTCAGTCTGGAATTCCCAGAGGAAAAGGAGAAGTCACACCTCTCAACAAGCACGAGGCAGGGCAGTATGGCCCTCAGAGTAAAGGCGGTAGCAGACCCCTTCTTGAGAACTGGGCAGCCTGAGGGCAGACAGGTAGGGTGGGTGGGGCTGCTGAGCGCTCAGAGCCTCAACAAGAGATGGGCACAGAGGCAGCATATCCTGCCACCTGGGGAGCCTGTTCCATTGTGTGGCAAAGATTCAGTGAGCAACTGGTTTTGTCCAAGGCATTTCTGCAGTAGAAAAATAACCATCTTTAATCAACCACCCAACTGTGATTCTTCTGGAGTTATAAAAGCCGGAGGCTGAGTGAACTGAGAGGAACGGTTTCTAACGGGGAGAAAGGGAGCGCAATGTAACCTCGCAAACGTGGTGTCCAGAGTCTGCCTTGCTACAGGGGCATGGCTGCAGGAAGCCCCCTCAGGCTTGTGTTCCCTTCTTCCTGAACCTCTAGTCTGTAGGGCCCCCTTGCCAGCTGCACTGGCAGCAGCTCCACGAAGCCATTCTTTGTAACCAGGTAAGTATGATGCAGGGTCACAGTGACACCTAGTGGTAGAGTACGGTGAAGCACAAGTGACATCCACATATCCCACTGCATATGACTAAACTCTAAGGAAAAATACTTATGGATATTAAATTAGATACTGGTTTAAAATTTTTCTATTGGGTATATCTCTGAAATATAAAAATACCAATATTTAGAGGGAATCATAAACTACTATACAATATAAGGGAGGAGAACACCTTTCTCTAAGCTGTTCTGTTTATAATAATTTAGGAAAAGTGATAATCCAGGCTTAACTAAAATCAGCAAACTTGGATATCTGGGCAACAACCTGGGATACTGTACACAATTCTAATGAGTGGAATTTTCCTGAGCCATCAAGTTTAAGTTAAACACATCTAGAAAGGGGCACCTGGAACGAGAGGGGGTTGTGCTCTATTAACTCGGGACTAATAGTGCACGACTGCAACCTGGACAGACACAACAGCAGATACAAAATGATCTCCATTTGTCCATGCCGAATTCTCATGTTACAGAGGTTTTCCCTTTACTTTGTAAATAAACAATAATTTTAATTGTTACTTGTGTGCCTTACTGATCCAGTAAATAAATGAACCATGTCTCAGGAGTCCCTAAGAAAATTGCTGGAAAAGCACTTTAAAATCACTGCAAATGTTTTCTTGTGTTTAAAAATCCTTACTCTTTGAGGCTTATATACAACGTTATTTCTGTGCTATAAATGCTGTGGCCCACTGCTTGATTTCTTTCCTTGTATCTTTTTTTCTTGAAAAAACACACTAGAGACAAGAGTGACTCTAATTTCTAATGAAGACATTACTCACACTTAAATATCCAGTATTTATCAGAGTTACAAATTCAAACAGTAAAGTGCACCCATTTATAGACATGATGTGATGGAAACCCACCAGTGCAAGAATTTTGGGCAAAGGAACATGTTTGGGTGAGAAACCTACAAGCTGAAGTTTGTCACCTGTCTCTACTTAAGGGTGATGTGAATTGAGTGATAAGAATTTGCCAGTTTCATTTAAGATTTGTCTTCCATCCTGAAGCCAGGCAAATGTTCATTGTTGGGAAGGGAGGGGCACATTTAAAATACAGTACTAAGATCAACCATGGCAGTGAAGTAGCAAAGCAGGGCAGGCAGTCTGCATCCAGGGAAGATGCTTGTCTCCTGCCTCAGGAAGCTCCCATTGGTGTTCTTAAGTCAAAAACCACTTGCTCCAGTAGTGGCATGCACTCTCTCTTATAATGGATAGGAAATAATTGTGGTTTGACACTGCTATTTCAGGTGGGGGTAGAGACGCTAACTCTCTTAATTTTCCTGGGAAAATGAGGGACCATGGGTAATAGTGGCAGCTGTGGTGTATTTTTAGGTCTGCATGGCATTCTAACCCACTTGGGCAGGTAAGGTGGTAAGGGTGGCTTTCCAAACAGGCGGGAGCACTTTATTAATGGACTGTAGGAGCTCCCTCAGAGGTGGTTCAGGTAAGATACAATGTGATGCAGAGACCAACAGAGCTGTGTCCAGGCCACAAGGGGACTGGAGAGGCTGCTGCTCCCAGCTATAGGCTGACCCCACAGCTATAAGCTTCTTCCAGATGGGAGAGATGAAGATAAAGACAGGTGGATGGTCAGGTAGGGAGAAATGACCAGTGCCTATCCTAGTCTAGGAGGATGGGGCAGTTCTATATCAGAGTAAAAGCAGTCCTGCTTACAGAGATGAATTCTGATCTGTTTTAGGCTTGGGGGGCCTGGGGTCCATCTACTGGCAGAATCTAAATCAGTGATGAAAGGTTTCTGATTGCAGTGTCATGCTCTGCATGACTTCAGATCCTATCAGAGAACTGCATTCCAAACAGATCACAGCTGGGTTTTGTTCAGGAAATTGTCCTTCCTGCAGCCCTTCACTAATGAGAAATGCTCCCTAAGAACATGGTAGCAACAAGCAACATGGTTACTTTGCTGGACCTGTGGCTTGGTTTTGAGAACTGACGTGTTCCCAGAGATGGTACTGTGCTACAGCTTTGGTTCCTGTGTCCTTGATGCCTATCTCACAGTTGTCTCAGCTTTTCAAAAAATCAGGTTAGCAAACAGCCACAAGACGAATGGAAACGGAGGGAGGAAAAGGCCTACTATCAATCTCATGCCCCTACCCAGTGCTCAGAGCAATCTGTAACACTTTTGGCTGTTTCTGATTTTCAAAGATTACCATTTAACACTCTTAGATAAAAGAGACAATTCCTTTAACAGAGAATAATGAAATCAGAGGTCTTAAAATGGAATTAGATAACAGCCAACACGGAATGTAGTGGCCTGGGTGGAAACCCTGGGATGGGCCTTACAGTCCCAAGAGAACCTAAGCAGGTTCTGGAAGAAACTCTTTACACTATCATCTTGGTTTTGAGACAATGGAGCTGAGCGAAGCCTGGCTCCAGGTGAAAGTGCATCGAGTCGGGTTACTACAGCAGCCAGACCTCAGAGGTTGTTCAGGGTTTTTTTTTGTGATCTAAAATGCAGACTTGACACAGCTTTCTCTTGGTGAGAAGCAAGAACAATCTTTCCCCCTTTCTCCTCCTTTCTCCATACTTATTCCCTTCTCTAGCCGTGGAAAATCAGCAGCCTTTAGTAGCTGTTAGTTAAAGCCTAGAGAATACCTCTTGGTGAGTACTTTAAAAATACCAACAGTTCTCCTGGAATTTCCTTGGCTAATCAGGGCTGGATGTTTATTAAAAGTTCCCCAAACACTTCTTGGAAAACCAACATAGTAACATTTCAGATAATTATAGTGGGCTTTTCTTCCAATCAATTTAGCGTTTCTTTCTTTCTTTTTCTTTCTTTCTTTCTTTCTTTCTTTCTTTCTTTCTTTCTTTCTTTCTTTCTTTCTTTCTTTCTTTCTTTCTTTCTTTCTTTCTTCCTCTCTTACTCTTTCTCTCTCACTCTCCCTAGACCCCTTTGTCCCAGAGAAGGACCAGCAATAAAGGAAATGAAGATTCTAGAGCTGACGCCTGCAGGGAGCTGGAGTCTGGGGAGAAGACCATGGCACAGCGATGCACTGGGGCTGGCCATGTGAACACTGAGGAAGGATGCAAGGACAGAAAGGCATCACACGTGTCCTAACGCTTCTAGAAGAAAACAAACAAGAACATCTTACTTTTTTAAAAAGGAAAAAGACATTCACACAACAAGAACATCAGTGAAAGCGATTGTCTCCTGGAAAAAGCCGACCAGTATGTCTGATCTCCCTGGTTAAAGCTCACGGCACGAAATCTCCTCGTTGGTATTGGAAGAGAGGGAGAGAGCATGTGGCTGGGGCACAGACCCGAGAAACTGAAGTCCTGGCTCACCAGAGGCCAGCTTCCCAGTCAGCTGCATGCAAAGGATTTCAACATGTGGGCTGTCACCTCTGAACACCACACAGAAACTACATGAGAAATTAAGCCAGAGAACTACCTCAGATGTGGAAACCAAGCCTGAAAATGTGCAGTGAAAACATATGGGTCTCACTCCAACAAATGTCTCTTAAACATTAGACTCCACAAATGGTCTCTTTGGTTTGATGGGCGATGTCTGCCCTTGTCGAGAGTCCCGAGACAATTGCCTGTACAGGTTGTCCTGGTATGCCTGAGCCACTGGTAGGGTCCGTGCCACCTTCACATCAGGATAAGAGGAGGCCTGGCTGACTCTTTCCAAGAGGTCTCCACGAGACCCATTAGCCAGCATCCCATGGGGGCTGTAATAATCGTCCTCCAGCAAATGGCCATTCTGTGCATTGTTGGTTTTGTTATAAAAGGCAATGTTGCTGATGGATGATGGTGGACTGAAGGATTCAGGCTGAGGCAGGTTGCCTGGAGACGTGGGACTGAGAACCGTATCCACTGATGAGACTGCCCAGGTCCGATTCTGCTGGTGAAGGTGGGGGTACTGTTGAGTCCGGGCTGTTTTATCTATGATCCCCATGAATGGTGTGGTCCTGGATCGGGTAGGCTCACTAGGATAACCTCCCTGAGTGGGAGATACTGGTGATAGCTCATCACATGACCTATCATATGCCGGTTTTAGTGGGATCTCCATTTGCTGAATTGAAGAAGAAGGCCGGAAGGTGGGAGTCAGGTTGGAGGTGGATGAGATGCTATTGCTGGATGGAGAAAAGCGCAGGCCCACACTCTGTGAGTGCAGCAGCGGCCTGGGAGTTGGTGGGTGGGGCTTGATTTCATTAGGGTTGACACTGATAGGTCTTCTGATTAAATGTGACACATCGGGGGAACCCAGCTGGCTGGAGGAACGCTCCAGATCTAGTTTTGAGTGACAGACTGGATAATATGACGCTGATTGGCTACGCCCAATCTGTGGTGTCTGGCTGTACCTCATACCACCTCGATAGGCAGAGGAGGGTCGCTGTGGCAGGTCTTCTTTGGTCAATCCTCCATGCTGACAGATGGCACCAGCACTCAGACTGGCTTGGACATGCTGTACAGGTCTCCCATCTCCTACAATCCCCCCTATTGATCCCTGATAAACCAATCGGCTCTGACTTACTCCCATGTCTCCTTGTGAAGACTGGTATTTACTGGCCATTGAATGGGCTACTTGGCCATAGGCTCCTGTTGGGATTACAGTGCTTGAATGAACTGCTGAGCTAGGCTGGTTACTTCTTACAATCTGGGCCTTGGCAGGCTGTAGCCTGAGACCTTGCTGGGGAACTGCCACTGGAAGCTGAGGCATCTGGTAGGGCCGCTGGGCCATTTTGGATAGTGGAGATTTTGGTCTGCCAGGAAGCTGACTCACATTTGTTTCTTGCTGATAGCGTACAGGTGAGCCAGACTGGGATCTATAGACACTCATGCTCTCAGCTGGAGGACTGGCCCTATACTGAGGGCCTCTACGGAGAGGGGAAGGGGGAGGGCTAGGGTATTCCTTGCTTTGCCCTCCCACAGGAGGTGGGCTGAACCGGTAAGATGCACCCTGATGAGCTGGAGAAGTATGTGGTGGGCTAGGCCTGTAATGAGAGTTCTGGTGAGTTGGAGAAAGAGCAGGCGAAGTGGACTGATAACCTTGTCTAGTGGGGGAACCTACAGAACTATTGGACCGGAAGTCAAAAACCTGATGAGAGCCAAGAGGTGAGCTAGAGATGTAGGCCGAGTCCCGATGGGCTGGAGAGGAGGGTGGGCTCTGGATTACTGGGAGCCCCTGACTGGGGCGAGCCTCTGTCTGGAGGCCAATAGAAACATTTTCAACATCTTGTTCCAAGTATTCCTCCTCAAATATGTCCTGTACAGAGTATATATCTTCATGCTGGGGCTCAGGCTCTGTTTCTTCCTCTGGCAACTCCTGCGGAGGCTGCTGGGGTGGGGGTGGTGGCTGCTGCTGCTGCTGCTGCTGCATCTGTCTGCACTCTTCCTCCACTCGCATCAGAAGCCTCTGGATCTCACGGTTGTTGGGACATAGCTTGATGGCCTCTTTCAGGTCCTCTAGGGCTGCTGCAAACTGTCTGCTTGACAAAATGCAAACACAAGAATGGGAGTTACTCAGGTTATTCAGAATGAACAGGGTCACCAGCAGCAGAGAACATGGCCACCAATTCAGAGAACTGCATCAGGTAGCATTTGGGGGACTCAAGAGGGTCTCGTTCAGTTTGACTTATAAGGAAGGAAACAAAGGCTGTTATTCTCGAAGAGTTTTGAATGAGTTCCTAGACATTTTGGCTTTTATCTTCCTTCTGGCCTCTCTGGGATTAATAGAGAATGTCTTTATCAGGTCAGTCCAGACAGGCCCTTCGGGAAGATCTTAGTGCCCAAGTACAGCCTAGGCAGTATGAGGGTTGGTTGGGGTTGTCATTTACAGTGTCACTGTCAAATAGCTTAGGAACAAAGCGGTAAGTAACTGTAGTGTTTAAAAATATTTCTGATCCAGTGTAAATTTTTTTTGTGTGTGGGAGGGGTTTGCGAGAGGGTCTCTCTATGTAGCCCTGGCAATCCTGGAACTTGCTATGTAGACCAGGCTGGTCTTGAACTAGAGAGATCCTCCTGCCTCTGCCTCCTGAGTGCTGGGGTTAAAGTGCATGAATTACCATGGCCAGATGATCTTGTGAAATAAAAAAAAAATACTCTCAATATTTTGGTCTAAACTTCAGGCCTCTTACATCCTAGGTGTGGTGCCTGTCTTCAGTCCCTTTTGCCCATCACTTAACAGTACTGTGTATCTTTCTGCTAGGTCACAGCCCACATGAGTCAGCTTGCTGATCAGGTGACCGAGAGTGGAGCTGAGCTTACTCCAACAAGACCCTTATTTACAAATGAGGAAATGAACCATGGAGATATTCCTATCCTCCTGACTAAAACTACCTGGGAAGTGGACAACTCACCTAGTGGCAAAGGAACAGTCCCAGACGGAGAGGATGTGACAGCCAACTTTCTATAAAAATGCTATGACTTTAGCTAGATCACTGCTTTCAGTGTCACTAGCTTTGTTTTGATTTTTGCAGACAAATCCCCCCTGGGTTACAGCATCAAATCCCAAACAGTTCCTTTCCATGCATGGGAGAAGGCTGGGTGCTGGGCAGAGGCATCAAGGACAACGATTGGCAGTTCTCAGATCCCTCTGGAGGCTCTGTTACTCAGTGGTCAAAACATAGCAGATGGGCACAAGGAATGGTGCCATCTCAGTCCTGGCAACAGGACCTCGTGTGTGTGTGTGTGTGTGTGTGTGTGTCTGTCTGTCTGTCTGTCTGTCTCTGTGTGTCTGTGTGTGTTTAGGTGAAGAGGGCAATATTTTCAGACTCAGGAGACCCCTCTGTTGAGGACTAAATAATCTGGGAGTCCCCAATGCCTGTAGGAAAGGAAAGGAAGAGTGTGTGACTGTCCTGTTCTTCCTGTTGAGAAGGCACAGGGGAGGTTTGGCTTAAGTGGCTTCCTCTTTACTTCATCATTATCTCGTCATGCCATTGGCTTGAGGCTGAAAAGTGACTGAGCACATGACACAGGCTTCCTGGAAGGAAGTGCCATTTTCCATTTTACCTTTCTCCTAAAGTGCCCAGGAGAAGTGCTGGTTGTGAGCAGTGCCCTGCCTGCAAAGCCTGGCCCTGAGAGTTGGCAAGGGCAGGCACATTGGGTGCACACATCCCAGGGTGGCCTATCACCTTAGACACATTTTCAGACACTGCTGTTTCTCACCCTCCCTTGCCTCACCTGCTGCTGCGTTTTGCCCTTGCTCTCGCATAGTATGCTTCATAAGATTTCGGTTTCAGCTCCAGGGCTTTAGTAGCAAATTCCTCCGCCATTCCAAAATCCTGTCATTACAATAGGTGTGCAGATGAGTCATTGCAGAGATACACAAAAAGACAACTTGGGAATAAAACAAATGGTAAGTACAATCCTTTGACACCGGTCGATGGAATGCCTGGGGCTCATGACACGCCTGCCATGGCTCTACCCATGTGGCCCACAGACTGAAAATTCCCCCTGCCTTCCTCTGCTGTGTGTCTCAGAAAGCACAAACGGAACTTTACTTGTCCAAAGTGTTAAAACACTTTTTGGATTTCTAGCTGTTCTTGATACCCCAGAAGCCAAATGCCAGCCCTCTGTAGTGAGGATCCTAAAGTTGAAAATCTAAACTCTCCATACAAGAGGAGAGACACAGATACCTCAGGTGCCATTCATCCTATTGGTTCTCCTTGCTGCTGTGCTCACAAGACCTTGGCTTCCTAAGGATCACTGAGAATGTACCCCACAGAGTCCAGGAGAAAGGTCTGGGTAACAGCAAAGAGCACTGACTGGAGCCGAGAGGGCCCAGGGATGCCAGCCAGCCAGGCTCAGCTCTCTGGTCTATTCTAACTCAAGTCAGCTGAACATCCTTTACACCGACAGTTCAGCGTAAGGTTAGGCATAAACAACATTTAAGTGCTATGTATACTAGACAAATAGTAGGGTTCCGTACTACATAAATATTCTTCATATTTCAGACACTTCTCTGCCTTGTTCCTTCTATTTGATTCCTTACTTAGGAAACATTAAAAATTTAAAAAATAGATAAAGAAACAAGCAGACTCTGGGTGTGACTGGTTGTGCTGTCCTGGAGACATCCTGGATAAACTCAATCTTGAAGCTACTGGTGTTACCATGACAACCCCGGGGACTAGATTCTGAAGCATGTAATATTGAACAGGCAACACCTGTGGTCCTTAAGATCTCCTTAAATACTAAGTTAAAGTGAAAGGATTTAGTTTTCACTGGAGGTGGTTCTATTTTTTGAAGTTTTGCTATGTACCCCCAGGCTAGCCTAGAACCCTCTAATCTTCCTGCTTCTGCCTCAAAAGTACTGGCGTTTTTTGAGATACATGCCACCATATTTGGCTTAGGTTTTCCTCTTCTTTAAATGACAAAATTATATAGAGCAGGACTGTATTCATAGTTCCTAATGCAGAAAACAGGGTCTAAGAAAGGTCCTGGGCACAGGCAAGGGCTCATCATAAGAGATTGTCTACTGAGGTGCAGGGACTTCTGGTGCTTAGTGTATGGTGGCTCATAGGAGGTAATTACTGGTTTTGTGGGGAAATGGTATGGACTATTTTCCATCCCTCTGGTTTCCTACCTTTCCCTTTACTTATTTGAGAGATAACCATTGTTTCTAAGAGTAGAGCAACTTTTCATCCTTGGTGCTATAGACCTACAGGGGGTCTTGTGCATGCTAAGCAAGAACCTTATGACTGAGCTATGTACCCAAAGCATATGTGTGCGTGTGTGTGTGTATGTATGTATATATATATATATATATATATATATATATATATATATATACACACACACACACACACACACATGTGTATATATATACATATATACATACATACACACACACACACACACACACACACACACATATATATATATATATATATATTTTTTTTTTGGTTTTTCAAGACAGGGTTTCTCTGTGTAGCCCTGGCTGTCCTGGAACCCACTTTGTAGACCAGGCTGGCTTCGAACTCAGAAATCCACCTGCCTCTGCCTCCCAAGTGCTGGGATTAAAGGCATGCGCCACCACCACCCGGCTCCCAAAGCATATTTTTAAAAGCCAATTAACTGCTAGGAAGAAAAGAAGCCAGAAGACTGGCATCCTCTGCTAAGCTTTGCTTCATTCTCAGAGGAGGGCCACAGAGACCTCTGGGACTGATTCCACTGTTCACGTGAGAACCTCAGGCAGGACTTTACTATTGTGCCCCGGATACCTTCCATACTTCCATCTCCACCCAAAAGTTTCTTCCTTGCCCCCACTCCTTTCTGCCTCTGAAGGCAGAGCTGTGTCCTCTGAGATTGCCAAGTCTATCACAGGGCTCTTTCACTGTCAGGTTTCAGGGCTAGAATCAACGATGCAGAAGTGAGATATATGAGTCTTTCTGGACCTGAGAGCAGATCCTTCCCACTGCAGCCAGAACCTTCCTTCTGGACAGGACGCTCTTGACTCTCTAACTGATCAAAACTCCCTACTTGATTTGAATTACATCTGTCTTCTGAGGGCCTGTGAAACCTCTACTGGATGCCAGTGACTGTGTCACGATTGTAAGCACTTCTGGTGTCTGAGATTTTTCTCAGCTCAGGAGTGTCTGCATGACAAAGAAGCACTGGCTAAAACCATGCCTGCAAAGAATCAAGAGCCAAGGACAACTAGGAGGTCTGATAGAGGGCCAGAAGGAATTTTAAGATTTCATCCAAGCAAGAAGGGCTGTGGCACACTGGGATACAGAGGCCAGGGAAGAGGTGAAAGGGTCAAGAGTTACCTTAGACATTAACTCTGAAGTCCACAGCCCTGAAGCTTGATCCCACTCTTTGGCACCTGACTAGGGAGCACACGAGAAAGAATGAAGTCTCAACCTAAATGCAGCTGAAACTCTGGTGAGAATGACGGAGAGTGTGTGGAGATGACAGTCTTTCAGTCACTTCAGTGGTGATTATGACACTGCAGAATGCCACAAACTGCTCACAGAGAACTAGCTTTTCTACAGCTTGAGAAATTTGTATTTGTTGTGGATTTATATCAATGTGCAAATGTCAGTGTTCTGTGAAGGACAACCAGGTTCCAAATGGGGCAGAGAGGATTTTAGGGCCTAGTAATAAGACAGTAAGTAGCAGGAACTTTCAATTTCCAGCACTGCAGACAGAGTGGGGATTAGAAGGACTTACGTTCATTTTCCTGCGACATCGAGAGAGGTTGAGGAGGAGAGACACTTTTAGCTCCCGGAAGGTTTTCAGGTCCTCACCAAACCCTTCTCTAGGGAATTTCTTCAGAGCATACTGGTAGCGCTGGGCAGCCTCCTTTACTTTCCCTTTCTAATGGGTACAAACGAAGAGCACAATGTTGGTTTGCTGAGGCTGAGGAGATCTTGTCCCTAGTTCCTGTCTGCTCTTAAAGGTTAAAGTCCCTTGGGTACTGAGAGCAGAAATCTAGTCTTTTTTATAGGAAACTCACTTGGTAAGAACAGGAAGGTTGAAGGGACACCTAAAATCACAAGCCAGAGAAACAAAATCTTGGCAAATGCACATAACAGTTTCTGTTCTCAAGGGCTGACCTTGCTCACTGGGAAGTTCCTTCTTTTCCTGAACAGCTCTACTTGGGACACATAAACTTCCTGGTCCCAACACTGCACAGTGATAGCTTCTCCCTAGGTTTTGGCTTATGTGGCTTCTCTTTGATGTTCTACCCTGCTGCCCCACAGAAGAGAGAATTCTCTTCCTCAGGAAGCATGCAGGACCTAGAACGGTCTGAGGCTTCTCTAACGTAATGGTAGAAAATAGTGTCAGTTCATGGTATTTGTGGTCAGGCAGGAGGTAAGGTGGCAGGCGAGAAGAGAAGCTTGGAGTTTGTGACTCTCACTTTGTAGACCATTCCCCCAAGATGAAGTAAATCTGACCAACTTCAGGATCCTCTACAGAAACACTGAACGGCTTTTACACATTGCATATGGAAGGCTGTATATAAAGTGCAGAAAGATCCAGGTGGTAGCTCCTGCTTCCCCTGGACTCTCCCTCTGTAGAGCTACAGGTCGCATCAGTTATTTACCTTTCTTCATCTTTTAATCAGGAGAAGTGTAGAGTCTTCCAAGGGAAGAATTATGGAAGTGCCTATTTACATTAGGAGCCAAGAATCCTTGACCTGGGATAGCAGAAGTTATGTTGTGCCAAGGCTTATATTCTTTTTTTTTTTTAAAGATTTATTTATTTATTATATGTAAGTACACTGTAGCTGTCTTCAGACACACCAGAAGAGGGAGTCAGATCTCGTTACGGATGGTTGTGAGTCACCATGTGGTTGCTAGGATTTGAACTCCGGACCTTTGGAAGAGCAGTAGGGTACTCTTACCCACTGAGCCATCTCACCAGCCCAAGGCTTATATTCTTAAGAATGACATAAAGGTCCATAAGTATGATCCCTACAGTAATAAAGATCTTTGAATTTATGTGATTTTATATGATTAAGTTTGGATCAAGGTTCAAGCTTCCTACAAGCCATGATAATCATGATGTACTCTAAGGATGCCTAGGAACTAGAATTCTGCTTAGGACCTTGTATATTTATAAAACAATGAGCTTTACAGTAATTTTATCATCTTTTAGATCTGTAATATCTCAAGGATGTCTGCTGCTAAAAACTGGGTTGGAGTTATTTACCTTCAGTCTCCTCACCATGAACTGAAACACTCTGAGGAGACTGACATGGAATACCCGAAGAATTTCCTTCTGGCCAAGTGTTTAAGGATACCTATTTCTTAAAGACTCTCATTCAGGGAGTGACTTTAAGCAAATGCATAATAATCACTGTTTATCTTATTAAAAATGCTATTATTACTATGAACTTTTTTTCCCAGGCTGCCTTCAAACTTGTTCTATAAACAAAGAGGACCTTAAGTTCCTGATATTCTCCTCCCACCTTCAAAGTGCTGGGTTTACAGGAACGTGTATGTATGTATGAAAACTAAGATCAATGAAACTAGAAATACCAAATTACATAAGTTTGCTTTTAATTGCCCTATGAGTTCTTCACTTAGAAGATTCTGAGAAAAACCTGTTACTGAACTATTAAGTGACCAGTTAAAACCAGAATGTTTTGCTCTTTTACCAGGAAAGCAAAAAAAACCTCAGGACCCCTAAATTAGGAGTCCAGGACCAGGCAATTAGTTTCTACTTTGCCTGTACAGAAAAGAATGAAAACTTTCAAGTTTTCAAGATTCTACACGTAAAAAGCAGTTCCTCCCGCCCTCACCTTATAAAACATGTCCCCCTCTTCCATCAGCTTGCTCAACAGGATGATCATGATGTCTGGTTTGGAGGTGGCCATCGCCCATGTGGCTGGACCTGTAGTGTACAGGATGCATGATGGGTAAAGAACTCATACAATGTAAGGTGGTAGGAAGCTGGGTGGAAAAAAATATCCTGGGGAATTTCTGCTGAGAGAACAACTTGTCCACAATAATTACCTCATCTTCTAGACCTGGGAGTATTCAGTGACTCCCATTGCCGAGAAGCTGCATTTGATTTGTTTGTATTCACCTTAAAATAAGAATATCTGAAGTGTCCAAGCTCGTGCCACAGGAGACAGTAACACCTGTGTGGTACACGTGAGCACATAATGGCTTAGTCTGAAATGATTTTAAATCAGGAAGTTGGAAGAAAGAATTTATACTAAAGGTTACCATGAGACTAGAAAAAGCCAAAAAAGAATAATTTATTTTCTGTCTGAGATAGAACACTCCCACGTAGAATCAATTTTGAAGTGTGCACTCTGTAGAAGGGGACCCTCCGTAAGTGCTCTAAAGGCTCCTTAGAGCTAAGTACCAAAAAGGACTCCCTAGGATTCACTTGGAACCAGGGGCATAATTCTAATGTCAACAGATATGAAATAAACATTAAGAAGACTACTTCACTCACGAGAGAAAAGAATAGTTAAATTGATTAGTTTACAGATGACTGGATTATTTACCAACTAAACTTTTCAGGGTTAGTTATCAAAAAGTTCAAGTTATTCTCTGCAACAGTCATTAAAAAATCTTCTTTTAAGGTGAAGTAAATTAAAAGATTAGAGGTGTAGGGAACTCATGCAGGCTAAATCAAAGAGGAGAAGGCAAAGCTGACCAAGCCATCAGACCACGCCTGATGCTGACAGCGGTGAAATATACCTCGTGGGCGACTCGGTAACGTCTGACAACCTTCAAAGAAAGGAGAAAACAAAAAGTTGTAGGAAAGGAAAAAAAAATGGATGAAGGTGAAAAAAAAAAAAAAGAAAAAAAAAAAACAAAAAAAGAAGGAAAAGCAGCAGTGAGAGGCAGGCAGCAAAAGCCAGCACATCAGCAACCCTGTCTACAGTGTGTGGGTGGGGGAGCAGCTGGGAGAGCAGCGGCAGGGGCTGGAGAGTGAAGCACGGAGAGCAAAGGAAAGCAAAGGCTTATGGTGCTGCAGGGAACCAGGATGCTCAAAGGGTGGGGCCAGTGCACAGGCAGCGCGAAGATGTGCATAAGCTCAGCGCAGCCTCCTGGCTCAAGCTACAAAGGGCAGGGCAGAGAGTCATGTGACTCTGGATACAGGGTTTCATGACTATGGCTCAGATGTACTCTCTCTGGGCCAGTAGCCTTTTGTTCACTTGGGCAGTAATTGGACCAGGGCAGAGGGAGAACTAGATACATTCACTCCAAAAAACCCAGGAAAGCCAGACCACTGGCCCCTGGGCACAGATGGTCAATATCATCTCTCTTTCTCTTACCTATTTTGGCTCCTTTTTTCAGTAGAGTTACTACAACAGACGTGTTCCGGCAACCCACTGCCCTATCCAAAGGACGCATTCCACTGTAGTCAACATGCTCAATCATGGCCCCATGATCTACCAGGAACTGGACCTAGGAAAGGAACAAGCAGAACACTTAACAGGTACAATGGATACAGCTTGCCCCTTTCAAACTGCTTGTCTGAACCAGTATCTCTCTCTCTCTCTGATTTCAAGTCACAGTGATATTCTTGCTTTTGAATAATGTTTTGTATATTCTCGTCCTCTGAAGAGTCTAAGTTAGAACTATCAAAACAGTATTTCGCATTTGATCCTAGATAGCATTCTTGGTGGATAGCACCCCTATCCTTTCTCTCCTGAGGCCTGTTTAAAGGTACTTACCACCTCAGCATCACCGTAGAAAGCTGCTAGGTCCAGTGGGGTACGGCCATTCTTGTCTGCATGGTCTGTAGCAGCCCCGTTATCCACCAGAGAGCGTACTACTGAGAGATGGCCCTTCAGACAAGCCCAGCTAAGGGCTGTTAGTCCTTCTTTGTCCATCAGGGCAATGGAGGCACCTGAAAAAAAGAGTGAGAGTTCTGTTTTAACAGGACTGAGGACACTAAAGTTTGTAGCCGAAAGGAATGCTGATATTTAAGGTATACATACTATTGAAGAATAGCTTTTACTTCTAGATTTTTTTTTTTTTTTCATTTTAAGATTGGCTCTGGCTGGCCATGGTGACATATATCAGTAATCCCGAAAATAGGCAGGAGTAAGCAGGAGTTTGAGGGTAGCTTGGGCTACACAGTGAGTTCAAGGCCTGTCTGAGTCACATCTCCATCTGTTGAATGCTGTGGTTATAAGTGTGTGCCAGTTCAGTTTTTGTGGTACTGGGACTGAACTTGGAGCCTTTTGAATTTTGACTCAATTTTTTTGAATCAATTTGCTATGCTAGGCAAGCACTCAGCCAGCTAAACTGTACTACCAGCCTCTAAATTATAGATTACTTAAAAAAAAATAAAATTGCTTGAGAGTTCCTATTCTACAATATTCTACAAATAATGTAAACTTACTTAGTGAAAACTCACTTAAGTGAAAAACAAAACAAAACTAAGAAAACCTAAATAGAAAATACAAAAGGTTCAAAGACCATGGGTAAGGAAGAACAAACCTCTGTCATCTATGCCTAATGAATGTCTGCTGTCATGCAGCAAACACAGTAGTCATCTAAGGTCATCAGTGCTGAAGAGGCCCTGCCTCTTCTATTGGACACAGTTTGTGGCTTTGTGCCACGTCTTAAGAACCTAGGTCTGTTCCCTATGAAGTCAGACTTGTTTGGCAACTTGTACCATGGAAGCAAGAGCTACACTGTACCCTGCAAGCACAATTTTTGATTCTAGCCACCTTTGAGTCTCAGGTTGTGGAAACAAATCTTTCTTGAAAAGATAGAGCTAAAGACACAGCAAGTCTCTTAAGAGAAGCCAGTCTTCCTATTCAACTTTGGCTGTTCAGGTCTGGGCACAGTTCTTCAGAAGGCTGGATCCCTTAAAGGAAAGTGCATCTGTGTATAGATAATTATATATATTTAAGGTTGGTTTATTAACAGCGAAGGCTAACTGGAATGATGTCATAGTTTCAATCGCCTTTCTACCTACTTCTTGATCCAAATCCAAGACTCCACTAGGTGGTGCTGCAGTGCTACTAGTGACGAGCCTTTTCTCTATGGCAGTCTATGATGCCACTATTGCATAGGTGGCTGAGCTTAGGGCAATCAGCAAGAGGCTGAAATAATTTACCATGTGCACCTGTAGAGAAAATGCAGTTTCCCACTTACCAAGGGTGTGAGTATGTTGGAAAGCACCACAGGGAATTTATTATGATAGCTTAATAGCAATATCCTAATTCTCTAAAGAGGGTCTCATTGCTAGCAAGTGTCTTAACTTCCCTTTACCTCCTTTGGGTTAGAGAAAAAACATGTTAGCTGTGCAGGCTGACAAACTGATATGCAGCTTTACTTGGTATGTTGGTGCACACCTTTGATCCCAACACTTAGGAGGCAGAGGCAGGTGGATCTGTGTGAGTTTGCAGCCAGCCTGGTCTATAGAGAGAGTTCCAGGCCAGCCTACATAGTAAGACACCATACCACCCCCAACCCTACTCCCACCCCCATCAACAGTAGCAGCAGCAACAGCAAATCAGCCTCTAAAATAGATGGATATTTACTGGGTATACATCAAAAAAACATTGAAGTCTGGACTTGAAATAAAGAGTTCAGAATGTATTGATTTCATAATAATCCCTCAGGCTATAAAGAAAAAGAGAGTGTCAGAGTTAGAACTCCCCAGTGTGTAAGTGGGCAGGCTGGGGTGGTAAGGTATACATGTAAACTTTGCTCTCTAGAAGCTAAGATAGAAGGGTCACCTCAAGTTTGAGGTCAGCCTGGTCTACATAGTGATAAAACATATGCCCATTCAAATGTACATATAACACACACACATGCATCACACACACACACACACACACACACACACACAGAGCATGCAAGAGAACACCAGGTATACTTAGGTGATTGAGGCAAGAAACAAATGTGAGTTCAAGGCCAGCCTGGAGTTTTAGTTTAAAAAACTGGAGGAGAGGGGCTGGAGAGACCACTCAGCGGTCAAGAGCATTGACTGCTCTTCCAGAGGTCCTGAGTTCAATTCCCAGCACCCACATGGTGACTCACAACCATCTGTAATGGAATCTGGTGTCCTCTTTTGGTGTGTCTGATGACGACAGTGTACTCATAAATAAAATAAATAAATCTTAAAGAAAAAAACTGGAGGAGAAAAATAAAAAAGAGAGCAGGAGCATCTGGTTTTGCGTTTTCTTTTTTTTTCTTTTTATAAAAAAGATTTATTGTATGTGAGTACATTGTCGCTGTCTCCAGACACACCAGAAAAGGGCATCGGATCCCATCACAGATGGTTGTGAGCCACCATGTGTTTGCTGGGATTTGAACTCAGGACCTCTGGAAGAGTAGTCAGTACTCTTAACCTCTGAGCCATCTCTCCAGCCCAGCTTTGCATTTTCTAGTTAACCCAATTAGTACTATCATTCTTAACGAGCCTGGAGTTAAGTGGATTCTTACAGGCTCTGTTCACCGTCTTTCAGGGCTTACCTTGTGCTAGTAGGAAGTCCACGGTTCCTAGATGGCCTTCAGAAGCAGCCATCATCAGGGGAGTACGACCCTGCTTGTCTGCCATGTTGACATCAGCTCCATGGGTCAGTAAAAGATCAACAATCTGCGAGTGCAGGCAAACAGAGGCTGGTTATTGTAAGGAGAGCTGCTGAGATGACACATGTATGCACTCTCCTACAGCGTGAACTACTCCTCGCTGCAGAGGTGAGTTTGTCCTATAAGTAGCTTTCTATTGTAGCAACCTACTTAAGACTTTCTGTACAGTTCTAACGGCATGTGACTTGCTACCTTAACTCCCCTAGAGATAGATGAATAAGGAGTCATCTCTGAACATGTGACCAAGACATTAAGTTAGAAAAAAAGACAAGTCAAGATGTGTTCTAAACCAAAAGGAAGTTCCACCCCAAGTAACTACCCATGTCAGTTCCATTTTATTACTCTCCGGAGGCTACAAGCCTGCAGCAGCAATATACATTCACCACTCAATTGACTACAATAAAGTGCTTCTGTTAACAGCAGTGTCTTTTGTTAAGCACTGTTTGGCTCCTAGAGCCTTTTTTTTTCTACTCAAGTACTTCCAAAGATCACTATCAGTGTCCTTTCTTTTTCCATCCTAGTGTATAAATTAATGGTTTCTCTAGAGTCCAAACCTCTGGAAGGATCAAGTAGCTAGAGTTTGCAAAGGTCGAGTTTTCTTCCAGACCTTCGGAAATATCTGTGAGTAACTGGTTTGACAGAGTCTGCTGAGACGAGAACTCCCAGTCAACTGGCAGATACTGTTGCACAGAGGAGGGTGTTGCTCCATGACAAGAGCAAATCAATCTAGCTCACAATGATGGTTCTGAGTGTTAATTTCTCCTCCAACTCCCTTTTTATTGAGACAGGGCCTCCCTATGTTATCCTGGCTGTCCTGGAACTCACTATGTAGACCAGGGTGGTCTTGAACTCGCAGAAATCACCCTGCCTCTGTCTCCTGAGTGCTTGGATTAAAGGTGCATACTGCCTCGCTGGGAGAGTGCTAATGTCTTACATTCTCAATTGGTGGACAGCACTAGCAAAGGCCCATGCCCTCAAGCCTGGCGACTGCCGAGAAACCCAGTGTGCCTTCCTGTCTTTGCAGTACAGGTTTCCACCTGGAACTCATTCTTAGGAGGGCTGGCAGCTGCATCCTACTTACCTGCCAATGGCCCTGGCGAACAGTGCTGAATAGAGGCACTGCTCCTCTGCGGTTTGGCTGGGCCACTGCTGCCCCTTGCTCCAAAAGCAGACGGCACACATCCAGTTTGCCCCTTCCGGCTGCGGCTGTCAGGGCTAAAGGCAGATAACAAAGACTGAGGATGGCTGGCTCTTCTTTTTTTCTAGTTTTTAATGTTAAGCATGGATTAATGTGTTTCTAAATGCTTTGTTTAATGCAAACACAGTAAATTAGTGTGTCTGATTATATAATTATGAATATAATCACTTTACCTTCAAGAACAAGCTGCCTTTTCCAGAAAGGATATTTTTGAAGAAAAATAATAAAGACATTTAAAAGAGCTCACACTATCTGGGGCCAATCATAATAATAAATTCACTGAAAAAATCACTTTGGTCCAATTCATCTGGTTTCATCTTTCCTATTCTTAGAGTGTCTCCTCTGCTCTAGGTGTCTCTCTTTCTAAGGTTCTCAGCCTAGTTACAAACCTACCACTCTATGTATGACAGAAGTCTAGAGAAGAGACTCTGTTGAGAAAGTCAGTGGGGAAAGTTTTGGTCAACCTCTACTCCTGTGCTCTCAAACCTAAAGAACCAAAGGCGGGAACTGTAATCGAAGGCTTTGGATAATTTATTTCCTATTTCTCTTTAAACTAATTAAGATAATAAAAATTTAAAACTAGATTTGCAAGCATGAGAGAAAAAACTGTTTAAGGTAAGATGGTCTTAAAGATGAGAAAACAGGTGTGAAAAGACAGCTTTCTTCCACTATTTGGGGGAGGGGTCTGGGAAGGTCTCCCTCAGCCCGGACGCATACTGTAGCCAATGATGGCCTTGACTGCCTGGTCAGGGGTTATAGGGATGGTGTGCAGTGCCACCCCAGACTGTCTTTTTCTAACAGTTATAACATAAAGGATACACAGGAGGAAGAAATTAGTTATTTTTTCTATTCTACTATCCATTATTTATGACCTTTGGTGTAGTCAACATTCTAGGTGTGTATTTTATTTTCTGTATTGACTGTAAAATAGGAAAAATAGTTTGGAGATACAAAGTCCATCTTGTAACAGACAGACATTTATTTAACCACGACATTTAAAATGCATAGGTTTATTACATAGGTAGGTAAGGTCTCTCTATGTACCCCAGGTTGGTTTGAACTCAGTGTTCCTTTTTAACTCCCCAATGCTGGGATTACAGGTGTATGCTACCATATCTAGCTGAAATGTGTTGTTTTAATTAAAAATAAATACATTCTGTGTGTATGGTGTCTGTATATGTGCAGATGTGTCCTCATGTAGGTGTACGTTGTCAGAGGTTGATACCAAGTGTCTTCCTTAGTTATTCTCTTTTGTGGTTTGAAAAAGATGATGTCTATAGGCTTATATATTTGAATGCTTAGTCATCAAGGAGTAGAGCTCTTTGACATTAGAAGGATTAGGAGGTGTGGTCTTGTTGGAGGAAGTGTGTCACTGGAGTAGGCTTAGAGGTTTCAAAAGCCCATGACAAGCTCAATCTCTTTCTGTTTGTGGTCAGGGTGTAGCTCTTGGCTACTGTTCTGTCTTCATCTTGCCAGCAGACTCCCTGGTGAGTTAACAGGCTTGCCCTCTGAAACTCTAAGCAAACCTCCCATTACATGTCTTCTTTTGTAAGACTCGCCATGGACATGGTGTGTCCACAGAACAGTGACTGAGACACACTCTCCATCTGATTCTTTTCTTTTCTTTTTCTTTTCTTTCCTGAGAAAGGGTCTCTCACTGAACTTAGAGCTAGACTGGAGGCCAGCAAGCTCCTAAATTTCACCTGTCTCTGCTTCCCTAGTGCTGGGATTACAGATGTATGCCATTGTGTTCAATTTCTTTTTTTAAATGTGGGTGGTAGGGATCTGAACACAGGTCCTATGTTTGTGGGTCAGAACTTTACCAATCTACCTCCTTAGCCCTTATGTTTTATAGCCCGGACAAAGGGTAGGAAAATAGAAGGAGTTATATTTTGTTAAAAAAAAACAAAAAACAAAAAACAAATTGGGACTAGATGTTTCCCCATCTCCCAAATTGACTTGGAAAACTGAGATAGCAGGGTGACAGAAGGCCCTTCCTTCATCACAGCCATATACTCTAATGACAAATCAAACACTATTAGGCAGATGTGCATATTTTGGTTTTCAAATGTTGGTCTCTAATCAAAGAAGCTAGTGAAATTCAAATCAAGTGGTCACTTATAATTTTTTCACTTAAGTGAAAAATTATAGAATTTTAAACATTTACATCAATTATTTGGTGTATATATAAACAAATGTGGACCAAGGACAACTTGCAGGGTTCAGTTCTCTACATGCATCCCAGAGACAGAACTCAGGTCATCAGGCAATCAGCAAGTGACCTATCACTGAGCCATCTGCATTTGCCTTTGGGTTTAGCTTAATTTATCTATAACTGGAGCCATATGTAAAAATGAAACTCCTTATAACTCTCTCTCTCTCTCTCTCTCTCTCTCTCTCTCTCTCTCTCTCTCACACACACACACACACACACACACACACACACACACACACACACACACACAGAGATTTCAAATAATGTTTTCCTGCCCTAAGGGTAAAATGGGTTCATAAGGGAAATTGTGGCAATTTTTGAAGATGTATTCAATTTTATTTTGCAATTCTTGTCATTAGTTTTTCTGCTTAATTTGTCATAGGAGGACAGTGTTGTTCTTTCTGCAGTGAATATATATGTATGCACTGAATGCAGTGGAAGTGTGTGTGTGTATACACACATATATACATACTTTCTCTCTCTCTCTCTCCCTCCCTCCCTCTCCCCCCCCCCACCTCCTTCTTGAGATAAGAGTCTCTCTTCATATCCCTGGCTGTCCTGGAACTCACTCTGTAGACCAGGTTGGTCTCAGACTCTTAGAGGTCTGCCTCTGCCTCCCCAGTGCACCCCCTTGTCTGAATTCCAAGTGCATATGTTTAACAGTTTAAAAGATTATTAAGCTTGCACAGGCATTTGAATACAAAAGTAGCTAAGAACTTAAGACATGCCTCAAATAAAACACTTTGAAAATTTCTAACTCCCATATTTTGTTTAAAGTACTAGGTTATAGGGTTGTGGCAAACTTCCAACTATGTACAGGCCAAGAACATTCTTTTTCTTAAAACAAAGCAAAACTGATAGCACTTTGAAGAAAACAGACTAGTACTTCAGAACCAAGCCTTTCACTAGTGATGCCAGTTCACAGAATGCATTATTCACAGACAGTGCTCGCCTGGAAAGTGGCACTGTCTACTTTAACAATTATTTTACTCTGGTTGGCCTCTTTCACTCTATTGAGTAATGCACTTTTAATATTCCACTTGGCGTTGTTCTGTTGTATAATCTCTGTTGTTTACGTTATGATGTCATCTGGCAGCAGTCTTCAGATGACAGCTAGACATGGTCATGAACACAGCTGCCCAGTTTCATCTCAGAACCATGCGACTATGTAGAATGCAGTCTGCACTGTTTAGGATCAAGACCAAGGAGTTGCTTTGGCTGGGATATTATAAGTCTTATCAAAAAGTGCTAGGAGTTCTTGAAAGAAAGGAATTAAGGTAAAGCCATGTCCATAAACCATAACAGGAGAGGAGAAGGAAAGGAGGAGAAGGAGAAGGAAAGGAGAAGGAGAGAAAATAAATCATTTCCTAAGAGATCTGAAACAGAACTTGTTTCCCTAGTTGGTCAGCACCTAGCAAAAATGGTTTGTGGTGTGTGTGTGTGTGTGTGTGTGTGAGAGAGAGAGAGACAGAGAGAGACAGAGACACAGAGAGAGAGAAAGTGTGAGTGTGTGACTGTGTGTGTGAATGTTTGTGTGTGTGTGTGAGAGTGAGACTCTGTGTGTGTGTTGTGTGTGTGTGTGTGTGTGTGTGCTTGAAGAGGCAGATAGGAAGTAGCTCAGAGATGAGGAAAGAGCTTGGATGGAATTTTGACACTAAATGACATTAAACAGAATACAGAAAAGCAAATGACTCTTTTATCTATTTCCATCTTGAAGAATTATAACATACAAGATCAATGGAGAAAGGTATTTAGAGAGACAAATGATTACTACATCTAAAACATTAGTTACACATTAATGGAGCTATTTATTTCATGCTGTCTATTCCAAAGTCATGGCTGACAAAGGAGAATGGGGTGGCGGAGGGCAATCTGGGTGGTATGAATGGAAGAGAAGCAAGGGTAAAAGGCAGGCTGGACAAAGGTGTGTAGACAAAGGTGTGTAGACAAAGGTGTGTAGAAAGGCACTGAGATGGGAAACAATGTACAGTTGCTGTTACTACAATTACCAGAGACGATAGCAAGAGTTGAGCCTGGAGATCATGACTGCTCTTGTGCTGTATGTAGTTCTGCTGGGTGGTTCTGGCACATACCTTTTAATCTCACACACACAGGAGGCAGAGGCAGGCAAATCTCTCAGTCTCAGACCAGCTTGGACTACAGAACAAGTTTCAAGACAGCCATTGCTGTTATACAGAGGAACACTGTCTAAAAAACAAAAACCAAACCAAACCAAAAAAAAAAAAAAAAAAAGAAAGAAAAAGAAAAGAAAAGAAAAACAAAGAATGTAGTTGTACAACTAGTAAACCATGGTTGGTAAGTAGAGAGGAGAGAGCAAGGAAGATCAGCAAGTAGACCTCTGCAATAATCTTGGCCAAAGATGACACAGGCACAAAGTATGGGAATCTTATTTTGTGGACTCTGCTTCTATAGTGGCTAGGGGCTCTAAGTGGTTGGCCCTGGTCTACGCCTGTACAGAGGGACTGTTGTATTGCTCCTTGTTGTTGTTGTTTTTGTTATTGTCTGGGACAGCCCCATGAGATAGAAGGGGAAATGTTTTGGTTGTGCAGTGGCATAAAAGATAATGGTTACAAGTCTCTCCTTTTTAATGGTGTTTGGATCTGATATAGCTAGGCATATGGTGCAGGCTCCCAAAAGAAGACAAAAGCACTGAGGATATTTTACGATCTGATTTTAGGAAATACGATGTGCAAATATTGTACCTTGTACTATTTTACTCTATTTTAAGATGTGTTTCACTGATTATAGATTCACTGCTCCCCTCTCTAAACATCTCTGAAACTGGGATGTGACTTAAGATTGCTGTAAAAGGACAGAGCTTGTGTTGGCGCACTGACAGAAACTTTGTTTCTTCTTGTTAGTGGTGCTTCAGCTTTGATTAGTTAGGTGGCATAGAGAGTTGTAAAACTGCGACCACTGTATTTTCCCTAGGTAAAGTTTCTGTTCTTTAGGTCAGGGTTGCAGATGAGACTTCACTTGCTCAAAAACAAACACATATCACACCTCTCCCACATGTTTAGAGGCAGACGCTGATGTCTTGGGTGTCCTCCTTCATCACTTTCTACTTAGTTTGAGACAGGGAATCTGAGCCTGGAGCTTGTTGGTGAGGCTGGCCAGCTGAGAGCCCCTGGGATCTACCTGACTCCAACCTCTCAGTGTAGGAGTGTAGGGGTTATAGACGCATGCTGCCAGGATTTTATGTGGGTACTTTTCTGTGGACACTGGGGGTTTTACCAAGCTGAACCCCAAACTCAGGTTCTCATACTTGTATGGCAGTGGCTTTACCCACTGAGCCATCTCACCAGCCACAGTTTATACATTTTCTGAATCTAAGGATTTCTATGAAGTATAACACTAGTTTGATGCTCTCCACTATGAATATTGGCCTTATAATTTCTACCCACTGTGACCACTGGACCATGGCATTTTGGGCCCCCTTCCTATTCTCTTGCCCTTGGTTAGAAGGCTGTGTCAGGAGGTATGGCAACGCTGTATTGAGAAGATTTGCTGACAAGAGAGGTAAACCAACATGTCCCTTTTGCAGTTTTAGGTCACCTTCCTCTGGCTTCTCTGAGGATGGGGTTCCAAGGACAACAGCTGTTTGCAGCTGCAGATTTTCCTTTAATCTATCATGGGCTCTTAAGCTGCAGCTGCCTGGCATTGGCTCTCTTTGGCTTTTACAAAGGGAAAAATTGTTGAGAAGGAAATTCCTGAGCTCTGGACCATTACACATGAAAAAGAAGTCATGAAACCTATGCACATTTTAGCAGGGGAAGAAAGAAAACAATTCAATGAGTTATTATAAATGTTAGATAAATTCAAAAATTTTATCTGATTTTTAATAACATTCTCACCTTTACCAAATGTATACCCTTCTTGTTTAGTGAAACGTTCTATACACATTTACCATCTCAATAACAGTCTCTTTCTCCCGGCAAGTAAGAAACATGTCTGTGGTTGCTCTACTGTTTGCCCTGCCCCAGTTTCATGAAAACACATCAGAGGTAACTGTGCTTCTCCCAATGCTCCAGGCTAGTCTGCATCAACCAGGAGGAAGAGCTACTGTGGGTGAAGTAAGGACCAGATGGCAGCAAATGCTGTGCTACAGACCCCAGAGAATTAGAACAGATCAGGTGGCACCTTTGGTTTTCATCTAGCTGGCATCTCTAGTCACTATGTAAAGCTTAACAGTGCTAGGTAGCCACAATGACTTCTAGCTAGGCCAGAGATGTGGATGGAAGCAGGACTTTCCCAGGTAACAGCTGTAGGTGGGACATTACTCTGGGAAGAAAGGAAAAGGAGAAAAGGAAGCAGTGTAAGGGTCATATAAACAAATGGAAGACCACAGCGGTTTCCTGCTTTGCTTACCATACTGTAAGAAAATATTTGAAACAAGAGTGGTGATGTTCTTAAAAAGTGGTAATGGTAGAGGATCCAAAGGGAAAGTGGGCTGAAAGAGAAAAACTGCCTAACTTTTCACTTGGGCTGAACTGACCTTTAATACAAAAGTCTTAAGATAGAGTGGTGAAGTATGCCAGGCTCAAAATAATATGAGAGATCCAGAAAGTCAACATGAATATAACACACCACTGAGAGAAGACAGCAATGTCCCAGAGAAGTACCTGTCTCTCCCCAGAGACTGTCAAAACTGTTGATTTGTGCTCGCTCCACTTCCTCTTCATCTTTTTCTGGAAGATCAAGTAGGTAGGAGACAATCTGAAACAAGAAGTCATGTCAGCTCACACTGCAGGTGAAAAGCTACGCTGCTGGCACTGATCTGGAAGGCAATCCTCTCACTAAATTTCTTACACACAAAAAATCAGTACTGTTTGCTTTACAAAAGAAAACTGAAACCATTCTGATAGAAAGCTGTCCTATCAGACAGTTTACATGTTTTTATTTAACATACTCCATATATCATGTGATTTAAAAATGACATATTCTTCTTATTTAAGCCAATGACACAATCTCTTGTCTGACGCCCAATAAGCACACAGGAAAGGAATGTGGAGAAAGCTGAGGTCTATACTTCCTTTAAGTAATTGTTTTGTTTCCTCTCAGAAGTATGAGGACTGCCTGGGAGGGAGAATAACTGCAAACCACAAACAAAAGTGACAGCTGTCTTGAGGAATCTGATTGTATTAGGAGTTAAGGGACTTTCCACAGACAATACACATTTCAGTTTTGCTTCATATTCACTTGGCGACCCCTAAGGCCAGCTGAGAGGACTGCTGCTTCACTGGAGCATCCCTTGCAGTGGGATGGGCTCCTGAGTAGAGACCCAGGAGAGCTGATTCTATGTTTCAGAAATTTTACACGCTGTCCCTATCCCCACCCCTAACAGGGTTTCTCTGTGTAGCCCTGGCTGTCCTGGAACTCACTCTGTAGACCAGGCTGGTCTTGAACTCAGAGATCTACCTGACTCTACCTCCTGAATGCCGGGTCTAAAGGTGTGCACCACTACCACACCAGTTTACGAGGTGATTGTTAAACAAAGCCAGTCACTTATTAAAACTTGAAATATAAAGAAATTATATGAAAAATATTAAAAAATACCTAACTATAGGCTGGCACCCACTGGTAAGAGTACTTGCCTAAAATGTGTGAGATCCTGGATTTGATCTCAACACCACAAAAAACAAACAAAAAAGTCCCTCAATTCTTAAAATTTCTCAATTAGTTAACTATGTCCTACTGTTGTCATCTGTGATTTTAAGGTTATTTATATGTATTGCATCTGTATGGATGAAACGCTGTCACGTGTGCTACTGTGTATTTCTTCCCACCTCCATATTGAGTGACATAACACTGGCAGCTTGAAGTCAGCCATGGTAGCAATAGTTACAAACTTTATAAATCAATGTTTGGTTTAGAGCAAAACTGAAAATGCGTTTCATTTTTTTTTTTTTTTTTTTTTTGGTTTTTTTTCGAGACAGGGTTTCTCTGTGTAGCCCTGGCTATCCTGGAACTCACTCTGTAGACCAGGTTGGCCTCGAACTCAGAAATCCGCCTGCCTCTGCCTCCCAAGTGCTGGGATTAAAGGCGTGCGCCACCACGCCCGGCCCAATGCGTTTCATTTTAATCAGTACAGGTGAGAGACAGTTAACAGTAAATCCAACATCAGAGTCAATGGCCGTAAAATTACTGGGAAAAAGCAAATTAGATGCAATTCTACTTGTTACATCATAGGTTGCAACCACAGGTTGGCTACAGATTCATATTTGACCAAAGCCAACACTCAATTAACCATTCAATTGAGAACACTGTTTGTCACAGTGTAGCCCATTCCTTAGATTAGTAAAATTTATAATAAGCATAAGCAGCTGTGTACCTGCTCCCTGGTTATAGTCTTTTCCTTTCCTCATTGTCAGTTACTTAACATTTCACAGAATACTACCAAGTCCATGAATTTGCCACACTTATTAATAATGTAGAAAATGCCATCTGTATGGTATTAATTATTTAGAGCATCCTTCATAGCAGCCTTGTAAAAAGACTTCAGTAACTTTATGGATGAAGACTAGGGTTCTAAGGCAGTAAGAAAACTGTACCATCTTGGACCAAAATCAACCATTCTGAGGTTCTGTGGGGTGCATCCTTCTTGTCCCAAAATGTCTGACCATATGTCTACAGGTCAGTAACTCCTCTGTGTTTTAGTGTCACAGAAAGTGTGGGAGAAGCTGTGACAATTTCCAAACTCTTTTCTTTTTTTTTTTTTCCAAACTCTTTTCTGACTCTTAAGTTTTTCCACGCACATAATTCTAGGTACGTAGTATTAGAGTATTGTGGAGTTTAATCCCCTGTTCATCACAAAAGTGATTAAAAACTTTTCACCAGTGTGGCTGGCAATTTTGCATCATTCAAGTCTTTGCCCCACAGTTTCTTAGGTCCTTTTTTTTTTCTTACCTCAGTGTAACCCATGCTGGCTGCAGCAATGAGGGCCTGCTGGATGGCGTGGCTCTTCTTAAACACTCCTTGCTGCTGGCCAGCCATTGTCCAGTCACACTGAATCAGAAACTTGACAACCTCTAGATGACCTCGCAGAGCAGCATGAACCAAAGCACACTGTCCATTCTTATCCAAGTGATCCACCTATGGGAAGAAAATAGAGAGAGCTGTGAACAAGGAACTCAGCCTAGATTATTGATGTCCAGTTCCTCTGTACATCCCTCTGCAGAGAACTTTCCCCAGAAAATGAGGCAAGGCTTTTGTTTTTACATTCAAAGAAAAAAACAAAACCCTCAGGTGATTTGGTTGGAATGCAGACACACTCTGGATTACAGAATGACCTTGGTGGAATACAGACACACCCTTAGTACACACACCTTTTATCCCAAACAATATAGGTGAATTTAGTTTGTAGAAAGCAGGCATGTTTGAAATGTCTAAGAGGAGAAGACAAAGTAACAAGTCAGAGGAAGACTTGACAGAATGAGTCATAGATAGGATCTGCCCAACTCTCACGAGAACAGACAGGAAAGAGAGGCTACTTAGGAGCAGTGAGGGAGAAAGAATGTGCCAATTCAGAGGACTTGAGTTGAGTTGAGTTTGGGGCAGTTCATTTTGTGGAGTTCAGAGGGAATCTTTCCAAGCAGAGCAATTCAGTCAGAAAGTGAGAGAAGCCAATTTGAATCAATCAGTTTGGAGAGGAGTTTGGGCTACCTCAATAGCCAAGTTGAACCAGCTAGCCAGAGTTCAGAAAGAACTAGAAAGATTGAGTGTATTTATCGGTAAGCGTCCTAGATAACAATTACATCTGGTGAGTAAAAGTTCTATTTATATAATAACTAACTCCCAGAAGCTGGATTATGAGTAGTGACAGAGAGTGAGGAAGAGAGGTGGCTGAGGATGGGTCTGAGGGATGTGAAGGGATGAGCTGTAGCTTCTGGTAAGCAGGTGAGAAGACTTTCTTTTTAAGGTCAATCAGATAAAGTAAATATTTATAAACCTACAAATATTTGGAAAAGGGTGATGTGAATTAAGAAGAGAAAAGAAATAACAAGTGAAATAAAGAGCAACAGACCAGGACCAAGAGCACAGGTAGAAGAAATGCTGAAAGAAAATCAAGTGCTTCCTTGTTAGGCAGGAGCATAGGCCAGTGTGGCAAAGAACACTGTTCTATGACAGACGTTCCCTGAGATAGACACTTCCTTTATCCTCCTCTTCCTCCTCCTTTTTTTTTGAGGGCCTTCCTGTATATCCCAGGCTGACTTTAAACTTGTGAGTCTCTTGCCTCAGTCTCCCAAGTCATGGAGTTACAGATGTGTACCCCCTGACTCTTCAGGGTTTCTCTATATAGTTCTGGCTGTCCTAGAACTGGCTTTATAGACTAGAATGGCCTAAACTCATGCAGATCCACCTGCCTATGCCTCCCCACGGCTGGGTTTTTTGGTTGTGCACCACCATGCCAGGTTCCACATCTTGTTTTTAGCTTAATCTTTTTTTTTTTTTTTTTTTTAAAGATTTTATTTATTTATTTATTTATTTATTTATTTATTTATTTATTTATTATATGTAAGCACACTGTAGCTATCTTCAGACACTCCAGAAGAGGGCATCATCTTGTTATGGATGGTTGTGAGCCACCATGTGGTTGCTGGGATTTGAACTCTGGACCTTCAGAAGAGCAGTCGGTGTTCTTACCCACTGAGCCATCTCGCCAACCCCTAGCTTAATCTTACTAATACAAAATACAGAAGAGATGTGATAGGATTTTGAAAAGAATAAACAGTGTAACCATCTGCTCTGGGAAAACAATGAAAAACAAGTAAAAAAAAGTGGCATGGTGGTATAGGGCAGAGATGATTCAAGGACCCAGTTGGATGTAAATTACATCAAGAGTACTATCAGGACCAGATAGGCTGTTACTAGGAGCATCTATTCAATCAAAGGAGACATTGATATAGGTGGGCCATCTGTGTCACAATGGCATCTAAGGCTCTGTGATTCTGCTGAGAACCCAGGTCTCACTTCCTCAAGGAGTGAGGAGTCTTAGGAGTTTTCCTTGCTTCCCTGGTGATAATACTGAACATCTCAAAATGAGGTCCCATATATTACTTAGATTTCCCTGTGTGATTCTTAGTTTTCATGACAGAATCAAAATACCACGAGGCTACAATTTTTCCTTGGTGGCCTACATTTGTGAAGCCAGTGGTTTTTCTTTTACTAGTATTTTGAAATTAAATTACCCTGTATCAGTGACTTGGAAAACACTATAAAGAAAATATTTTGGAGGCTGGAGTGAGGGCTCACTAGGAAGACTGCCTGCTCTGTAGCCACAAGAGCCCGAGCTTGATCCCTACATCCACATGAAAACAGGACATGACATGTGCCTGTCACACCAGTGCCTATGGGCAGAGACAGAGGATCCTGGGAGCTCACTAGCCAGCCAGCACAGCTGGAAAGTGAAGCTCCTGGTTCAATGAGAGATTTCTTCTTAAGGCAAGAAAGTAAGGAGAAAGTTAGAAGACAGCACCAGCATCCTGCTCCAGTCGGTTTCTACATTTGTGCACCTGTGTACATGCACCTATACATTCATATGCATGCATTCCCTAACACCACATCAAAAGCAATAAAACATTTGGAAATGCTTTCAGAGAACTGAACTGTGCTAATAAACATGTAGGGTGCCCTTGGTCAGTCTGAGTGCATTTTTCTCCAAATCTCAAGGAACTTTTTCATCTCCGTGCCTAAGGTTTCTTTTTAAACATGAAAGTCTGAGGGAGCGCTGTTCAGTTCAGACCTCTCACTGCAGTCTCTTTGGCTCTTGCTTCTTTTCTAGATTTTTGTTTGTCTTCTTCTGTGTTTAGTAGATAACTTCTGGGTTATTAGGTAGGAATTTTTGTGGTTGTTGACAAATGTTGTTTTACGGGTGCCTCTCAAAGATTTTAAAATTGTATCCTGATGCAGCAGGCTAACTCTAGGATATGGGCTCAGTGGGTCTTCCCTTGTATCTGCTCTGCATCTGGGTTGGGTGCAGCTAGATCGTCAAGGTAACAAATGAGTTAGAATACTACATTGGGAGGCAAGAGAAAGAGAAGAAGAAAAGCAGCAGGAGTAAGCAGTGGCTACCTTGGCCCGTTTCTTGCACAGCAACACCACGATGCTCAGGAACCCTGCTGCTGCAGCATACCCCAGGGGAGTCAGGCCACTCTCAGAAGAGGCATCCACATTAGCCCCAAACTCCAAAAGCAGGGCCACCATTTCTGTGTATCCAAGGTGAGACTGGACACATAGGATAGGAGCATTATTTAGAACCTCTGTCCGGTAATTAATATTGGCACCTCCCAGAATCAGCAGTCTGCTGACCTAGAAACAAACACCAGACAGACACCAGTCACATCCTTTCAGTCATAAAATCACTTGAGACTCTACAGTGGAGTCCAGTAGCATTTTTAGGAAGTATTTTTAAAAATGATTTATTTTACTTTGAATACTTTGCTTTAGAAAATAATGCAAAACGTCTCTGTCATTAGCTAGAGTTAGGGATTGCACCCTGAGTGCTGAATGTTGGCTCACTTTAGTGAACTCTTGATTGTAAAAGTTCTTTCCCAAATGGAGGCTACCTGAGATCCATCTGCCCTTCAGAACCCTTAGCAGATCCTAACCTCAGGTATCAGCTAGCTATCCAATAGCCTCAGTCCATCAGAATAAAACAGCAATGTAAAACTCATTAAAATCACTAAAAGACCACTCATTAGGAAATAGTCGGAGGCAAGTCAGAAATCAACTAAATAGCTACTTGATGTCCTTCTAATTATATTTTACAGTCAATTATTTAAGCTATTTTCAGTTTCTTTGTGTTTACCTTTATATTTGGAGTGTAGAGATTTCGTAAAGAGGCCAATGCCATGGAAAGACCTTCTGTGCTGTAGGAGATCCAGAGGCCTTGGAGGATGGAGGACGATACACCAACCTTTTTACTCAAACCCTGAAAAAATATAGAGATAATCAAGTAACAATTAGAATGGAGGCAATTAAACAAATAATGATAATAATAATAATAATCACTATTATTATTGTTTTTGGTGGGGAGACAAAGTCTTTCTGTGTAGTCCTGGTGTCCTGGAACTTGCTGTGTACACCAGGCTGAACTCTAACTCAGAGGTCCACTTGCCTCTACCTTTCAAGTGTTGGAATTAGGGATGTACACAACCACTCCCAGTGAGAAAATTACATTATTAACTCAGCTAAAAAGTATCATCAGTAATGAGTGAGTGGCCCCTAAGTTTTCGTAGTAATGAATGAGTGCAGAGTCTCATTTTAAGAATTTTCATACACAGCAACTCTGGGACAAAGACTAGTTTTATAGAAATATAGTAACTTAAATTATCGCCATTAGTAGATAGATTACTTACCAACATTTTTGGCTCTATATGAATATAATTTACTTTCTCATTTTTTCTCTACCCACTTTCTTTTTTTTTTTTTTTTTTTTTTTTTGGTTTTTCTTGGTTTTTCGAGACAGGGTTTCTCTGTATAGTCTTGGCTGTCCTGGAACTTTGTAGACCAGGCTGGCTTCGAACTCAGAAATCCGCCTGTCTCTGCCTCCCAAGTGCTGGGATTAAAGGCGTGAGCCACCACTGCCCGGCTCTACTAGCTTTCTTGACTAAGTAATTTAAGTCACTAAAATAATACTACAGCAGAGCTAACTTGATTTTTAATCTTTTTTTTCCCATTTTTATTAGGTATTTAACTCATTTACATTTGATTTTTAATCTTTACCTCATTTTCTTCCTAGACATTTGGGAAAACTATAGTGACAGTCTCCTTTGCACCTCAATGGCTCACATGACTCAACTCTGGCTAATAACATCTGGGCCTTAGTCAAATGCCTTTTTAAGGCTTTGCTCCCAACCTCACTGTGTTCCTGCAGACTTTCTACTGTTCCTTGTAACAGCAGATGCAAAGAATATACGGTGATTTCAATATGCTTGGCCCATGGTAAGTGGTACCTACCATTGGAGGAAGTATGTCACTGTGTAGGCAGGCTTTGAGGGCTCCTAGTGCTCAAGCAGAAGAGAGACCTTCCCTCTGCCTGCCTGTGGATGACAGTTTTTCTCTTCCTGGCTGCCTTTGGATCAAGATGTAGAACTGTTGGCTCCTCTAGCACCGAGTCTGCTTGGATGATTCCATGCTTTCTGCCATGATGATAATGGACTGAACCCCTGAAACTAACTGTAAGTCAGCTCCAATTAAATGTCCTTCTTAAGAGCTGCCTTGCTCATGGTGTCTCTTCATAGCAATGAAACCCTAACTAAGACAGGATCCAATGGAGAATTCTGAATACTAAGGTGATTTCAGAACTACTACTCAGAAGGAAGCTGCACAGTGATCTGCTCTAGACTGTACTATAAATGAGAAAGGAAAATTCAGTATTCAGTCTTGAAATTGCCTAGTGGTGAGATACTCTTCCAAGCATCTTGTTCTTCTGCTAAAATATGGGTCAACTGAATTAAAACAGAAAATCCTAGGGGGAGGAAAACAGTAACAATAAAATTTGGGAAGTTGCATGCCTGTAATCTCAATATTCAGAAGGCAGAAGCAGGCAGATCTGAATTTGAGGGCAGCCTGGTTTAGAGAAATACAGAGACTGAGTTTCAGAATAGTTAGGGCTACACAGAGAATCCCTGTCTCAAGGGAAAAAAGAGGAGTTAGGTGGTCTGGGGAAGATTTTTTTAAAAATATATAATACTTCTGTTTGCTTTGCTCCTTGAAATGTAAGGTGCTCTATTCACTTGATATACTATAGAAGGAACATTTACAAAGGAATATTTGTTGTTTAAAGACGTAAGTTCATCAATATCGATATCAAGTCACAGTGGTCATGCCATTTCACAGAAGACTGAGACTCTTATCCCCACAGAGAGAACTCTTCTGCAGAGAAGGTGCAAGGACAGACAGAGCATGCCATGGTAAGCTGATCTGTGAACATTGTCAAAAGGCTTATCTGGCACAGGCATCTTTTTTCTTTCTGGAGGGATGGTGTGATGGCATAAAAATGGAATATATATTTTAAAGAACAGTTTGTGAGTACACTGCATGAGGGTGCAGGCAGGGCAATAGCTAAAGTACTGCCTACAGCAGAGAGAAACATGCAGGTTTTAATTTTGATTTGTAAAGATACGGTGGCTGCCTGCTTGTGATTCCTGCACTCAGGAGGACTAGACAGGAGGATTTAAGGCTTGGGCTACATAGTAAAACCTCTGTCTAAATAAAACAATTCAAAACAAACAAACACACACACAAGGTTATTTATTTTTAGAGTCAGTCTTCCTTTTTGTACATTTATTGTTTGCTTTCAATCCTTCCTGGCCACAGTTTCTATTCCTTCTACCACTCCTAGTGCTTCCTCAACGCCACCCCTCTCCTTTTCCTCAGATCCACTCCAACAAAACAAAACAAACCACCCCAGGACTCCCAGGGATATCCTCTGAACATGGTGTAACAAGACACAATACGATTAGGCACAAACTTTTATATCAAGATTGGGCGAGGCAACCCAGGAGAAAAAGGGAAATGCAGAGACTGAAAAAAGGCAGGGAAAAGAGCCCCCCATTCCTACAGTTAGTAGTCTCACTGCTAACAAACATAACATATTCTTTAAGTTTAAAATTTTAAATATTTTTTTGTTAATTTTATACATGAGTACTGTATTTACATCGTTTTCAATCTTTCCACTCCAATCCCTCTCATGCCCATCACTCCAAGTTCATGACTTCATTAATTGCCATTCTCTCTCTCTCTCTCTCTCTCTCTCTCTCTCTCTCTCTCTCTCTCATGCGCTACTGAGACCATTTATTACTGCTCCTTGTAGGTGTGTTTGGGGCTGACCACTTGTACTGGATAACCTATTAGGAGGTTCATCCCTGAAGAAGGCTACTCAGCAGCCACTGCTTGCTTCATATCTATAGGTGGGCCTTGTGAAACTTCCCTGGTTTGTATTGGCACATTTACGGTGTTGCCATTATGTATGTCTTGTTTACATGACACATTGATGAGATTTCATGGGTATAGGATCTCTATCACGTTTAGAAGACACTATCTAGCTGCAGGCATCCTGGTACTCTGGCTCTTGTAATCTTTCCATCACCTTTTCTGCAATATCTTCTTTTGTTTTGTTTTCTTTTTGTTTGTTTGTTTGCTTTTTGAGACATTTTCTGTGTAGTCCTGGCTATCCTGAAACTCACTCTGTAGACCAGGCTGGCCTCAAATTCAGAAATCCACTTGCATCTGTATCCTCCAATTGCTCAGATTTAAAGGCCTGCACCACCATTACCAGGTGTCTGTAATGTCTTATAAATGCATTTTTTTTTTGAGATAGGGTCTCATTCATGTTTTCAATGTTGACCAAAACTCATTTCCTTGCATTTGGTTTCTTACCTGTTGCACTGAGCCCAGGGATTTGTGCATGCTAGGCCAGTACTCTATTGGTCATTGCCCTAACAGGGGTTTACAAAGTGCCTGTAATGACTTTGTCAAAGTGGCTGCCTGTGTTTAAACATGAACATACAGCTGGAAAAAAAAATGAGGAGCAAGGATGCTTATCACTTCTACACTGCCTCTTTTGTCATCTTATTCTGGTTACAGATGATGGACAAGAGAGGGTCAACTATACAGCTGGGTCAAATCCTGGCAAAGTAGACCAGTGAGAGCTCAGAAACACAACCTCGGGGAGGGTGAAACAGAATCTAGTTTAAAGCCCAAACACTACAAGAGAATTACTGCCCCTTTCAATCTCTTCTATTATTTAAAAATGGCCACTTAATTTCCAAATCACTCATACTGTTTACAGCCTTGTGGAGCTCTGTTCTGAATATTTCCACTAGAGTCCTCATCTGGCCCCCAAGAACTGGTTACACTGAAAGGATGAAGGGTAGAGGAAAGCTTCTAATCACTAGTATTTTAGAACTTCTAATTTGTGCTAATAACAGGAATGTCAATTTGCAAGTTTCTTATTTGACTAATTAATTAGTTAGTTAATATGCAAACACACATAAAAATCCTGAATCAAGCCTATCACTAAGTTATGATTGCTTATTTTGACACATTAGATAAAATATTTATAAAATTCTTTTTGAAAGAATTCCAAAAGCTACAGTCAGGCTTTGAGTTAGGTTGTAAGGTTCATCTTCACTGCAGACCTAGAAAACTAGGAAACATAGCTCCAACTCTCCATCTGGGCCTCAGCCTCTTGATTTAGAGTATGTATGGGTTTTACTAAGACTTTTGAAGAATGATATAGTATATGAACAACTTAGAAAAATCACCAGAAAGTATTAATATCAATTAAGACTATCAGCAGTAAAGCTCTAACCCCTGCCCCATCTGATAATTTGCAGGTGAGGAGAAAAGAAAGGGAATCTAACATTTACTCAGGATCTAATATGTGTCAAGTTCTGTAGTTAGGACAGTTTTATGTATTAGATCCTTCAGCTTAATCTCTTCACAACAGCCCCTGTGAGATAGAACTCAAGACTATTTACATCAGAGGAAACAATCTAAAGATGATGAATTCAAATTGCTCAAAGTCACAAAGCTACTGGAGCTGCAATTAAAAGACAACTTTTTTTTTTAAACCCTAAGGTTCATGTTCTGTCTATTATAACCAAGATTACTAAAAAGTTCACAATACCTAATTCAGGATTTTACTTCTGAACTCTCAGTTGGAAAAGTAGCAACTACAACAGACAAAGTGGTTAATTTCTGTCTCTTTCCTTTACTCTAATTCCAAAGCATTCTATAGTTGGCAGCCCTCTGCTTCATCCTAGATAACACCATAGATTCCTATGGCTTTATTTATGCACATTATTTCAACTGGGCATTATTTGCTTCTTTTCCAACTGAAATCTGAAGTAAAGACTAGTTGAAACTTTATACTTAATGGTTTAAATTATTTTAGTGACTTACAAGTCAGGCTGGTGAATCATTTAACCTTGATAAGAGCTAGAGGGAAAAGAAATGGAAAGGCTGGGTGTGGTGGCAGACAGGTGATGTCCCAGCACTTCGGAGGAAGAAGCAGGAAGATCACTCCAAGTCTGAAGGTGGTCTGGTCTACCTAGTGAGTTCTAGGACAGAGAGGGCTACAGAGAGTGAGACCCTGTCTCAAACAAAAACAACCAATAAAACAAAAACAAAAGAAAAAGAAAAAGAAAAAGGAGAGTAGGAAAGGAGACAGGTAAGACCAGATGCTGGTGGAGGCTCACAGAGCAGCGTTGGAGCAGCTGGAGTAAACACACAGGAAGGAAGTGTGAGGCACAGAAGCAGAGTCTAGACTCGACTGACACTGTAGACTTCTGATTTAGCCTGGCTGGTAGGATTAAGCCTTTGCTTTCCTGAGATATGAGGAAAGTTTCAGCCAAAACTCAACAGAGATGACAAGTAATTTTATTACCAGCCAGGATGTGGCCAAAAATACCTCAATTATTTAGTCTTTTTGAATATTTCAAGAAAGCATAAAAAAGCAGGAACATTTTCTTCTTAAGGCTTCTTATTTATGGTTCAAATCTAACTAACTTTGATGCTGAGCTAGTGTGTTTCTTGGAAGTTTAGTAATTTGTAAAGTTTAGCAACCCACGTATATATACACCCACGTATATATAATGTAACGTCTTACATTACCACCATTATCACCTGACCATCACACACAGCCGGGGCCCAGTAGAGCAAAGGGAGCCTAGTAAACAGAGGAAGTGCTCTTCCCTGTAGAACAGGGCCTAGAAAACCAAGGCCACAAATCAGGTTTTACTGGACTATAGCTTTACCCATTTGTCTTACTGCTTTCCAGCTACAGTGACAGAGTTGTAGTGAGAGACAGTAAAGTAGACTACAAAGCCATACGTAGCTATTTTAAAAAAAAGTTTGTTAACTCCCACTGTAAGATGTGATGGGGTGATATTTCCATATGAAATTTATGCTTATTAAGCCTTATTTTAGAAAAAATACCGGTAACTTTGATCATAAAACCTTATATTAAATATACTCCTAGTACTCTGGATGTTTATCATGCACCTTTTTTCATGTATTTTGCCTGTAATCCTTATAACACCTTTGAGAGTTCCTGTTTTACAGATGAGAAGATTGACAGTGTACCCTTCCCTCCTTTCCTCTAGAGCGAGTTCAGCCTGTCCTTGAGTGCGTGGTCTTTTCATGTCGACTCCAAATGCAGGGACTGTAGTGTGCACCACTGTGCACCTCCTCAGTCATACCTGAACTCACGCCACTTGCTGCTCCAAGGATCTTTTCTCTAGTTTCAAGTTGTCTTCCTAGCCAATCCTTCTGTTCTAATAAGAAACACTGTATGATTGACTAACCAAAAGAGCATTTTAAAGGGAATAATTCAGGAGAGAAACTGCAACATTACTAAAAATCCTCCCAGTGACTAGACTCAATGTGATGAAAACGGCCTGTGTTACAGACTGAATCAGAGTATCTCTGGACACAGTTTCCAAATAGCTTGTTTTCTGTATTATAGTCTTTAAATCTAAATTTGAGTATAGTGTTGTTTACTTATAACCCCACAATTCTGGAGGCAGAGGATGGAAGATAAGGAATTCAAGGTCATCCTTTACTACAAAGAATTTTTGACGCAGATCTGTGTTACAGAAAACTGTCTCAAAAGGGGGGAAACCCCACAACAAACAACCCTAAATGACAACTGCAAGGAAGAATGCTAGGTGATCATAAGACATTAGGAAATGCAAATCAAACCCACAATGAAGCCAGGTACAATGGTACAGATCTGCAATTCCAGCTTGTGGGAGGTGAAGGCAGGAAGATCAGAAGTTCAAGGATAGCCTGAACTGCAAAGAGAAATCCAAGTCAGCCCAACCCACAGGAGACTCTCAAACCAGACCAGACCTCATGTCACACCACACAGTGAAGTGCTATTCTGCATTCACTTTTAGATGAAATCGAAGGCAAATGACTTTTTTTTTTTGGTTCTAGGGATTATATACAACACTGAGCACTATTTTCAGACTGGTGTAAGGAAACTTGAATCCTCACACACTACTGGTGGGGCTGTGAAATGGCGTGGACACTTTTGAAAACAAACTGACAATTTTTCAAAATGTTAAACCTAGTTACTATATGACCTAGATATCCAATCAATTCTTGTTTTTATTTTTTTGAGATTTGGTCTGAGTATGTTACCTAGCCTCACCCAAATTTATGCCTTACACCATTGTGCTCAGCACAATTCTATCTCTAAAGTTGAGAACCACTGCTCTAAGTTATCAACTGTGTGTGTGTGTAATTTGAATACTCAGGAGCAGGAAAATTATGAATTCTTGTATAGTGTGGTTGTAGAGTAAGTTCCAGACCAGCCAGTCAGGCCTACAGAATTAGAGGCAGTAAGATAAAGAGCTAGCTAGCTAGATATAGACTGTCTATACAAATCTGTATTTTAATATTATAAATGTGCTTGTGTTACTAAGTTGTAGATGTATTAAATGCTATGTTAAAGTAGCTAATTTTCTTAGCAGTAGTAGTCACAGTATTCATTCATTTCAAAAGCAGAGCATCTCAGTTATTTCAATGAATGTCTTAATAAAATGATGTGTATCCACATAGTGGAATACTATTTTATAATAAAATAAATAAGGTACTGATCTATTCTATAATATTAAAAACCATGAAAACATTATGTTAAGTGAAAGAAGCCAGGCACAAGAGAATACATTATATATTTCCATTTCTATGAAATATTTTGAAAAGTCAAGTTTATGGGACAGAATGTAGGGAAATGAACTAATAGGAATGAGGCTCATTTTTTAGTGTGAATAAATACATTAATGGCTGTGATAATGGCAAAACTCCAAGGACACTAACACACACACACACACACACACACACACACACACACACACACACACTCTCCTAACACTGGTCAATTTCATGTGGCATATAAAGTTATACCTCAAAAAGGTGTCAAAACAAGAGAATTGTGAAGGTTCTGTAGCCAGCTCAATATCCAGAATTACAGATTTTTATTCTTTTCTATTTTAAAGGTCATTAATGACATAAATACACCTTTTCTCAAACAAGGAAGGGGAATTTAGAACTGGAATAAGTATCAATTGGACTGCCGAGGAGAAGTTCTGAGTGGAAGTGGATATGGCCACGTCTACCTTTGACTTTGTTTGACCCTCAGCTGATAGAAACCTTGGACTTCAGTCTGGGAGAAGCTAAAGCCTCTCACCAGCCTCTGCACTGAAAGGATCCTGGCAGCTGCAGCACCAGGAATACCAGAGTCTAGTCCTCATTTTTTAGCTTGCAGACATGTCATCACTCTATGCTGCACACCAGAGTGTTTACAGTCTAAATCACATACAGAGCCACTCTTATCTCAGACAACCATGCTGTCTGCATCAACATAGGATAAAACTGTGCTCATGAAGGAAGTATGCAGTTTAAATGTAGGCTGAAGTCACACTTGGTTAAATAAAACTTCATATTCTTTCTCCATCACTGGGTTGTTTATTTTACATTTACCAATGCAAGCATCAGTTTCATCTTTGCATCTTTTATCCCATGAAGATTTTATGTTAGAAGACTGATGGTTATTTCCTATCTAACCAAATGACAATTATCTTAGTGTCTACGGATGTGGTAGACATTTATTGTCTTCTTGAACCTAGATGCTTGTCTGCTGTATTAGTTGTATTCTACTTATAGAAAGTAAGGTAACTAAGGTAATTTTTGTTAGACATGATAGTTATGATTCAAATAAAGGATTTGTCAAAGTGGGTTTTATTTCTGTTCATGTGATGAACAAACTTCTCTGGCTGTGTGTTTATATTCTGGGAAGAATTTGTAAGGTTTTTGGAGAACTGTTTAAGATACTTGGATTGGATTTTTCAATTCAATTCAGAGTCAGGGAAGAACTCTGAGGAACCACAGGGGTTAGAACTATCAGAATTTTTTTCTTTTGAGGTAGAGTCTTGCTATGTGACCCCAGCTGACTTTAAAGTCTTGGAAGAACCCAGCCTTAGCCTCCCTTACTGGTTACATGCAGCCACTATTTCTGCATGAGACTTATTTTTGCAGGGCTAGACATGAGTCTTTTGCATGCTAGGCAAGTACTCCTGAGCTACACTATGAATCCATAGGACTAGAACTGTCAAACACAGTAATAAACTGAAACAGTAATAGTGAGTAATAGTGGACTGTGGGCTAAAAGTAAGGGGAACAATTTCCTTCATGTGGACTATAAATTTCTTGGACTATAACATATATGTATATATAAAGTTTCTAATATATATGTGTATATTGCTACTATATACATGTATTAGATATATGTAGATTACCTTAAAGATGTGTGCTTTGAGGATGTGATGTCCTAGTTCAATAGTCTGCTGTCGGTTTAGTTTTCCCTCTTGGCGGGAGAACCAGAAGGCAAGTAATGTGTGGCCACTCCTGCAAAGAAAGAGAGTCATCTTAGAAAACTTAATGCCTCAGTTTTACCTTGACTATTCAGGTCCAGCCATATCTCCAATAAAACTAGGTACCATTCAGTTACCATCTTGGGGAAAGACATTTGTTACAAGGCAAGTAATACATTTGGACATTGCAAAAGCTATTTCCAGTTGACTTATTCCCATTCCTTGTACAGACAACATTAATTGATTTTCATTTTTATTGTTTGTCCATGTCAGTAACTCTTCATCATCGCCCCTCAGACTCTGTGCTCATTCTGTATTCTCACTGAACTAGTTTATCAGTCCTCATTCAACCATGATCTCTGCCTATGGTCTCAGTTCTAGAGATGTTTATTGGATCTCTCCATTTGAAGTGTCCCTTGGTACCTAAACTCGTCGTGTTGCAAAATAGACTGATGGCCTCTTCTTAGAAGTCTTCTCTGCCAGCTAATACAGTGGAATACTTTCTTTTTGATGCCACCAGTAGACATGTCTTATCTCTAGTTCAGTATTTACCACACTGTTACATGCTTTCTCTTCCAGTAGACATGAGTTTCCTGATGGCATCCACTCCCCCATGTTATGTCTCTGATAACAAACTCCTAATCTGTTTATGAAAGAGAAAGGCCTCCTCCCAACTCCTTCGATATTGTCATATCTGCCCAGGGTGTCTAGAACTGCCTTCTTGGCCCAAATCATGTGATCAGCTGGCCTGAGGACAAGGCCAAAATCAGGGCTAGGCTAAAAAGTACCAGAAAAATTGAGCCTGAGCCCTGACTGTGTAGCATCTAAACTGCTCTAATTTTGGGTTACTTTAAATAAATCAATTATTTTTTGCTGTTTAATCCATTTATATTGGAATCTTGTGCTCTGTCGTAGCTCAAAAGTTTCCCAATGATAATTTTTAAGTGTTAATCCCTACCCCCCCCCCCAATTATCTGTGATGCTAAAGAGCAAACCTAGGACTAAACACTTTGCCACTGAGCTACACTCAGTCCAGTGATTTCCTTCTTTCCTTTCCTTTTTTTTTTGTTTCTTTCTATTGATATAAGGTCTCATGTAGCCTAGACCTCAAAACCCATTTTTAATTTTAAAATGTATGTATGTATGCATGCATATGTGTATGCATGTGAAGGCCAGAGAACAACATGTAGGAGTCACTTCTCTCCTGCCATGTAGGTCTTGGTGATCAAACTCAGGTTTGATCCATTAGGTTTGGCAACTAATGCCTTTACCCTGTGGCCATCTCACCAGCTCAACCTTGAACTTCTGACCCTGCCCCTACCTCCTGAGTCCTGAATACAGGTGTGTACTACCATACGTGGTTTATGTGATGCTGGGGATCAATCCCAAACTTTCCTACAGATTAGGCAAGTACTCACCAACTGAGCTATGTCCCCAGGCAATACATTCTTTTAAATGTCAACATGTTTGTGTGGTATATGTGAATCATGTGTGTATGTATTTCTATTTACATTATTGAAAGAAAAATCTAGATCATCTGTATTCTCCATAATACCTAATGCATTCTATTTCTTGTAAAAATGTGCACAATGTTTTTAGGAAAAAAAGCTGGACATTAGGGTCTCAGCAGTGCAGCTATTTGCCACTATGCCTGATGAGCTGAGTTTCATCCTAGAATCCACTTGGTAGAAGGAGAGAATCAATTTCTGCAAGTTGTTCTCCCATTCCCCACAAGTATTGTGATATACCTGTACACCCCTAAATAAATATAATGAAAACCAATCAACAAACAAAACAGCAACAAAAACTTGGACTTTAAAAAAAAAGTCAGTATCTGGATGTAATGACATACACCTGAACACTAGCCCTCACTAGACAAAGAAGATCACATGTTGGGGGCCTGTGATGTAACAGCCTGGCCTGGGATATACAGCAAGATTGTCTCAAAAACAAACCAACAAACAACAAAACACATCAAGCAAACAAAAACAAACAAGGAGGGAGGGAGGACACAAAATTGTCTTCCTCCCTCTCTTCTTTGAACCTGAAGACTACGAGGTGGGTCAGCTTCCACTTTATAGATATAAACCATCTCAGAATCTTCATCTCAGGAAGATTTTGAAAGAAACCCCAAATTTGTCTTCATAAAAATTCTAAACTGCATGGATGCTATGTTACCTTGTTTAACCACACAAGGTTAATCACATGGGAAAGAAATGATTTAGCTGGAAGAATGCCCAGACAAGTTTAATCTGTGTGGAATCATTACTATCATCTTGAGGTCCGAGCATAGGGGTTTCACCCTTCCGTTATCTGAAAATTTCCCGAACTCTCACAGAAAAGAAACTGGAAGCCCCACTTTGTCGTCAGTCTTGGGTAGCAGAGCTAGGAAGTAAGAGGTGACAGAGGCAGAGCCCTCAACGTTCCATCCAGCTAGTAACAGCTGAGTTACTGGAGCTTTCCTGGTGTAAGTATTATTTTTTTAAGTGACTCATCCATGACTGTATAATTGTGACAACAGCACCTGGATGTAGGCCTCTGATCTACTTCTTAGGCTTTAAGAGTCATGAATGAGAATCCATGTCTGCAGGGATTATAGAGGTAATAAAAAAGCCTGTGTTGACAGTGAATGAGATTTTCAGTTAAGACACAGAATTGGCTTTGTCTTAGTGATTTCTTTTATTTATTTATACTTTGGTACTTGAATTCTTCCAGTGTGCATCTGCACCTAGAGATAACAGTGTTTGTTACTGCTACCATTGACTGGGCGCTGAGTATATGAATAGCACACGAAACAGATGAGATCAGGGTGACATTGTCATTTCTTTTTGAATAGAAACACGGCATATATATATATGACTTTGCTGGCTCTGTACCTGTAATTCTACCAACCATTCAAGAAGCTGAGTCAGGAGGATTACAAATTTAAGATGTTATTTTTCTTGGCTCCTAGTTCTTTAATATCATTGGTAGCTTTTTAGTTGTAAAGTAATGTGGTTTTTCTCTTAACCTATGATACTTTTCTTTCTCTTATTTTTTCCTTCCAGCATTAGGCCTTATTTGTGTTCTTATTAAAGCTATCTCCTTGGGAGCTACGCCTACACTGAACTTCCATAGTGAAATTAACAAAAACTTGAAAACTTACCTTTAAAGTAAAGGCTGGGTGGTGGCAGCTCATACTTTTAGTTCCAAAGCATGGGAGGCAGAGACAGGCAGACCTTTGAGTTTAAGACTAGCCTGGTTTACAGAGAGAGAGTTCTAGGGCTATACAGAGAAACTCGGTCTTGAAAAGATCAAAACTAAACATCACAAACCTTAAAAACAAAACGAAAGCCGGGTGGTGGTGGCACACGCCTTTAATCCCAGCACTTGGGAGGCAGAGGCAGGCGAATCTCTGAGTTCAAGGCCAGCCTGGTGTACAAAGTGAGTTCTAGGACAGCCAGGGCTACACAGAGAAACCCTGTCTCGAAAAAACCAAAACCAAAACCAACCAACCAACCAAACAAACAAACAAACAAAAAAACCAAACCAAAACAAAAAAAACCCAACAACAAACTCTACAACAACAACATCAAAACCCCATCTCTTGACAACTGTGACAATATGCAGGTGCTTTCCCATTTCTTCCAGTGATGTAATTAATGTCTTTGCCTTCTTTTCCTCCTAGGTAGCTCTTGTCTCCTGGTTTCAACTTTCACCTCAATGTACATGACTCCCACAGAGACATCTCAAATATGGGAGATTTATTTTTACTTCTCTAGCTGCCTGCTGGCTCTCTCTACCTCCATCACTGTCAAATGAAAGTCATCTTTTGAAGTTGGAGCTTTTCCTTTAAAACAAAGACTTTAAGACTAATTATTTTTAAACATGGCCAGATAGGCATAAAACCAAGTACAACTTTTCCTCCTTTAGGTGAGGACCTAGGTAAGTGTTAAGAGAGCCATGGTTCCCACTCTGTATTTCAGTGTTTACTCCTTGGCCCATTCTAACAATTCTAAAAGTTCATCAAAATCTTGCTAAAAATTCTTCATTCAACGACTTATACTTCCTTCAGTATTCCCTTTTAAAACTCTGCTCTGATTAGCTTCCATTGTCAAACTAGACTTATCCTAGAGTCACTTGAGAGCAGGGCCTCAGTTTAGAAACTGGCTACATCATTCTAGCCTGTACATCTGTGGGTAGTGGTGGTGTTTGTCTTGATTATTGTTTTTCTAGCTGCCTGCTGGCTCTCTGTACCTTCATCACTGTCAAATGAAAAGTCATCTTTTGAAGTTGTCTTGATGCGGGAAGGCCTTAGGCAAGTGGCTTGAACTGTGTAAGGAAAGCTTGCTGGGTATAAACCAGCATTTAAGCCTACCAGCAAGGAGCACTCTTCCAAGGTTCCTGCTGTACATCCTTGGCTGTGTATTCCTTGGTCAGATGTAATACTGTGTGGAATGGCAAGCAGGCCTGCTTTCAAGTTCCTTCCCAGAGTTCCCTCAATGATGGACTAACCTGGAAGCTGAAATAAACCCTTTCTTCCCTTAAGTTGAGTTCTTCTCACAGAAGCAGAATGAAACTAAAACAAATCCTCAGCATGTTATTCAAAGAATATTCAAAGCCTGTTCTCAATTAGGTTTTCTACTAATCTCTATTGGAATAGAAACCATGTTTTTCATATAACTACTTCTAAGCAACTAAGCAGTAACACTTTAGACTTGTATATTATAGTTTTCAAAATAACAATTTCTAGAGTATCCTAAAAACACTATAAGCATAGGAGTAATGTTACTTCTCTCACTTAGTGTAACATAAAAAAGAACCCACCAGTATAAAAGACAACATATCTACTTGTATAGCATCTTTTGTGTGTGTGACAGGGGTTTTCTACACAGCCCTTGCTGTCTTGGAACTTGATCTGTAAAATAAGCTGACTTTGAACTCATAGTTTCTGTCTTCCAACAACACTGAATTATTAATATAATTAAAATCATTAATCATTTATGTTGACAAATTTAGATGTATTTATCTTTATTTATGTGTATGCATGTGTGCCTACATGAGTTTATGTGCACTGTGTGGCTCACAGAGGCCAGACGTTGTCAGAGTCTCTGGGGCTAGAGTTACAGCTCTTTATGAGCTACTTAATATGGATGCTGACAACCAAACCTGGGCCTTCTTTAAGAGCAGTAAGCACTCTTAACTGGTAAGCCATCTCTCTAGCCTGATGTCAACAACTTTTAATTAGCATTTTGGGAAGCAGTGAATTAAGAAATCAAGCAGAATGAGTTCTGTTAAGTGTGATTTTAGTTAGTTATATGTTCTCTCTAATTGAAAATTATGGCATCAAGCTCGATTTTAATATAGGTTCAAAAGTGGTTTGAAGACTATGGGTCAAGGAGGGGTGGTATTCTCCAACTTGTGATTTTTCCACTCTCAGCCTCCCGAGTGCTAGGATTACAGCTATAATCCACCATGATGCCTGTTTTATTTGATTTTAGATAGTTTAGGAGAGAAGCAATCACAGGTCAGAATTGAGGATTGTCCCTCCCACCCCATCCACACCCTCTTTTCTTCTTTTGCCTGGATACACATGGGATGGTGAGAGAGGCAGATCATTTTCTGTTTTCACTGCAGGCATCAGGAGCCCCTTGATGCACATTACTGAAGACAAAACAAACTCACCCTTGTAACTGAGGTACAAGGAGTGACTGCCATTTGATAGACTTGGTTCCTATGCCTAAGAGTTCAGAGAAAAACCCTTTCTCAATTAAGGACCAGTCTGCCTCATCCCTATTAACTGTCTAATACATTATTACAATGGCACTGTATTTGTTTTTGTAATAGATTTTCACTCTGTACTCCAGGGAGGTACCTAGTCTTGACATTTTTATCTGTAGAAATGAAGTATGCTAACAAGTGAATCTAAATATCCCAGGCATGGGTGTTTGCTCATCACTGTAATACTGGTCAGTTGTGTGTAGGTGTATTAATTTTCTTAGCTTTTATGATGATAAACTCAAAGACAAAACTTTAAATGTTTCAGAAAACAAGACTTGGATGCTTTGACACTCTGTGTGATGATCAGATATGACAAAATTCTATAGTTATAGCCAGCTGGTGACATACCTATCTTAATATGGGTTGAAATAATATGAAGTACTGTGGAGTACTTTTATATTATAGAGGCAAATGTGGAGATTTACTTAGGGAGACCTACTGAGGTGAGACTGTGCAGAGCTGGCTATCACCTACAAGGTTATACTTTCTTCACACAGCCAAGACTTGCTCTTGGGAAGTGGCTTTGCATTCAACAAAGAGTGAGGATAGGGAGTCACATGATGGAGTTATGCTTAATGAAATGTGGAGAGAAATTATATTCATTACTTTAGATTTGGCCCAGAAAAATCTGCTCCTGTCCTTTATCGGTTTTCTCCACTCTGTTAGCAGACAACAAGAAGCAGATGCCCTCGAACAGTGTGTTAAAAAATGGTTGAGTTTCTATTAGACCAGGTTCCCCAACAAAACAAAACAAAAAACAAAACCTGTAGAACAGACTTTTTCCAACCATATAGTAACTCTGAATTTTAGTGAATGGAAAATAAATTTCTACTGTGAAAACCGGAGTTTTTAGCATTTATTTTTAGCAGTTACCAGTGTTTTTAGTGTAAAATTGTTGAGAGACTGATTATAGAGAGATGGACAGACAGAGAAAGCAGGAGTAAGAATAGACTGGAGATTTCAATGTCAGTGAAATAAGCAGAAACTAAAACACTATCTTCATATGTTAGCTTTCTGGAAAGAAGCTGAAATCATATCTTACGGAAAGACTGTTCAGAGACTGTCATGGGATCAGAAGAGGAGCTCTTGTGTTTTATGACAGTGGCCATTTTCTACCACTATTAACAAATCAATACAAAAGGCTCCCTATGTCTAACAACTGCCACTTATTCCTGCAAACATAAAATCATTTTTCAAATTACAAGACAGCTGACACACAGGAATGACACTGTTGCAGCACCAACAGGTTCTCTTCCACAGCCCACCATGAATGAAAGGTAAAGGGGGAAGTTGCTTCAAATGACTGTTCCTCCTGTGTGTGGTCTCTGTGATCACAAGACAGTAATTTACAGGATGCACGATAAAACACTATTTTCAGTAAGAGACATTCATGTCACCAGGCAATCATTGTTTTGGACATGAAGGAGCCAGTACTTTTGCTAAAGACCCACATGCCTTTGCCTGGCTTACTTTCTATCAGCTGTAAGAAAACAAGGTGTCACCTTCCTCCAAGTATATTCTGTAGCTCCCAAGCCTTAGTAGAAATATAATGGGGGAATTTAAAAGAATTTCATGTAAGTTCAGAAATGTATTTGTTCTGCTTAGCTAAGCCAACATTATATCCCTGGGCATGAAAGGACCTTAAGTTGGTAGTCAGATTCACTGTTTCTTTTCTCTTTTTCAGAACTTACTTTTCACTGGTTTATAAACATTGACATTGAGCATATTCACTACTTTTTTTCTCTAGCAGTTTCAGGGCAGCAGGTCTTACGTTGAGGTTCTTGATCCATGTAAAGCTAAGTTTTACAGGGAGAGATAAGGATGTAACTTCATTTTTTCTGAATGCTGAAATCCATGTTTCCTAATATTTTGAAAATTCTGTCTCTTCTCCAATATGTATCTTTGTAACAAATCAAGTAGTTGTAGTTGTGTGGACTTGTACTTGGGTCCCCTGTTTGATTCCACTGATTTATCTATGTGCCGGTTTTTGTGTTGGTACCACAATGGGCTTTTATTACTATAGCCCTGTAGTATGATTAAAATCAGGTATTGTGATAACTCCTGTAGAAATCTTGTGGTTCAACATTTCTTTGACTGTCCTTGGTCAATATAAGTTCTGATTTTTTTGAATTTGTGAGGATTTACTGGGATAGCATAAATCTGTCAGTTGCTTTTCCCACAAGATTAATTCTTCTGATCCATGAGCACAGAGATTTTTCTTTCCATCTCTTAGTGTCTTTCTCAATTTCTTTCTTTAGTGCCTTAAAGTTTTCATTGTAGAGGTAGGCCTTTTATTTCTTTGGTTAGATTTATTCAAAGGTAGTTTACTATTATTATTTTTTTTGTAGTTACTATGAATGGAATTGTTGCCTTGATTTTTTTCAGTGTTTGTCACTGGTACACAAGAAGACTACTGATTTTTTGAGTTAATTTTGAATGCTGCTACTTTTCTCAAAGTGTTTATAAATTCAAAGTTTTGTTTTTATGCGTGTGTGTTTAGTCCTTGGAGTCTCTCAATCCATTTTGTTCCCTTCTATTGTTCTATTGCTTCAAAATTACAAGCAACATATTGAGAAGTGGAAAGAGTGAACACTCTTTGTCTTGTTCCTGATCTTAGTGGAAATGCTTTGAGTTTTACTCCATTTAGCATGATGGCGACTATAGGCTTGTAGACAGCCTTTATTATGTTGAGGTATGCTCCCTCCATCCCTAGCCTCTACATGACTTATGAAGAGATGTCAAAGGCAGTTGTCATTTGTCAAAGCCATTTTCTCTATCTACTGAGATGATCATGAGATTTCTGCCATTGAGTCTATTTATGTTACACATTTCGTTTATTGAATTACACATGGCATAAAGTTAAGTTGGTTATGACTTTTATGATGTGATCCAGAATTTGGTTTGTATTTGGGAATTTTTGCATGTATGTTCACCATTGTGATTGGTTTGTAATTTTTTGGTTATGTTTTTATTTTGTCTTTGTATCAGATTATACTGGTTTCATAAAAAGTTTGGAAGCCTTTCTACACTTTCTATTAAAAATATTTATTTTATGTGTATAGGTGTCATATCTGCATTAATATCTGTTCACCACATGCATACCTGGTCTCCAAGGAGGCCAGAAGAGGCCAGAAGAGGCCACAGAATCCTCTGGGACTGGAATAGACAGTTATGAGCTGTCATGTAGGTTCTGTGAATTAAACCCTGATTCTCTTGCAAGAGGAACATATGCTTTTAACTGCTGAGCCATTTCTCCAATCCCCTCATTTTCTATTATATAGAATAATTTGAATAGTATTGCTGCTAACTACATAAGAGATGGGGAAGGAGCTTGTGAGTCCTCCTTTCAAACTAAGAAGCTATTGATAGTTTATGGTTGCTGAGGAAGACTCACTTTTCTTTGGAGGAGTTGTTACTAGTAGGTTGCTCATGGTTGTGGCTATTTTCTTCATGGTAAAAACTTCTAAAAAATCCTGTTAACATTTTTCCTTAAGAATCATATATATTTACATTGTGGACCTGGGATATACTTACACAGCAAGAGATATTCAAATCTACCTGAATTCCAACTCCATTTAACAGTCTGGGTCAACATTCTAGACAGGGGGAAAGTTATTTTTGGCAGTATAGGTTTGGAAAGTGCACTCTGAAATAAGGTTACCTATTGCTATCATCACTGTCTTCTTCCTCAGTCTTTTGTGGTTTGTCCATTTTAGTCATCCATGAGGCTCTCAGATTTGTGGGGAGGACTCAACTTGGGAGTGCATAGGTGCTCCAGCTCATAGTGCCCATTCTCAGAAACACTGTATATGAGTTTTTCCTTCATGTACTCCTGGCTCATCTTATGCTCAATAATCTGATGGAGTTGGTACCCAGCATAGTCTGGCTTGGTGGCCAGTGGACCAGCTGGCACAGCTACACCTAGGATATCTGGTCTCATGTAGAAGCATAGGCAGCCCACACAGGGAAGACTCCCAGGGCTATCGTGGGTCTGCTTATGATAGAAGAGAAGACCATTTACCTCAAAGGAAAAATCCAGACATCACCTTACATAGGCTCTCAGGGGGTACACAGGAAATCCTTTAGTCCCATACACTTAAAAGGATTAATCTTGGTTTTCTCTCAGAGTTCTTCTGTCAACTTTGAATGTACACAGTAGAGCTGGAAATCAGTTTGACAGTCATAGAAAAGGTGTCCCCACTAACACATTACATCCAAAACATAGTCGGTCTAGTTTACCTCACTTTAAATGTTATGGTGTAGTCTTTGGCTGTTATTGAGTTTCTCCTGTTGCCTCCTGGCAGAAGGGAAAAAAAACCTATTGACACAGTAGCTATTCTTGGTGTAGGCACTGGTTGAACCCCTGGAGGCCATGATAAGGGATTTTTTCCCAACAGGACACACAACCACAATCCACTCTTACCCCAATTGATCAGCATAGTGTTTTGGTAACTTCTTGTCAGAGTCGTCTATTTCCTCTTTACCTTCCTTATCTTTTCCATCTCCATTCCTGTCTAATCATCTTCAACCAGTCTTCCGGAATGGTTCATATAATAACCCAAATGCTTGGATTTCTATAGTTCTAGCAACTGGTGGAGCCACTCACTCTGCTCCCAGGAACTGTACTTAGACTTGTGTTTAGACAGGTGAAGATATGAGGCAGCTGTGCTATTCAGTTCTTGAGACACAGAAAAGCTACTAGCTAGGGCCTGACTCAGTTCTTCCATCTTCTCACACAAGGGTGCCACTCATGAACACTGCCTCCTTTAACCTTTTTGAAATGTACAGTACATTATTTCTATTGTCACTTTGCTGCATAACAGCACCCCAGAACTACATGCTCGTAAGTGAGATTAACACTCATTGACATTCTTTTCTGCCCATCACTTTGAGCTTGTTTTTTTCATTTACTCTCTGGTTTTATCCATGAGTTGCAAAGGATGGCATGTAATTTTTTCCTCTCTGGCTGAATAGCAAGTACCTCAGTGTACATGTATACCACAACTTCCTTATCCATCTGTCAGCTGGTGAATACTCAGGTTTCTTGTATTCCTTGGGTATGATGAATACTGTCGCAATAAACATAGGAGTGCAGGTATGTTTTCAACATGGCAATTTGTTTTCCTTTGGATACAGAACTGGTAGTGAGATGTGGGATTATACAGCAGTTCCATTTTTATGCTTCTGAGGATCTTCCATATGTTTTCTGTAGTGGCTGTTGAGTTATATTCCCATCATCCATGAATAAAGGCTCTCTTTTCTCCACATCCTTACTAGCGTTTCTTACCTTCAGGCTTTTTTGGGCCACTCTTGTCAGGGTAAGGTGATGGTGATGATTCAATGTCATTTTGAGTGCATTTCCCTGATAGTTATTGATGAGCACTTTCTGATACACGTGCCAGTCATCTGTATGCCTATTTCTTTATTTATTTATATATATAGAACTACCTATTTCAGCCTATTGTCCATTTTGGAACCAGTTACTGTTTTTTTTTTTTTTGTTATTGAATTTTCTGTTGCATATGATCAGATGGAGATATGGGAAAGCCTAATAAAGTCTATCAAAGATATATCCTTTTAGAAATGAGTAAAATCACATTTTTTGGGAAATGGTCAATCTACATAAGGATTTGGTGCTTTCTCCTACATTCCTTCAACTTGTTCTAGGACCTTTGTTTTACAAATGCATTACTGCTCGAGATTGGTCATCTCTGAGCCAACGATGAGGTCTTTAGGCAGTTGGCGGGGTTTCATGAGGCAGCAAAGCTATGACTTTACTGGACTGGCATAATCTGAAGTAACAGTAGCTATAGAAAAGTGGTCAATTTCTCTCACACACCTTTATGTCCCTTGCTCTTTGTTTATACATTTATCACTGTACTTTGCTTTGAACTATAGCTAGTTATGAATGAGTCCATTAAAATCACTAAACCATAATTCCTTACTCCTTTCTTACTTACACTTGTATGCCCTACAGCACCTAACTTTGCATCTCAAATACATTATTTAGTAAGTGGTTATTGATGCTTGCTGGAATGCATGCTTTCACCTACTTCTGGAGCATGGTAGGGAGTAACAGAGTGAGCAAAAGTACATTATCTATGGAGCTTTAAGAAGAGGGTCCTAAATATTTTATGTGATGGGTTGGAATTTGTAGTACTTATAAGTTTTTCAGTTATTAACTCATCATTAAAAATTTACAATGTGCCAGGCAGGCACTCCACCAGTCATTAGGAAGGCAAAGGTGAGATAGAAAGTTACTGACCTTACTGAAGCTACTCAAATTCTAGGGGAAAAGTAGACAATAAATAATTGCCAATAAGTTAATAAACTGTAACACATATGAGAAAGGAAATAAAAAGGTTACTAAGGACTCAGATAGAATCCAGGAGGGACTTACTTAGTAACGTGAGGGAAGTCTCTTTCAGGAGGTGGAGTATAAGATAAAGTCTAAAGGGACAATGAGAGGTGTCAGTATGAAATGAGATGGGGATACTGTTCAATGTAAAGGGTTAGAGGAGAGAAAGAAACTTAAAAAGTAGAAGAAAATTGTACAAAAGAGAATGAATGAGTTTAACTTAGAGGCAAGCAGAAGCTATAGGGCTTTGGTTTTGTTCTGAGCTTAAGAAAAGGCACTGAAGAGTTCTAGAAACAGTCATATTCTATGAACTGTGTTTGAAAACAACTGCTCTGGCTGCTGGTGCATGGACTAGAGGAGGGCAAGTGGGAGACCAGGGCATGGCCAGTGGGGATAAAAATAAATGGGTACTTACAAATCAATTTCAGGACTTAGAGCCAATTAGATATGCTGATGGCTTCAGTAAATGAAAATCTCACAGATGTGGGTTCTTATAGTTAAGAGGGTAGAAAGCGATTAGTGTTCATTTTGGCTATACAAGGAGTTTTATCTGTTTCTGAAAGTCTCTGGAGATGGTGGAGTGAATTGCTTTACACACACACACAGACACACACACACACACAGACACACAGACACACACACACACCAGTGTTGTCAAGTCTCACTAAGCTGGCAATAACTCCTACTTGTGTCATTAATCCTGACTTGACAGCCTCTGGGATTCTTTTGATTCAGTTAGTGTTATTTTAGAGGCTTATTAGTAGGATAAATTTAGACTTTATTTCTTATGCTTTTTTAGTGTGTAGATATGTATGTATGCATGTACATGTGTGTTTGTGTAGGTGCATAAGTGTTCATGGGGGTGCACATGTGTATGTGCATGTCTCTCAGTGGGAGGGACCTGAGTGGGCTGGCTGGATAGTGTGCTCCTGGAATCCATCTCTCTGTACTTCTTTTCTTTTATGTGGGTTCTGGGGTGCAAGCTCAGGCCATCAAGCTTGTACAGCAAACACTTTACCAACTGAGTTCTGTCTATAACCCTTTATGCTATTTTTAGTACTAAAAATGTCTTTGTTGGGCAAGAGGGTACATGCCTATAATTTCAGGGAAATTGAGGCAGGAGAATTACGAGCTCAACGGAAACCCAGGCTACAATAACAAGATTGAGTTAAAAAAAAAGATCTCTAATTACCTCTCCACATCCTTCCCATTTTATATTTTTAGATAAGGTTATTTTAATTTTAAACTGCATATTTAAGAATATGAAGCAGTGTTACTTTCTAGAAGTATTCAAGTCCCTTTTGGAGTTTCTGATTGCTGCTCTTCTATAAAAGATTCATGAGTAGCAACGGTTGAGCATTTATGCCAAGTCATAAAACAATGCTCTGTGCATCTTATCATAAACATAACTCTCCTTTATATATATATTGACTTAGCACATTTCTCATGAGTTTTTATGACAGTATTACAGTGCATATAGTTTCTATATTAACTGGGCTTGAGGGAAAATTCTTATTATTAACCTTTAAAAACCTTTCTTTTGGACTTGGAAAAGGAAAACTAAATGTTATGCCTATTTTCTGATGGTTAGACAGTTTTTCTACTTTTATAGTCTTGCTGTATAAATGGCCTCTAAATTGGACCCTTCTGCTTCACCTCCCTGGAGCTAGGATCACAGGTAAGAATCAACACATCTGGATGGCTGACCTGCCTTCCTTCCTTCCCTTGTGATGGTGGGGATCAAGTCAGGGCCTTAGGCATGCTAGGCAAGCATGCTACAATTCAGTTACCTCGCCAAACCCCTGTTAGTTTAAATAAAGAAATGGTTTGCTTATTTGACTAATGAAGAAAATACTAAGTTTTCATATATGTTCTCATTTGTATCATATCACAAAACAGAACTTTGGCTTAGAAAAGTACTACTTCAGATTTTAGTTTCAAATTTTTGTGGTAATTAGATAATAGGAAAAAAATTCATTGACTCAGATAAATTCTAAGTAATATTAAAGTCAGAGAAATTTCTCCCTGGAAAACATGATATGCAAACCAGGGCAGTAGAATACTGATTTCCTCCTTGGTGGTGGAGAAGCCTTAGAAGTGAAAAGACAGTAAGAAGCTAATTCTTCTAGGTGGTAAGGTCACCTAGGAACAGCCAAGTATAAGTGAAGGCTGTTTGGGATGTCAGAACACCTAAGGGCTGATTTAGGTCCAGGAGTCTCTGCCTTCCCTTGCTTTATCAGTTTGCTAAGGACTCTATAAACACTTTTAGAGAACAGAACCCACTTCACACTTATGGATTATTGTGAGACACTGAAATATCTACCAGAAGCAGTAACCTTGACTTTGTGAAAGATTAAGTGTTATCCCACTTGAAGGTTCATATCTGGCTTAGAAGAACATATCTCACTAAAATTCATTAATTTGTATACTGGCTATGCAGGACTCTGGCATAGATAATTGTCATATTAGGGTAGATATCCTGTTCTTTCTTGAAAAAGAAAACATATATTTTTACTAGAAGAACATACCTCACTAACTAAAACTCATGTGCACTCATGCTTTGTCTGCATGTATGTCTATGTGAGGGTGTTGGATCCCCTGAAACTGGAGTTACAGACAGTTGTGAGCTGCCATGTAGGTGGTGGGAATTAAACCCAAGTCCTCTGGAAGAGCAGTCAGGGCTCTTAACTGCGGAGCCATCCATATCTCTAGCCCTCTTTTTAACCTCTTTCTTTTTTCAATCTTAGAAAAATTGCTTACCTGACAACATGCGCCAAGAGCACTAATTCTCTAAAAGACAATTCACTAAGTGAATGTGTAATTCATCCATATGCATCCAAAACAACCAAAAACCAAAACCAAAACTAAAAAAAACCCCAAACCCCCCCAACAAGCCAAAACAAATAAATAAACAAACCCCAGCAAAGCCCATTAATTATAAGCAATCAACTTTGGTCACGAGGAAGCAGGTTTGGTGTACACTTCTAGTAATGGATTTGTGTAGTCTTTCTCTGTTCACTCACCACAGTATTTGCTCTTCTTAGTTTGAGGAAATCAGGTCAAACTAACGTAAACTTCTACATCATGATGTCTATAATAATTATATGAACTTCATAAATTTACTGTCTTTAATTCAAATACATAAAGAAGACAGGGCTTCTAATTTCTGTGTCAAAATAGTCCCATTCAGAGCAAAATGTTAATCTGAGAGCTGTTCTTAGGGGAGACTAGTTATCATAAGAGAAAATGAGGACAGGAAATAGGAAAAAAGTATGGAGATTTATTCAGGCTGAGCCTACTCTGATACAGAAATGCCAGGCTGTTATTAGACAGCACCACAAGGCTTGTAGCTCTCTGTTCTCTCTCAGTTTCAAATTTCTACTCTCAAAGTCACTAATGGGTTGGACAGAAAAGGTTAGTGCCACTTTTCTTTCCACCTCACTTAAAATGCACAGGTTGCCACAGATGGCCTTTTTACCTTTTCACTATTAGCATAATAGCAGGGCTTAGTTTATTAGATTAGTGGGCCAATCTATGTCTCAGGGTGCAATAGAATAAAACAGGACAAATTAAGTCCACGGTGACAGTGATGAACAGTAGGAAACAGATGCAGAATAAGCCAAAAGGTCCAGGCTTATGAGTGCTACCAGGACATGCTCTCACAAAGACAGAGGACACCAAAGCTTCTGATATCAGAAAGATGTTTTAAGCTGAGCAAGGTAGTGTATGCTTGTAATGCTAGCACCTGAGATGCTGAGGCTGGAGGACTATAGCCTGTTCTACATAGTGTGATCCTGCAACAAACAAAGTTTTGATGATAAAAACCCTCCCATTACACAATTACCAAGCCAGGCAAGGAGACTGCTTATAATCCATTTCTTTCTGTTACCGTTATGTGGACGAAATGTTAAATAACTCTCTACATTATGTTTAATTCTTTGCTCAGATTCTGGGAAAACAGGCAACCTGATTTTTAAAAGGGAGATAATTCACCATCAGTGTAGCACTCATCTCCTGATGTGCTCTTCCTTATACTACACTCTAGATCTTTTGTGTTTAGGCAGATACCACTTCCCTAAGTAGTCTATTTCTGATGAATATCAACTAATTTTTGATATTACTAGAATATTCTCTGTGTGTCTAATCCCTTAGTAAGGTCAACAAATTCAGAGTGAACAACTACTTAAAGTCTAGAAAATGGACGAGAAGAAACAATGCTGTGTTGTCCCCGAGAGTTCTCTCTACACATGCACACTGTCAGCTAGGCTTAGCTGCTATGATTAGAGGCACTGAGTTGATCTACTCTGGCCTACTGAGGACACTGGGTATTCTAGACAGAATTGGAGAGACTATGCCTGGTGATAGTCCTTAATGAAAAGTAGTGGCAGCCAGTTTCTCTGAAAGGCTAGACTAGATGGCCTCTGTCCTTCAGTTCTCACTCAAATTCCACTTTGTTGGCCCAGGAGTCTCCTGTGAGAGGAACACTTGAGTAACAAGGCTGCTGTTGTCCCAGACTGAGGAGGTGCCTGAGTTCTAACTGAAATGAAATCTAAGGATGGTGTTTTTGATAACTCCTGTTCCTGTTTACAAATTTACTTGTTCTCTCTTAAATAAAATATGATGGCCATTCAGCAGCCATGTTATTAAATCATCAAAGAACAGACTGCCAAGCACCTGAAGAAAGAAGCAGTTGGACCAGTCTCCTGTTGCTCTGAGTTAATAAACAATACTGGGAAAGCAAGCCTATATAGCTACAACATACTGCATAAAAACTGTATTCTCTCTTTTGTGAGCCCGTGAGGACTGCATTATTTGTAAGAAAGGTAGTTATTTCAGTAGTCGTCTGTTTGTCTTGGACTTACCTGCTCTTCAATCCTGACATGTTCCAGAATGGGAAAACAGATAGTTAGCAAGAGATTGTATGGGAACTGGCCTCAAAGTTTTTGGTTTTTCGAGACAGGGTTTCTCTGTGTAGCCCTGGCTGTCCTGGAACTCACTCTGTAGACTAGGCTGGCTTCGAACTCAGAAATCCGCCTGCCTCTGCCTCCCAAGTGCTGGGATTAAAGGCATGCACCACCACACAGTCTTTAACTCTTATGTTTTAAGAGTCAGAAGCAATATGAACAAGATTTTCAGTAGCTTTATTATCTGCCATTTTAATTTCCAAGGTCTTAGCCAAGATCAACTGGAAGTATTAAATAGAAAAATACATGAAGAAATAATTTGTAAGTTAAATTTTGTGTCTTCTGAATACTGTGTTGAAATTTCATGCTACTTTACTTTGTCCTGCCTGGGAGCCAAGTCATCCCTTTGTCTAGTAGATCCCTGTTATAAATGTTATATACACCCTAATCACACTTAGCGCAGAGGTTGTTGTGGTGCCTGTGTTCAAGTAAACTTTATCTTATTTAATAATGACTCTAAAACAAAAGTGTAGTAATGCTAATTGACAATTTGGATATGTCAAAGATAATCTGTAAACTTAAGTGTCTCTTAAGAGTAAAATATAAAGGCACAATAAGCTATTTTGAGAGACCCCACTCATATAACCTTTGTTCTACCATATCCCTTTGTTCTACTGTTTTTAACTTCTTACGGTGACTAATTGATAAACTCTATCATTGGTATATGTGACTAGGAAAAGCTAAGATTTATATAGGGCTGATTCTCTCTGCAATTTCAGGTGTCTGTTGAAGGTAGGAAGATATAAGGCTGGATGCTACCTTACCGAAAAATAGTTTTGTGAATGTCATACAACTCATGCAAGAGATCCATATTTGGTTTGCTTTAAAAAGCTGTGCCTCAAAATGCTAACAGCAGAGGGTGTGTTTTGTTTTGTTTTTTACTAGTCACAGGGCTAAGTTTTGAGACTCCTGAAGTGTCTGTTACTGAAAAGGCAGGGGAGGAGAGCCACACATTCTCAGCACTTTCTTTGAACTTGTAGTAGTCTTGGTATTACACCGTAAGACCTTGCTTACTGCTCACCAAAAGTAGGAGCAAGGGATGACTTCTGCTTTTATGTAGGTCTAAAGTTTGGGATCATTAAGTAAATGTCAGTTCCTAGGTTACCAAATAGTTCCTATTCTTTCTATGCAAGCATGCTTCATTGTAAGTTTCCTGCTCTGGGAAAATATCATAAATTCTTCTCTGCCTAGCTTAATACCATCATCAAAATCTGAAATTAGCTTTGTCAATGAATCAGCATGAAGGAATAGGTTGAGAGGCATGTCCACAAATATAGTTTTTATAACAAGGTCTGGGGAACAGCAGGGCCACAGGGTCATTAAAAACCCGCAGTGTTAGAGCTTTGGTCTCTTTGATGAGTCACAGTCTGAGTAACAGGCACTGCTAAACTTGCAGCCTTGCTTTGAGATGCAGAGAAAAATCTCCTCTGTGGGAAGTGTTCAAGTAAGAGCATTTCCAATTGCCTTCAATATCCATGCCCTATGTAATAAATTTAAACAGGCTCAGACTCACTTATCACAGATCTATATCTTACCTGGGATCACAGAGAAATTTGGTTTTCTCTCCTTCTTCTCTCCAGATAAGCCATTCTCGAAAAGAAGGATGCACAAACATCCGAGTCATGTCTCTGCGCTTGATGAGGAACATGGAGAGGTTCTCCATTCTTTGTTGAAAGTCTTCCCATTCTAGTGTGCCTTCAATGCTCCCAGCATTGATGGCCTGGAAAATATGTTCATCCGTAAGTGGGTGGAGAGAGGCTACTGCCACATTCAGGAGAGGCATCACCCGGTCAAAGGAAGACTGAGTTGGGAACTTCATATTGCACTGGAGTAAATAAACCTCAGAGAGCGAAACAGGAACGACTTTGTAGCTAGAACTCTTTAGCACTAGGTAGCCTTTCTCTATGAGGTCAAATGTGAGTTTCAGGTATAGATATGACCCTTGACTGAGGGTCTTGAGGTGAGAACTGAGTTTGCCAAATGTAGTATTGTCCATCTTGCCATTAAGTGAGATGTTATTCTGGATCTCTGAGCTGCTGTGAATCCGGTGCAGGATGTAAGCCTGCAGGTCCTGGTCTATGGCTTCATTCTCTTCTAGTCGATCCAAAAAAATCCTATGGAAAGGCAGCAACTTGGTAATTTCCTAAAACAGATGGAGAGAGAGATAGAGATAGACAGAAGGACCTTCAGTTTCCCCTAACTCTCTTATAACTATGGGGTTCAGAATTCAGTCTGAATTTCTGAGTGGCTAAAGAAGAATATTAATGATATTCTTAATAATTAATAATATTAATCATGATATCTATAGACTAAAGGAAATTATGCACACAGTAAGAAGATGGCTTTTCCCAATACTGAGACTTTTTATGGGTCTTTGTAAAGAGTACGTGAGGATATAATCAAAGAAGTTCTTCGAATTCTCTTTATTTCTCATACTCTGGCTTCACTGAAACCTTACCTATTCACTAAAAATGGCTACTGCCAAGATTGTCAATATCTTAACCTTGGCAAATCCAATAGTTAGCTTTAGTTTCCATCTTCTCAGAATCTCAGCAGTGTTTGACTGTTGACAGCATCTTTCCACAGCTTTCTGGGGAATCATTTTCAGCAGCCTGCTCTTAAGACACATCCTCATTTTCTTATCACACTGACTAGTTTTACCAAGCCTCTTTTACTAGCTCCTTTCATTTCCTAGCCCACTTCAGGCTCTGGTCTCTATTAATTTTCCTTCTTCCTCATTTCCACTCTCTAAAAACAGTTCTAAATATCTATTTTGCCAGATTACTTAATTCCTCTGAGATCTCACCTTGTATCTTAGTTTACTAAGCAATTTATACTTTGTTGTTTCATAGATAAACTTAATGTGACTAAATAAGAATTATCTCATTTTATACTCTATCACAAGACATTCCCTCTGTTAACAAATTAACTGTATTGCCATTGACCCTGACATTAAATCCTTGAAGGCATCTGGGAGAACTTTGTTTCTGAAGATGGCATCTGTTCACATACTCACGAAACCCCAGGATTCATTCTTGATATCTTGCTTATACTCACATTCAGTCTGTCATCAAGTCTTTTTTCTTTTTGAATTTTCTATGTAGCTTAGAAGGTCTAGAACTCTTAACTCTCTTGCCTCAGCCTTCAAAAATGATGATATCACAGGTATGAACCATCACACCTGGCCAATCAACTGCTTTTTATTCTCCTTCAAGATATTTTCTAATGGCTAGTTTAAGATACCATCAACTTCCACCCCCTTCCTGCTTATCATCTCCATCCTCTGTATTTTATGATGTTCAGAAGCAGAAGATAGAGCTTTAAAAAACGGTAGATCAGATTTCATCACTTTCAAATGCTCCCTAGAGGGGCTTCTCCTATCTACCCAAAACAACCATTTCTATCTCTTTATACTATTTTATTTTTCTTCAAAGTACTTGACATGATATTACCCCTAATATCACAATATGCTTAATTATTTTTTTTGTGTTTATGTTCCTTACTAAAAAAGTGTTACAAAAGTAGAGACATTGAGTGTTTTATTTACTACTGATTCCTCAAGTATTAGGACATTACTGGACATACTCTAAAAATCCATGAAATGTCTATAGAAGTAATGGAAAATTACATATGATTTTGTGAGGAAAATAATTCTTAGAAACTCTTCATTAAAGAAAGTGCAGTATCTAGGAAGTTACTGCAGGTTTTACCCATGAAGTCACTGAAATCTGGACTTATAAAATCTGGACTATGCACACTACTCTGTCTATTCTTTAGCACAGTTGAAAAATGACGGCTTTTCTGCTCTACCTTCCTAGACATTTAACATTTCTTCCTCAATTACACATGTCATCATGTTAGAACAGATATTACATTAATACTGCGTATGCATAAATATCAAAATTAGAGGTCATAGCTAAGTATGGTGGCACACATCTATACATTCAATACTCAGGAGGTTGAGACAGGAAGATCATGAGTTTGAGGCCAGCTTAGGAGTTAGCCAGTGAAATTTATTTTTCTTTTTTCTTAAAAAAATGAAAATAAAAACAAACCAAGAAACAAAACCAAACACAAGATTTTGTTCCTGTAGATCTTTCCTATTAATATTTTAACAACCAAGCTACTACCAACTAATTAGGTTATATGTAATTTAGCTGTAAAGATCATTATGTGGATCTAGACTGTGACCCAAATAACCTGCAGAATGATAGCAAACATCTGCAAGGTTATGGAATTAGAGATACTGCTTCTTGACAAGAGGACAGTAGATATAATTTGCCAATATATAAGAATAATAATAAAAGCTGAAAGGAGGGGGGAGGGGGAGACTTAATCTGACTCATCTATGAATTAGTTATTATAAGTGGGCTATATCAAAATAGTGGAATGACTATATATTCTATGTGACCTTAATCAAGGAGAGATTTTTTTTTTTAAAGATGAGAAACACTGTTCCAAACCACATATGAACACAGGAGTGGGAACTACAACCTAACTCCTTAGCCCAGTACTTTTTACAGAATGTGTTTTTTGCACACATTCCTGGTTCTTTCAGGCCATTAAATTATTAGTAATGAGTAGGAAAGATAATTTACAGGAAGCAAAACCTTATCTCTTAGTTGTAATAAATATAACCTGAAGTCCTAATGTTGCCAGGACTTGCTAGAGGAAGGCACATACAGAGACTACATCCACACTACCAAAAAATGAACTTAAAGAAAAGTGAGGGAAGAAGTGGAACGTCTGAGCCTCTATGGCAGGCTGAAAGCGTGAAGTGGAATTCAAAGTGTGAGGCATTTCCCCCTTTGCACTAGCACATCAAGACAAAGTCTAAAGGATAGGCTTCTCTCTCTCTTTCTCTCTCTCTCTCTCTCTCTCTCTCTCTCTCTCTCTCTCTCTCTCTCTCTCTCTCTCTCCCTCCCTCCCTTCCTTCCTTCCTCTCTTTCTTTCTCCCTCCCCCCCCTCCTTTTAGCCTGATCTTGAACTGGTGCTTCAGGTGTGCTTGGATTACATACCTAGCCTTGTAATGATATTTTGAGGAACATTTTATGAAGCCTTACCCAGAGCAATGGGAATAGGAACTTGTCATACAGAGAGAATGTTTTTTCTGGATCACATCTCTTAGGTTTAAGAAGAGCTAAGAGAACTAGGATCCAGAGTTTTTTCAGCTTAAGCTCTTTGCATGAGAGACAATCTATGGTTCAGAAGCAAACAAACACATACCTGTAAACTGGTCCTAACTGTTACAATTAGTTTGAGCCAAGAAGGAAAATTTCCAATCATTTTACTTAGAAATGATACAATTGTATCCCCATAATCCGGTTTGTGAAATTCTGCTTCATTTAATCCATCAATTAAAATGATGAAATCTTCATCTGGGATTTTTCTCTCTAAGATAGAAAGAAACAAATTACTTCACAATTACCAAGTGGATAGGTGAGTTCTCATTGGGTCTTTGACCACAGATCAGTCTGGAAAAAATGTATTACAATGCTCAGAGTGTATAACTTATTATAAAGACATGTAATCATTCATTTGGTGAATTACTTGGCTTTTCATCAAGTCACAGGTATATGAGCATGTGTATTATAGGTTCAGGAATACCATATTTTCATTGTAAGAGTCTGACAGCTGGAGTTATGAGCTCTTGAATGTGGAACTTCACTATTCTCCCACACACGTAAAAGCTAAATAGACTGTTTCTATCATAGCATAAAGAAAATAACATCACATATTCTTTTGTAAATTCCTTAAAGACTGAGGTAGTATAGTTCTGGGAAGAGAGGATGGAACATGGATGGACCTGGCAGGTGAGATCTCAAGATCCTAGATGTTGAGACAGTCCCATCACTGGTCTCCCAGGGGCAGTCCTGTCAGAGAACCGTTGGCATTTAGTTCCCTTCTAAACTAATGGAATTAACTTATTTTTAGGTTCAGGCCGAGGGTGCTTAGTGAGATTTCAGGCCTGTACTCTCTCATTAAGTGTGTATCAATTCTTTTTTTTTTTTTTTCTTGCTTTACTTTCTTTTTTTTTTTTTCCATTTTTTATTAGGTATTTCGCTCTTAACTAATATTGAATACTTCTGGTTATTTAATGAAGAAAGGTTGAATTTAAAGGAAAAATGAAATTAGGTTCAAAATAAAAGGTTCAGACTACTGTAAAACACTGGTTCTTTTAATTTTTAAAAGTAAAAAACAAACTATTCTATTTTGTTCTACATATGAGCTCACAGTTTTTTCAAGTTTTGCACTAAGAACTTAATTTCATTTTACCAATACTATAATGTCAACTCTCAAATTATGAAGAGGTGTTTGTGTATCTTTTGTCAATACTTGGGATTGTAACCAGGGCCTTTTGCATGATGGGTAAACACTCCACACTGAGCTATATCCACAGGCCAGATATATATATATATATATATATATATATATATATATATATATATATATATATATATATATTTTGAGACAGGGTTCTTTTGTGTAGTCCTGGCTGGCCTTAAACTCAGAGATCTGCCTGCCTCTGCTTCCCATCCCCGAGTGCTGGGATTAAAGGTATGTGCCACCACTGTCCAGCTCCAGGCCAGATAATCTTTTTTTTGTATATTGCTAAAGTTTAATCACTTTTTCCCCCAAAATTTTTATTAGGTATTTTCTTCATTTACATTTCAAATGCTATCCCGAAAGTCCCCTATACCCTCCCCCCACCCTGCTCCCCTACCAACCCACTCCTACTTCTTGGCCCTGGCGTTCCCCTGTACTGGAGCATATAAAGTTTGCATGACCAATGGGCCTCTCTTCCCAATGATGCAGGCCAGATAATTTTAACTTGTTACTTTCAAGTTTTTTTTTTTAAATAAAATGTTAGTATTAATGACTTGGCACCAAGAAAACAAAATAGTCTTTTAGAGACTCCAAAAATTAAGGAAAATTTTAAGTTAAAAAATGAAGTAATAGAGGAATAACTTGGAATGAGGAATTTACCTAAACTACTGGAATTATTACATGCTTGATTTTGAGAACTCTGGCTCCCTGAAACTTAATTGTATCTTAATTTCCACAGAGAAAATAGATGTATCTGGTTGGCTGCACACCGCCTAGTTTGCTGGACAAGTTGTATGCTGCTTCAGGAGAGCTCACTAGTTTCAAAAGCAGTTGTTCAGCCGGTGGTGGCCTGAGAACATTTTCACAGTGGAAACAGCCAAGTGTTAAAGTGGTTCTTCCTTCCCCAGGTGACTGCTGGAAGTGTGGCACTCTCCCTTCACACTTTACCTGGGTGATTCCTAAGCCAAGATCCTCACAGGGACCAAAAGGCTGATGACAATTCCCCTGTAGAAAAGTTTTTTGTTTTTGTTTTGTTTTTTTTGAGAAACATTTCAAACACTTCTTAAAAATTACATTTGCGATGTGGTGTGTGTGTGTGTGTGTGTGTGTGTGTGTGTGTGTGTGTGTATAGTCAGTTTTCTCCTACCATGTGATTGAACTAAGGTTGGCAGGCTCAGAGGAAAGTGCTTTTGCCCACAGAGGAGCCATATCATTGGCCCTGGATATTGTAATGAATGAAACAATTAATTTGCTAATAAAGCTAAATTTTATTCACAGAAATTTTCAATAGAGTACATTATTTATTCCATGAATAAAACATAAATATTTCTTCTCTCTAAAGTGGGGACTAATATGGGCTGGGTGGTGGATTTGTCTACCATACAGAAGGTCCTGGATTTGATCTCTAGCCCTGTAAGAAAGAAAACGTTTGTCCCTTTATCAGGATAATGACAGTTTTTTAAACTCCTGTGAAGTTTTCTTGCTTGAGACTTTCCTTCCATTCTTGGGAGGCGTTACCTAGGGTTGCAGGCTTATAAGATGTCAACAGATAAGTTTATTAAAGACATCAGTATATATTATTTTTTAAAAATAATTTAAAACAAAATACAAAACTTCTAATACTATAGACATTGTAAAAAATGAAAGACACTGCTAAATAATTTCTTTTTTTGTCTAATGAGATTCACGAGTTATACACTTAAGAGAAGAGACTTTAATGTCTTCAAACTGCTTTTAAAATGCAATAGCCTTATATGAATGCTTCTTTATATTCATTTTCAAGCTTTTACAGAATATTAAAAGAATTTTAAAAATTAAAATAGCTGGGCAGTGGTGACGCATGCCTTTAATCCTAGCACTTGGAAGGCAGAGGCAGGCAGATTTCTGAGTCTGGTCTATAAAGTGAGTTCCAGGACAGCCAGGGCTACACAGAGAAACCCTGTCTCGAAAAACAAAAACAAAAACAAACAAACAAACAAAAAACCAAAAAATTAAAATAAAGTAAGGACAAACAAAAATTGATATTTTATATTCTGCCATTTAAATGTATGAACATTTAAAATGCAGATACTATTTATTTTTTGATCGTGAGTTTAGTCTTTAATGGCTGAGCCATTTCTCTAGTCTGAAACTACTATTTATTATCAGAATTATTTCATAGACAAATGTTAGCTCTTTCTGGCCTCCTCCTCTTTTCCTTCCCTTTCTTTCTCCATCCTTTTCTGTCCCCTCTTTCTCTGCCTCTACTCTCTCCTCAACGCCCCCTTCTCATGCCCCAAATAAACTTCATTTTACATCAGAAAAAAATTTTAATTAAAAAATAAATATATTAACTTCTTTATACTTTAAAAATCTGTATCTATGACCACTCAAATTCTAGATAGTCTCATTTTCTTATTTTGTCATGGACTAACTGAGACTTTTAAATTATGAGTCACTGCTCTAGCTGAGAAGTCACTGGAAAAGTTTCCCAGGCTTTTAATCTTGCTTTAACCCCTGTAAATAACATCCCCTGGTGTTCCTCATTGCCTTTGCTTACATATACCCTTAGTAAATCTTTGGAGTCTTCCCTAGTAGTCCCTTCTAGGACTGTACATAGGTGCCGGAGATAAGTAATGATTACAGACACTGAATGAGAAGAGGAAACAGCGAGTGCTGAAATCCCAACTGCATCTTAGTGTGCTTCTGAGTACAGCACACAGGAGTCGCTAACAGACCCACAGCCACTGTCTGTCCCTCAGAATCACCTCCTTTCTGCTCTGGTGCTCCTGTTCTCTCACTTCATATTGGTGGCTGAAGCAAATGCCCACTGGGAAGCTTTTGGAATCTTTAAAAATTTTGGAAAATACTGTCTATATTTTTTTAAAGGAGAAGTGCGTTATTAACAATCTAATTCCTGACTACGAATTGAAAAGTATTTTCCGTAAAACTCCCCTGGGAGGAAAACTCTAGCTACCTGAGGATATGTATATATGATTTTTAATTCAATTATATACTCTGATATATAATTTTCAATTATATACTCTGATAAGTTTTGGTAAATATATATATAATCACGCAACTAAAAACCTGGTCAAATTGAAAAACATTTCTGTCATTCAAGAAAATTCCCTTAGGTATCCTTCCTGTCAGTGATCAAAGGGCAGCTAGCCAGTGTTTAAATTCGATCACCACAGGCTACACACATTTGTTTCCTCTGAGACTAACACTGTTGAATGTAGTATTTGTTTCTTTTTATTACTAAGAAGAATTCCATTGAACAAGTTTACAATCCGTTTATTCATTACATTGATGGACATCTGGGTTTATGTACTTATTAGGATAATTATATGGATGAGCCTTTGTTAATATGATAAATTATATAGATTAACTTCCAAATGTTAAGCTAACACTGTAATCCTGACCAAGTAGAAACTAACTTCGGTATTAGCTTTTTTCTTCTTCAACGATTTTGTTATGATAGCCATGAGGAATAATGGTGTATAATCTACTTCTTCTTTCTTTAGTTTTTAAAAGATCCATATGTTTGACATTTTGATGTCCATCAGTGTTATGCTTGCCTGACTAAATCATGAAATGTCCTTTTCTTTTTTTTTTAAAATATGTTAAGCAATATGTGTGTTTTAAGAATAACCTGTCTACTTTAGTCAGTTTGTTGAATTTTATTGTGATAAGGTTGTTTATAATGGTTTATTTTTAAAAATATTTTTATGAACTGTAGTACCAGCTCTTGATTTATGTTGCTGTTAATTCATGTTTTTCTCCCATATTTTTTGAACAGTCTTGTTGAGGCTTGATTATCCAATTTCACATCAACTTTCTACTTCAATCATTTCTGTTAGAAGATCACTTCCTTATTTATACTAATTAAATTTATTTTCCTAGTTTAAGAAAGAAACTCACACAAGTTATTTTACATCATTCATTTTGAAATATTAAACATTCTTTGTATGACCTGCTCTTTGACCTATAGGTTATTTAGAAGAGGCTCACCTATACATATTTAAGGTTTAAGTATTGTTAATGACTTCTATTTTAAGTCCACTGTTTTGGACAACACTGCTGCAGTATTTACCTTCTTGGGGTGCATGCCCACAGTGTGTAGTGGACGACTCAGCATTGTGCTCAGAGTGCTATGCAGGGGGCTGGCGAGATGGCTCAGTGGTTAAGAGCGCCGACTGCTCTTCCGAAGGTTCCGAGTTCAAATCCCAGCAACCATATGGTGGCTCACAACCATCTGTAACAAAATCTAATGCCCTCTTATGGGGTATCTGAGGACAGCTACAGTGTACTCACATATAATAAATAAATAAATCTAAAAAAAAAAGAGTGCTATGCAAAAGCTGGACTCCCAAGCACACATGTAAAAAGCTGAGTATGGCAGCACATGCCAGAAACCCCAGTGCTGGGGGTGGGAGGAGAGACAGGAAGATTCAGGAGCTCAATGGTCAGTCAGTCAGAGACCCAGCGTTACGACAATTAATGAAGAGAGCTACAGAGGAAGACACCAGCCTCTTCCTCTGGCCTCTTTACATGTGGATGTGTACATTCACATATAGCTGTATTATGGATGCAATGCTCCACACCAACCTGCCTCCCCACACTAAAAATAAAAAATTTAAAAGGTGAAAAAATGTGGAGAGAGGTTTAAGGAGATGACTGTGCTTAGGCTTCAGTGAGTACCAGGGCTGGAAAGGAAAAGGTAAGGCATGAGCACAAGAGGGAGACAGAGCCCACTCATTTCATTTTCATTAACAACCACTAGCTTTTCTGATACAATTTATGTACCACAAAATGTCCATGTGCCTTTTTACATACCTTCCAAGTGAACAGTAAGTGATTTCTAGTGTCAATACTGAGTGAGGTATGCAGCCATGGGTGGCATAATAAATGTACTGCAGATATTTTCTAACTATAGATTCTAGCCCTACAAACTCTGAAAGAGTGAGATGGAGCAGCAACTTTATTGATTAATTCTACTTCCACAGAAAGGATTAGAAGCTCTACTACCTTTATTATAAGAAAACTAAAATTATTTGGAAATCAAAATAAGAACTTTTACAAAGGAAGGAGGAAGGATCAGTTTCTACATAGATTTGTTATTTTGAAATGCGTCCTGTTACATTGCCTAGGTTTGTTTTTAATTCCTGGATTGAAGCAGTCCACCTACCCTAGCCTCTTCCAAATGCTGGGACTACATATGTGCATTATCACACTCTACCCAAGAAAAGTCTTCTGCATGCTGTACTCTGTAGACATCAGCTATAGAACATTTAGTTCTGACAATGTAATAAACACAATCATTTCTATATCACAACGCAAGTGACCACGGCTCTTTTCAACCTTATTTATACCTTTGTGGAGGTTCTCCAAGGGCTCTAGGACTCCTCTCCGGAAGGAGGCCATGGGATCTTGAACACAGGACCGGAGGCTTAGCATGCTCTGCAGGTGAGGCTCCCGAAGAAGCTGTTCCCGGTAAGCTGTCAGCTGAGGTGAGCGGCAGAGCAGGGCAGCAACATTGTGGACGAATTCTGGTACCAGGCAGGTGTAGGCATTATCTGCCTGGCAATAGTGATAGGCAACCACCTATGGAAAGATGAGATTGCAAACAGGCTTATTAGCAGCTATGGTTACATATGACCATACCCTAACACTGTCTTTGGTTTCTCCATTTTCTCAATTTTTTTTCAAATAAAAATAAAAGCCACTAATGCAACTGCATAATTTATGCACAGTCAAAAATTAGACATAATACATGTATATATTCTAACAACCTAAAATTAAAGTTTATAAATAAAATGGGCTACGCCTTCTCGATTGTATGAGATAAGAAGCAAGACTGAGAAGGAAGAGGTACATTAATATTGCAAACATTTATTCCACACAGTAGTATAGAAAGGTCTACTCTTGTAACAAAGCATTAGAAATAAAACAGTGAGGAAAACCATGGTAGTCTCAAGAGATACACATGCTCACATCACTTTATGGTACAGTCCTGTTCTTTAAAAGATGAGCCTATAAAATAAAATAACTTAGATCTAAAAATTATCAGTGAACAGTTTCTGAAAATTCAAACAGAGGAAAAGTACCAAAATTAGAAAAAAGGAAAGAAGGAAAAAGGTGAGATTTTTGCTAAATGTGGGTCTTAAATTCTAAGAGTTTAAGAGTATTAATAACATTCAGGTTCTGGGCTGTCTGTCTGTCTGTCTGTTTTAAGCTGTCCATTAGAGTTGCACAGAATTTACTCCATATCTTCTGTTATGGTTGTTTTTTTTTTTTTTTTTTTTTTGCCTCAAGTGCAAGTGCAAAAAAGACCCCTCCTTCTTTTTGATAGGGTTGCACTCATGGAGCTGAGGCTGGCCTGGAACTCCTGATCCTCCTGCCTCCACCTCCACCTGCTCACGCCTAGCACAGAGAGTGACTTTAATATAGATTACTCTTCTGGCTCATTACTGCCAAGAAAAGTGATTGCATACAGTAGAAAACATGGCATCAATAGGAGAGATTCAAGCTTGATTTATGGAAAGAGTCTGACAAGGTGCTTAGAACACAGTAAGAGGGTAATGACATTAGCTGATTTTGCCCTCTTCATCATGGTCACCACCACGTCCACACTCATCTTAAGCGGTACCACCATCACTGTGCTGAGTGCTCACTTAGCAACTAACTTTGTGCCTATAGGTAGCTCAGACATCCCAATAGCACTCATGAACGTACTGGGAATGCTGTTCTTTACTTCCCTCTTAGACAAGTTTACAGCAGAGGCGTTCTATTCTGAAAAAACAAAAAACAAACCTCCTAATCTGTAAGTGTGGTAGTCTCTTTAATACATTCTGTAAATGTCAACTCTTTTAAGCAGTAAAAATCTTTCTCATTAAACATAAAGGAAATCAAATAATATTGGATGTTATTGTATATTTAAAGCTAACTACAGGAATTGCTTATGAGTGAAACAAAGAAGTCTGAACTCCATAGGAGGACTAGAAACCAGAGGTTGTATTTAGAGCTCCATCCTTTTCTTTAGGTGATTAGTTTCTGCTTTATTATCTATGTTAAAGACAGTGTTCCCTAGAGGGAAACCTCGTCCTCTCAGCCAACTGTGCAGCCAGTGGTTATTGTCTTCACAGACACAGGTCTTTGAATCAACATGTAGGCTCACCACACTTTGCTTCAATTGATTCCAGATGTGGAGGCAATGCACAGCTCAGCGAGCCTTGTATAACTTGCTTTTTATGTAATGTAGTGAGGTATTATTTTACAGATAAAGATTATAAAACTTTCTTTTACTGATTTTGTTAAAAATCATTATGTGTACTTGGAGATGTTTCCAGTACTGGGAATGGAGCCCAGGCACTTATATTTACTGCCAAGCACTCTGTCACTGAACTACACGGAAGCTGTCAGATGTGGACTTGGATTAATGAGGTTTCATTTAACAAAAGTCAGTGTACAGTTATAGATTCTAAAGCTGCTCCTCTTTTAATTTTAGTATTTGGCATTCCAAATATAAAGTCTTGATTTCTTTGAAGAATTCAGGTAGAAAATCCACTCAATATCTTCAGATTTGCAAGATGATTCAAAATAGGTTATTAATTGCACATTTCAAAGTAGTTACGTGGTATGTATAAGTAAATAAATTCCATGAAAACTATGTTAGGCACTGAGCTGTCTCAGTCAGATAAAATGACAGCACCCATGTCTAAAAGGCTGTGTGTCAGTAAAATCAGTGCTGGGTAGGTGTAGACAGACAGACCTCTGCCAGCTAGCATAGTTTATCATGAGCTACAGTTTCAGTGAGCCTGTATCAAAATGCCTGATGCTTGTGGGCCAGAAGATGGCATCAGATCACGTGGAACTGGAGTTACAGACAATTGTTAACTGCCATGTGGGTGCTAGGAATTGAACCTAGGTCCTTTGGAAAAACAGCAAGTGCTCTTAAGCACTGAGTCATCTCTCCAGCCCTCTAAATTGTCATTTGATACTACCTAAATATTTCCTATCTATAAAAACAGGGAGCAAGCCTAAATGTATGTACCTTTCCTGAGTCTCTCATGACACTGGGAAAAAGGTACATTTATACAGCACTTTACAGCTTTGAGGAATTTGTTATACTCATTATAGTTATAGCTCAGAAATGGCTCAGAATCCGTCTACCTTAATAAACCAACTGGCACAACCCTTTCCCTGCATGGACTCTTTTTTTCTCAAGATCTCTTGTCTTAATCTCATTTTTAGCTGTTTCTTCCTTCTTTCTTTCCTTCCTTCCTTCTTTAGATATTTTATTTACATTTCAAATGTTATCCTTTTCCTAGTTTCCCCTCTGAAAATCCCCTATCCCCTACCCCCTCTGCCTGCTCCCCAACCCACCCACTCCCATTCCTGTTCCTTGCATTCCCCTATACTGGGGCATAGAGCCTTCACAGGACCAAGGGCCTCTCCTCCCATTGATGACTGAGTAGGCCATCCTCTGCTACATATATAGCAAGAGCCACAATGTGTTTTCTTTGATTGGTGGTATAGTTCCAAGGAGCTCTGGGGGTACTGGTTAGTTCATATTGATGTTCCTCCTATGGGGCTTCAGACCCCTTCAGCTCCCTGGGTATTTCTCTGGCTCCTTCATTGGGGACTGTAGTGGCTATTCCTGGTTGTCAACTTGACAATATTTGAAATGAACTACAATCTGGAATTGGAAGGCTCACCAGTGACCCTTATCTGGAGGCTTGGAGATCCTTATCTGGATCTTGGTTTGAAGATCTTGAGCCATAGTGGCTATGGATTCCAGAAGATTGAATCTCCGAGTTTAAGAAACACACCTTTAATCTGGGCTACGCCTTTCATCTGGGATTAAAGGTGTGGTGGAACACACCTTTAATCTGGGCTACACCTTCTGCTGGAGACAATATAAGGACATTGGAAGAAGGGAGTCTAGCTCTTGCTCTTGCTCCTTCGCCTGCTTGCCGTGTGAGACTGAGTAACTGCTAGATCCTTGGACTTCCATTCACAGCTGCGACTGAACAATTGTTGGGAATTGGGCTGCCGACTGTAAGTCATCAATAAATTCCTTTACTATCTAGAGACTATCCATAAGTTCTGTGACTCTAGAGAACCCTGACTAATACAGAAGTTGGTACCAGGAGTGGTTCTAGAGTAACAGAAGTACAAGGATGAATCTTTTAAAATACTGGAATTGGCTTGTTGATCCACCAGCACTTTCAACTATTGAAACCTCTCCAGATTCTCTCCCTCCTGGGAGCTCAGAGAATTTTGAAGACCCATGGTTGAAACTATATTCCGAACTTAAAGAAGCTAATGCCCTTGATTTTCTTAATGAATTAGGTGATTCAGTGCACAAAGCTTTCTACAAGATGGGGAAAAAATCGGAAAATGATTTTACTGGCTGGCTGCTCTTAGTATCTGTGGAAAGAATGATGAATGAAAGGAAGGAGTTGTGTGATAAAATCGAAAGGCTCCAGACACAAGTAAACGATCTAAAAGTTGCTAAGTGTGTCCTAGAAGAAAATCTTCTCTCTTGTAGCAACAGAGCTCAAGTTGCAGAAAATCAAACGGAAACTCTCATTGTAAGGTTGGCTGAACTACAGCGAAAATTCAAGTCTCAGCCTCAGAGTGTGTCAACAGTTAAAGTAAGGGCTCTAATTGGCAAAGAATGGGATCCTATGACATGGGATGGGGATGTGTGGGAAGACCATGTTGAAGCTGAGAATTTTGAATCTTCAGATTCTCAAGGGTTTGCCCCACCTGAGGAAGTAGTACCCTCAGCCCCACCCCTTGAAATAATGCCTTCCCCACATGAGGAAATTAATTTTGCAGAGTCTGATAAACCAGCAATGACTTTCATTATTGATGTTTCTCAAGGCCCACCAGTAGTTTCTTCTAGACCTGTAACCAGACTCAAAGCAAAACAGGCTCCTAGAGGGGAGGTAGAAAGTGTAGTCCATGAGGAAATTCGCTACGCTACTAAGGAGCTTAATGAGTTTGCTAATTCATTCAAGCAGAAACCTGGTGAAAATGTGTGGGAATGGATTTTAAGGGTGTGGGATAAGGGTGGAAGGAACATAAAACTAGAGCAGGCTGAGTTTATTGACATGGGTCCTCTGAGTAGAGATTCTAGGTTTAATACGGAAGCTCGCATCGTTAAAAAAGGTATCAAAAGTTTGTTTGAATGGTTGGCTGAGGTGTTTATCAAAAGATGGCCTACTGGAAATGACTTGGAGATGCCTGATATTCCGTGGCTTAGTGTTGATGAAGGGATTTTAAGACTTAGGGAAATTGCAATGCTAGAGTGGATATATTGTGTAAAGCATAATTGTCCACAATGGGAAGGTCCAGAAGATATGCCTTTCACTAGCTCTATAAGACGCAAATTGGTGAGAGGGGCACCAGCACATTTGAAGGGTTTTGTTCTTTCCCTTTTCCTTGTGCCAGATCTTAGCATTGGAGATGCTTCTGCTCAATTAGATGAATTAAATTCACTGGGTTTAGTTGGATTCCGAGGTAACAAGGGCCAGGTGGCAGCATTGAATCGCCGGAGACAAGGTGATTCTAGTTATTATAATGGACAGCGTAGACAAAAGAATGTTTATAATAACATACCCAGTAATGGTCAGCACAGGAGAGGTGAAATTTATAATGGCATGACTCGGTTGGACCTTTGGTACTGGCTAACCAATCATGGTGTTTCCAGGAATGAAATACATAGGAAGCCTACTGCATATTTGTTTGATCTGTATAAGCAGAAAAATTCTCAAACAAATGAAAGAAAGGCTACATTAGATCGTGGTAAACAGCCAAATGAAAGAAAGGCTACATTAGATCGTGGTAAACAGCAATCTCAGCCAGTGAATCAATTTCCAGACTTGAGACAGTTTGCAGATCCAGAACCCCTTGAATGAAGGGGTGGCCAGGTTCCGCTGAGGAAGGATCTTGATAAGACACCCAAAGGTTTTGCTGTTACCCTTTCTCCAGTTCTTCCCCAGAGGGACCTACGGCCTTTTACAAGGGTAACTGTACACTGGGGAAAAGGAAATAATCAGACTTTTCGGGGTCTGCTGGATACTGGTTCTGAGTTGACACTGATCCCAGGGGATCCCAAGAAACATTGTGGCCCTCCAGTTAAAGTAGGGGCTTATGGAGGGCAGGTGATTAATGGAGTTTTGACTGATGTCCGACTCACAGTAGGTCCAGTAGGTCCCCGGACACATCCTGTGGTGATTTCCCTAGTTCCAGAATGTATAATTGGGATAGATATACTCAGAAATTGGCAGAATTCTCATATTGGTTCCCTGAACTGTAGAGTGAGGGCTATTATGGTTGGAAAGGCCAAATGGAAGCCTTTAGAGTTGCCTCTGCCAAAGAAAATAGTGAATCAAAAACAGTATCGTATTCCTGGAGGCATTGCAGAAATTACTGCCACTATCAAGGACTTGAAAGAAGCAGGGGTGGTGGTTCCCACCACATCTCCGTTTAACTCTCCTATCTGGCCAGTGCAGAAAACAGATGGATCATGGAGAATGACAGTTGATTATCGAAAACTAAATCAGGTAGTAACTCCAATTGCAGCTGCTGTACCAGATGTAGTTTCGTTACTTGAGCAAATTAACACATCTCCTGGCACCTGGTATGCGGCTATTGATCTGGCAAATGCCTTCTTCTCAGTACCTGTCCATAAGGACCACCAGAAGCAATTTGCTTTCAGTTGGCAAGGCCAACAGTATACCGTCACAGTTTTGCCTCAAGGATATATTAACTCTCCTGCCCTGTGTCATAATTTAGTTAGAAGGGATCTTGATCGTTTGGATCTTCCACAAAATATCACATTGGTGCACTATATTGATGACATTATGCTGATTGGACCAAGTGAGCAGGAAGTAGCAACCACTTTGGACTCATTGGTAACACATATGCGTATCAGAGGATGGGAAATAAATCCAACCAAAATTCAAGGACCATCTACCTCAGTGAAATTCTTAGGAGTCCAGTGGTGTGGGGCATGCAGAGATATTCCTTCTAAGGTGAAAGATAAGTTATTGCACCTGGCCCCTCCTACAACCAAGAAAGAAGCACAACGTTTAGTCGGTCTATTTGGATTCTGGAGACAACACATCCCTCACTTGGGTGTGTTACTTAGGCCTATTTACCAAGTGACTCGGAAAGCTGCTAGCTTTGTGTGGGGCCTGGAACAGGAGAAGGCCCTTCAACAGGTCCAGGCTGCTGTGCAGGCTGCTCTACCACTTGGACCATATGACCCAGCAGACCCAATGGTACTTGAGGTGTCTGTGGCTGATAGAGATGCTGTTTGGAGCCTCTGGCAGGCCCCTGTAGGTGAATCACAGAAAAGACCTTTGGGATTTTGGAGCAAAGCTCTACCATCATCTGCAGACAACTATTCTCCCTTTGAAAAACAGCTCTTGGCCTGCTATTGGGCCTTAGTGGAAACTGAACGTTTGACAATAGGACACCAAGTTACTATGCGACCTGAACTACCCATCATGAGCTGGGTACTATCAGACCCTGCAAGTCATAAAGTGGGACGTGCACAGCAGCAGTCTATTATCAAATGGAAGTGGTATATACGTGATCGGGCCAGAGCAGGTCCTGAAGGCACAAGCAAGTTACATGAAGAAGTTGCTCAAATGCCTATGGTTTCTACTCCTGTTACAATGCCATCTGCTGCCAAGCATGCGCCTATAGCCTCATGGGGTGTTCCCTATGATCGACTGACCGAAGAGGAGAAGACTAGAGCCTGGTTTACTGATGGCTCTGCACGTTATGCAGGCACCACCCAGAAGTGGACAGCTGCAGCATTACAACCCCTTTCTGGGACAACCCTGAAAGACACAGGTGAAGGGAAATCTTCACAGTGGGCAGAACTTCGGGCAGTACACATGGTATTACAGTTTGTTTGCAAGAAGAAATGGCCAGATGTACGATTATTCAGTGACTCATGGGCTGTAGCCAATGGATTGGCTGGATGGTCAGGGACTTGGAAAGATCACAATTGGAAAATTGGTGAGAAAGACATCTGGGGAAGAAGTATGTGGATAGATCTCTCCAAATGGGCAAAGGATGTGAAGATATTTGTGTCCCATGTAAATGCTCACCAAAAGGTGACTTCGGCCGAGGAGGAGTTCAATAATCAAGTGGATAAGATGACCTGTTCTGTGGACAATCAGCCTCTCTCCCCAGCCATCCCTGTCATTGCTCAATGGGCACATGAACAAAGTGGTTATGGTGGTCGAGATGGAGGTTATGCTTGGGCTCAGCAACACGGGCTTCCACTCACCAAGGCTGACCTGGCTACAGCTGCTGCTGATTGCCAGATCTGCCAACAGCAGAAACCAACACTGAGCCCCAGATATGGCACCATTCCTCGAGGTGACCAGCCAGCAACCTGGTGGCAGATTGACTACATTGGACCACTTCCTTCGTGGAAAGGACAGCGTTTTGTTCTTACTGGAGTTGATACTTATTCTGGTTATGGATTTGCCTTTCCTGCACATAATGCCTCTGCTAAAACCACCATTCACGGATTGACAGAATGCCTTATCTATCGTCATGGTATTCCACACAGTATTGCTTCTGACCAAGGAACTCATTTCACAGCCAGAGAAGTACGACAGTGGGCCCATGATCATGGAATTCACTGGTCTTACCACATTTCCCATCATCCTGAAGCAGCTGGTCTGATAGAAAAATGGAATGGCCTTTTGAAGACACAGTTACAGTGCCAATTAGGTGGTAACAGCTTGGAAGGCTGGGGTAGAGTTCTTCAGAAGGCAGTATATGCTTTGAATCAGCGCTCGATATATGGTACAGTTTCACCCATAGCCAGGATTCATGGGTCCAGGAATCAAGGGGTGGAAAATGGAATAGTTCCACTTACTATCACTCCTAGTGACCCTCTAGGAAAATTTTTGCTTCCTGTCCCCATAACTCTAGGTTCTGCTGGCTTAGAAGTTTTGGCTCCAGAGAGGGGAGTGCTCCTACCAGGAGCTACAACAAACATTCCATTGAACTGGAAGCTCAGACTTCCCCCTGGTCATTTTGGGCTTCTAATGCCCTTAAACCAACAGGCTAAAAAAGGAATAACAGTGTTAGGAGGGGTGATAGATCCAGATTACCATGGGGAAATTGGATTACCTCTTCACAATGGTGGTAAGCAAGATTATGTCTGGAGTGTAGGAGATCCCTTAGGGCGTCTCTTAGTACTACCATGTCCTGTGATTAAAGTCAATGGGAAACTACAACAGCCTAATCCAAGCAGGATGACAAAGGACACAGACCCATCAGGAATGAAGGTATGGGTCAATCCTCCAGGAAAAGAGCCAAGACCTGCTGAGGTGCTGGCTGAAGGTGAAGGAAATACAGAATGGGTAGTAGAGGAAGGTAGTTATAAATACCAATTAAGGCCACGTAACCAGTTGCAGAAACGAGGATTATAAAGTAATATGAATGCCCATTGTAAATTTACTAATGCGTTTGCGATTGTACGAGGGATAGTTATATCATGTTAGGCGTATTTACAACCTTGTTATTGTTTCATGTGAACATGAGATATTATTTGTGTCAAGTTGACAAGGGGTGGATTGTAGTGGCTATTCCTGGTTGTCAACTTGACAATATTTGAAATGAACTACAATCCGGAATTGGAAGGCTCACCAGTGACCCTTATCTGGAGGCTTGGAGATCCTTATCTGGATCTTGGTTTGAAGATCTTGAGCCATAGTGGTTATGGATTCCAGAAGATTGAATCTCCGAGTTTAAGAAACACACCTTTAATCTGGGCTACGCCTTTCATCTGGGATTAAAGGTGTGGTGGAACACACCTTTAATCTGGGCTACACCTTCTGCTGGAGACAATATAAGGACATTGGAAGAAGGGAGTCTAGCTCTTGCTCTTGCTCCTTCGCCTGCTTGCCGTGTGAGACTGAGTAACTGCTAGATCCTTGGACTTCCATTCACAGCTGCGACTGAACAATTGTTGGGAATTGGGCTGCCGACTGTAAGTCATCAATAAATTCCTTTACTATCTAGAGACTATCCATAAGTTCTGTGACTCTAGAGAACCCTGACTAATACAGGGACCTTGTGCTCTGTCCAATGGATGACTGTGAGCATCCACTTCTGTATTTGCCAGGCACTGGCAGAGCCTCTCAGGAGACAGCTATATCAGGCTCCTGTCAGCAGGCTCTTGTTGGCATCTGCCTAGTGTCTGAGTTTGGTGGTTGTTTATGGGATGGATCCCCCAGTTGGGCAGTCTCTGGATGGTTGTTCCTTCAGGCTCTGCTCCGAACTTTGTCTCTGTAACTCCTTCCATGGGTATTTTGTTCCCCATTCTAAGAAGGAACGAAGTATCCGCACTTTGGCCTTCCTTCTTCTTGAATTTTATGTGTTTTGCAAATTGTATTTTGGGTATTCTAAGTTTCTGGGCTAATATCCACTTATCAGTGAGTGCATATCATGTGTGTTCTTTTGTGATTGGGTTACCTCACTCAGGATGATATCCTCCAGATCCATCCATTTGCCTAAGAATTTCATAAATTCATTGTTTTTAATAGCTGAGTAGTACTCCATTGTGTAGCTGTGTCTTTCTTACATGATTTTTTCACCCCAAGTTTTACTTATGTTAACTATCTAAAATTTATATTGGAATAATTCTAAACAAAATATATTGAAGTGACTAGAATTACATTATTTCTTTGAAGGAAGACAATAAGTAAATGCTATGTTCCTTCTTCAAGAGAAGAACAAAAGGAGAGGCTGGAAGGCCACATATACTTAAGGATGGAGGTCAGTATAGTATTTTGATTGGGGACTGGTAAAATGTTGTTGTAGTAAAGGTGGCTGCTGCCAAGCCTGAGGACCTAAGTTCAATGCCTGAGACTCACAATTCCCATATATTACTTTCTGACCTAGATACTTGAGCATACATATAGTAAATTTAATACAGTATTAAAAAGATTTTGATTGGGTTAGAGAGGATTTCAGTGGCAGAATGCTTACTAAGTGTGCATGATACGCTGGTTTCCAACTTTAGTACTGCCAAAGTGTGTGTGTGTGTGTGTGTGTGTGTGTGTGTGTGAGAGAGAGAGAGAGAGAGAGAGAGAGAGAGAACTTTAATTTAGTGCTATTTCCAATAAATAATAAAATGTATCATAACCCTTATCAAAGAATTGAGTGCAGTAAATCTTCCAGGCTTGTGTTAAAAGTATCAGAGGCCCTCATGTATCATAGAACATTTTCTATTTCAAATGAACACCTATGAAAGAATTAAGTTAATCTCATATTAAGAAAGGGCAGTTTTGAGTATCTGGAATTCATCTGGACAGAAAAATCTAGCTTACATAACAACTGACATTTGTATCTTTTAAATTCTATAGTGATATTAGCTCTTCCTTTCAGTCAGCTCTCATATTCTTAAGCCCACCCACCACTCAATACTCTGGATTTATTTGTTTATCTTTCAACTATTAAGTCAGCTAAGAAAACAAACAAGCAAACCTGGAAATCACTCTGCAGATGGCACTGGCCTTATGGTGATGATCCTCCTTTATCAGTCTCCTGAATGGTGAGATTAAAGTGTGGATCACTGGGGTAAGAGAGATGTTTAGCGGCTAAGAGCACTGGCTGCTCTTCCCAAGGATCTGAGTTCAATTCCCAGCATGCATATGGCTACTCAGAGCTCTCTATAGCACTGGTTCCTAAAATTCCTCTTCTGGTCTCCTTACACAACAGCAGACCATGTGTTACACAACATGCAAGCAAAATGCCCATCATGTAAAGTAAAATGTGAGCTACCACCACACAAGCTACTTTAGTATTTCTAGAAATCTGAAGGCTCATTGTAAATAACTACTTTATCTTCCTTTATTCTTGTCTCTTAACTCTGATTTTAATCTTCACTTTGGGACTGGAGGCTAACAATAGTTCCCAGGCTTGGGTTGTTTCAGTAATTTTCCAGTTTAGAGCCCTATCTTCTCTTCCTTTTTTTTTCCCCCTCATTTTTTTTTTAAAGCAACACGACTTTTACTTTTTAACTTGAACTCATTTTAGACTTACAGAAATGTTGCAAAAGTAGTACACAGAGTTTCCACTTATTCCTCACCCAGCCTCCTTTATTAGTATTTTATATAATCATAAAAGCCAGTAAATTAACATAAAATAATTTTACCTAAAAATCTAGACAACACTTAGTAATCTTATCTAATATTACTCAAATTTTAGTGTGTCCGTTAGGGCTTTTCCTGCTCAAGATCCACCCAGAAGCCCCGACAGTATTTAGCTATTTCTCTTTAGCCTCCTTTCATCTGTAAGAGACCTTTAGTCATTCTTCACAATGTTGGTGTCTTCAAATACTGACTGGTTATTTCGCTGGATGTCTCTGAGTTTGGGTCTGTCTGATGATCAGAGATGCCTTCTTGGGAAGAATACCATAAAAAGTTTGGTGTCCTTGATGGGTCAAGCCGTAGGGTCCTCAGTGCTGGCATGTCTTGTTGTTGGTGAGGCTGTTCTGCTTTATTGAGTTGAAGTTAAGACTGTGCCACTATAAAACTGCTATCTTTTGTGATTAAAAAATACCTTAGGAGAGATTATTTGGAAATAATACAAGTCCTGTTTCTCTCTGAATATTTGTCCATTAACTTTGCTATCTACAGTGGATATCTTCTGCAGAAATAATGACTATAATGCTTGATGATTTTTCAATTTCCTTTCTTCTACATTTGTTATTTAGAACCCCGCTGAATGGTCCCTTTGCATATAGTATGTTACAGTGAATTATTTTAGGATGAAAGTATAATACACACACACACACACATATATGACTACATAAAATCATTCATTCATATATACATTTTTGTGTATGTGAACATATATGTATACACACACATGTAAACTTGGAAAAGTAAAGATATTTAATAATATTTTCAGAGTTGGGAACTGAACCCAGGGTACTGTGAATGAAAACAAGCACTTTACCACTGACCTCCATCTCTAGCTCTCATGTGAGTCCACCTCACTGACAAGATAAAGTTGTCCTACATAGTCCTGCCTGGCTGGAACTCCTGATCCTCCTGTATCGGCCTCCTGAGTGCTAGGATTATAGACTATCTTTAGCTCATGTGGAGTTTTTTTTTTTTCTTTTAGTAAAATAGTTTGGACTTCACTAAATTGCAACAAGAGAAGGGCTTATTTGAGTTTTAGTATAGGGAAGAGTTTGGAATTTCTTCATTCATTTAACACAAATTTATGTGTGAAATGTTTGTGTTAAAAGTAGGGGATACAGTAGCTAACAGCTAAGCAATGACCCATTCAACTGAAAAAGGCTGATTACAAACTAACAAATAACAAACACTAAAGTTCATAAATATAAAAAAAGGTTGTTTTCTCATACTGGTATCCCAAATGTAGAAGAAATCTGGGTCATTGTTAATTTTAGAAGACAAAGCCCCTAGAGACATGAAAACATTATATTTATAGGTTACTTGCCACTTGAGTTGGATCTCATTTGTCCTCAATGTTCTCTTTAAGAATACTCACACTAATACTAATTAAACTTTATGTCATTGCCTTGCATATAATTTCCTCTCTCTCTTTACCCTGCCCTTTTTGTATATATCTAACCTGTCCATATTAGGTTCGATTTGTTTGTTACCAGATTGCCAAAATGATGGCTGCTGTTGCTGACAGTTTAACAGTTGCAATACCACTTCTTCTTCTTCTTCTTCTTCTTCTTCTTCTTTTTTTTTTTTTTTTTTGGTTTTTCGAGACAGGGTTTCTCTGTATAGCTCTGGCTTTCCTGGAACTCACTTTGTAGACCAGGCTGGCCTTGAACTCAGAAATTCACCTGCCTCTGCCTCCCGAGTGCTGGGATTAAAGGTGTGCACCACCACCCCCGGCTGCAATACCACTTCTAAGAACCAAGATTACTTGACATTTTCCATAAGCAGGTCAAGAATGGGAAGAACAACATTGAGTTATTTCTTACCTAGGAATTCTTTTTTGGGAACCCCCCCCCCAGCTTTTGTGTCTCCATCACATATCTTAAAAGTAGTTTCCCTAATTAGTTTATTTAACATTCATTATCTTCTTTTTGTGTGTGTGTTGGTTGCTTTTTAAAAGAACTTTGTTTACATACATTACATCCTGACCACAGTTTCCTTTACCTCCATTCTTTCCAGCCAACCCCTCCCCAAACCTCTCCTTTCCCCTAGATCCACTCCTTCTCCATGGCATAACAAAGTACAATAAGACTGGGCATAAACCCTCTTATCAAGAGGACTAGGTGACCCAATAGGAGGAAAAGGGTCCCAAGCAAGAAAAGAGTCAGGTAGCTCCCACTCCCGCTGTTAGGGGGCTCCATAAAACACCTAGCTATACAACCATGACGGATATGCAGAGGACATAGTTGAGACCCATACAGGGTCTTGCTTGTTGCTTCTGTCTCTGTGAGTCTCTATAAGCCCTGCTTAGTTGATTCTGTGGGCCGTGTTCTAGTGGTGTGTCCTTGACCCCTTTAGCTTCTAGAATGCTTCCTGCCCCTCCTCTTTGAGGTTCACCTAGTATTTGGCGGTGTGTGTGTCTCTGTACCTGCTCCTAACATTAAAAATCATTTCATTGACTATTTTTTGGTCAGTCAAATTTGGTTCTATGCTGGGTCCTGGCCATCCACGCAGTGATAGGTATGGGCCTCAAGTCAGACTAGTCACTGGTTGGCCACCCCCACATGTTCTGTGCCACATTACACCAGCATGTCTTGAACGCATGATGCATTGTAAGTTGAAGGTTTTGTGGCTGCATTGATGTGCCAATCCCACTATTAGGAGCCTTACAGGGCAGGAGAGATGGCTCAGTTGTTAAGAGCACTGTCTACTCTGATAGAAAATCAGGGTTCAGTTTCTAGACCCACATAGTGCCTTACCCCTTGCTACCCACCCCAGTTCCAGAGGATCCAGAATTATCTTCTTAAAGACTAAACATTGACATGATAAGAGCTGTTAGCCATATAGAAATTTTTTTGTTCTTGAAAAATTATAGTTCAGCAAAATCACTAAAAGGTGAAACTTCATTATAATTTTCTTTTTTTGAGGGCATATTCAAAGACTGATAGAATTTCTAAAAGAATGTTCAGCAAAGATCTTTCTTGTCACTAAAAAGCAGCAGTGATTAAAGGCGCAGGGTCCTGAGCACCTGTCCCATTTTTACAGAATAAAGACAATGATAATATTCTCAAGAGTGGGAGCTGGCAGGAAGACTGGAGGAGCTGAGGGGGGCTGCAATCCCATGGAAGAACATCATCAGCTGGCTGGACCACCCAGTGCTCCCAGGGACTAGATCACCAGCCAAGGAGTGTACAGGGAGGGATCCATGGCCCAGATACATATGCAGCAGAGAATAGCCATTTCTGACATAGATGTGAGGGGAGGACTTTGGTCCTGTGGAGGTTTGATGCCCCAGTGTAGGGGGATGTTGGAGGGGTGGGGCAGGAGGGGGTTGGTGGGTGAGCACCATCATAGAGGCAAAGGGGAAGGAGGGGTAACTGGGAAGTGAGCTATCACTTGAGATGTAAACAAATGAAATGAGTAATAAAAAAAAGAAAAAAAAGAAAAGAAGTTTTCATGACAAAAAATATTCTTAAGAGGTACATACAGGCTCTGAATCCTAACTCTGTTATCTATTAACAGCGTAACTGGAAGAAACAGTCATGGGAATTAGCATTTTCTTATGTATGAGATAATACTGACTACCATATAAGGTTAAAATACAATGAAGGAAACAAAACAAAATCCCAAATAATTCAGAGTCCCTACACTTATTACAACTTCAATAAACAGAAGCCAATGTGTTGCTGTTCTGTTAACTGTCCTATTAATTCTACGCATTATGTACACATTCTATTCTACATATTAATTCTACCTGGAGAAAACCCACTTTTATTCTAAGTGAATTTATACATACAAGAAAGGCTCTCAATGAATCTCTGTGCCTCTCCACAGATTACATTCAGTGGAGACCACAATACTAACTGGAGATACAACTGGCAGATGCTGATTTAGCAAAATTTGTTATAATCCAAATGAAAACTGTTTCTTCAGTAAACAGGACTGTTTCAAAGTTCTGACCAACTCTCCAGTGTCCTCCACTAATTAGCACAAGAAGCAGCAAGAAAACTATGAAATACCAGTTATAATTACTGATACAGAGGAACTGATACCAAGAATTCTCAAACCAAGAGGCTCTTGATATATAAAATAAAAACAAAACCATACTGACTTGAGTTCTCATTTGAAAGTCAGATGTGCACTCACTGGTTTGGTAGGGTGAGAAGCTAGACTGCTGGCTTCTGCTCTGTGCTCCCATGGCACAAGCTTCTATGGCCAAACTGTAATGTGTCATAATTGTAATGAGGATAATACTCATGTTGTCAACCAGGAGCCATTTCTTATACAAAGGTTAGCATAAATTAAACATGGTGCACCCTCACATGAAAATGTGTTTATAAGTTGCTCTTAGGATGCCAAAATTTTAAAAATATTTTTTAAGTAAATATACTTTCCAACTTGAACAATATTTAACTTTTCCCCCCTCTTTCCTTTCTCCCTCTTGCTCTGGCCCTGCTAGCTCTATAAGCAAGGGAGTAACTGCAGAAAAAGAAAGAGCTATTTGATATTAAAACTATGATAGTCACACGAAAATTCTTTTACTGAAAGGTTACAAGATAATGTTGGTGAACTCTTAACAAAAGGGCCTGGAGATATACAGCTGCTTGGGGGTGATGGGTTGGGTAAAGAAGTCAACTGTTTGTTCTGAACACTATTTGCTTTCCTATGTACATATGTTATTTTGAAAATGACAGGAAATTTAAATAAAAACATTATGGACAATATGATATAGGAGGAAGAGCTCTGAGTCAGTAATAATGTTATTGATTTTTTATACCCTGGCTTTGGCTAAACTATCTGTGGCCTTCATTTATTCACTGGAAGACTTTGCTTCTAAGTCTTGGAGGTTCTAATCCCATCAGAGTATTTTTTTTTTTAAATGAGTACACCACCACCACCACCACCAACCCAAAAAAAGTAAAAAGAGAAACTTTTCTTCATGTTTTCATGAATTCCTTTACACATTTTTGTTCTCTTTGCTAAGAGTCTCCCTATCTTTGCTTTGGTGCTAAAATGAAACTCGCAGGCCCCCAACTTGGGAATCCTATTGTACCTGTGAGGCAAGTCTTCGCATGGCTTCCTCTTGCCGCCTGCGCATTTCTGGAGTTCCTGGGCAGCTTCCACTGGTAATAGATGAGTGAGCTGAAGGTGCTTGGGTGAGTGGTAGCTCTCTGTTGGCGTCCACATCTGAATTAAAAAGATGCGATGTTTAATCAGAAGATCATAAAGCTCTAGACCAGTGGGTCTCAATCTTCCTAATGCTGCAACCATTTAATACAGTTCCTCATGTTGTGGTGACCACCAGCCATAAAATTATTTTTGTTGTTACTTCATAACTCTAATTTTGCTACTGTTATTATGAATCCTAATGAAAACATCAGTTTTGGGGCTGGCGAGATGGCTCAGTGGTTAAGAGCACCGACTGCTCTTCCAAAGGTCCCAAGTTCAAATCCCAGCAACCACATGGTGGCTCACAACCATCCATAACGAAATCTGATGCCCTCTTCTGGAGTGTCTGAAGACAGCTACAGTGTACTTAGATATAATAAATAAATAAACTTAAAAAAAAAGAAAACATCAGTTTTCTGATTGTCTTAGGTGATCCCTGTGAAAGTTCTGTTTGACCCTCAAAGGGGTCATGATCCCCAGGTTGAGAACCACTGCTCTATAGACTAAAGGAATATTAAATTCTATTTTGTTCTATAACCTAGCAATTCCATTTCTGACCATATAACTCAAGTGAAATAAAAAACAAACAAACAAACAAACAAACAAACACACGTGTCTAAATAGAAACTTGCATATCCCTGTCCAGAGAAGCATGACTTAGAACAGAAAGTAAAAGCAAGTCAGATGTCCATCACAACGAATGGATGAAGTGTGCTATCTCCATACAATGGACTGCTATTTGATGATGAAAGAAAATGAGATACACACATGCTACAACACAGATGATATCACATCAGTTCCCAAAATTTTAAGTATGTTTCTATTTATATAAAATGCTCAGATGAAGAAATCCACACTGATAGGTAAGGGAGGGGCTTTCTGGAGCAGAAAATAGGGAGTTTAAAGGAAAGCAGGGATTTACCACTGAGAGACACATGTTTCTTTTAGTGGGATCAATATTCTAAAATTGAGTTATGGTGACTGTGATACAACCTTTGAATGCATTAAAATGCATAATTGAGCATTTTACTTTGAGATTGAGCATTACCATGTCGGCAGATTTCATTATATACACAGTATAGGTTCACACAGAACTTACAGCAATTGTCCTGCTTCAGCTCCCTGTGTCCTGGGATTACAGGCATGAAATATAATGCTCACATTATATTTATTTGTATGTTGATTTATTTACTCATTTATTTAAGGCTAAGTACTACTTTGTTGCTCAGATTGGTCTCAAATCTTTCTTGATCTTCCTGCTCTGTCTCCTGAGTGCTGGGATTACAGATGTACGCTCAGAACTGAGCATTTTTAGTGGGTATAATAAGATTAAAAAGAAGGAAAAGAATCAGTTTTAAAAATTTTCACTGTTTCCTGCTAGTGGCAAGACCCATCTTTGGATTGAACACAACTCCCTCACCCCAATGAGTTCTGACTTACAGAACTGTAATATACAAGAGCCGTTTCAAACATGGCAATGTGTTTATGCTGCCACCAAAAAAAAATACATGGAGGTCAAGCTTCAAGTGGTACAATAAAGTTTTAGAAATGTAAAATGCATTCATTACCTATTAGAAATGATAAAATCAAACAGGTAAGAAAGAATTTTAAAAACAGGCACACACACACACACAAAAGCAAAAACCCATTTAAAGTTATTGGGTAAACAACAGCTATTAAAAAGAAGGAATAGAAGAAAGTAGTTATATAATTTTGCACCAGTAAAAATAAACTGAGATTTCTTCTATTCACCTGTGATGGAGTAGATTTCTTGGTCACACTGAAATAACTGCAAGGACGAGGGTACAAGAGATGGCAGTGAGGCAGGTCTGAAGAATTGTGTGACACTCTGAGTTGACTTAAAGTTTAGTGAATTCTACATATATTGGGTTACTTTTGTCCATGCATCTATGCTCCTTTGATTGGAATTTGAGTTTTGAGTAATTACTGTGTAAATACTCTTGTCTTTTGGCTACTCTCTTTTGAAGAGGCTCTCCTTTTTTTCTGAGTGGCTTACTTTCCCTTTGGTATTCAGAGAACAGTAAAAATAAAAATGTAAAGATAAGCACAAGTCAGTGTATTCAACAAACTAGCAAAATAGATTTCTAAAAGGAGTAGAGCAAGGACCACTGAATTTAGTAGCAGTTTGGAGGCTTGGCAGCTGCTGACAAATGTCAAATCCAGGTAATTACACAGGAACCTCCAGTGATGGAAACACAGCCATCTATCAAACTGAACTTCCCTACTTATCATACCAGCCTACCTGTAATGGGTGCAATAATATCTGAATTATACAACAGGTCTATTTTCAAAAAATGTTTTTGTTCTTTGTGTGTGTTGGGGGGGGGGTGATGAAAGCAGAGAATGATGGGAGAGTCATATCTGTGAAAGTAGGTGGAAAACAGGATGACAGGTTAGTGTCTGCCTTCACAGTTTTTCTCTACCTTCTAAGGGAAATGACAAGGAGGGGGCAGGCTGTGGAGCTGACTGTGGGGGAAGGAGAGCTATGCAGTGAAGGAATGCAGCCTCAACTGCTCACATCTTTTGCAGCAGTACTGCTCAGTGTGGAGAAGAAAGAACAACAGATGATATACAGAGATAAGTAAAAAACTCTGTAACTTTGCAGTTTTTCATTATTACTACAACTGTATCATGATATCATTATCTGGGGGTTCAGAAAGCCAGTGGGATTCCAAGTAACCCCACTCAAGTTTAATATACATTAATCTGTAGAAAAGTAGGCCACACTTCTGACCTTCTTATTCCTTAACCAAAGAACTTCTGCTGCTGCAGGCAGTATTTGTAGTGTCAGCTCATACAGCAACAGATTCATGCTGAAGAATAGCTTGTAGGCTGGAGAGATGGGTAGGTGGTTAAGAGACTTGTCGTTCTCACAAAGGACTCACGACTGAGGACCCATGACCCAGGATCAATTCCTAGCACCCACATGGCAGTTCACAGCCAACCATAAATCTAGTTCAAGGAGATATGACGTACTCATCTGAAATTAGTGGGTACCAAGCACAGATGTGGTACACATACATATATGTAGGTAAAACATACATATCACACACACACACACACACACACACACACACACACACACACACGTTATAAAAAAAGAAAAGAAAAAAAATTTGGGAGGCAGAGGCAGGTGAATTTCTGAGTTTGAGTTTATAGACCAGCCTGGTCTACAGAGTGAGTTCCAGGACAGCCAGGGCTACACAGAGAAACCCTGTCTTGAAAACCCAAAAATAAAATAAGAAAAAAATTAGCTTGCATCCTTTCAGTAAAATATCATTGACTCTTCTTTAAGAAACACAGGTTTGTTGAGGATGGCAGAGGCAGAAGGTAGATCACCAACAGATTACAATGAAAATTTTGCATAAGGCAATGTTGGTTCTTTGCAGCTCTGATAGATAGTGCCGCCTATTCTATATTCTCCTATTCCCTTTTCTAGTCTTGGAATTTTAACTAAAGGGCAAGATCTAAGCACCAACAGTGGAGAGATTATCTTATAAGTGGGGAATGTTTCATTGTTTTTAGAGATTCCCAAGAGATAAAAGGCAACAGTATTAGAGAATAATAACTAATTATATTTGGAAAATCTGCTTTGGAGAGTATTCAGATTGTTTTCTATTTATTTTTGCTCTCCCAGGTTTATGTGCAGTCCTCAGATAATTTGCTTTTAGACAAAGCAGCTATCCTCGGCTTTGGGATTTATCTTCTGTTAGGCATGATCCTGCCACTGCTATTTTCTACACTGATATACCAAGGAGTCAGAGAAAGTGTTAGCCAGCCATTTTTCTTTCTGGCATACTCAAACAGCTTAACTCCTGTACTACTCAGATAAGCAGTAGTATGGTGTGATAGACAGCTAAGCAATTGAAAGAAAATACTGGGATAGGTGGGGAAATGCGCTGCAAACCATGAAGATCTACTCTTTGAGTCAACATTTCAGCACAGAAGCTATTTTAGGACTCCGTCATTATCACTGTAATTTTTCTATAAAGGACTGAACTCCCTTTCGGGCATGCTGAGTAAGTACTGTCACCAAGCGACATTCTTATCCCTAAAGCCATTCTCAACGATTAGCCAGTCATACTTCCTTTTGCAGACGATAAAACTGAGATCCAAAGAATTAAAGCAAATTTAGGGTTACAAAGTACCATATGGTCAATTTACATGTTGTGGCACAATCCCAAGTTCTTAGCTTTCACAGGCTTATGTCTATGTTTATCTTAGAAGTACTTCATTTAGGAACATGAACAAGGTATTCTTAAAATAAGAGTTCACCATATAACTGTACTCAGTAAGTTTTCTTTTTAAGCACCAGCTCCTTTTATATGTTAAGTATTATTAAGCGTACCATCATTTCTTTGATATAGAACCTGCTAAGCAATTTCAAAAGGAAGATGTTTAGATGGTATTCAATGAGTTCCTGTTAGGTGTCTAGACCCTGAGATTACCATACTCTCACACAAATCATTGCTAGTGGTTGTATGAAATGTGTGGTGGGCTATATTACTATATTATTTAATTTGGACCAGTAGAACAGAACCTTCCTTTTCTGTTCTCCTAAGATCATCAAGGAGAGGCAGACTGGTTTATACAGGAAGAACTCTTACACACATCCATTTATTTTCTTTCCGCTAATAAGTTTTACCATAAGAAAAGTCAGTCTAGGAATGGCTTCTGAAACCAGGCTGCTTTCCCTTCCTATTTATGGGCTGTAAAAAACCCCAGGAGTCTCGGATCACTTATCTGGGAAATGAAGACAAAAGGATATACCTCACTGAGTTGATAAATGATTGAATGAATTAATATTTGTAAAGCAGTTAAAGATTATGCGACACACAATACTATGTGAGTGTTTTACTAACAAGTTATCACAGTGGTGACTGGCCATTGAGCTTGTTGTGACTACTCAGGAGAACTCTGCAACTTTCCACAAGGAAGCAGAAAAAATCTTCCAAGATACAGCTGAGCTCAAGTTTAAGCTGTGTGGCACTGACATTAGTAGCAAGAAAAGGAAGGCCACAGACTGTGTTGTCACTTAAGAAGTGGGCACAGGCTGAGTAACATCTGACAGTGACGGGTACAAATGATGCTACAGGAATTGCTGGAGTCAGTGTGCAAAAGATAGACTAGCCACATAGCCAACAGGTAATCATCATAAATTTCTTCCATATAAAGGTCTCTCCTGTTCTGGCTTCTGGTGACTGTTGGATGTGTGGGTTAGATAAACACAGAGCATTATGATCTTTCTCTGCACCAAGGTCCTCACATGGTGCAGGCTTCACAGATAAGAATAATCTAATTTGTGGCCTAATATAAAAATGTCAGAAAATATTTTAGGGGCACAAAATAGGCAGTTTTTGTTTGTTTGTAAGAAGAAATACGTACGTTTGGGGGAGGCGTGTGGGCTGTCAGAGGCGATCTGTCTCATCCGTGTACCATGGCAGCTGAGGGCCACCAGTCTGGAGATGATGGCAGTTTTGCCGAACCCAATGTTTCCCACAATCACTACTCCTTGGTTCACGCTGGCATTAGAACTCTGAAGCTGAGCATCAATCTCATGGAATACCCAATCTCGACCAACAAACACTGACTCCGTGGTAATGCTGGGCACTTCGAAGAGTAGGGGCTTCAAGGAGATGTCTGGAGGTCTGTAAGGTGCAAAGCGAACTGGAAGGAACAAGAGACAACAGAACTTAGTTCACATAGTCATCACTGAGAGAAACAGGGGAAAGATAGTTTAAGACTGTTAGTCATAGAATGACGGTATTTGGGCTTTTCAGGAAATAACAAAATTCTGAAAGTGGGTTCCACAAATAAATAATGCAGGTATGCTAGAGCCATCAGACACCACAGAGGACAGAGCACACACACAAATAATAAAACACAAATGAGTCATTCACAACAGTAAGAAAATCAGGGCAGTCTTATAAAACTGTTAAACAACAGGAACGTCCCCCACACCAGCGATCAGCAGGAATGTAAGAGAAGTGAAAGGGTCCTAAAGAATGCTTCTCACCTTTGCACACACTAGCAAGATTTTGCTGAAAGGACCCTGAGATAGCTGTCTCTTGGGAGGCTATGCCAGTGCCTGGCAAACACAGAAGTGGATGCTCACAGTCAGCTATTGGATGGATCACATGGCCCTCAATGGAGGAGCTAGAGAAAGCACCCAAGGAGTATCTGTAACCCTATAGGTGGAACAACATTATGAACTAACCAGCACCCCCCGGAGCTTGTGTCTCTAGCTGCATATGTATCAGAAATAGCCTAGTCAGCCATCACTGGAAAGAGAGGCCCATTGGTCTTGCAAACTTTATATGCCTCAGTACAGGGGAACGCCAGGGCCAAGAAGTGGGAGTGGGTGGGGGAGGGTATGGGGGACTTTTGGGATAGCACTGGAAATGTAAATGAAGAAAATACCTAATTAAAAAATAAGAATGCTTCTGGCCTGGGGAGATAAATCTTGTAATGCTAGATGTGGGGAAAGGGAGAGGTAGAGTTCTTTAGGAGAGACTCAGCTACCACTGAGCAATCTGGTAGCTCCTTACTAACTGTTAGATACATTTAATATTTAATAACCAATATGGTTGAAGCAGAATGTACATTGAAAATTAGTCCCAGAGAAACGCAATGCAAAGTGAATAGTCTTGTTTAGTTCTTAAAAAACCAAACAAAACCAAACCAAAAAACTAAGAACAGTAAGCCCCTTAGTTTATGACACTTTGTTTTTAATATAACATTTACTGCACTAATCCTGTTATGCCTGTCATATTTACTTATTATATGCAGATGTATGAATATATATAGATGATGTCTTCAGGTCTTTGTCTTTTAAAAGGCAAAAGACTTATGTGATGTTTTAAACTATGCTCTTATTTTGAACTATGATATACAAACATCTATTTTTCCTCTCTCTGAATTTAATAACTTATTCCTTTGACAGCTTAAATTATCACTAATCTGATATACTTATCTTATGTTACTTATATTGGATCCATTTCAGAGTTACAGAATTTGTTCTACTTAAGTCTGTTTCTGTGTTCATGCTAAACTGATCTCGTTGTTATATATTATGTGATAATAAAGTCTACCATTATTTTTTAGATTAAAAAAATAAAGCTCCAAAAATAATTCCAGAAATAATTTTTAGTATTAAAATATGCATATGTATGTGTGCCTGCATGAGCACACATGACCACAAGTGTATAGTTGTCCTCGGAGGCCAGAGGCTGTTAGATCCCCTGGAGTTGCAGCTAAAGGCAGTTGTGAGCCCTGGCAAGTGGACCTGGGTCCTCTGCAGAAGCAGGAGGCAGTCTTAACTACTGGGCCATCTCTCCAGCTCAAGTCTATTTTTTTATGAATATAACCAAAATATATCTTCATAAACAGAGGAAAAGAATCTGTTTTAGCAGATTATACATTATATATTTGAAAGTGATACTTAAATATCAATATTATCTAAGAAAACTAGATAAAGGCTGGGGAGGTGGCTTGAGTAGTCTCAGTTTTAGTGGTAGAATTATTGTCCAACTTGTAGGCAAATATACAGTAATACTTATTAAATGCCACTTTGACCTTAAGATTCTATTTAAGAAATTTATTTTAAAGAAATAATTCAGATCACACACATAATCACATTCTTGGTAGCATGTATGATGTCAGATTATATAGATACTAAAATAACAAATAATACAAAATTTGCAAAAATATGAAAGTACATATTTATGATATAAAAGAAAATACATATTATTACATTTAAAATATATTCAATGGAAGATAATATACACAGCAAAACATGGTCAATGGCATCTTTGATAATTTTCTAAAAGTTAACTTTTCAATATGAATTTTAATTATATTAAAAAGAACTAAGGCTTGGGCGATGGAGAGATCAAGAAAGCTGTTGACAAGATGAGGACCTTAGCTTGGATCCCTAGGACCCAGGCAGAAGTTGGGAGCTAATTGGTTAGCCGGTTTAGACAAATAGATGAACTCTACATTCAGTGAGAGACCTTGCCTAAAACAGAACAAAGCAAGTGGAGAGTACTGGAAGACAGGTGATATTGACTCTTTCCTCCCACATGGACAGGGACATACACTCCAAACACAGACACTCTAAAAAGGCCTAAACCTGAACTGCAATCTTACAGGTAGATAGAATAAGAAAATATTTTATCAGAAGGATTGATTTCCTTTATTATGGGATGATGTAACTCAATCAAACAATCAAATGAATAGTATATTGAACAAGCAAGTTTATACTTTTGGGTGTTTTTCTCTTGTAATCAATATATATACATATGAAAAATATATATTTACTATGGTTTTTACATTTTTATATTTTTTAGCTACAAACTGCATATCACTAATCAAAGGTAGGAATCTGAAATGACAAACAATTTGATCTGGGTCCTAAGCATTTTGGATAAGGGATACTTGACATGTGTTACAGAATGATTAAAATATAAAGTCAGCCTTTTCTGTCAGGATGTTCTGAATGTCAGGTTAAGCAATGGTTTATACCTCTCTTGTGGCAATGGCTCACTGAAGTGGATCTAACACAAAGATAACATCAGTGGAGAGGCAAAGAGACCCTGAAGATTTCCCACTTGGAAATCCTGGAGAATGCTAAGAAGGCATGATGCAGGGAGATGCCAAAAGCTTAGTGATAATTGTAAAGGGAAAATAAATCTTGAGATTTTTCTAGTTTCAAACCTAAGGGCTTATGGAAGTGAGAAGAACCCAAATCTTGGTGCAAAATGAGATTTTTATCACTGTGTAGAAATAGTTTTCTTACTTTAAAGTCTTATCTTCTAAATATAAGCTGGAAACAAAGTCTTAACATTTAGGGAGAAAGAATTAAAACTTGAGATACATTGGTATATGCTCAATTTTAACTGAAACAAACAATACTGTCGTCTCTACAGAAAAAATCAAAGAATTATCTGTATTGATTATGTGGCATTTTTATACCTATCTAAGCACTGTACTGAGTTTGAACTCTATAGAGCATCAAAAACTAATAGAATCCTATAATTATTTCCTAAAGTTACATAGGTCTCCAGGATGAGGCATATATGTAGGATTAGGTCTGAGTTTGTCTAAGACAAATTGGCTGAAAATTAATGTCATGTCGTATTAAGGACAGAGACGCTTATATGAGTTGTCATAAGTATTTACTCACACAGGAAAGGTCAGGAGCCTGAAAAGGGGTGGCGGTCACAAGATCTGTTATTAACAAAGCAGAGGTGGCAAAGGACACCTTTCTTACTTAATATTTGCATCTGAGACTAGAATGACTGGTGTTAGCACTGGACCTGTCTGATGACAAAAAGGACCATGTAACTCCTCACATAAGAGTCTCCAGTAATCTTCTACCTCTTCTCATGGCATGCAAGCCTCTGGATGATCTGGAGCCTGCCTAACATTATATGATCTCTAGGCCCAAGCTATTCTGGTCTTCTGGTTCCCACCTGCTGTTCTGACTAGTTAGGAAGTTTCTTATCTGGCTGTTCACCTGGTAAGCTCATTTTTATTCTTCAGGTTTCACCTTAAATATTACTTTGTCAGAGAGGCTTCCTTTGATAACTTTATAGAGTATGTTCTTCCACCTCCATCATTTTCTTTATGTAAAAGGTTTCTATCAGCGATAACAGACATATTTGTTTCAATTAGTGAATTCTCAATATGTTGTTTTATTTCCTTTTCTCACATTGTAATCTAACGCAACAGTTTATTTTTGCTTGTTTCCTTATTTATTCTCATTTCCTTAATGAAAGTGTAAGCTCTATGGAGGCAGGAGCCATCACCGTATCAGCAGCAGACATGGTTTCTGAGGTCTACAGTAAAGCATCAAGAAATGCTTTTTGGGTGAATGAATAATGAAGAAGGGATCCACTCCTGTGATTCTTATTAGAAGGATTTTCATGTATTAGGGGAAGAGTAAAGTGTGTTGTCACTGTACCGGAGCCCACACATGTCTCCAGAATGCAATTCAAATCAAAGTTCCTGTTACTTAAGAATCAAACTTGCCCTAGCAATCTCAGCCTGTCTTCTAATTCTTAAGTAGTTTTCCTTTGAAAGAGTTCTTACCCCAGTCACCTCTGCTGACTTCTAAGTGTTCCCAAACCCTCCCTTAGGCTTTCCCTGTTAATTCATCAGTTTTGGACCTGGATTCTCTAACTTCACTTACTGCCTCAGACATCTCCTATTGAATATCCTACCAGACCAATTTTTATTAAAATGATTATATTATTTCTCATATGATCTCCAATGGCCCCTTTTGCCATGTTAAATATAAAAATCCTCACTAGACTCTCAGGGCTTTCTGTAATGTAACTCAACTCTTAATTACTCCTGTCTGTCTCTCTCCAGAGCCTTATGTATAGACTATCCCCCTGCCCAGCCTCATCTCTGGCTTATGCAGTACTAGAGATCAAACCCATGGCTTTGTACATCGAGGCCAACAGTACTAACCAAGCTGCTTCCCCAGGCTTCTTTAGTTTAAATCCATTGCTTCCTTTAGCTCATAGTGCCTGTTTAGTTCAGCTGATTTCAAGTCTTTGTCTGGCTAAGTCTAATGTCTTAGAATCTTCAGTTTACTTTTTCTGATAAATGAAAAAAATTCAATGTTTTTATACATTCTCTATTTTTTAAAAGAATTTCATTTTGAATATGAATTTCATTTGAATATGGTAAGTAAGCAGAGATTTTGAATTATTCCTTTGAAGGTTCACTGTTGTTTTGATAATGTAGTTCTTTCATGTGACATTTCTGAAGTAGCTATAGTCATTATTTTGAGACAAGGAATATATTGTGCATACTGGTCTTAAAACTCTTGGGCCCAAGCATGCTGTCTGCTTCAGCCTCCCACACAGCCGGCATCCAAGAGCATCCCACTGTGCTTTGCTCTCTCTCAATCAGTTTTGCAAAGACTTTATTTCCGTGTCACCATCCAGTCTCTCTGTTCTACTCTCCTAGTAGTCAACTGGCAGTCTTAAAGATTCATCAAATGTTGAAGCTAAGTATCATTTTTATTCATCAGTCTCCTGGTTAAGTTTTGCCTAAATTCTAGAGAGGTGAGCAGTTGAACAGTTTATTTTGAAGGCTTTGGTTCTTGGAGTTCTTTTCATCATTTTATGTGATGTCACTTGTATCAGTGGCTAACAACTCAGAGGGGATCTTGGGTACTTCAGTACCTTTTCTAGAGGACAGGAGTGGGAAGCCAAGAGGGGAAGGAGCTTGGTAGGAAGAGGGAGAGAGAAAGAGTGAACTGGCTATGTCAGAATTCCAGAGAGGAAGGAGAAAATACAAAGATCAAAACCTAGTTGGCATGACCCATTGATACATGCCTTAGGGAAGTAAAAAGGAAGTGAGGTCAACTCTTGCTCAGGCCTGCTTCAGGGTGAGCTCTTCTGATCAGAAGGGAAATCGTGAACTTTTCTTGAAAAACAAATTCTTATAATATTTTTATAGCTGTGTCTCTCTCTTTAGGACTAGAGACTTAAGTCCACATAACTGGTTTTAAAATTTGAATAAAAATCCAATTCTGACTGCTAGGTCCAGGCCTTTTCTATGATACTGCATCTTCTGTACAGGATGTGAGCACTGCAGGGGATGAACTAGGTTTATCATTGTTTGCTTCCTAGCTTGTCTCTGTCCTTGCCTTTAAGAATTATGTTTGGGGGCTGTGGAGATGGCTCTATTGGGAAAGTGTGTGCTGTCCAGGCACGGACCAGCGTTCAGACCCTCAGTGCTCACGAGAGGGCCTGGTGTGGCTACGCTGCCTGTGGGAGGAAGAACACAAGTCTGGCCAGAGACTGCATTTCCAGTGAGAATAGTTACTGAGAGGCTAAACTCCTTTTTAAACTGAATTATCTCTTTGGGTCTAAGATTACTCTAGATTTTGTTTCAAAGGAGGCTTTCCTGAATTTGATTAAAGCTAATTTATAATATGGAATATGGAGTAAGCAGTGATTCAACGTATTTCCATTTTAGAGAATAATTCTATTAAGATAGCTTCTGGCACTGGGCAGATGGCACATCCATGTAATCTCAGAATTTGGGAGGCAGAGGCAGGAGGATCAGTTCATGTTTGAGGTCAGCCTAGGCTACAGAGAGTTCTAGGTCAGCACTGGATACAGAGCCAAACAAAGACAAGGCCTCTCGTGGACACAATGTTGCATGGCACCTTATCCTACTGAGAAGGCTTTGACATTTTAAAAAGTTATTTTAAACTTTTTCTAAAAATGTAATCTATTCACAAAAGTCTCAAGAGAAGAACACAGACAAAATTAGAGCAGTGCCATATGGTAAAACAACTGCAGGCACCAAGAAGAGCCAAGAAACAGTTTCTGTATCTCAGTACCTAGGACTTTTGTCAGACTGACGTTAAAAGAAAGCCTTATTTTTAATGTACCCAATCATAAATTTAGGATAGGACTGTGGGGGCAGGGAAATAATATTCTCTGTCAGATCATTCGTAAATGACTGTTTATTTTGGATATCAGCTAGTTTCAAAGAGCTTTCCCATGGTAGAAACCACCAAAATATTCCATTGAGAAGTTACTACTGCAACTTCTCCTGAAGGAGAAGGTGACTTAGTCCTATTCAGTGGCAGTGTATGGGTACCAGGCAGCGCTCCCAGGGAAGTAAGAAGACCACCACACCCACCCTTTTAAAAATATTCTAGTAAACTATACTAACCATAATTTGCGTGGAAATGCTCATAGAAAGACAGGGTAAGAATGATGTGGATACATGAGAAGACACATGAAAAAAATCAAGAAGCACTTATTATTTTTTCCAACTCTTTGTATATCTGAAAAAATTTTAAACAAAATAATATACAGAGAAAACATTCTAACACAGGATTCAAGTAAGATGAGTTTTGGAAAGAAACTTTTTCAAGAGATATGAGAACCACTCTCTTGAGCTTGTGGGAAAGCTCAGTGGATAAGGTACTTGCCACCAAGGCTGGTCAGAATTCAATACCCAGGACCCTCCTGGCAGAAGTAGAAAACTGACTCCCACAAGTTGTGCTGACATTTATAGGCACGTGCTAGGGTACATGCACAAACCTATATGCACACACAGACATACAGAAAACCAATCAATAAATATAACCTTCCTGCATACCACTTCAGACTCATTCAGTGTGTGCATCTTTTCAATGTAAATTATGCTTGTGGTAACACATGAACTATTTCTAGGGTTATTCTCTTATAAGCTCATCACTAGTTACAATTATATATTTAGGTTATAGAAAAAAAATCTCGTTTTTTTAAAGGCAAGGATAAACCTTAAAAAAAAAACCCAAAAAACAAAGGAAAATCAAATAAGCCCAAGATTTATTAAAGTTAACAAACCTGCTCATTCAAATGTAAATAGAAACAGCTAAAGGGGAGAGGAGGCAGAATGGAAAGTTGGGACATGAATGCTCTAAATGGTTTTTGACTGAAGCATACTTATTCATGGAAAATACCATGAGTCAGTTGAAACAAAGTCACTTATGGCCTGGCAGAAGAAAGGATGTACATCATGTAGACAGGGTCTGGTACAAATAAAATGACAACTGGGCTAGCTTGTATCCTTCCAGAAGGAACACAAAATCTAGCTTGGAAGTACCTCTGTTCCTCAGAGTAAAAGATAATTTCTGGTTCATCCTTAGAATTCTTTCTATGCATATAATTCTTTACACAAAGCAAGAGAGAAAACATCTATGTTTCAAACAAAACTTGAAAATATTACTAACGCACACATACCCAGAAGGCTTATTTGCTTAGACAGAGTCTTTCTAGATAGTTCAGGCATGACATGGATCTTGCAATCCTCCTTCACCAGCCTCCCAAGGACAGGAATTGTGGGGCTGAGTATGCCAACATGCAGTTTAGTTATTTTTCTTGAAAAAACAGTTCTTAAAACTTTATTATATGATGATGATGATGATGAGTGTGTGTGCACGCACATGCGCCCACAGACTCGTGTGCAGCATATGCTTGTGGGTGTGTATATTCAATGGCACACGGGTTCTGGTTTATTTATTCTTAAGAAATATTTAGGGCTTGGGGAGAGATGGCTCAGCAGGTAATGACAGTTGTCACCAAATCTGGTGATTTGAATTTGATCTCTAGGACCATTGTGGTGGAAGGAAATGACTCCAGCAGGTTTCCTCTGACTTTTGTGCACACACACACATATGCATACACATACAGTACATGAAAGAAAGCTTTAAAAAAAAAGAAGAGTGAAGTATTTAATCAAGGCAGGGGATCACTGGTCTACTGAGTTTCCACATGGGCTGATTAACTGACAAGAGTCAAGCCTGCTTATTCTGGGTCCTCAGCAAAAGAATAATGGACAGGAAATAAGTCTTTGAATATGTGAAACAATTTGAATGAGGTCCTATAAAAATAGTGTAAAGACAATGTTCTGAAAAATGTTTATACTAGACAAATTCTGTTAAAAAAAATAGAAGCAGAAACAGCTTTTGGACAAACAGGAAAACCTAGGAGACTGGGTAAAATGGTAGACTCAGGCCCGAGGTGCCTCAGTTTGGATCTGTCTCTGTTACTTGCTATCTGTGGCCTAGTTACTTATGTTAGCAATTTGTCAGCTTCTCATCTTCATGTAAGGTAAACTGTACCACTGTGAAGAGTAAGTGTAGTTGTTTAGGACTTGCCTAACTGCAATCACTTCCCATATCATGAGCTAAAACAGATATTTAGTGAATCCACTTAATCATCTGTCTCCCACAGACATTTCATCAAAAAAACCCAAAAAGGATACTGAGAACATACTGGCTCTTTTCAGGCCGCCTTCTCTTTGAGGTTTCTGTCCTATCTCTCTTCTTTCTTTGACTACCCAACTTTTTCAAAGAACCACTTATCAATCTTCTTTCACAGTAATAACTCAGAGCCTGGCTTCTACCCATATTACTGGGCTGAAATTATTTTGGTAATGTCACTGATATCTTTTTGTTAAGTGATTTATTTTCTATTTTTATGCTTCACATTGTTTATGATTTCACAATGTTATGATATCACATTGTTAAACCAATCCCTAACTCTTGACGGGATGGGTTTTTCTTTATGACCGCCACTAAAGTACTAGAATCCTTGGTTTATATATTACTGCCCCCACATCTCAGTGAGACAGATTAAAGTCTGTCACAGCTTTTTAAGTGATGATGGCTCTCAGGCTTAAATTTCTATTCTAGACCTCAATCCTAAATGCAACATTTCCAACAACTCATGACCATTATCCGTGTAGCTGTGCCTGGTGGTATAGGCCTGTTGTTCCAGCTACTGTGGGAGGCTAAGCCAGGAGGATTACTACTTCAAGGCTTTCCTGGGCTGGTGAGTTTAATGCTGGCTGACAACTTAATGAGACCCTACCTTAAGATAAAAAGGGGTTCAGGGCTGTAGCTAGCACACAAGAGGCTCTAGGTTCAACATCCACTACCTGGGGAAAAATAAGTCATCTACTTGGATAGTTAACAGAAATCACAAACTTAGAAAATTTCACTAAGACTATTTTACTTCCTTGAGAAGTGAGTTTCTTGATTATCATTTGTTTACACAGGTAGTAAAGTATCATTATGTATTCTCTCTTCTAAGACAAAAACTTGTGACTTATCTAGGATTTTTTCCTGCTTCTCCAATAATTAGTCACAGTTTTAAGTTCTTTTTTAAAAAAGGGAATTATATATTAATTACTATGTAGATAAGGATGACTCTAAACTGATCTTCCTGCCTCCATTCATGTGCTAGGAATCACACCCTGGGCATGCTGGGTAGGTACTCTACCAACTGAGCTATATTCCTAGCCCCTAACATTGGTCTTACAGGAAAATATTTGTTTAAAAAACAATCTTGATTGGAATTCTCTGGGAGAGGACAAGAATCATCAGCGAATTATGAAAGAAACAAGGAAAACCCAGTTCCTGGAAAGGTTACGACTTTCTATATGCTTCATCAAATTTAGTACCTAATATATAGGGAAAATATAAAAAGTAATATCTTAAAAATGAGAAAGATTTACAACATATGTAACTCAGTTGGAGTTTTACATTATTAGACTGTTGGCATTGAGAATGGGACATACTTGTTTGTAGATGTATCAAAACTATTCTAATTACTTGAAATTTAAGAGTAACATTTCTAAGCTAACTTTTATTAATGAAATTTTATAATGAAATTTTGCAAATGAAATTTCCAGTTCTATAATTTTATTAGTATCTTGGGAAATTATTTCATAAAAATATTTCACATATAAATCTTAAATTATTCTAATGAACTCAAAAGTGTTGCAAACATTAGCCAAGTGAATTTATTGACATTATGGGTTACTTCAATTGATTTTTTTTAATACTTTTGAGAAATCTTAATCCGAAAGTTAATTCTTTAAGTCTAGTTCAGTTGAAAACATCTCTTATAAAAACTTTTTATGTATTAGCTCTTTGAGTTTTCTAATGGTAAGATTTAGTAATTTACCAAGTAGGATTGGTTTATATAAAAACCAGACCTGTGTGTAAGCAGAGCAGCTATACCTTAGTGACTAGTTACAACAAACAGAGCAAACCAAGCCAAACCAAACAAAAACTACAAGGACAGCCCGACAGCTAAGTGGGTGCAGGTACTTCCTGCCAAGCCTGACAGCCTGAGCTTAGTCCCCAGGACACACAGTCAAAGGAGAGAACAGACTCCTGTAAGCCGTCTCCTGCTCTCCACATGCATGATACAGCACATTTACCCTGACAAAATAAATAAAATGTAATAAAAAGTTAAAAAATTCATAGCCAGACTACTCAAATAAAGCAGTCTAGTTTTTATCAGATGCTAAAAAAATTCAACTTAAATTATGAATTTTCAAATTTTAAAGCACTTTGTAGAAGAGTTGGCTATGGGGAAAGAGAGATGTCATAAAACTAGAACATATAGTTTGCTATCTAACAGTCACATGCTGGAATTTTTGTGAATGTAAGCTTCCTCTAGCTTTTGAATTTACTTAAGAAGGACATTTAATGTTGCTTATAAAAATAATAAACAACAGTGATTAAAAATTCTGATGGAAATATTCCCTTGTAAGTGTGCCAGTCATCCAGGCAATGATCAGGATGACTAAGCAAGCTCAGGGCTGCATGAGTCAGTGGGTTAACGCAATAGCATTCAGTTTCATGACATGCATCTTAGTCAGCTTCATAAAGAATTCATTGTTTCAGAAATGTGAGGGACTCATACATGCTGTGATGTACTCATTTCATTTAATGAAAATTAAACTTACTGTTTTGAAAGCATGAACTCAAAGCCAACTTAACCATTGCAGGGCCAGTTTTACAAAATTTGTGCCAATAACCAGACAGCCATTTTCACACCTGCCCTCTATCCTAGTGTTTACCAACGCAGCAAGTCACTAAACAGAAAGTCTCTAAATGTCTGTATGGAATGAGATTTAGTATAGGATTAAGGAAACCAACGGATATTGAGAAATGAAGTTTTAATTAGTAACGTGTAATCTCTTCAAGTAAAACAGTATGATTATAATTTAACAACAGGCAGGTTAGAGCCTTATCACTAATAATTATTCACTAACTCACTATAAGTAGCTATTACCCGAAATCCCTATGTGAACATTAATATTGTGTATTAACTCCTTGGTTCCCTTTTAATGTTCTATCTTACAATGTATTACTTCTACCTGCAAAAACCAATGACCATTTTTCTCTCTAATAGTATGAAACACTTCACTGAGGTGAAGAGATGTTTCAGTGTACTTTTAGTAGAGCCCCATGACAATGACACAATGGTGATTAAATAAAAAAATAGAACTTTTTATGTAATTATGACTCCTTCAGGTGGTGCATGCCTTTAATCCCAGCACTTGGGAGGCAGAGGCAGGTGGATTTCTGAGTTAGAGACCAGCCTGGTCTACAGAGTGAGTTCCAGGACAGCCAGGGCTACACAGAAAAACCCTGTTTCAGAAAAAAAAATTCATAAAGCTAATTCAAGTTACTATTCCTTAAAGTCTTCCTTTAAGGGCAGGCCAACAGTTACATACACTGCACTAGAATATACCTTTTCTGACTACATAGGAAGTAGTATGACTACTGATGGTAGCTAGGAATCTGCTACCTTGCTGCAAAGGGACTGGATGGTGTACTTGTGTGACTTCATTCTCTCTATTGTTGGGCAGAGTTTCTGGAAACATCAATTTTTGGTAGAACAGTTGGTCAGAACAGCTGTATTGAAAAAGAAAAGGGCTTTTCACTAATGAAGGCAATGCTAAAATATGTAACTTGATGATCCAAAAACCCTAGCTCAGAGATTACCCTAATAATTTTTGTGTCAGTAGTCAAAAGACAACTACTATTATGATTCAACAATTCAATTATTGTTAAGGTAAATTTGAAATGAACTCTACTTATAAACCATGCTCATAAACTTCTAACATCTAAAACCTCTCAAAATATTCCCCCATTTACATTTCTGTAAACAGACTATATAGTCCTTGAGACATAATACTTATTTTCAACTATAATAATATTCTTTAAATTGCTTACTGAAGTGTTTGGGGACCCTTGGGGGTTTCCAAGACATGTTTGGTGTCCTTAAAACTAAAGTTATTGTTATGACATTAAGAGGTTATTTCCCTTTCACCATTACTTTTTCACAATTAACTATGTAGTGGAATTTTCCACACCCTTTTAACATGTTAAAATAAAAGATCTTTTATTTTTAAGATGAATAAACACTTATTTTATTTAATGAGTATGAGTTGTTTTCTTTTCTTGCATGTATATATGTACACCATGTGTATTCCTGGTACCTGAAAGAGGTCAGAAGAGGATGTTGGATACCCTGAGGGGAGTTATGGATGGTGGTGAGCTACTATATGGGTGCTGAGAAACAAACTTACTGCAAGAGCACTAAGTGCCATATTTCCACGAATCATCTTTCCAGCCCTGAATAAACAGGTATTTAAATAACCTCTATTATTTAAAAAAACCTACTATTATATTTAAAAGCTGAAACTAGTACTTGATATATTAGTTTATAATATGGTAAATACCACCTCAAGTCATATAAATAAAAGGCTGTTGTGTGTGTGTGTGTGTGTGTGTGTGTGTCTGTATATTTTCTTTATTTACATTTCAAATGAAATCCCTTTTCCTGGTCCTCCCCAAAACCCCTTATACCATCCCTCTTCCCCCTGCCCTTGCATTCCCCTACACTGGGGCATTGAGTCTTCACAGGACCAACGGCATCTTTCTCCCACTGATGCCCAACAAAGCCATTCTCTGCTATACACATGGAGGGAGCCATAGGTCCCTCCATGTGTACTCTTTGGTTGGTATTTTAGTCCTTGGAAACTCTGGTGGGGGAGGAGTCTGGCTGGTTGATACTGTTGTTCTTCCTATGGGATTTCAAACCCCTTCAGCTTTTTTGGTCCTTTTCCTAAATCCTCCATTAGGGACTCCATGCTCAGTCCAATGGTTGGCTATGAGCATCTGCCTCTGTATTTGTGAGGCTCTGGCAGAGCCTCTCAGGAGACAGCTACATCAGGCTCCTGTCAGCATGGACTTCTTGGCATCCACAATAGTATCTGCGATAGGTGACTGTATATGGGATGGATCCCCAGGTGAAGCAGTCTCTGGATGCCTTTCCTTCAGTCTCTGCTTCACCTTTTGTCTCCATATTTGCTTTCATGAGTATTTTGTTACTCCTTCTAAGAAGGATCGAAGTACCTACACTTTGGTCTTCCTTCTTCTTGAGCTTCATGTGGTCTGTGAATTGTATCTTCAGTAATCTGAGCTTTTGGGATTATATCCACTTATCAGTAAGTGCAAACTATGTGTGTTCTTTTGTGACTGGGTTACCTCACTCAGGATGATATTTTCTAGTTCCAACCATTTGCCTAAGAATTTCATGAAGTCATTATTTTTGAGTAGTATTCCATTGTGTAAATGTACCACATTTTCTGTATCTATTCCTCTGTTGAAGGACATCTGGGTTCTTTCCAGCTTCTGGCTATTATAAATAAAGCTGCTATGAACATAGTGTAGAATGTGTCCTTGTTATACACTGGAACATTTTTTGGGTATATGCCCAGCTTTTTAGAATCCTAAATAATGTCAGAGCATAGGCTTATGGGTATGCACAGTGAACATATTTCAGGAAGTTTTAATACTCGAATTCAGTTGGTCAATATATTTAGTTCCCACTGAATATACTATAGGTACAAATCAATACATGCATCTTTAAATACTCAGCATTACATATTATTAAAATTGTTGTAAAAAAACCTATCTCTGGCTGGAGACATGGCCCAGTGGCTAAGAGTATTTGCTGATCTTGCAGAGGACTAGACTTCGGTTCTGAGCACCCACATGGAGCAGCTCACCATCTCCACTAACTTCAGCTTTATGGGATCTGAAACCTTTTGTTGGCCTTAGGGGGCACCTGCATACATGTACACATACATCCACGCTCACACATACACACACAAAACAAAACCCTATTACATGGGAATGTAGCTTAGTGGCATGTGTGAAGCTCTAGGTTCAGTTTTCAGAACAGCTAAACAAACAAAACAAAATCTATTTCATAAAACTTAAGTAATATTTTAAAATATGAAAACACACTGTGTGTGTGTCTATGTGTCTCAATGAGCAGGTGGAGGTAAGAGGATAGCTTGTAAGAGTAAGTTCTCTTCATCCACATGTGGGTCCCCAGGATTAAAATCAGGTCTCCAGACCTGGGGTAAGTGCCTTTATCTGCTGAGCCATCTCACTGGCCTCTAGAAATACATAATACTGAAATCATCTTCAATCATTTTACTTTTTGGTGGGGCACAAGATAATTTTACTTCAACTATAGTTAGGAAAAACATTTCAAACTGAAATCTGACTATAATTTGTATGTTTGAAGATGATGGATGTCAAGAAAACAATCTGATTATGAACCTAAAGGAACATGAAAAGTTTTAGATATAGTAATCCTAAGTTATAAAGAATTGCTAAGATGGTCTATAGTCTGTCCAAGTTAAGTTTGCTTTCTTTTCTTTTTTATCTTTTTAAAAAAATTTTAATTATTGGGTATTTATTTCATTTACATTTCCAATGCTATCCCAAAAGTCCCCCACACCCTCCCAAACCCACTTCCCCACCCACCCACTCCTACCTCTTGGCCCTGGCGTTCCTATGTACTGAGGCATAAAAAGTCTGCACGACCAATGGGCCTCTCTTTCCACTGATACATATATAGCTAGAGACACAAGCTCTGGGGTGGTGGTGGTGGGTACTGGTTAGTAGATATTGTTGTTCCACCTATAGGGTTGCAGATCCCCCCAGCTCCCTGGGTACTTCCTCCAGCTCCTCCATTGGGGGCCCTGTGATCCATCCAATAGCTGACTGTGAACATCCACTTCTGTGTTTACTAGGCCCCGGCATAGTATCACAAGAGATAGCTATATCAGGGTCCTTTCAGCAAAATCTTGCTAGTGTATGCAATGGTGTCAGCGTTTGGAGGCTGATTATGGGATGGATCCCCGGGTATGGCAGTTTCTAGATGGTCCATCATTTCATCTCAGCTTCAAACTCTGTCTCTGTAACTCCTTCCACGGGTGCCTTGCTCCCAATTCCAAGAAGGGGCAAAGTATCCACACCTTGGTCTTTGTTCTTCCCGAGATTCATGTGTTTCGCAAATTGTATCTTATATCTTGGATATTCTAAGTTTCTGGGCTAATATCCACTTATCAGTGAGTGCATATCGTGTGTTCTTTTGTGATTGGATTACTTCACTCAGGATGATGCCCTCCAGGTCCATCCATTTGCCTAGAAATTTCATAAATTCATTCTTTTTAATAGCTGAGTAGTAGTCCATTGTATAAATGTACCACATTTTCTGTATCCATTCCTCTGTTGAGGGGCATCTGGGTTCTTTCCAGCTTCTGGCTATTATAAATGAGGCTGCTATGAACATAGTGGAGCATGTGTCCTTCTTACTGGTTAGGACGTCTTCTGGATATATGCCCAGGAGAGGTATTGTGGGATCCTCCGGTAGTACTATGTCCAATTTTCTGAGAAACTGCCAGACTGATTTCCAGAGTGGTTGTACAAGCTTGCAATCCCACCAAAAATGGAGGAGTGTTCCTCTTTCTCCACATCCCCGCCAGCAACTGCTGTCACCTGAATTTAGGATCCTAGACATTCTGACTGGTGTGAGGTAGAATCTTAGGGTTGTTTTGATTTGCATTTCCAGCTTCTCACCATTTGCTTTGATGTTGGCTACTGGTTTGCTGTAGATTGCTTTTATCATGGTTAGGTATGGGCCTGGAATTCCTGATCTTTCCAAGACTTTTATCATGAATGGGTGTTGGATTTTGTCAAATGCTTTCTCCCCATCTAACGAGATGATCATGTGGTTTTTGTCTTTGAGTTTGTTTATATACTGGATTACATTGATGGATTTCCGTATATTGAACTATCCCTGCATCCCTGGGATGAAACCTACTTGGTCAGGATGGATGATTGTTTTGATGTGTTCCTGGATTCGGTTAGTGAGAACTTTATTGAGTATTTTTGCATCGATATTCATAGGGGAAACTGGTCTGAAGTTCTCTATCTTTGTTGGGTCTTTTTGTGGTTTAGGTATCAGAGTAATTGTGGATGATTAAGGATGTTGAACATTTTTTCAGGTGCTTCTCAGCCATTCAGTATTCCTCAGGTGAGAATTCTTTGTTTAGCTCTGAGCCCCATTTTTTAATGGGGTTATTTGATTTTCTGAAGTCCACCTTCTTGAGTTCTTTATATATATTGGATATTAGTCCCCTATCTGATTTAGGATAGGTAAAGATCCTTTCCCAATCTGTTGGTGGCCTTTTTGTCTTATTGACAGTGTCTTTTGCCTTACAGAAGCTTTGCAATTTTATGAGGTCCCATTTGTCGATTCTCGATCTTACAGCACGAGCCATTGCTGTTCTATTCAGGAATTTTTCCCCTGTGCCCATATCTTCGAGGCTTTTCCCCACTTTCTCCTCTATAAGTTTCAGTGTCTCTGGTTTTATGTGGAGTTCCTTAATCCACTTAGATTTGACCTTAGTACAAGGAGATAGGAATGGATCAATTCACATTCTTCTACATGATAACTGCCAGTTGTGCCAGCACCATTTGTTGAAAATGCTGTCTTTTTTCCACTGGATGGTTTTAGCTCCCTTGTCAAAGATCAAGTGACCATAGGTGTGTGGGTTCATTTCTGGGTCTTCAATTCTATTCCATTGGTCTACTTGTCTGTCGCTATACCAGTACCATGCAGTTTTTTTTTATCACAATTGCTCTGTAGTACAGCTTTAGGTCAGGCATGGTGATTCCACCAGAGGTTCTTTTATCCTTGAGAAGAGTTTTTGCAATCCAAGGTTTTTTGTTATTCCAGATGAATCTGCCGATTGCCCTTTCCAATTCATGAAGAATCGAGTTGGAATTTTGATGGGGATTGCATTGAATCTGTAGATTGCTTTTGGCAAGATAGCCATTTTTACTATATTGATCCTGCCAATCCATGAGCATGGGAGATCTTTCCATCTTCTGAGATCTTCTTTAATTTCTTTCTTCAGAGACTTGAAGTTCTTATCATACAGAACTTTCACTTCCTTAGTTAGAGACACGCCAAGGTATTTTATATTATTTGTGACTATTGAGAAGGGTGTTGTTTCCCTAATTTCTTTCTCAGCCTGTTTATCCTTTGTGTAGAGAAAGGCCATTGACTTGTTTGAGTTAATTTTATATCCAGCAACTTCACTGAAGCTGTTTATCAGGTTTAGGAGTTCTCTGGTGGAATTTTTAGGGTCATTTATATATACTATCATATCATCTGAAAAAAGTGATATTTTGACTTCTTCCTTTCCAATTTGTATCCCCTTGGTCTCCTTTTGTTGTTGAATTGCTCTGGCTAGGACTTCAAGTACAATGTTGAATAAGTAGGGAGAGGGTGGGCAGCCTTGTCTAGTCCCTGATTTTAGTGGGATTGCTTCCAGCTTTTCACCATTACTTTGATGTTGGCTACTGATTTGCTGTAGATTGCTTTTATCATGTTTATGTATGGGCCTTGAATTCCTGATCTTTCCAAGACTTCTATCATGAATGGGTGTTGGATTTTGTCAAATGCTTTCTTAGCATCTAATGAGATGATCATGTGGTTTTTGTCTTTGAGTTTGTTTATATAATGGATTACCTTGATGGATTTCCGTATATTGAACCATCTCTGCATCCCTGGAATGAAACCTACTTGGTCAGGATGAATGATTGTTTTGATGTGTTCTTGGATTCGGTTAGGGAGAATTTTATTGAGTATTTTTGCATCGATATTCATAAGGGTAATTGGTCTGAAGTTCTTTATCTTTGTTGGGTCTTTCTGTGGTTTAGGTATCAGAGTAATTGTGGCTTCATAGAATGAGTTGGGTAGAATACATTTTGCTTCTATTTTGTTGAATAGTTTGTGAAGAACTGGAATTAGATCTTCTTTGAAGGTCTGATAGAACTCTGCACTAAACCCATCTGGTCCTGGGCTATTTTTGGTTGAGAGACTATTAATGACTGCTTCTATTTTCTTTAGGGGATATAGGACTGTTTAGATAATTACCCTGATCCTGATTTAACTTTGGTACCTGGTATCTGTCTAGAAATTTGTCCATTTCATCCAGGTTCTCCAGTTTTGTTGAGTATAGCCTTTTGTAGAAGGATCTGATGGTGTTTTGTATTTCTTCAGGATCTGTTGTTATGTCTCCCTTTCCATTTCTGATTTTGTTAATTAGGATGCTGTCCCTGTGCCCTCTAGTGAGTCTGGGTAAGGGTTTATCTATCTTGTTGATTTCCTCAAAGAACCAGCTCCTCGTTTGGTTGATTCTTTGAATAGTTCTTCTTGTTTCCACTTGGTTGATTTCACCCCTGAGTTTGATTATTTCCTGCTGTCTACTCCTCTTGGGTGAATTTGCTTCCTTTTGTTCTACAGCTTTTATGTGTGTTGTCAAGCTGCTAGTGTGTGCTCTCTCTAGTTTCTTTTTGGAGGCACTAAGAGCTATGAGTTTCCCTCTTAGAAATGCTTTCATTGTGTCCCATAAGTTTGGGTATGTTGTGGCTTCATTTTCATTAAACTCTAGAAAGTCCTTAATTTCTTTCTTTATTCCTTCCTTGACCAAGGTATCATTGAGAAGAGTGTTGTTCAGTTTCCACGTGAATGTTGGCTTTCTATTATTTATGTTGTTATTGAAGATCAGCCTTAGTCCATGGTGATCTGATAGGATGTATGGGATAATTTCAATATTTGTGTATTTGTTGAGGCCTGTTTTGTGACCAATTATATGGTCAATTTTGGAGAAGGTACCATGAGGTGCTGAGAAGAAGGTATATCCTTTTGTTTTAGGATAAAATGTTCTGTAGATATCTGTTAGATCCATTTGTTTCATAACTTCTGTTAGTTTCACTGTGTCCCTGTTTAGTTTCTGTTTCCATGATCTGTCCATTGGTGAAAGTGGTGTGTTGAAGTCTCCCACTATTATTGTGTGAGGTGCAATGTGTGCTTTGAGCTTTACTAAAGTTTTTTTAATGAATGTGGCTGCCCTTGTATTTGGAGCATAGATATTCAGAATTGAGAGTTTCTCTTGGAAGATTTTACCTTTGATGAGTATGAAGTGCCCCTCCTTGTCTTTTTTGATGACTTTGGGTTGGAAGTTGATTTTATTAGATATTAGAATGGCTACTCCAGCTTGTTTCTTCAGACCATTTGTCTGGAAAATTGTTTTCCAGCCTTTCATTCTGAGGTAGTGTCTGTCTTTTTCCCTGAGATGGGTTTCCTGTAAGCAGCACAATGTTGGGTCCTGTTTGTGTAGCCAGTCTGTTTGTCTATGTCTTTTTATTGGGGAGTTGAGTCCATTGATATTAAGGAAAAGTAATTGTTGCTTCCTATTATTTTTGTTGTTAAAGTTGGCAATCTGTTCTTGTGGCTGTCATTTTTTAGGTTTGTTGAAGGATTACTTTCTTGCTTTTTCTAGGATGTGGTTTCTGTCCTTGTATTGGTTTTTTTCTGTTATTATCCTTTGAAGGGCTGGATTCGTGGAAAGATAATGTGTGAATTTGGTTTTGTTGTGGAATACTTTGGTTTCTCCATCTATGGTAATTGAAAGTTTGGCTGGGTATAGTAGCCTGGGCTGGAATTTGTGTTCTCTTAGTGTCTGTATAACATCTGTCCAGGCTCTTCTGGCTTTCATAGTCTCTGGTGAAAAATCTGGTGTAATTTTGATAGGCCTGCCTTTATATGTTACTTGACCTTTTTCCCTTACTGCTTTTAATATTCTATCTTTATTTAGTGCATTTGTTGTTCTGATTATTATGTGTCGGGAGGAATTTCTTTTCTGGTCCAGTCTATTTGGAGTTCTGTAGGCTTCTTGTATGTTCATGGGCATCTCTTTCTTTAGGTTTGGGAAGTTTTCTTCTATTATTTTGTTGAAAATATTTGCTGACCCTTTAAGTTGAAAATCTTCATTCTCATCTACTCCTATTATCCGTAGGTTTGGTCTTCTCATTGTGTCCTGGATTTCCTGGATGTTTTGAGTTAGGATCTTTTTGCATTTTGCATTGTCTTTGATTGTTGTGTCGATGTTCTCTATGGAATCTTCTGCACCTGAGATTCTCTCTTCCATCTCTTGTATTCTGTTGCTGATGCTTGCATCTATGGTTCCAGATTTCTTTCCTAGGATTTCAATCTCCAGCGTTGCCCCACTTTGGGTTTTCTTTATTGTGTCCACTTCCCTTTTTAGGTCTAGTATGGTTTTGTTCATTTCCATCACCTGTTTGGATGTGTTTTCTTGTTTTTCTTTAAGGACTTGTAACTCTTTAGCAGTGTTCTCCTGTATTTCTTTAAGTGAGTTATTAAAAGTCCTTCTTGATGTCCTCTACCATCATGAGATATGCCTTTAAATCTGGGTCTAGCTTTTTGGTATGTTGGGGTACCCAGGACTGGCTGAGGTGGGAGTGCTGGTTTCTATGATGGTGAGTGATCTTGGTTTCTGTTAGTAAGATTCTTACGTCTGCCTTTCGCCATCTGGTAATCTCTGGAGTCAGTTGTTATAGTTGTCTCTGGTTAGAGCTTGTTCCTTTCGTGATTCTGTTAGCCTCTACCAGCAGACCTGGGAGAGTAGCTCTCTCCTTAGTTTCAGTGGTTAGAGCACTCTCTGCAGGCAAACTCTCCTCTTGCAGAGAAGGTGCACAGATATCTGTTGTTCGGATTTGCCTCCTGGCAGAATATGAAGGCCCAAAACAGGGGCCTGTCCCAGAAGCTGTTAGCTTCTGTCATCCACACTCTCACCTGTGCAGACTAGTCTTGGCAGGATCCGGGAACGAAGATGGCTCCCGCAGATGCTCTGGCAAAGCCCTCCCAGGCAGGGTGGACACCTCTCCTCTGGCAGGGAAGGTCCCTGGATGTCTGGAGCCTGAAATGAGGCCTGCCTTAGAAGCTCTGTGGCTCCCTCCTGACCCAGAAGCTGTTAGCTTCTGTAGTCCACACTCTCACCTGTGCAGACTAGTCTTGGCAGGATCCGGGAACCAAGATGTCTCTGGCAGATATTCCAGCAACGGCCTTGCTTTCTTTTCTTATCAATGTTCTTTATTTCATATCATAAGTCATTCAATTTCTTTGTAAACAGTAATCAAGATTACATGTTACTTTTTGAGCTTGATTATTTTCCAGAGTATGCTAATTTTGGAGTAATGAATTAAAGTATGCTAATTTTAGAAGACCAAACTACTAAGTAAACACCCTGTCTCTTCTGGATCAAAACACTCATCTGAGAAAGCAAGTTCTAACTGATTGCTCAGTGTAAGCCTCTTGAGAAACAGAGACAACCTGAAGAGACTGAAACACTAATATAGCATCTTCACTAATGGGAAATGTCCAGCTTGAGTACTAATATAAAGTTTTTGAAGGAGTATTAAATTAGTATCATTAGAAGCACTATTTTTGAGGCTTTGTAAAAAAAATAGGTATACTTTGGGAAAAAAAATCTATGGATGTACTTTAATTATCTGACTCTTCAGGCTAAAGCTAAATAATAAAAAAAACTTTGTTATAATCAAGATATAACTGATATCTGTGTAAATATCAACACCACCAGAATTGATATGCTCTTGTATCATCAAAATCTTATTACATCTTTACATACCAGAAGCATGTATGTGATATCAAACAGCAGTGGGACTCAACATTAAAGAGGCTCTAAATTAATAGAACTGAAACCTGTCATTTTTTTCTATGTAGAATAATGCCTATAATTAGACAATGAGAAAATAGAACACTCTTATGTCTCCCAGTAATGAAATACAAAGTCATGTCAATGTAGCAGATCTGCGAACAAATCTGATGGTCTAGACAGGTCAGTAGTTGTATTCAATTTTATTTAATATGCCTGTGTATTGTGGCCCTGGACCAATAAATTATTTAGTCTTCTCATCAAATCTGTTTAAGCTTTGGGTATGAACAGTCTAAAATAGTGCTTGACACAATTCCATTGTCTTTTTGATGAGTTGTTCCCTACACTTATTTATTAATTTAGTGTGTGTATGCACGTGTGGAGGTCAGCTCTCCTTCTACCATGTGGGAATCAAACTCAGGTTGTCAGGTTTCGTAGCAAGTGTCCTTAATCTGCTAAATCATTTCACCTTGCTAGCCCATAATTCCATTTTCTAGATGGGAAGTAAAAAACTAAATATACTAAGCAACTAGTATATGATACACTATAGAAATGATAAATAGTATGGAGAAAGATTAGGAACCAAACTAAAAGATTATTGACTATTGTTAATGTGACATGGTAACATATAGTGATACAATCAGTCATTTTATGTTTCCATTTGCTTGGTTGTTATTGAAAAGCTGTGAGGAAAATGGTTTCCAGAATGGGCAGCAGGCATGGGTAAGTTCTTTCCTGTGTGAGTAATGCATAGCTTGGGGAAGGACAAAGGATAAAAGAGGCAAGCAACAACAATATGAAAATAAGCTATAAAATAAAAAAACAGGGCTATAGATTTCTAGGTATCAGAGGAATGCTATGTGTTTGTGTTAAAAGCTATCAAAGAAGGTTCATTTGAGCAAAGAGGCACAGAGAGCAGCAATCTCCTCAATGAGACTATTCTCATAATAAAGAGAAAGAAAAGACTATGTTCCTCTTATTGGAGCCACAGAGAAGATAAATAGTCTCCTGGAATGGTTAATCTTCATGATATCAACTTGAAGGATTCAGAATCACCATGGAGACACACCTTTGTGGAATGTCCATGAAGATATTTCCAGAAAGACTTAACTGAGGAGAGAAGGCCCGCCCTGAATGTGGATAACTCCGTCCTGTAGGTTGGGCTCCTGTACTGATTACAAAGCAGAATATGAGTTTAAGCACTGGCATTCCTGCCTCTGCTTCCTGACCATGGATGCAGTGTGTTCTGTTTCCACTCCTTCCTTGCTAGGATGAACTACACCCTCCCACTATGAGCTACAACAGCGCTTCCATCCTTAAGATGCTGTGTATTCTGCCACAAGAGGGAGGAAAATAAGTAACAGAGTGCATAAGTGAGTGAAAGGATGTTGGTTAGCTGTTGCCAGCACTGTCTGAAATACCAAGAAAATAAATGTGCTATATGTTACTAGAAACAGTCAGTAGATTAAAAATGAGAGAAATTCTAGTAAAATACAAATCAGTATACCTCCAATATGGTCAGGGCTGACGTTGGTCAACAGTTACCTCTGGCTTTTCCTCCACCAGTACTTGCTCTTTTCCATTTGGTTTATTTCAAGATTACAACATATTTCTATAAGAACAATCTATTTGTGGATCTATCTAGTTACATATTAAAGTAGATCATCCCACTCCTTAAAAGATCACACTTGGGGATAGGAGAAAAAGAACTTTTTTAAAAAACATTTTTTGTACATTTCCCCTTGTTCTGACCACCCACCCCTCAGCCCTCAGTATTCTGACCTCTGAGATCCTGCTGTGTTCGAGCACCACTCAGGCTCTGTCTTGGCATTCTAAGGGATGTCCTCAAAGGAGTGTGTCTCTGCTCATCCAGGTAAGCAAGATCCTCCAAGTGGGCAGAGCTGGTGGCTAACAGGACAGAAAGAATTTTGTTACCATGTGCAAGTTTAGAAAAAAAATTTTTTTTTTATTTAGTTGCTGTCTGGCATACCTTTGAATCAAAGCTTACATGAGAAGAAACCTCCCCAAACAATATATAATTCATTTATTCTGTCTTTACAAAACCAAATCTTTTTAAAAAATTAAAACTTCATTCCACCTGATTCTTTCAGATAGAACAACACAGATCTGAGGTTCTAAACATTAACAGCGAAATATATTTCCTATTCAAATAGATGAACAGAAACAAACTAGAAAAGTCTAAAATTATTATTAAGTTGTAGATAACAGTATAAACAATTTAACATTTTAAAACAAGTGTCCAGTCTAATATAAAATACTATTTGCTTTTAAATGTCTGACTTATGAAAATTACACCTGAGGATCCATCCCATATACAGTTACCAAACCTAGACACTACTGCAGATGCCAACAAGTGCTTGCTGACAGGAGCCTGAGATACCTGTCTCCTAAGAGGCTCTGCCAGTGCCTGATAAATACAGAAGTGGATGCTCACAGTCATAGGGTCCCCAGTGGAGGAACTAGAGAAAGGATCGAAGGAGATGAAGGGGTTTACAGCCCCACAGAGGAACAAGAATATGAATCAACCAGTACCCCTAGAGCTCTCAGGGAATAAACCACCAACTAAAGAGTACACATGGAGGGACCCATAGCTTCAGCCACATATGTAGCAGAGGATGGCCTTGTCAGACATCAATGAGAGGAGAGACCCTTGGTCCTGTAAAGGCTCGATGCCCCAGTGTAGTGGAATGTCAGGACAGGGAAACAGGATTGGGTAGGTTGGTAAGCAGGGGAAGGGGGGGGATAGGCTAGGGGGTTTTCGGAGGGGAAATGAGGAAAGGGGATAACATTTGAAATGTAAATAAAGAAAATATCTAATTAAAAAAAGAAAATTACAATAGAAGAAGTAAAAGGGAAGTTTCTTGATGTGCTAAAAGAAACAGATGGACTTCTAAAAATTAAAAGGGAAATAAAAACATTGTCTATATGGATGTTTCAACTTGAAAGAAATATCCGAGTATTGGTTTTATTCCATAAAATACAGTTACCAACTTATCACTGAAGACTGGCATAAATACAGCAAAAGAAAAGAAAGCCCAAGGTGTATCTTTTCATGACTGTGGGGCCTCCACAAAATTCCTACACAGTACTTTTCATGTGAGAAATTCTTTTTTTTAGGGGGGGGGATCCCATGAAAATTCCCAAACAACCCAGGCTATACACTAAGACAAAAGGGTCTATCAGAAAACTGCCAGCAGGGTGTTTCCAGGGCAACACCCATACAACTCATGAAAAAGTCAAACTGGTGCCTACATGAACCCTCACCCCTACATTCTAGTCTTTTTTGGTATATGGAGGTATTTTTCATACTACCAAAAGAGAAGCATGGACACCAACCCGGGCACAAAACATTTGACCTAAAATATGTTCTGCCTATAAAATATGTGGGACAGAATGATAGGAGTAGACAACCAATGTTTGATTTGACCTAAGACCCACTCTATGATATGGAACTCATATCCAACATTGTTTGGATAAACAAGAATCAGAGACTAGATAACTTAGAGACCCAGGATAAAAACAAACTCTCCTGATCTAAAATACCTGAAATCAATAAAATGATCCCTAATGGTATTCTGCTATACTTATACATCAATACATTATCCAGTTATCATCAAAGAGGCTTCCTCCAGCAGCAAATAGGAACAGATGCAGAGACCCACAGCCAGACATTATATGCAGATAGAGTCTAAACTGAAAGTCTCTATCATGTGAGAAATTCTATTACATGTGAGATTTACAGAAGCTGATTGATATAGTTAGTTTCTTGTCAGCTTGACAGAAGCTAGATTACTTTGGGAAGAGAAACCTCAACTGAGAAAATTCCCTCATTAGATTGCCTAGAGTCAAACCTTCGAGTATTTTCTTGATTAATAATTGATATGGGAGGACCCAACCCATTGTGTGTGTGTGTGTGTGTGTGTGTGACCCCTGAGCAGGTGGCCTTGGGTGGTGCATAAGAAAATAAACTGAGCAAGCCATGATGAACAAAGCAAGCAGCTTTCTTCCATGGTTCCTGCTCTGACTTTGCTTAGTAATGAAGTGTGTGACCTGAGAGTTGTAAGATGAAGTCAAACCTCTCCTCCTCAAGCTGCCTTTGGTCATGGTGCAATGGAAATCCAACTAAGACAGAGAACATGGTTGGTTGCCTAGAAAGCTTTACAAGCCACTTTTGCTACCAGTATTATATATCGCCTTATTATAAATGAAAAAAAAGAAGAAGAAGCAAAAAAGGGGTAGAGAAAACAGCCTAGAATTCTCTCAGCTTAGGGAAACAAGTCCATGGACACAAAGTATAGTAGAACACAGGTAAGCTGTTTACGGTGACTGAACTTTGGAAGTAGTACTTACTAATCTGCTCTTTAATTTATTCACTCGGTTAATACAAAAGTGGCAGCAAAAATATCAACCCTATTTCCTAATAATACTTTTGCCATGCTTTTTCTTTTCTTTGAGATAAAGTCTTACTATGCAGCCTTGGCTAGCCTGAAATTGTAGACAACATGATCTCATATATAAAAAACTTTGAGTAGTGTTTTTATGCACTGGTAGCAAATATTCTAAATAAAAAAGGAATTAAAAAATCAATCTCATTTGTCATAGTTTCAAAAACAACAAATGAAATACCTAAGAATAAATTTTATAACTAAAGAAGTAAAGAAGCTCTACAATTAAAGCTATAAAGGAACTAAAAATGAAAGAGACTAAAAGGAACCCAAAATTGGAACGACATCCTGTGCTCATACACTATAAGACCTAATATTGCTAAAAATGTCCATGCTATTAAAAGTAACCTATAGCCCCATTGAACCCTTTTCAAAATTCTTCACAAAACACATTATATTACCTGACTTCAAAATACCCTATAAAACTGCAGTAATCAATACTACATGCTTTGGAATACAGTATTGATGTGGACACATCAGTCAAAGGAACAGAATAAAGACTGAATGAAAAACCGCACACTTTACAACCAACTCATTTTAGCACAAGTGCCAAGAACCCACAGCAGGGAGAGGAATCCTGCAGCAAGCGGCGCTGGGAAGCTGGACGTGCACCAGCAGAGAGAATACTCATCGCTCATCACATGTGGGAAACAAGTCAAGGTTCCCAACTAGGAAATCAGTTGAAAACAACCCTGAATACCACAAGAATGGAGAACTATTTGGATAAAACTTAAAAGTACAAGGGGACAAATAGATTGTATCAAACTCTTCCTGTCACTGGGAGCTTCTCCATTTCCAAGTAATCTTCTGAGAAAACCTCTTGTCATAGTGTGTAAGTCTTTCGTCTTCCTTTGTCAAAATGAGCTTTGATTACACTTTCTCTGCTTCACTGACTGATCTCCTAGTCAGATCAAGAGCCCAGGCTGGCCTCCCTTTACTTAATGACTGAGGATGGCTTTGAACTCCTGATCTTTTTGCCTCCCCCTCTCAAGTACTGGAATTTATAGGCATGTGTCTCCACATTAGCTTATGTAATAGGCTGTTTGGAGCAAGTGGTAACATCTGATTTATTTTTGATCATCCTATCTCTTCAGACAATGAACTGAGTGTCATGAACATAATGTTCAGTGTACCTCTGACTTATTATCCTTACATTTAGCTAGCTGCTGACTATCTTCAATCTCATCCCCACTTTGCCTTAATATTTACTAGACACTACTGAAGGACTATGCTTGGTCTGGTGATGAACAGGAGGTCTTCTTTCAGATAACACTGACGCTGCTTTTACTTTTTTAAAAAACTTAATAAGATCTATCATACTATGGGAAGTACTTATTATGTTTATTTTTTCCAACTAGAATGTAAGCTTCATGATGAGAGAATCTTTGTGTTGCTAACTGATAATAAGTGCTTTGAACGGTACCTGACACACAGTTCATTCTCAATGAATACCCACAAGATGACTGCATATTATATATTTTATATATGTATCTTTAACTTGAGTTTCAGGTATATAAACAATCAACAAGCAAATCAACATTGTTCTCATGGGGAAACTTTCAAGATAACCATAGCAATAATACCATCACCCTCTACAAAGACCAATGAGAGCCCCACAGGGACAAATATATTCCCATGTCATATGTCACTTACTTTGCAATTGTATTGGCAAATACTTTTGAGAGAAAGAATTATGTCAAGTTAAATTAGTAATATGTTTAATTAACACTAGTCAAATATATGAGATAATTACATAAATTCAAGTGAAATGAAACAAAAAACTCAAATCTGTAATGAAATTTTTTTATCATTAATGCTCCTTATTTTCTTTTTCTTTTTTTTTATTAAATTATTTTATTTATTTACATTCCAAAAGTTGTTACATTTCAACAGACCTTCCAGCTCTCCACCCCCACCTCTGATAGGGTACTCCCCCACTTGCCCACCTCACCACCACAAGCATCCCTCTTTTCTGGGGCTTCAAGTTTTCACAGGACTAAGTGCATACTCTCTCACTGAGACCATACAAGGCAGTCCTCTACTACACATGTGCTCAGGGCCACGAACCAGCCCATGAATGCTCCTTGGTTTTTGGATTAGTCCCTGGGAGCTCTGAGGGGTCCCTGTTAGCTGACACTGTTGTTCTTCCAATGGGGTTGCAATTCTCTTCAGCTCCTTCAGCCCTTCCTCTAACTCTTCCAAATTTTTAAGTAAAAGGAAAAAAAACTCTAAAGTCAATAAAGTCTGCTATTAAAAAGTCTTGTTTTCATTAGAGGAAGAGGGACTAGGAAAATGAGAAAAACATGTTAAAGTATATATTTTATTAGATTGAAATAGCTGAAGACTATATACTCATAAGGCATTTGACAAATAAAAGCATTTTTTAAAAAAGTGAATATAGTTTAAATATATCACATCTGATCAGAGGGAAAAAATGCAGCAAACATTTGGTAGAAAGCATTTCAGAAACAACCTGACTTTAGAAGCCCATTTAGTTCTTTCTTTTTATATCAGTTGCTACTAATGGAAACAGCTGATAGTAATATAGCCAACACTCTTGCTGTGACTCAACAGGGAGGATGGAAGGGCACTTCTGTTTCCTACTCTTGGGCAGAAAGTCACCTTTCCTATATTTATACAAATAAAGTCATTATTCTGACTGCTAATCAGAATAAATCCCCTTTTGACTTTCTATAAAATATGCATTATAGTTTCTAATTAGATTAATTTACATCCCCTTAGATTTCCAATCTGCATTTACCTGCTTTCTTTCCTTAGAAAATTGTGCTGCTCTAAGTACTAACAAGTGGATAGAGAGAAATTGTATTTTTAACGGAGTTTGTTTGTGTATTTTTCAACAGAACCCTATTTCCCACACAAAGCACGGACAACAGCTGCTGCAAACATTTCCTGCTTCCCACATACCTCCAAACCATTGCCAATCTCATTTCAAGCTACCAAAGATGACCATAGACAGCCGGCTGATAATTCCAGCTGTGCAACCACAAATCCACAAGTCTATTTCCTTCTAACACACAACCTTAAAAACAAACATACAATAGCAATTAAATTATCCATGTCATAAAACTCAGAGTTTAAAGTTTTCATGTTTAGAATTTTAATTTAAAGGTCTATTTAGAGAATAACTTCAGCTATAGACTGTCACAGTTACCCTCCATCTTTTTTTTTTTAATGGTTTTAGAGCTTTATTGTAGAAAGGTAGGGAAAAAGAGAGAAGGTAGAAACAAAGAGAGTGGCCAGCCATGGCCATGTGGAGATAGGGGGTTAGGGAGAGAGAGAAGGAGGGCTAGAGATGAGAGTAAGAAAGGTAAGAGCTTAAAGAGCCAGTTACCCTCAGTCTGAAGCCCTCTAAGCTACATTCTGAGTTCATCAAGCTGAAAATGTTTATGCTTCTAGTAAACAGTTCTATCCTTGGATGAAGATATCATTGCTTATAATTGGCACATTTATCATTTTATTTTAACTTAGCCATCATGTTTCTAAACTATATAGCTAAATCTATTTAACTGATATATTTATATTAATAATGCAGTTGATAAAAGACAGATGATCATTTAGGAACTTTAAAATTCTTTTTTGTTTGTTTTTCGAGACAGGGTTTCTCTGTATAGTCCTGGCTGTCCTGGAACTCACTCTGTAGACCAGGCTGGCCTCAAACTCAGAAATCCGCCTGCCTCTGCCTCCCGAGTGCTGGGATTAAAGGCATGCACCACCACGCCCAGCTTGGAACTTTATAATTCTATGTATATGTTAGGAGTAGGAATAAAAAGATTAGAAAAATTAAAATTATCCCCCTTTACACAACTGCATATGTGCTGACTCTGCTGTCCCTCCACATAAGTGTTAAAAACCTCGAACAGGGTCTTGGTCTCACAAAATAATTCTGTTTTTCATTTATTTCAAAGCTTCTTTGCTTTTTAAGACAAGGTCTTCTGTGGCACAGGCTGGCCTTAAACTCACTAGATGACTGAAGAGATGGCCTTGGTAATTGTTTCCACTGCCAAGCACTGGGACCACAGCCATCATGGGAGCCTAGGCAAAAGAAGGTAATTCTCTTCCCAAAAGAGGCAGAAATAGATGCCATAGCAAGACTCACGTTAGACATTATTTTGGCAGGATTTTAAAATCCCAGTCTGGTTGCAAACTGATCACTAAGCTGCATTAGTTTCCCAGTGCTGCTTTTACAGGTGCGAGTCAAGACACCCAGGAGTCAATGTGGCTTTTCACACTGTTGAATTATTTGATTGCTTCATATTAGTCATATTAAGTTTAAAAAACATTGGATTGAAACAAAGCCTTTTATTAGGAACATATATGCCTCCTTTATACAACTCCTGGGGCTCCATGGTTAAGAGAATTTAATAAGCACATGGGGAACAAGAGAAGGAAATAGAGGAACAAATATTGTATGTTTTCTCTTGTATGCAGACCCTTGATTAAAAAAAAACTTGATATGAAAACAGAAAAGAAAGTGTTTGTGGAGCTCACAAATGACAGTTGTGAGTGGGGACATGGGCGGTGATGAGAAGTGAGTATGAGCAAAGCACAACTACACATGAAAACATAGTGAAACCTGTTCTTTGTATGCAAACTAAAAATTATGGTAAGACAAAAAACAATACATGATTGTTTTCCTATTTCATACCTGAAAACTTCAGGTACATTTTTTTTTTTTGTTTTGGTTTTATGAAACAAAGGTTCTCTGTGTAACCCTGGCTGTCCAGAACTGGCTCTGTAGACCAGGTTAGTCTGGAACTCAGACATCCACCTGTGCTTCCCAAATGCTGGAGCTAAAAGTGTGTATTACAACACCTGGTATCTCAGTTACTCTCGATATCAAAGAGATTCACTTTCTTCAGTTTAGAGAACCATTTATCTATACATGGTACACAGTATACAACAACATGTATGTATATAGACAGAGTTAAAATGTAAAGATGGGACTCTACTGGGCTAAGTGTGGACACTTTGCCCCTTCTTAGAATTGGGAACAAAACACCCATGGAAGGAGTTACAGAGACAAAGTTTGGAGCTGAGACAAAAGGATGGACCATCTAGAGACTGCCATATCCGGGGATCCATCCCATAATCAGCCTCCAAACGTTGACACCATTGCATACACTAGCAAGATGTTGCTGAAAGGACCCTGATATAGCTGTCTCTTGTGAGACTATGCGGGGGGCCTAGCAAACACATAAGTGGATGCTCACAGTCAGCTATTGGATGAATCACAGGGCCCCCAATGGAGGAGCTAGAGAAAGTACCCAAGGAGCTAAAGGGATCTGCAACCCTATAGGTGGAACAACATTATGAACTAACCAGTACCCCGGAGCTCTTGACTCTAGCTGCATATGTATTAAAAGATGGCCTAGTCGGCCATCACTGGAAAGAGAGGCCCATTGGACATGCAAACTTTATATGACTCAGTACAGGGGAACGCCAGGGCCAAAAAGGGGGAGTGGGTGGGTAGGGGAGTGGGGGGCAGGGTATAGGGGACTTTTGGGATAGCATTGGAAATGTAAATGAGGAAAATACCTAATAAAAAATATTAAAAAAAGAAAACTAACTTAAAATAGGATTAGTTATATTGTCATTTAAACTACCAGATTTTTGTGGTTTTATCAGATTCTTATACATTCTATACAGCAGGGTAATTCCCTATGAAAGTAACTTTGTTTCCTTACATTTTGTAAACATTTTAAATTTCTAGTCCATGAACTTTTGAAAATAAATGACTCATTCGTTTCACAGCTTACTTTCCTGTCTCTGTGGGAACAGACTAAAACCCTGGTTTCTAGATACGGAAAACAATATACTGTCTGACTTCTGATTTGATCTTTAGGTAACAGTAAACCTGTTTGTAATATGTTCAACACTGATTGTAAGAATATCCCGATTTATCTTATTTTATTTATTTGTATCCTGTTCAACAGCCATGCATACCATTCTAGCAGTCTAAGATCATATTCTTCATGTCAACCTATCTGATCTCTAATGGTACATTCATGTCTTCCTTTTTCTCTGTTTCTATTTAATTATTGAGTGATTTATTATGTGTGTGCACATGTGTGGTCAGAGAATAACTTGTGTCAGTTTTTTCTCCTTTTACCAAGTGAGTTCTATGGACCTAATTAGGCAAGCATAATGCCTGTACCAGTTGAGCCATCTCATCTGTCCTTCATTTCCCTTTAAGATGTCTGATCAGTACTCCCTCAGAAGCTAATGAGCTCTACTACCAAGAAAGACTGTTACAAATGACACAGCTATGACCTCCTGGCATAATGATTAAGGATAATATACTTTTATTTTTGTTTTAATAGGGGGAGAAGGAGAAGGGAGGGAGAACACAAAGTATGTAGAGGAAAAATATTCTCCAACACTGAGTAAAAACAAACTCAAATGACAGAGAGAAACTAGTATTATAATATGTAATATAAACAGTTAAAATGATGAAAAATATCAGCAAGACCATTGTCCACTAAAAATTTTGATAGACTTCAATAAAATTCTAACTTTTGTGCTTTAAATATATCAATGAAGAATGAAGAGAGGTGCTGCAAAGTGGGAAAAGTATTTGCAAACACACTTGTGATACAAGTTTTAGTCAGAAAAATATTGTTTTAAAATTCACTAAGAAGATAAGCAACTCAATCAAAAGCTGTACTAAATATCAGAGTAAAATTTCAATAGTGAAAATGTGTAAGAACTAGTTTAATAAGCTCAGTATTATTAAGCACTAGCATAGTATGAATTAAAGCCACAATCAAATATCACCTCACACTCATTAATTAAAGTCATAAAGGTAAAACAAATAACAATTGTGGAAGGGCTGTAGAGAAACAGAAAGCACAGTGCTTGCTAGTTAGGAATATAAAATGGCACAGCCACTTTGTATACTTTATAAAATAGGGTGGCAGGTGCTTAAAAAGTTAAATATAAACTCTAACATTTGAATGGCTAGTACTCCTAAGTATCTACCTAAGAGAAATCAATATGTCTACAGACTGATATATTCATGGCCAAAGCAGCACCATTAGCTACAGAAATAAACTGACTGTCCATCAACCAGTAAGCAAGACTTTTCATGAAGCTCTTTTTCACAGATCTTCTGAGTGTAATTGCTAGGTTTTAGGTAATCTACATTAAACTTTAATAGTACCAGTGTATGACATACCCCATCATTGACGTGCAATGATTTTAGTTCCATCACATCCTCATCAATGTCATTCCTTCTAATTGTGTGGCTATGATTTTAAGTGGTATTTCATGATTATGAACAGTGAAGGATCTCATAATTCACCCTGCTTAGTGAGCCTGGATGGTGGAAGTAGATACAAAACTTCAGGGTCAGAAATGCAAATTTATCACTCAGGACAAAAGAAGTAACCAGAGGACAAACATGTTTCAAATTCCCTGAATACCAACTTCAACAGGACAACATGAAGACGGCTGGGTAATATATGCAATCCCTTACATACAAGGATCAACATATGTAGAGGACCCTAAGAGAAAAAAAATTTGCTGTCACTATATAAAAGTGAAAAATCTAGACAACTCATTCCTTCACCATCATACCTGATAACAGATGTTGATCATTTCCCAAAGATCAGAACCAAAATAGCAGGTAGGAAAGGGAAATGAGTGGCAAGAAGTCAGCACTAACATAAAGAATCATTTCATTTTTGGTTTACAATAGGACCTTGTATATCTACCTCATGATGGTCTGGAACTTACTTTGTAGCTGACATTGGCCTTCAATTCCTGACCCTTTTGTCTCCACCTCTAGAATGCTAGGACTATAAGTGGGTACTATCTGGCAAACACAGAAGTGGATGCTCACAGTCAGCTATTGGATGGAACACAGGGCCCCCAATGGAGGAGCTAGAGAAAGTACCCAAGGAGCTAAAGGGATCTGCAACCCTATAGGTAGAACTACAATATGAACTAACCAGTACCCTCGGAGCTTGTGTCTCTAGCTGCATATGTAGCAGAAGATGGCCCTAGTCGGCAATCATTGGGAAGAGAGGCCCCTTGGTCTTGCAAACTTTATATGCCTCAGTACAGGGGAACGCCAGGGCCAAGAAGTGGGAATGGGTGGGTAGGGGAGTGTGTGTGTGGGAAAGGGTAAATGAAGAAAATACCTAATTAAAAAAATAATATTTGTCGCAAAAAAAGTGGGTACTTCATACTTGGCTTCATAATAAATAATTATCCCTGGAAAGTAAGTCTAATGACAATAAATATTCTATTATCCCATATTATGAAATATATCTGTCCAGGATATATGTCTTCATTTGGAGAGTCAGAAAGGCAAATACAATTTTTATTTTGTAGTATGGGCAAAGTGATAACAAGGATACAGCTTGAAAATGTCAGCATGGTTATTCTGTAAAACTCCTGTTTGAATAATTAAATAGCAAATAGCTGTATTAAAAACATCCCTGACATCACTCCTGTGTAGCTGCTGAGGAAAAGTGACTCAGAATTTCAGTTACTTCTCCTCCTGTATCATTCTTCTATGACTGATCCTGCTGGTGGCATCTGAGCTGGGAAATAAAGACACCCACCTGGTCTTCTATACCACATCAGCAAGTTTTGTGAGAACACTGAATTGGGAGAAAGAAGCTGGGTTTCTTGCCTGTTCATTTGTTATAACTTCAAACAATGGATGACTTCTGATATACAAACTGCACCAACATATGCTCCAATTAAATAATGGTTATTAAAACTCAAGTTCTAAAAAGCTAAAACCTCAAACTAAATTCCTTTTTTGTTGGAATACTGGGCATTGAACTCAGTATCTTATGCATGTCACGTAAATGCTACGCCACTAAGTTACATCTCTAGCCCTTAACAGTTTTACAAACGAGACTAACCAGTTTATATACTTTATTGGTTATTTCTCTGATTTCATATGTGTTTCAGTATATCATGGGAAGTGAATTAGGAAGCACTTGAGAAGAAGATGAATTTTCTCCTAGGTTACACAAAAGAATGACTTGTCTTATTTTTATTTATTATATTTTCAGTAAAACTGTCTTAAACAACAAAAACAAAGCCCAACTTACCTGCTACAGAATTTGGCCGAGGCATGAGATACAACGGAATAGACTGTACTGATTGCGATAAAACTGTTTCCAGATTTCGCTCCGGGATCTTGTTCAGACTGTATGTGGATGCAGCCATGTTTTCATCCACTCGGTACAGACAAGAGTCCATGCTGGATTTTTGAGACTGCCATGGTTTTAGGTTTCCTCCAGATCCTAATTCTTTACTGCCTTCTCCAACATATTTTGTTCGCTCCATGTTTTCAGAATAATTTGTTAATGTTGCTGGAAAAAAAAGAATAAAACAAATGTTTTTTTAAAAAGTCAAAAGAAAAATTAATCTGTTTGTGATTAAAAGTTTATAAGTATGTGAAAATACAACTAATACTATCTTCCAAAGTTACTACAGCCATTTACCTCTACTAGTTTAAATAATTGAAACTATCAGCAATCTTAACTTACATTCATTTTTAACACTTTATTTAAATGAAACAAGCAAATTCATATACCTGTACCAATGGACACAGAACAAGTCTTAACAAAGATAAAATTTTAGAATTATTTAAATGGTACTTATTATTTTTATGGACTGTCAGAGAGCACCAACAGGCCCCACAAAACTCTCTCTACCCTTCTCATCTCTTTCTTTTCCCTAGCTATTCCTTGACTCATGTTTATACACACACACACACACACACACACACACACACACACACACACACACACAACAACAAAAAATATGATCAAAATGAACAGTAACTAAGAAGAAATGAATGCAGTAGAAAACCCCTGCTTAAATAAGGAAGCAGCAAAGGCCTTTCCTGTACAATTCCTCTCAGTTCTAATCCTTTGTATCACTTATAAGTGGCTTACTAAAGAATAATGATTTTAATTAAACCAAAACCTGAAAGGTCTTCTAGAATTTATCTAATCTCCCTAATAATTATACATGAATAGAATCATTTTCATAACTCCAGAAATGAAGAGATGAACAACAGTAAAGTCTAAATTATTGAATTTTTAGAAATAACTATAAAAGAATAAGACATATCATCCCAGGAGAGGTTTATACTTAGTTCGTGTTCTCTTCCTATAATTTGAATGTTTCTATCGCCAAAGAAAAGAAATAAACTTAAAAGGTTATTTCTATAATCCTATTTAATGATGTTTTCTTTCTGTAAATTTAAGTGGAGCTCTAGATTTTGTAGTACAAAGGAAGATGAATTACAAATTAAAATCTAAACTTTTCTTTAAGGAAAAAAATGAGAGTTTTTTTCATCATAAAAAGGAAAAGAATCTGGAAAAAGGAATTTAGCTGGACAAGGAAAAGATGTGAGAGACTCAATTCAGAATTGAGGGAGGAGTGAGAGGTATGGCAGGTCACCTGGGATGTCATGGACAGATGATTGCAAATTCACAGCCAGCTCGGGCTACTCAACACAAACCGAAACAGCACCAGAGAAGAGGCATATGTTCTAGAGTCCCTCAGGAGAAATGAAATTAGAAATATCACTGAACATTTTTGGGAACCTGTAAACTTTGGAAATCAAATTCCCATATTTAGTACCTTTTATTTCCTGCATAGTAATCAGTTGTAAAAACTATAAGAAATGGACAACTTAAGATCCCCAGGGTCAGGTAGCTAACAAAACGAAGCAAGGAAAATGGTGCACCTGCATCTTGGATAGTCTTTGTAAACAAGGATAAACCAAGGTGAGCAGAAAACCAAGGATAAAGCAGGTGGTGGCAACGGTGAGAAAGAAACCAGCTGTGTCAAAAGATGAACATGAGGAACAAATCAGGGACTAAAATAACTCAGGAGCCTAAGAGGTAAGGAAATAACACCCAGAAGAGCTTAGATGTATAGTAAGTAAAACTAGATAAGCTTTAATAATATCAGTAATAACAATAAATTCATATTTTGTACTTTGTAACTTGTATTTCTTTGGGGTGAGGATTAAACCCAAGCATATGTTCTATCATCAAATTATACCCAGTCCTAGTTATAACTTTTAAATTGTGTAAATGTCCATTCCATCTGGTTATCTAAGCAGGGCTGGTGTTACTATCCTTCACTGCGTACATGAAGACATGATGTCTGGTAAAATTTGGCATCTAGCCCACTGTTATTAAAAATCAAGAACCTTTCAGGTAACCATTTGGAGTCTTAACCACTTACTAATAATGTAGCAATTCTTTTGTTGATAGTGCCTTGATTACTGTACTAAATTATACATTTCTAGAAGGTAACTACTGTACTTTCAGAGTTCTATTTTCATATTTAAAATTTAAAATAGCATCAGGGAGTTGAAGAGATGATTCAGAGGATTTGAGTTCCATCCCTAGCACCTGGAGTTGCATGACATGGTAGCTCCCCTCAGTCCAAAACCCCAGACTCAGAGTATCTGACACCCTCTTCTGGGTTCCCAGGCACATACATGAAACACAAATATACGTGCAGGCAAAAGACCCATGCACATAAAAGTAAAGAAACCAATCAACCAAATGACTTAGTATCAACTCTGTAACTCTTTAAAAAAACCAAACAAATGACTTAGTATCAACACTATAATTCCACTTGAAAAAGGAGAAAACACGTGAGAGACACAGGCCAACACCCTACTCCATCTACAAAAAGCATAGAGAAACACTCAACAGTGAACTCTATTTCTGGCTGTGCTGCTCTGGCAGTTTTAGAGGATGCTGCAAATGTTAACAAGATGCAGAAAATAAATAGGCTTATTCTTCAGTGCAATTTTTATAGTACTTATACTAAAATTATTTTTTACCTAGAGTATAAATATATGTTACCTGGGTAAGCATTTAAGTAAAGAAATGATTTTCTTTGCAAACAAAACCAAACCAAACCCCAAACCCAACCCCCCCACAAAGTACAAGATGACATATTTTAGTGATATATAAGTAAAGTTCTAGGTAGACCTTATGTTTGCAAGCCAATACTAGTAAGTGTTCACATATCTCCAACACTATGTTATCTTCTTTCAGTTATCCCAGCACTTGGGAGGCAGAGGCAGGTGGATTTCTGAGTTGGAGGCCAGCCTGGTCTACAAAGTGAGTTCCAGGACAGCCAGAGCTATACAGAGAAACCCTGTCTCGAAAAACCAAAAAAAAAAAAAAAATTTTTTTTTTTTGATTTGTGTTAGAGAAATAAGTGAAAGAGATCAATTAGGCTTCTATTTTAAGGTTATTGCCAAAATTTTAAATAGACTTTGAACTTCCAGCTTTTGAGAAGGTAGCCTTCTCAGTAATACTCCAGGGTTTCAACAAATGAGAACATTTATTGGTATGATTCTTTCCTAGCTCTCGGCCACTCTGATAACAATTTCACACTCACTAAATTTAGTCACCAGTTTTGACTAATTTAGACTGGTTGGCAAATTATATGATTTTATTCCTGTTTATCACTGAATACGTTTCCACATTTGCTGTAGATCATATTTTCCTTATTTATCTGCTGATGGACATCTCGGCTGGCTCTACTTCCTGGTTATTGAGAATAGTCCTAAAATACAACATTGTCATACAAGTACTTCTGCAGCATGATGACAGACTCTTTTGGGCATCTAAGAGTGTTGTAACTGGATCAGATGGTAGCTATATTTTTAGTTTCTGAGGATGTACCATAATGATTTCTACAGAGCTTATCTGTATTTTGAAAATTAAGCACAAGTTGGTTTTACTGAGTCAGAATCAGTAGGCACAAAAAATTTTAAACAACTTACATGAAATATCAGAAGGTAAATTATTTGAACAGCTACCACCACTTAGAATCTCAAGCATGTTTACTTCTTGATGCTGCTTTCATATTCAGGTAATATTTAATGAATTTTAGCTGTCCACTGTCTAAGTCTCATTCTGTAGCCCAGGCTGGCCTCAAACTCAAGGCAACCCTCCTGCATTGTGGTACATAGTTGTAATTCCAGCACTCATGAGGGAGCAGGAAGAGCATGAGTTCAAGGTCATTCTTGGCTGAATAGCAAGTCCTAAGCTACTCTGTATGAGACTCCATCTCAAAAAAAAAAAAAAAAAAGGAAAGCTTAACTTTGTAAGAAACAGCCAAATTACTTTCCCAAATAACAATATCACTTTTATATTCCTATGAGTAATGTATAAGACATGGTATTATCATATTTGGATTTTTCCCCTTAACAGCCATTCTGTGGCTGTGGAGTAGTTTCATTGTGATTGGTTTGTACTTCTCTAGTAATCACTAGGGATAGTGATATAATGATAATAAGCACTTTTCATGGGCTTATTAATCATTCACCTATAGCTTGTTTGGTGAAACATCTATTTAAATCTTTTTCACATTTTAAAAACTTGTTTTAATATTTTTATTGTGTGCAATTAGATCACACTGATTTATTATTCTACTCTTACTATGTCTATTTTTTACATTTACTTATTTTGTTTGTGTAAGTATGTGGGAGTGTACATATCATGGCCTGAGTGTGAAGTCAAAGGACAATTTTTTTTTCACAGTTTTTTTCTTCCATCCTACAAGTCCCAGGGATCAAAGACAGGTTGTCATGCTTGGCAGCATGTGCTTCCCTTCACCCACTGATCCATACTGCCAGCCCATCACTACAATTTTAATGACAGATGTACTGGCTGGTTTTGTGTCAACTTGACACAAGCTGGAGTTAGCACAGAGAAAGGAGCCTCCCTTGAGGAAATGCCTCCATGAGTTCCAGCTGTAAGGCATTTTCTTAATTACTGATAGCTTATACTCAAAGGATTTAGACAGCGTGATTTTGCTATTTGGCCAGAGGGCACCACTGATTTCAATGGAAAATTCTGGAAGCTCTCCTTGACAGCAAGATTTTTGATACAAATCTTGGTGGTTTATGCTCAGGTCAGAGCACGTGTGATTAAGTAATAGCTTCATCTGGAAGTGCCTTAGGTCCCCTTGTGCATGTTTACCCTCTCATCTGTTCTCCAGTACCTTTCTGAAAGTTTTTATAAGCTTCTTCTGACAAATGTTGTATGTCCTTTCAATGATCTGATCCTATTAGTTCTCCATAGCTATCTTAAAGGATTATAACACACTATAAGGATTCAATGATTGTATATGGACCACAGTCTCTGCTTAGTAAGTGGTTATTAACCTTATCAAGTTAATTATACAAGAAATGCCATTTGGTCTTTTAAATAATTTTGATGAACAAAGTGTCTAGACTGTCTTTAAAAAACATTATGCAATATAAATTTGGCCAATGGCTATGTAAGATCTTCTAATAATGAGTATTACAAGAAGACAGTTTGGAAAGATGATGGAGTTGAGAGTACAGGCCTAGCAAAGTTACTAGTGTCTGCACATTTCTGGAAACATGTGTGTAAAGAGTAACTTTTATTCTTATGTAAATGATGCTTTTATTTCTACAGATGAAGGGATGAGATGAGGGCTGTATCCAAGCTGTGCAAACACATGGCTTGGGCTAAGCCCAGAGCATTTTCTTCTCTTTTCAAACTATCGCTAGGCTTAGGCATCGAAGCTTCTAGCTTTGTGCAATCTTCCGGCTGCTGTCTGCTAACCTAGGCTCAGAAGGTTTTAGTTTCTTTGACTGGCTGGTTCAACTTAGCTGTTCTGGCTCAAACTCTTCTCCAAGCTGACTGATTCTAACTGGTTTCTCTTGGCTTCTCAATGAACTGCTCTGCTTGGCAATTTGTTCTAATCTTCTGGCTCCTTATTCTCTGGCTTCACAGAGTTGAATTTAACTCCACTGCACTGATTCAACTGAATTGTACTTCATTCATTGAACTGACTCTTGACTTCCACTCTGACTCTCCTTGCTTTCTTAAGTCACCTTTCTTCCCTGTCTATTCTCATGTAAGTTGGTATCTTACAGAGTATCTTTGACTCACTCTGTCACTTTGTCTGTCCCTCAATTAGATGTCATTTTCAAGCATGGCTGAGCCCGTCTACAATCTAACTTTACCTCCATTGATAAGAATTAAAGGTATGTACTCAGGGCATGTCTATATTTCAGCCAGATCATACTATATTCCAGAGCATCTCTACATTCCAGCCAGATCACAAAGATCTGTGGATGTGATCCCTTGCCAGAGCATATTTCTGGATTAAAATTCTTCTGTATGAGTGAGAAAGGCATGAAAAAGCTAATCCAAAATATCTAGCACTCAGCAAATGACTCATAGGGCAACTTGGATGAAACAATGAACAACATTCTGCTGGAACAAGTATTACTCAAGGGACAAAGGAAGAGCTGTTAATTTTGCTTTTTTGGCTACAAAATTGAAACATAATCATTGAGTAGTGGACATGATCACAGATACTTAATCTTTATTACCATTCAATGATGTAAGTCATTGGATATAAAATCAAATAAAAAAGCCCCTTAAGATTGAAAGAAAAAAAAAACCCTAAAATTTGACTACAGGGGGATTAAAGATTTAAACTCTTCTGGAGGGAAATGTGATTTCTAGGTGAATAAAAGTCAAGAAACCAAAATAGATTCACAATTCAGTTCATCTTTTGCTCCACAACCATTCCAAAGGATCTAATCAAAGTTTGGTATGAGAAAGGAATGCTTGAAATCATATACATATACATCACAAATGCTTATCTCAGAAAGACTGGAGATATCAAAATTATTGTTTGAAGTAATACAACTGTGATAGATTATAATTAGTACAAAATACGTACAAAATTTTATACTAATCAAAGTATATTAATAAAAACTAAAAATATAAATTTTGCTGCAAGTATTTGACAAATTACCACCTCAGACTTAAGGGGCACTGTGACTTTGAGAAGGAAGTTATGAGGCCATAGAGAATGCTTTCTGTGGTAGATACTGTATCATATTTTGTATCATATTTTGAGGTGATTCAAGACCACATAAGGGGCTGGCGAGATACCTCAGTGGTTAAGAGCGCTGATTGCTCTTCCGAAGGTCCTGAGTTCAAGTCCCAGCAACCACATGGTGGCTCACAACCATCTGTAACAAAACCTGATGCCCTCTTCTGGAGTGTCTGAAGACAGCTACAGTGTACTTACATATAATAAATAAATAAATAAATAAATAAATAAATAAATAAATAAATCTTTTGTAAAAAAACCACATAAGATCAAAATACATAGTAATTTGAAAGTTTTCAGGACTGCACAGATGACATTTTATATTTATAATATTTAAAATTGAGGCATTTCTAGTTTCCTGTTTGTTATAAATAGGATTTTTTAAGTCTTTTTGTGTGTTTGCCTGAGGCTGATGTTGGGTGTCTTACTTAGTTACTTTTCATTTTATTTTTTGAGACAGGCTTTGTGCAGCTTACCGATCAGGTTAGACTGACTGGCTCCCCAGTCCAGGATCAAAGGAGAACATCACAATCTCATACATGAGTACTAGGGTGGAACTTATGTTCTCATGCTTGCATGGAAAGTACTTTGTCAATGGAGCTATCTTCTCAGGTCTCCTTTATAATTTTTGATATTTTTGGACCTATATTCTTAATTTTATTTTTGGATTTTTAATTATTAGAATACAGGAGTGGAATTAAAATTTTGTGTTAATATTATAAAACTTTGTTATATGCATTTTACCTATTCAATATCTATTTTAAATAAACAAATCCATATATTTATATGTATATTGTAAGTAGCAGAGATATACTCATTGCCATACTGGCTACAACAAATACAAAGACTTTGATTTGGTAATCTCTAAGAGAAAACCAATACAGAAAAGTATTTTGTTAATTGGCCTCATTTTTCTCGGTGTCTTGAGTTTTTGTTATTTCTTTATAAGACTGCATTCATTCCTTCCCCAACACTTTTGTCTTCTCTGGTTTGGGGTACTGCACTGCTATTTAGCCATTACTTGTTTTTGTTTCTAGTGCCTCGTTTCTCTCCTACCTCCAATCCTTGCTATCCTTTTTGTGCTCAAAGATTTTGCTCTTAGCTTTTAATTTTGCTTATAAGGGGAAATACATATATGGAATGCAAATTAAAACAGACACAATTTTATATCCATTATTTACTAAAATTAAGTCAAATAACCTAAGTCTATAACTTCATATATGAAACTCTGAATGAGTTGTATTCTAGAAAAAAGAAAATTTCTAATTTCAGGAAGGTTAAAATGTACTTATAAAAATATATACATGATTGGGGAGTATCATCTTGAGATGAACCATAGTAACATTCTTCACAATAAAATATATTCATATGTGATGAGCAGGAAAGGACTATAAATAACCTCTTAGTTCAGATGAGATCTTTTTTTTTTCCCTTTGCCTTTTTTTGGTTTTATTTTATTTTATATTTTTATTTTTTTATTAGATATTTTCTTTATTTACATTTCAAATGCTATCCTGAAAGTTCCCTATACCCTCCCCCCACCCTGTTCCCCTACCCACCCACTCCCACTTCTTGGCCCTGGCATTCCCCTATACTGGGGCATATAAAGATTGCAAGACCAGGGGCCTCTCTTCCCAATGATGGCCAACTAGGCCATCTTCTGCTACATATGTAGCTAGAGACACGAGCTCTGGGGGTACTGGTTAGTTCATATTGTTGTTCCACCTATAGAGTTGCAGATCCCTTTAGCTCCTTGGGTACTTTCTCTAGCTCCTCCATTGGGGATCCTGTGTTCCATCCAATAGCTGACTGTGAGCATCCACTTCTGTGTTTGCCAGGCACTGGCATAGCCTCCCAAAAGACAGCTATCTCAGGGTCCTTTCAGCAAAATCTTGCTGCCATATGCATTAGTGTCTGCGTTTGGTGGCTGATTATGGGAATGGATCCCCGGGTGGGGTAGTCTCTGGATGGTCTATCAGATGAGATCTTATAGTGAAATATATTTCATATGAATTTATTTTAAAATACTCATAGTTTGGGGTTTTAGGAATGATAGCTTTACATTATTGTTCTTATCAGAATAGAATTTATCTCAGATTGTTTGTTAAAATATTCTTAATAAGCCGGCCGTGGTGGCGCACGCCTTTGATTCCAGCACTTGGAAGGCAGAGACAGGCAGATTTCTGAGTTCGAGGCCAGCCTGGTCTACAGAGTGAGTTCCAGGACAGCCAGGGCTACACAGAGAAACCCTGTCTTGAAAAACAAAACAAAAAAATTCTTAATAACCAAATTATTAACGGACATGAATTTCAAAACCCACAGCTCAGCACACTTGCCTTCTTCCCGTGACCTCCACCTCCTCTCCCAATGGTCTCCTTCTGCTTCTTAGACAGTCTTTGCTCTAACCTCATGTTTTGGAGATTTTGTTTTGAGACAGGGATTCTCTGTGTAGCTCTGGCTGTCCTGGAACTCACCATGTAGAGCATGCTGGCCTTGAACTTACAAGCCTGACTGCCTCCTGAGTACTAGAATTAAAGACATGCACCAGCACATCCACCAATTTCATGTATTCTTAAAACAAAAATCTAGATTTAATATATGAGAAAAATTAGTCTTAGTGTATTTCATTTAATACACCAATCTCTAAGTCCCAAGTTTACTGTAAATGACAGCATTTCATTTTTCTTTATAGTTGTGCAAAACTCTGGTGGATACAGGCACCATCTTTTCTTTATTCATCTGTTGTAGTCACTTTGACTTGTGGCATCACTTGGCTACTGTGACTAGCACAGAATATGGAGATTCTCCACTGTATGCTGACTGAGACACATTTAACTGTGTACCCACAGAGATACAAGGAACATATAACATTTTTTTTTTTTTGGAGGTGGGTCTTGATGTATATTCATAGTAGTTGCACTACACTAACATACATTCTCAATTGATTTTCCCCATGTCTTTCTCTATTAGTTTAAAAGTTTCAGGCCTTATTTTAAGGTCACTAATCTTTGATTTTGTATGGTGTAAGAAGAAGAAATTTAGTTTATTCTTATTTTCTGAGGCACATTCTCTCACTGAATGTGAATTCCCTCTTCTTCGAAGTTGGCTTGCTAGCAAGTTGCTGGGATCTGCCTCCCACTTTGGTTAGAGATGGATTATTTCTGTGTACTGTCACATCTGACCTTAATCAAACAAGGGTGCTAGAGACCTGGTATTTTACCCATCTTCTCAGCCATACCTTTTGTGTGGAGTAGAGAAAGGCTTCTTATTGGCCTGGAAATTACCAAGTAGGCTGGGCTGGCAAGCCAAGAAAAACACCAGGGACCACCTACCTCTGCTTTCCCAGCACTGGGACTACATGCACAAGACATCAAGCCTACTTTGATTTTTTTTTTTAACTAGATATTTTCTTTATTTACATTTCAAATGTTATCCCCTTTCCAAGTTTCTCCTCTGAAGATCCCCTATCTTCTCCTCCCTCCCCCTGCACACCAACCCACCCACTCCTGCTTTCTGGCCCTGGCATTCCCCTATACTGGGGCATAGAACCTTCACAGAACCAAGGACCTCTCCTCCCATTGATGACTGACTAGGCCATCCTCTGCTACATATGTAGCTAGAGACATGAGTCTCTCTGTGTATTTTCTTTGATTGGTGGTTTAGTCCCAGGGAGCTCTGGGGTTACTGGTTAGTTCATATAGTTGTAACTCCTAGGGGGCTGCAAACCCCTTAAGCTCCTTGGGTACTTTCTCTAGCTCCTTCATTAGGAACTCTGTGCTCCGTCTAATGGGTGACTGTGTGCATCCACTTCTGTATTAGTCAGGCACTGGCAGAGCCTCTCAGGAGACAGCTATATCAGTCTCCTGTCAGCAAGCTCTTGTTGGCATCTGCCTAGTGTCTGAGTTTGGTGATTGTTTATGGGATGGATACCCCAGTCCGGCAGTCTCTGGATGGTCGTTCCTTCAAGCTCTGCTCCAAACTTTGTCTCTGTAATGCTTTCTATTTTGTTCCCCCTTCTAAGAAGGATCAAAGTGTCTATACTTTGGTCTTCCTTCTTGTCGAGTTTCATGTGTTTTGTAAATTGTATCTTGGGTATTCTAAGTTTCTGGGCTAATATCCACTTATCAGTGAGTGCATATCATGTGTGTTCTTTTGTGATTGGGTTATCACACTTAGGATGATATCCTCCAAATCCATCCATTTGTCTAAGAATTTCATGAATTCATTGTTTTTAATAGCTGAGTAGTACTAAACTGTGTAAATATACCACATTTTCTGTATCCATCCCAGATGCTGGACATCTGGGTTCTTTTCAGTTTCTTACTATTATAAATAAGAATACTATGAACCTATAGGATGGAACACAGGGCACCCAATGGAGGAGCTAGAGAAAGTACCCAAGAAGCTGAAGGGGTCTGCAACCCTATAGGTGGAACAACAATATGAACTAACCAGTACCCCCAGAGCTCATGTCTCTAACTGCATATGTAGCAGAAGATGGCCTAGTCGGCTATCATTGGGAAGAGAGGCCCCTTGGTCTTGCAAATTTTATATGCCCCAGTACAGGGGAACGCCAGGGCCAAGAAGTGGGAGTGAGTGGGTAGGGGAGCAGGACAAGGGGGAGGATATAGGGGACTTTTGGGATAGCATTGGAAATGTAAATGAAGAAAATATCTAATAAAAAAAAGAATACTATGAACATAGTGGAGCATGTGTCCTATTACAGGTTGGAGCATCTTCTGGGTATATGCCCAGGAGTGGTATTGCTGGACCTTCCGGTAGAACTATGTCCAATTTTCTGAGAAACCACCAAACTGATTTCTAGAGTGGCTGTACCAGCTCGGAATCCCACCAGAAATGGAGGAGTGTTCCTTTTTCTCCACATCCTCACCAGCATCTGCTGTCACCTGAGTTTTTGATCTTAGCCATTCTGTCTCATGGTTGTTTTGATTTGCATTTCCCTGATGATTAAGGATGTTGAACATTTTTTCAGGTGCTTCTCGGCCATTCAGTATTCCTCAGTTGAGAATTCTTTGTTTAGCTCTTGTACTGGCTAGTTTTGTGTCAACTTGACACAGCTGGAGTTATCACAGAGAAAGGAGCTTCAGTTGAGGAAATGCCTCCATGAGATACAACTGTAAGGCATTTTCTCAATTAGTGATCAAGGGGGAAAGACCACTTGTGGGTGGGACCATCTCTGGGCTGGTAGTCTTGGTTCTATAAGAGAGCAGGCTGAGCAAGCCAGAAGAAGCAAGCCAGTAAAGAACATCCCTCCATGGCCTTTGCATCAGCTCCTGCTTTCTGACCTGCTTGAGTTCCAGTCCTGACTTCCTTTGGTGATAAACAGCAATGTGGAAGTGTAAGCTGAATAAACCCTTTCCTCCCCAACTTGCTTCTTGGTCATGATGTTTGTGCAGGAATAGAAACCCTGACTAAGACAGCTCTGAGCCCCAATTTTTAATAGTGTTATTTGGTTTTCTGGAGCCCAACTTCTTGCGTTCTTTATATATATTGGCTATTAGCCCCCTATCAGATTTAGGATTGATAAAGATCTTTTCCCAATCTGTTGGTTGCCGTTTTGTCTTATTGACAGTGTTCTTTGCCTTACAGAAGCTTTGCAATTTTATGAGGTCCCATTTGTCGATTCTTGATCTTACAGCACAGTCCAGTGCTGTTCTGTTCAGGAATTTTTCCCCTGTGCCCATGTCTTTGAGGCTCTTCTCCACTTTCTCCTTTATAAGTTTCAGTGTCTCTGGTTTTATGTGGAGTTCCTTGATCCACTTAGACTTGAGCTTTGTACAGAGAGATAAGAATGGATCAATTTGTATTCTTCTACATGCTAACCGCCAGTTGAGCCAGCACCATTTGTTGAAAATGCTGTCTTCTTTCCACTGGATGGTTTTAGCTCCTTTGTCAAAGATCAAGTGACCATAGGTGTGTGGATTCATTTCTGGGTCTTCCATTCTATTCTATTGATCTACCTGTCTGTCACTGTACCAGTACCATCCAGTTTTTATCACAATTGCCCTGTAGTACAGCTTGAGATTGGGGATGGCGATTCCACCAGAGGTTCTTTTATTGTTGAGAATGGTCTTTGCTATCTTAGGATTTTTGTTATTCCAGATGAATTTGCCAATTACCCTTTCTAACTCTGTGAAGAATTGAGTTAGAATTTTGATGGGGGTTGCACTGAATTTGTAGATTGCTTTTAGCAAGATAGCCATTTTGACTATATTAATCCTGCCAATCCATGAGCATGGGAGATCTTTCCATTTGAGATATTCTTTGATTTCTTTCTTCAGATCCTTGAAGTTCTTATCTTCGTTAGTTAGAGTCACACCCAGGTATTTTATATTATTTGTGACTATTTTGAAGGGTGTTGTTTCTCTTATTTCTTTCTCAGCCTGTTTATTCTTTGTGTAGAGAAAGGCCACTGATTTGTTTGAATTAATTTTATATCCAGCTACTGCACTGAAGTTGTTTATCAGGTTTAGAAGGTCTCTGGTGGAATTTTTGAGGTCACTTAAATATTCTATCATATCATCTGCAAATAATGATATTTTGACTTCCTTTCCAATTTGTATTCCTTTGATCTCTTTTTGTTGTCTAATTGCTCTGGCTAGGACTTCAAGTACTATATTGAATTGATAGGGAGAGGGTGGACAGCCTTGTCTAGTCCCTGATTTTAGTGGTTATGCTTCAAGTTTCTCTCCATTAAGTTTGATTTTGGCTACTGGTTTGCTGTATATTGCTTTTATTATGTTTAGATATGGGCCTTGAATTCCTGATCTTTCCAAGACTTTTATCATAAATGGTGTTGGATTTTATCAAATGCTTTCTCAGGATCTAATGACATGATTATGTGGTTTTTGTCTTTGAGTTTGTTTATATAGTGGATTATATTGATAGATTTCCGTATATTGAACCATCCCTGCGTCCCTGGGATGAAGCCTACTTGATCATGATGGATGATCGTTTTGATGTGTTCATGGATTCGGTTTGCAAGAATTTTATTGAGTATTTTTGCATTGATATTCATAAGGGAAAATGGTCTGATGTTCTCTTTCTTTGTTGGTCTTTGTGTGGTTTAGGTATCAGAATAATTGTGGCTTCATAGGACGAATTGGGTAGAGTAAGTTCTGTTTCTATTGTGTGGAATAGTTTGAGGCATATTAGAGTTAGCTCCTCTGAAGTTCTGCTAGAACTCTGCACTAAACCCATCAGGTCCTGGGCTTTTTTTTTTTTTTTTTTTTTTTTTTTTTTGTTGTTGTTGTAAGACTATTGATAAAGGTTTTTATTTCTTTAGAGGATATGCGACTGTTTAGATCATTAATCTGATCCTGATTTAACTTTGGTACCTGATATCTCTCTAAAAAATTGTCCATTTCATCCAGGTTTTCTGGTTGTGTTGAGTATAGGCTTTTGTATTAGGATCTGATGGTGTTTTGAATTTCCTCAGATTCTGTTGTTATGTCTCTCTTTTTATTTCTGATTTTGTTAATTAGGATACTGTCCCTGTGCCCTCTAGCTAGTCTGGCTAAGGGTTTAGCTATCTTGTTGATTTTCTCAAAGAACCAGCTCCTGGCTTGGTTGATTCTTTGTATTGTTCTTTTGTTTCTATTTGGTTGATTTCAGCCCTGAGTTTGATTATTTCCTGCTGTCTACTCATCTTGGGTGAATTTGCTTCCTTTTGTTCTACAGCTTTTAGGTGTGCTGTCAAGCTACTCATGTATGCTCTTTGCAGATTCTTTTTGGAGGCACTCAGAGCTATGAATTTTCCTCTTAGGACTGCTTTCATTGTGTCCCATAAGTTTGGATATGCTGTGCCTTCATTATCATTAAATTCGAAAAAGTCTTTAATTTCTTTCTTTATTTCTTCCTTGACCAAGTTATTATTGAGTAGGTCGTTGTTCAGCTTCCACATGTATGTGGGATTTCTATTATTTATGTTGTTATTGAAGATCAGCCTTAGTCCGGGGTGATCTGATAGGATGCATGGGATTATTTCAATCTTCCTATATCTGTTGAGGCCTGTTTTGTGACCAATTATATGGTCAATTTTGGAGAAGGTACCATGAGGTACTGAGAAAAAGGTATATCCTTTTAGGATAAAATGTTCTATGGCTATCAGTTAAATCCATTTGTTTCATAACTTCTATTAGTTTCCCTGTGTCTCTGTTTACTTTTTGTTTCCAGGATCTGTCCATTGATGAGAGTGGGGTGTTGAAACCTCCCACTATTATTGTGTGATGTTCAATGTGTGCTTTGAGCTGAATGTAGGTGCCCTTGCATTTGGTACATAGATGCTCAGAATTGAGCGTTCTTCTTGGTAAATTTTACCTTTGATGAGTATGAAGTGTCCCTTCTTATCTTTTTTGAGAACTTTAGGTTGAAAGTTGATTTTATTTGATATTAGAATGGCTACTACAGCTTGGTTCTTGGGATCATTTGCTTGGAAAATTGTTTTCCAGCCTTTTACTCGGAGGTAGTGTCTGTCTTTGTCAACTGAGGTGGGTTTCCTGTATGCAGCAAAATGCTGGGTCCTGTTTACCTAGTCAATCTGTTACTTTATGTCTTTTTATTGAGGAATAGAGTCCATTGATATTAATAGGTATTAAGGAAAAGTCATTGCTTCCTGTTATTTTTGTTGTTAGAGTTGGAATTTTGTTCATGTGGCTATCTTTTTTTTAGGTTTGTTGAAAGATTATTGTCTTGCTTTTTCTAGAGCGTAGTTTCCTTGTGTTGGAGTTTTCCCTTTATTACCCTTTGAAGGACTGGATTTATGGAAAGATATTGTGTAAATTTGGTTTTGTCGTGGAATACCTTGGTTTCTTCCATCTATGGTAATTGAGAGTTTTGCTGACATTTGTGCTCTTGTAGGGTCTGTATGATATCTGCCAGGACCTTCTGGCTTTCATAGTCTCCCGGGAGAATTCAGGTACAATTCTGATAGGTCTGCCATGTTACTTGACCTTTTTCTCTTACTGCTTTTAATATTCTCTCTCTGTTTTGTGCATTTGGTGTTTTGATTATTATGTGACAGGAGGAATTTCTTTTCTGGTCCAAACTATTTGGAGTTCTGTAGGCTTCTTGTATGTTCATGGGCATCTCTTTCTTTAGGTTGGAGCATATCTCTTGTATTCTGTTTGTTATGCTTGCATCTATGGCTCCTGACTTCTTTCCTAGGTTTTCTATTTCCAGAGTTGTCTCCATTTGTGATTTCTTAAGTTTCTCTACTTCCATTTTTAGATCCTGAATGGTTTTGTTCAATTCTTTTACCTGTTTGGATGTGTTCTCCTGTATTTCCTTAAGGGGTTATTTATTTCCTTCTTATAGTCCTCCATCATCATCATGAGAAAGTGACTTTAGATCCATATCTTGCTTTTCTGTTATGATGGTGTATCCAGGACTTGCTATGGTGTGAGAGTTGGGTTCTGATGATGCCAAGTATCCTTGGTTTCTGTTGCTTCTGCTTTTACACTTGCCTCCTGCCATCTGATTATCTCAAGTTTTCCCTGCCCTCAATATATCTAATTGGAGCCTGTCCTTCCTGTAATCCCAGTTGAGTCAGATCTTCTCAGAGTCCAACTTTCTTTGTGATCCTGTGATTTTGTGATCTTGTGATGCTGAGATTCTGGGTGTGTCAGAGCTCTTGGCAGTCAAGCTTCCTCTGAGACCCTGAGATCCTGGTATGACCAAGCTCCTGGGATCCTGGGATCCTAAGATCCTGAACTTGTTAGAGCACCTGGACGTGGTACCTACCCTGGGGACCAAGGGGCTGTCCACTGAGTTCTAAACCAAGGTAGACCAACGCCAATCGGAAGGAACCTGAGCCACCGATCGGGCAGTGTTCCGGTGTCTGTGCTCCAGCTGTCCCTAGGCACCCCAGATCATTTAAAACGGATGTTGTGTTCCACTTACCAGTGATCCTAAGATCCTGCGAGTGCTAGGGTACCTGTGAGGTGGAGAGTCCTCTGGAGACCGTGGGATTTCCTGCTGAGTACGGGCCCAAGGTGGCTTGGGGTTGGCACCGACCAGAAGCCTGCTTTGGTTTTTGTGAATTCTCTTGATCAAACGCAGGTCATTCTTGTAAGCACTTACTGACTAAGCCATCTCTTCAGTCCTATTTGACTTACTGAAATTTTTATTTCCAATATTCTTGTCTGTTGTTTTTTTTTTTTCCACTCTCACTTCGAAATCTTTTTGCTAATATTTCCACTTAGTGAGTCTGTTGCCCTAGTCTTCAGTTGACTTCATTCATTACTTTGTTTCTTTTAATCTTCTTTGAGGTTACTGATTATTTTTAAAATGAGACTTCTCAATTCTTTGGCATTTTGATTATTTAAGTATCTTTAGATTACATTTTTAAAGAGTTACAAACGTCAGGAGTGAGGTTACCTTTTCAGATTTCTCTTGTTTCTGTTGCACTGATTTGTATGAATATTCTTTTGATACTGTATGGGGTCTTCTTAGTGAGCATCTTTTGCTTGAGGAACCCAAACCACCCAGAGGGCAAAACAGGCTGCTGCAATGGCAGCACCATCCAAACAAATCACAAATAGGAAGGAAATTTAAAAAATAAATTAAAGACAACTACTACACCATGAATGACCACAGTAAAGTGGAAGAAATAATGTAGCATAAATTATGAATTAAAAATGCAATAAAAAATAATAAAATAAAAGAGGAGGCAAGAAGGGGGGGAAGGAGCTTAAAGAAAGTAGGATTAATGCAAAAAATGAAGGAGCTAGCTCTCTAGGAGGAACAACAATATGAACTAACCAGTAACCCCAGAGCTCCCTGAGACTAAACCATAAACCAAAGAAAACACATGGTGGGACTCATGGCTCCAGCTGCATATGTAGCAGAGGATGGCCTAGTCGGTCATCAATGGGAGGAGAGGCCCTTGGTCCTGTGAAGGTTCTATGTCCCAGTATAGGGGAATGCCAGGGCCAGGAAGCAGGAGTGGGTGGGTTGGTGAGCAGGGGAAGTGGGGGAGAGGATGGGGGTTTTCGGAGGGGGGGAGCCAGGAAAGGGGATAACATCTGAAATGTAAATAAAAATGTATTTAAAAATAAAAATAAAGTTTAGAATCTGTTTTATCTTTAGAATCTTCTTAAGTATAAAGCAAATATAGTATTTAAATATGGTAATAAGAAAAACAAAGGACAAAGACGTGGAAAGACATCTTCCTGAGTGCTCCACTATTGGAATTCTCTGGGTATATGCTGGGATACAGCTGCAGCCTGCTAGAGTTCCTCTCTGTTCCCACTGTCTGCATACCACCCTGTAGGTGCAGACTCAGTGATTACAGGACCTAGGTTCAGAGCTCCGCATCTTCACAGTAACACATAGCACACATTAGTCTACAATTCCAGAATCATAAGCAACATTAAAAACGTACTCTACTTTATTAAGGGCAGAAATCATGATATTTTGTTGATAAGAAAAAACAGATCAGAAGGGGCTTCCACACCTCATCAAACAACTGATATACATTTGAAACAAACAGACCCTGAGACAACTCACACTGCAGATCTTCAGCCATCCAATCTTGATCTCTGTTCTCTGTTTCACATTACTCTACTAAGCCAGTAAAGAATTAATTTTCCTGGACAACCACTGTTGGTAGTGAAGAGATATGGGAATTTACAGAAGCCAGTGTATAGAATGTTTTGTATCTTATCAAGTAAGGTCTGAAAAAATGTGATTAAATAGAAACAAATGCTTCTCATTTTGTTGGCTGTTATCAATTCAGCATTTTAAAAATGGACAAGTTTACATACATATCTCAAAATATAACTGTGAAAACCTTACACCTATATAATTATTTTAAAATATAATATACAAAATGATTATTATAAGAAGAAGCTTACCAATGATGCCACTGTCTCTGCTTTCTAGAGTGGAGGTGGGGCTGGTGACAGCCCCATAGCTACAGTCCTTGGCAGCTGCATTTGTACTGACTGGTGGGAGCGTAGAGCAGGGGCTGCTGGCTGGTGGAGAGGCAGTGCTGCTAGTCAAGGTGGAGCAGGGACTTATTCTCTGGGTGATTGCTGAAGTCTGAAAATAAAGTCAGTACAAAATAAGATAAGCTGATCACTGTTCAGATGTATCTCAAGGCTAAATAGTCATGTGATTTTAAAAATCAACAAATAATAATCACCATAAGGCCTTTACAACTGTTATACTGGCTTCGTTTTTGCTATCCAGGATGAAAGGCCCCATGTTCTATACTGGAGTTAAAACTTAACAAGAACAGAGACCTGTGGCTAGTTTTTCTGCTTAAGAGACTACCAGTTACTTTACATTTCCTGTCACTAACAGAATTTTGTTTTAAGCACAAGGTGCTGTTTCCAATCAATGAAACACTTCAGAAGGCTTCGAACTTCAGCTTCCAAACGCAGACACCATTGCATACGCCAGCAAGATTTTGCTGAAAGGACCCTGATATAGCTGTCTCTGGTGAGGCTATGATGGTGCCTGGCAAACACAGAAGTAGATGCTCACAGTCAGCTATTGGATGGAACACAGGACCCCCAATGACGGAGCTAGAGAAAGTACCCAAGGAGCTAAAGGGGTCTGCAACCCTATAGGTGGAACAACAATACGAACTAACCAGTACCCCCAGGACTCGTGTCTCTAGCTGCATATGTAGCAGAAGATGGTCTAGTCAGCCATCACTGGGAAGAGAGGCTCCTAGGTCTTGCAAACTTAATATGCCTCAGTACAGGGGAACACCAGGGCCAAGAAGTGGGAGTGTGTGGGTAGGGGAGTGGGTGGGGGGGGGAGGGTATGGGGAACTTTTGGGATAGTATTTGAAATGTAAATGAAGAAAATACATAATAAAAATAATTAGAAATAAAAAAAAACAAAAAAAAACCCTTTTTTGACTAGAAAAAGAGTATCTTTGTACTTAAGAAATAAAAAAGTTCTTAATGAAAAGAATGACCTTTTAGATATACAGGCCATGAGTGCAGATTAAAATGCCTTATTCTATAAATTCTTCTAATGATACAGAGTAAACAATGTTTATTTAGCACAAAAGGAATATCTTATAAAAAGTGATTATGTGTAAAGAGAAATTTATATCTTGAATAATTCTTATGCCTGAGATGACAACCTTTCTAGGTTTCTTGTTAGATAAGGATTACATTCCACAAATTAAGGAAGATGACCTTAACTACTGTCCTCTTGCCTCCACCTCTGCCTCCCAGGCTCTCCTATGACATGATTGCACTGTTGTACCCAGCTTTCCCTGGTAAAGTTTTTATATATGAAAAAATTGAAAATTACCAAAAAGGTTGGTGGTAATATATTCTGGTCTGTTTAAGTAATGAGAGATCTAATTTTACTCTTCAGCTCTTTTTACCCAAATAAATTTTCGTTATAGTGAATACGGATACTTGTTGGTCAGTTACTAAAGTAATTTTATTCTTACAAAGGTCTTAAGTGATCAAACACAAAATTACTTGAAGGAGCACTACTGATAAATTTAACATATTTAAATATTAAAATTTTATTACAATACCCCCGGTTCTCCCCTCCTGGTCGCCCCCCACAGATCTTCATTCCATTCCTTCTCCCTCCCCATCCCACACCATCTCTGAGAGGATGCCGTTCAACTTCTTTCCTCATAGTCTCATCAACCGTCTCTCTGCTGAAACGGAGATTCTACTTTAATAACTTGAGAATGTATTGATTATTAGCTAAGAATATTAGTCATTTTCAACTAATTCAATAAGGATTTCTGAATGAAATCCCTTATGTTTAATTATCTATGCTCAAATCTGTGTTGGATTATAATTTCTGTACTTGCATATTTTACATACTAATTATCCTGTATGTTACTGTATACTTTTTATTTCTATGGCACTTGCAGCTTTCAAAGTATCATCAGAATAATCCTGTTATCTTGTCAGCCTTCTTTTCTTTCTTTCTTGGTGGGGAAGATAAAAACCTAACCTAGGGCCTTTTATTTGCTGAGTAAGCACTCTACCACAAGCTCTTCCCTGGCCTCATGTTTTAGAGTTTTATTTGGAGACATGGCCTTACAAGTCTATTTAAAAGTAAAGCACAGACTACATACTTGTGACTTGATTTGAAGTCACAGTGACATGAAGAATCTCAAAAGCAAGATGACTAATTTTATCATCTCTGAAGAAATGCAACTTTGTAGAAAATAAAAGGACTTGCATATAAGAAGAGGAGGGTATTATGACAGTGGTCATAATTAGTACAGTCACCTGCTAACTTGACATAAATATCAAGAAATGAAAAGTATTTGTAAGTTAGCTCTGGTAAAGCACTTGCCTAGCAAGCACCAACACCTAGGCTCCCAGCATAGGGGTAGTAGGTCAAGCCATCTCCTTATGCTGGAGTACAATATTTTGCTATAAGGCACTTAATAAACTATTTAGGTTTCTTTCTATTACTGGTAAAGACTATGACTAAAAGCAACTTGGGAAGGAAAGTGTCTATTTCAGCCTACAGTTACCTTGAGTTATATCCTATAACTTAATTAGTTTTCATTGTAACAATTTAAAATTTTATCTAATTTCCTGGATTCAAAGGCTGTTGAGAAGCATACTATTTAATACTTTAGCATTGGGTATGTTTAACTTTTAACTGTAATTTTCTAAGTTATTTTATAATCAATTCTACTGCAGCAAAAATAATTGGTAGTTTCTGAAACGGGTTAAGATCTGCTCTAGGCTCAGCAGTTCATTAATCTGGCAATAATCCACATATACTTGGAATAGCGTATACTCTAATTTTTCAGTGCAGTGTTAATCCCTCAGTTCTGTCATCTGGGTAGCTTTTTATTTAATCATTTAATTTTTTGTTTTGTTTTTTACACATATAAAACACAAACCAGAAAGAGTGACTATGAAAAATTAAATTATATTCTAGGCCTCGAAATGAATTGTAAGAACTGATTTTATTCCTTTCATAATGAGCACATACCCACACACCACACCATATCTCTTTCCTGCTGTAAAATGCTGATTCTCATTGTATCACCAAGTTGATACTGTATAGCTTACCTGATTTTCATCCTGTACCTCCATGCTATATTGGTCACTTGGTTGTACTTCTGTGACTTTCTCTCCAAGGAGGAAACCCAGACGAGTCATGAGTGTGTTTGCTGCCTCATCTACAGATGGAGGTGGGCCAAGTTCTTGTTCAACATCACCTGGAGCAGGAAGACAGCAAACATGAATCTTAAAAACAAAATAGTCTAGTTTATTACTGTTCTAATATTCAGTTTGTTTTTTTTCTTTAGTTTTCACATTCTAAATTCAAAATTATAACATCCCAGAATATCGGCTGATATTTTAAACTTCTGTATGGGTGCATGTATGCTCATGTGTGTAGAAGCCAGAGGTAAACCTCAGGTGTTTTTCCTCAGGAGCCTCTACCTTGTTTTTGAGATGGGGGTCTCTTTCTGGTGCTTGGAACTGCTGACTAGGCAGAGCTGGGCAGTTAGATCTACCTGTCTCCACCTCCCTGGTACTGGGATTACAATCAATCATGTACTGCCATGCTAGGTTTTTATGTGGGTCAGAGACTGAACTTGGGTTCTCCTGAGTACAGGACAAACATTTTAATAATGGTGTCATCTCCCCAGTTCTTGATTTTAATTTTCATACACAATCTAATGAGATTCTCATTTATTTATAGGAAATACTTGAATTTAATTGTTTCTGTAACATGTTGAACAGAAAAAGGTTCTTGTTTTTTGTCCAGAAGCTTTCATGCACAGCCTCACGCTAGGGATCTACATTTTAGCCATAACACATACCTTATTGTAGTTCCTTACATTGTTTTGCTTTTCTTTTTTTTAAATGCAAGGATGGACTTTATTTTTTTTTTTAAATCTTTTTAGGACTACAAATTACAAAGGGAAAGCAGATCACTACACAGAATCTAATGAATACATTTGCCTGTGCATAAAACTTTATCAAAGTCATTCATTTTACAAATTCACCCCACCCACCAATGTTTTTGCTACAGTGCTCTTAAGGTTACTATACCTTTATTTCAAATTATATTACAGGTTATTCTCTCAAGATAAACTTTAAATACCAAATTCTTGGCTTCTAAGAATGGTACCTTCAAAATGGGCAATTTCCACTAAAGTCTCTGGTGTCATTATTCTCTTACTATTTTCTTTTACCAATTAAAAAAAACTTTCAAAATGTTCACTTTTAGCCTCTCCCAAAAAAAGGTGGCTACATCTTCCACTACTAACTATAAATGGATAGCAAAAAGAAAATGGCAACTAGGGTGAGTTACTAGGTGCTTGACTATAGTAGAATGAGGCCAGGCCCAGACAACTGAATGGCAGACAGCGAATGACTGTCCTTCACCTTCACAAAGGAAAATGGAGTCGTACAGAGATCCTGTTAGAACATTCTCAACAATCGTATGGTTTAGTGACAAGACATTTCCTTGACTCAGTCCTTGTGGGAACTCTTAACAGTCTAGCTGTATCCTGGGGTAGAACGTTTGTGTGAGGAGTTATCAACATGTTCTACCTGGAAAGATACAAATGAACCCAGAAGTTTCTGGAAAAAGACTCAGCTTCCTTCTTCGTACCTCTGCCACATGTAGTTCTCAAACTCAAGTTTGCTCTCCATGGCTTTACTAAGGATGATACCCAGAAATCAAACAACATCTGGGGTTAAGAATATAAGAAAATGCTCACATATAACCAACGTCAGGATTCATGTTATGGATTCAATCATCTACAGGATTTTCACTGATGAACAGGGCTCTGGACACACTAAGTTATCACACAAATCATTGCCCTTTGAGACTTTGAATACTTTTACAGTTTAATTTGCAAACAGATCTTTTTGTGACAAATTATTTTTAACCAAATCATATCTTGAAAACTGTTTATATAGAAAACCCAGGGAATAAAGTGAATTGTTCATTGTACATCACATTATTACAGTAGAAAATACAGGAGGTAGAATGCAACATCAGATTCAATTCTACGGCTCCTGCAGCTTGCTCCTCGCACGTGGTTTCAAAAACCAAAGCCAACATTTCCAGTAACCATAAAAACAGTTAAAATAAAAATTGCTATGAAAGCCCTTATATCATGCTTGATATAGGGAGGTAGGAAGATGTAAGAACCAGGACACATGAGACAAGACATTTTATCTACAACTCCTGTTTGCTTTACTGAGGATGTTGTTTCAAAATTCAGTCACCTTCTTCAGCTTCAGACTCAGATTCATCCTCAGCATTTTTGAGCCATTCTACAAACTTCTTCATTTGCTCAAGGAAGACACTTTTGCCCTTTGCAACATGTGCGTCTTTATACCACTTCAGAATGGGCTCTTCACTCAGGACCTCAGCTTTATAAAAAAGCACCACTGTTTTCTGGAAGGCTTTCATGAAGTGAATGTTGTCATAGCAATACTCCTGAATCTCCAGTAGCAGAGTCAGCTCAGACTGACCTTGAGTAGTGAAGGCAGCAAGTAAAGGGCTGTATTGCTTCAAGTGCTTGATGGCTTGTTCTGCTACAAGCTCCTCTTTTTTGTTCCACTCCACAGTGCTCATCACACTGGACCAGACTATCCATCCCAATGACCACTGGTTCTGGAATGTTATTTTTTTTTCATCTCCTCCTTGACATATAAAATTATGTCCTTGAATGGGTCACCGCGGGACATCTGCTCCTGCAGCTCCTTCCAGAGCTCCTTCCGAGCCCCAATGGTCTGCTGGTTGCGGACATACTCTGAAAGCTCTTTCAAGCCGGCCTCAGTGAAATACTTAGTGAAATGCTCAACACTTTTTGTTTACTGGCAGGGAACAGCTCCATCAGTTTGTTGTCCATGCTGACTTTCTGAAGACTTGCAGCAACTGCATTGAGTTCTTTTTTATTTATCCATGATTTAAAGAGCTTTACAGCAAAAGCTGCTGAAACCCCTTCTTTAACCAAATTCTCATTATAAAGGCTGTTAAGAATGGAAGCACTAAGGGTTCCATTAGCCAGAAGGACCCCAGTCAACATGGCAAGCTTGTTCCTCTCCGACTCTGAAAATCCCTTTAGGAAGAGCAGTAACTTTTTCACTTCATCTTCAAAATCTTTCTCCAGGTATTTGTAGCACCTGGTTAGCTTGTTAAAAACCTGAGCGAATGCTTGCATGGTCTCTAGGTCTTCTTGTGCTGCACACACACAGACATCTGTGCGCATCATGTCATCTGCCAGTGTACCACCTGGGGCCAGCATTCCGCCAGTCACCAGAATGTCAAAGAGTGTTTCTGCATAGCGGCGGTAGTCAAGTTTTGCTCCAGAAGCATCAAGAAACTTAGCTCCTGCTTCCAAATCAGTACCAGTTTCAGTTAAGCCTTGAATAATACAGTCTTGAAACTAAGTAGGGTCAAACCTCTCTTTTTCATCTCTTTTTCTGGTTTTAAAACGCTGGCCTGATAGTGTTGGTTTTTGCTGCTTTTGATTATTCATAAAAGACACCCGAATTTAAGGCGAAGAGAAAAGAGCCAAAAATCCCCGAGCTGGCGGCAACTGCTGCGCTGTCTCCTCTGCGAGCAGAACTAACGCGAGCAGGAGGAGAGTTGTTTTGCTTTTTAAACAGTTGTTTAAGTTCTACTTTTATATTCTAAAGTAACTTCAACCTTTGATGAAGTTTCAAGATAGTAAAAAGAACCTTTTCCCTCCTTAACCATATGAAACTTACAGGTTTCAGTTCATCCTCCAAGGCTATGCATTTCCTATAAACACATTCTCTTGATAACTCTCAGGCCAGCACAGAAATCAGGATCCTGACCCTTCACATAACTGTGACCTTAAACCCACGGAACCCACGCTTGAGTCCTGGCTTGATGGCAGGCTCTAAAGCAGGAGGAGCCATTCAAGGCTTACATAACTCAGCTATCAGTTCATTTTCAAAAATATGAAACAGTTCTTTAGTGTTAGTAGTCATGATCTTGACTCTTACTAGGCATACAGTCTAGTTGAAGTATAATGTTTCTCAATTTGCCTTCTGATTCAATCCAGGTTATGGATCTTTGGCCAGAAATATCAAAAAAGTACTGATGTGTTACTTGGATCACTTGGTTATACCAGTGTCTAGCCAGGTTTTTCTATTTTAAAATTATACTGCCCCCTTTGCATTTAATAAGTATTCTGATGGAAAGATTGAATTTATATAAAATGTTCCATTTCCTAGTATATTTTTGTAGTGAAAAAATTACAGAATTTCCTTTAGACTCTATCTAGGTGCTACAGTTTATTGTTCACACACACACACACACACACACACACACACACACACACACACACACACACACACTGTGTGACCATATCCACTATCCACTTTTAGAACTTCTCATCATCCCCATGAAATATGGTTCCACTAAACAGTAATGTTCTCTGTCCTCCCCCTTTCCCAGCCCCCAGTGACTCCCATTTCTTTCTGTTTCCTTGGTGTAGTTACCAATCCTAGGCACCTTTTTAAACAGAATCATACAGTAGTTTGTTCTTTGGAGTCTGGCTTATACAATTAGCATAATGGGTTCAAGGTTCTTCATATGGTAACATGTATCAGAATACATCCTTTTTAATGGAATAGTATTCATTCATTCATCTGTTGTTGGCATCTGGGCAGTTGTTTCCAGCTTTTTTGCTACAGTGAATAATTCATATGAACAGTGGTGTATAAATAAATACTTGTCTAACTCTTTCTTATTCAATGAATTTTTGCTATTTTGAGTAATAATGTTACTTGGTTAAATTAATTACTCTCACTGTTCTCAAATAGTGACTTTTCTCCATCCATCTATCCTTCATGGATTCCTACCTTACACAATGGGTTATAATCGGTTATTATCAATATTTATCTAGTTCAAACTGCTTTAGATTTAGCTAGGGTAAACAAAGGCTTTTAAGGCCTTTTAACATACTCCTGCCATGTTTTGAGCAGTTCTATGTTTTGGCACATGACTTTTTAGAATTATTTGGTATTCTCCTAGTCCCAGTTATGGATTTAGACAGTCTCTTCATAGTCTTTGTTCTTCTTAGAGGTAAAAGGCACCTACATCACGAGATGTGTATACACACATACACACACACATATGTCAAATATATACATACGCATACATACACTAGGTATGCCAATTGTTCCTGGTCTATTACTTTTCTAGGACCTGCTTCAGTGAACAGTTAGGTCATATTAACATATACAAATATTTGCAAAGCAGTATTTGTATATACAAATACCAACACACACACTTCTCAGTGAGTTCTCTAATTCTAAGATCCTAGGGTTAGTCCAAAAAATTTTCTCTTCCTACAATATTAAAAAAGTAGGCCTCTATTTTTAGTCTGTTGTCCCTACATGTAACACATTTGACTGCTACTGTGGTGACCCTGACACAAATGTTCTTCTATCCGTTGTCTTCCTACTCCAAGCTAAGGAGTCACTAAAATTGAGACAGAATTCATATACTGTAAATTTTACCTCACTGAATATATACTTCAGTGGCTTTCCTCACTACAACCTAATTTTAGAATACCTTTTATCACTTCAAAAGAAAACACTGGCTCATTTCCCCTTGAAATTTAGTTCCTAAAAATTCTTGATCTCTGGCATTCATTTTACCCTCTTGCTTAAAGAATGTCACATTCTTTCCATATGATTAGCTTTTTGCCATTTCAATGGCTGCCAACTATAAAAACTGATCTTTTTCAAACTCTTCCACTGAGAGATGTTGAACAGAACTAGTGTTTCCCCCCTTAAACTACTCACTCTTATGATATTTTTTACATTATTAAAAAATGAGCCAGGGAATTCACAATGATCCTCCTTAAATGAGATTTAGAAAACATTTAATGAGATGTTTACATAAATCAGTTTTTCAAGTTTTAAGTCCAGGTACACTTAATCTTATTTTGTAAGAAGTCATACTCACACAGATCCTATACACTATTTTAGAATGCATTTTATATCTTTTTAACACAGCAATCATTAGCTACAGTGTCACATGGTTTGTCACCAAGACACAAAAGCTTTCTACAGTTTATAATACTCAGTATCACACCTTTAAACACTTCAGATGCTAGGAAAGAAAGACTTGGAGTTTTACCATTCAGCCCATTTACCGTGGCTTCCCTCCTAGGTCACCAGCTGGATCATCAGACCAGGGATACGTGTGTATTTTTGAATACTAGTACTAAACACAAAGTCCCATCTGTGAAAACTACATGGAACACCACTGGACGTATGCCAGACACTCTATTTCCCTTTCATTGGGCACCATAAATAAATCTCCTTGCAACAGAAAAAAATAATAGGTAGAATTATTCTTATACTATAAATATGTGTTTATGTAGTATTATACTTGCCAAATGACTGAAAGTTTGTTGTTTCCCAATTTTCTATCATAAATTCTAGGTCTCTAGACATTTAAGAGCCCCATTTCATTTTTCTCCTAAAATGTTGTAATTAGCAAATACCAAACATTTTGTATAGATACATTTTAATGCTAAATTTAACAGAATTTACAAAACATGTAAGAGATGTGGAAACTTAAGGATCACTATATGATCTGTTTATTTGCTACACTTAGAATACTATATACAAGTTGATATTCAAAATGCTTTATAAATCTTAACTTATTTAATCAGGGATCCATCCCATAATCAGCTTCCAAATGCTGACACCATTGCATACACTAGCAAGATTTTGCTGAAAGGACCCAGATGTAGCTGTCTCTTGTGAGACTATGCCGGGGCCTAGCAAACACAGAAGTGGATGATCACAGTCAGCTATTGGATGGGTCACACGGCCCCCAATGGAGGAGCTAGAGAAATTACCCAAGGAGCTAAAGGGAACTGCAACCCTATAGGTGGAACAACAATATGAACTAACCAGTACCCGGGAGCTCTTGTCTTTAGCTGCATATGTATCAAAAGATGGCCTAGTCGGCCATCACTGCAAAGAGAGGCCCACTGGACTTGCAAACTTTATATGCCCCAGTATAGGGGAACGCCAGGGCCAAAATAGGGGAGTGGGTGGGTAGGGGATTGGTGGGGGTGGGTATGGGGGACCTTTGGGATAGCATTGAAAATGTAAACGAGGAAAATACCTAATTAAAAAAAAAACTTATTTTTAAGCAGTATAAATTGGACTTGACCTCATATCTTCCTCCTGCCTTAGCCCCCTAGATTAACTGACATGTGATTTCATGAAGGATGACACTTTCTTGATAGTTGCATTCTTGCCTTATCTTCCTCTTCTCCTAGTTCTTGTCAATAAAAACTGCTATAATCTCAGTGGTTTAAGAAAATAGAGCAGATTGTTTCTCTCATTATGGGTGTAAGAAGCTCTGTTTTGTTGTTTTGTGACAGGGACTTATAAAGCCCAGGTTGACCTTGAAGTCATGATCCTCCTGCCTCAGCCTCCTGAGTGCTGGGACTACTGCCGTGTATGCCCACACTCAGCTTACCTTACTCTATCTTGATAACTTTATGAAGTAGGTATTTTTATTATTTCATTTTACAAAAGACAAGACTGAGGCATATGGAGTATAACCAGCTCACAGTCACATAAACAATGCACAGTAAACTAGGATTAGAACTCAGACTGCCTGACCCCAAAATCCAGGCTTCCAATTACCATGATTTAGTGCCTCATTCGAAGGAAATGGTCTAACTAATGAATATTGAAATGTGAAATACTGAGGGTATACTTGACAAAAGGGTATTTGCCAACCATGACCAAGACCTTGTGTTTGATCTCCAGCATTGTAAGACAAGTAACTTAGTAGCAGGCATATTATAGTATTTCAATCTCAGCAACTATAACAACACATGCTAAGACAAGCAATGGAAGTGCTTTAAGAGGCAGATTTCTACAATCCTTTTTACATTCATATTTTTGGTACTTTAAAGTACTAATGCAGAAAAAAGATAAAGAATTTACCCATGAATGTTTATACCAGTATTACTTACGACAGTAATCAAGTGTAAACAATCAAAATAGCCATCAACTAGTTAATGGGCAAATAAAATATGGTGTACCCATAATGGGATATTACTTAGCCATAAAAAAGAACAAGTAGGGCAATGAATAAAGTACCCCAAAATTAATCAAACTTGAAAATTCTGTGCTAAGTTAGTCAAATATAAAAGACTACACAGCATGTGATTTTGTGTGACATGAAATGTCTAAGTGAGGCAAATGCATAGCTACAAACAGATCAGTTGCTTCATTGGGCTGTGGTGAGGAAGGATTATTAATAGGTATAGAATTGCAGGGAGCTAAAATCTGATAATGCTGATAGTGGTACAACCTTGTAAATATACTTTAAAAAAATCAGAGTTGTATATTTTACAAGGGCAAATTACATAAGTAAATTACATCCTGATAAGCTACCAATCATAAATATGGACAAATAAGATGCCATATATCCATCACCGATCTTCCCCCAATGATACAATCTTAGCCATAGTGAGTCGCTGAAACTCAGAAAACAACACTGGCAGAACACAGTTAACTAGATAATCACTTACTTGCCAGGTTTGTGTGCTATATTTGTTACTGTTGGATTTTTAAAAAATGCTTCCTGTAAAATTGTGATTTTTTTCTTGTATAGATTCACATATTGACACCACACCAAGATAAAGTCCTGTTCTCTTAGCACAAAGACAATGTAGGAAAATAATAATTTAATTAATTAATAATTTAATAATTTAATTTAATAATTTAAAAACATTATTTTTACTGAGAACTTCTGATGTCCAGCACTGGGTTAGGTATTAGATATACATTTATGAAATATGGGCACAGTTCCTATAACCAAGAAATTCACTTTCATGGGAGAAATAAAATATAATTTAATTAAATCACAGCAAATTAAATTCTGTGATAAATACAACACAGGCCAAAAAAAAAAAAAATCAGCTGCTGCAGAAAAAGCTAGTGACTATTCCAGAAGACATTTTATGAGCTTTACTTTTGAAAATAGCAATTCTCTACTTAGCAGGTTTACAGCACCTGCAGTAAGTACCTTCTGCTTCAAGTGGCCAATACCCTGGAAGAAAATAAGGATTATTGTCACAAAAGCAAATACCTAATAAAAAATGATTTAATTCTCTAATCTGTATTTCTATCAAGGTGTCTGCATACAAATATTAAAACATTATGTCCCTAGTTTCTTCCTATTTCTCTTAGCATTTTCACTGCTAGGTTATTTACACAATTCACTCATTACAAACTATGATTTCTCATCTATTTAAATATGACAGCTTGTTGTGCTAATATTAAATGAATTTATGTGTTCTAACAGAGGTAGAAAAAAGTGATTATCTTGTCCCAAGCACCAAAGAAAAATTGATTATATTTCCATTTCTTATATCCTTTTTAGCAGTTTGCATATGTACACACATTTATTTCTTGCATATACATGTAATAAGTTAGTATATTTGTTAGTAAATGCAATCTATTTATTAAGTTATTTATTTACTTTACATCCTAATCACAGATTCCCTTCCTTTCTCTCCTCCCAGTCCCTCCCTCTCTTCTCCCCTCCCTCCCAGTCTCTCCCTCTCTTCTCCCCTCCCCCTATCCAGCCTTCCATTCTTCTCAGAAGAGGGGTGGCCTCCCATGGATATCAACGAGTCTTGGCATATCAAGTTGCAGTAAGACTGGGTGCATCTTCTTCATTGAGGATAGATGAGGTGGCCCAGTTAGTGGAGAGGAATCCAAAGGCAGACAATGTAGTCAGAGACAGTCCCTGCTCCCCTTTTAGGAGTCCCAATGAAGACCCAGCTGCACAACTTACACATGTGCAGAGGACCTAGGTCTGATCCATGCATGCTCTCTGGTTGGCAGTTCAGTCTCTATGAGTCCCTATGGGCCCAGGTTAGTTGATTCTGTAGGTTTTCTTGTGGTGTTCTTTAACCTCCTGGCTCCTTCCCATTTCTTTGTTCTCAAATGATTACCTGAAGTTTTCTTTTTCAGAATACTAGAAGTAAGTAACTCCCAGCAAGTGTTGAAAGGGTGCAGAGCTTTTCTTGTGTTCTTGTAAAAATAGCTCCTGATTACATGAAGCACTGCTTACCAGGGATCAAGAATAAAAGCCACGGCCTTCAGTGTCTCCTCAATTACAGAACAGATGGTATTAAGGCACCCCCCCCCCCATGTTCAGTTTCCTTGGCCATAATTAAAGATGAGGCAGAGGAATGAACGGAGTAAGAGGGAAAATACTAACAACTGTTAGAACTAAGGATACATTGATGGAGATAGATCTAAATTTAAACTTTTCTACAAGAGCTTCTTGGGCACATGATTTTGCTTAGACAATTATGAACTTGTGCCGTGTAGCTGGACTCTTCTTGTGCTCTTGAAATTCACCAAGAAAACAAGTGGTTTCTCTGACTGATGCATTTCAACCTCAGTCTCAATATAAATCTAGATGTCAATCCAAACAAAACCCTACAGCTATCTAGCCAACCCACATCCCAGACAAAAGCCATTTGACCAGCACCTTAGGAGTTAGATTATGTATGACAACTACTTAGAAATATAAATATAAACAGAACAAAAATATTTTTGTCTGGTCTCTGATTACTAAAAATCTTTCAGTAAAAGCCTGATGTACAAATTTTAGAAAATGCACAAGTGTGTCAAGGTAATGACAAGCCTGAATAGAAAAGTACTAATATTCCACTGTTTACTGTCTTGGAGCTTAGCATGTAGTGTCAGCTTTTTGTGTCAGTTACACTAAGAATCTAAGAACCTTGCAATATGAAAGAAAAAGATCTATTTTGATATCAGTTTTACAAATAACTTGTTTTTGAGGCACATCTCAGTATGTAAGCCAGGCTAACCCAAAATGCACATACAATATGACCCAGATGAGTTTCAAGCTTGTAATACTCTTACCTCTGCCTCCTGAGGGCTGGAATTATAGGACTATGCTCAGACTTTTGAAAATATTTATTTATTGACTGATTGATTGTGGGTATATGTGAACATTAGAATACTACACCGCTAGCAGGTGGAAGAGTCTAAAATTAAACCCATATCAGAGTTGGGGACTTAGCTCAGCATACCCCTTGTTTTAATTCTCAGTACCTGTGTCCCCTGCCAAAAAGAAAAACATATTAAATCCAGGTCTAACTCTAAAACCTGAGGTTTTACTCACTAATACATGTGGCCCAAGAACAGGCCATTAAAGTGCCATGCAATCCTCAGCCAGATTTAAGATCTGCTAGTTTTAGTACCATCTCACCAATTATACCATTCTGAAAAAAATCTCATCTTCCTTGTGGGCTAGCAATATTATAGTTTGGTGTTTTCTCCTAGATATTTTTCTATATACTCATATATTTATATAAATATATAATTTTAAACATTACAGAAATGTCATGTTATAGCTAATGTTGCTATGAAATGAAACTAAGACACAGATAAATTACTCAATGTATTCTTGAGCCTATGACTAGTGAGGGAGAAATTAGAATTAAAATACTCTGCCAGGTGATGTTGGTGCATGCACGCCTTTAATCCCAGCACTTGGGAGGCAGAGGCAGGTGGATTCCTGAGTTCAAGGCCAGCCTGGTCTACAGAGTGAGTTCCAGGACAGCCAAAACTACACAGAAAACCAAAAAAAAAAAAAAAAAAAAAAAAAAAGAAAAAAGAAAAAAAAATACTCTGACACTTGTTTTACTAATAATGACTGTAACCTGTTTGTCTCCCCAAACCTTAAATATTTCTGATTATTTAGAAAATACTTAAAAGTTGTATCCACATTTCAGAGTTATCACTATAATATATTAATTAACATTTCAGTGCTTTCAGTGTGACCCAAAAGCATTCTGGTAAATGCTTTGTGCATACTGATCTGTTTTAAAACTATTATCTCTATTTTTTTGTGGTTCACTTATTTATTTTTTATTGGTTATTTTATTTACATTTTAAATGTTATCACCTCCGCAAATCCCCTCTCCCCATCTCTTGCCTCAATGAGGGTGCTCCCCAACCCACCCACCCACTCTCACCACAGCACCCTAGCATTCCCCTACACTGGGTCATCAAGTCTCCACAGAACCAAGGGGCTCCCCTCCCACTGATGCTAGATAAGGTATTCCTCTGCCACATATCCAGCTGGAGTCATGGGCCCCCTGTATCCATGTGTACTATGCGGTTGATGGTTTAGTTTCTGGGAGCTTTATTCTGGGGTTAGCCACTAGAAAGTTCCAGATGCAAGGGACTCAAGAGGTTACCAGGACCCAACAGAGAGAACATTAGCTGAAATACCCAACAAAGGCAAGATACAACCCATAGAGCCCATATACAGTAGATAGGCACAGCCCTCAGCTGAGGGATGGGGCCACCCACCTACCTCACCTAGTTCAAAAATAATAATCCAGAATTTCTCCTGTCAAAGGAAAACCAGGGACAAAGAGTGGAATGGAATCTAAAGGACAAGCCATCCAGAGACTGCCCCACCTAGGGATCCATCCCATCTGCAGACACCAAACCCAGACACTATTACTGATGCTAATAAGAGCTTGCTGACAGGAGCCTGGTATAGCTGTCCCTTGAGAGGCTCTGCCAGAGCTTGACTAATACAGATGTGGATGCAAGCAGCCAACCATTAGACTGAGCCCAATGGAGGAGATAGGGGAAAGACTAAAGGAGCTGAAAAGGTTTGTAACCCACAGGAAGAACAACAATACCAACCAGACCTCCATTTTTATAGATGAGAAAAACTCAGGCTTAGAGAAAGGTTAAGTGACTTGCTCAAAAACCAGAGATAAACCATAAACAGAGTAGCAATAAAGTCTATTTCTTACTTGGAGAACTGTTCTATTGAAACGATTGACATAAGTTGGTTACCCCATTTCAGAAAAATAAATTACAACTCTGTCACATATTAAAATAAAAATTTCAAGCCAGGAGCGAGTGGTACACGCCTTTGATCCCAGCACTTTGGAGGCAGAGGCTGGCAAATCTGAGTCCAAGGCCAGTCTGATCTATAAGTGAGTACTAGGACAGCCAGGGTTACTCATAGAATACTATTCCGCTATTAAAAACAAAGGCCTCATGAATTTTTCAGGCAAATGGACAGGACTTGAATATCATCCTGAGTTAGGTAACCTAGTCCCAAAAGGACATGTATGGTATGTACTCACTGATAGGTGGATATTAGCCATAAAATACAGGATACCCATGTTACACTCCACAGAACCAAAAAAGCAAAACAAGAAGGAAGGCCCAAGTGTGGATGCTTGAATATCACTTAGAAGGGGGAAATAAAACATACACAAGAGGCAGATGGAGGGAGGGAACTGAATGGGAGAGGGAATGGGGATGGGAATGAAGGGAGTTCAGGATCAGATGTGTACAGGGACAGAGAAGATGGACAGATGGTCATGCGAATGAATGAAGATCTGCAACTGACGGGGGTGGGATGGTGGTGGTGGGGAGCATCTCCAGGACGTGACAGAGACCTGGGATAAGGGAGGCACCCAAGAATCAATGGGACTGACCTTAGCTGTGATTCACAGTACTGGGGATATGGAACCCGAAGAGGCCACCTCCTGTAGCCAGGCAGGAACCCAATGGAGCGATAGGGATACCAACCTGCCCACAAAACTTTTGACCCAAATTTATCCTATCTACAAGAAATGCAAGAACGGGGATGAAACAGAGACTGAGGTAATGGCCAGCCAATAACTGGCCCAACTTGAGATCCATCCCATGGGTAAGCACCAATCCCTCTGAGAAGATCTACCCAGCAGCTGATTCAGACAGATGCAGACACCCACAGCCAAACAGTGGATAGTACTTGGGTACTCTTTTTTTTTTTTTTTTCCCTAGACAAGGTTTCTCTGTATAGCCCTGGCTGTCCTGGAACTCACTTTGTAGACCAGGCTGGCCTTGAACTCAGAAATCCACCTGCCTCTGCATTTTTCTTTTCTTGTACTTGGGTACTCTTATGGAAGAGTAGGGGGAAGAGTTGCAGGCCCCCAAGGGGATAAGAACTCTATAGGAAGACCAAGAGTAAACTGACCTGGACCCTTTGGGCTCTCAGAGATTGAACCACCAACCAAAGAGCATACATGAGTTTGACCTATGCCTCTTCACATATATGTAGCAGATGTACAGCTTGGCCTTCATGTGGGTCCTGAACAACTAGAGCAGGAACTATTAAAAATAACCTGATGTCTGTCCATGGCATATATTCTAGCTAGGTTGCCATATCTGGCCTCACTGAGAGATGATGCACCTAGCCTCACAGAGACTTGAAGTGCCAGGCTGAGGGGATACTCAAGGGGAATCTCACCTTCTCAGAGGAGAATAGGGGATGGGGGAAGGGTTATGGGAGGGGTTGACTAGGAAGGGGCAGTGAGCAGGATGTAAAGTGAATGAATGAATGAAACAAAACTAAAAAAAAATTGACTTCTTAATGTATGAATAATATAGTATGCTTACAGGATGCATATGATAACCGTGTTAGAGGGCAATGTATTTCTAGACTATATGCTGTCTACTTCAAGAACTAAGCAATAAATCCTACTATGGACTCTATACAAGTCACTCACACTCTAGGTTTTAGTTTGCCTGCTATGAAGCAATTATCTAACACAGTTCTCTGAGCATTCTTGAATGCTATAAACTATGTCCATGGCTGCAAAGGTAGAACCAAAGCATACTATTGACTTACATATTTCTATATTTTGTGCATGACACATTTGAGAAATTGTAAAACCTAGATACTCAACACTCTAGGGCTATATAGATTGAAGCATTCAATTTATTAGACAGGTATTCTGGATCAACAGTTACATCATAAAGTAACTACTTTAGACCTTAGACTATAGACTAAACATTGATGACTTAGTCTGGCTTGATTCAAAGTTTCCTTTCACATATAGAACAATACAAAAAATATGCAAGTATAGAGATGTCAGGTACAGAATGAAAAAAAGTATGTATGTCTTTATTTCAGATACAAAGCATCTATTCCTTTGGCTTAAAATATATAGACACACTGCCAATTATTCCAAAGAGGTCAAGAGTAATACAATATACCCCACAGACTTTCAGCACTGTTTACTGTACCATTTGTAAGCAGTCTACAATAGTTTACACCAACTGGTTCTTAAAGTATGACACATCTACCAACAGCATTGCCATTGATTTGTTAAGAATTTGCTAAGAAATGCAAATATTCAATCTACCCCAGACCCACTGAATCAGAAATTATAGGGGTGGGCCCAAGCAGTCTGCATTTGGGCAAGGTCTGATAATTCTGAAATCTGTCAGGATATAAGAAAAAGTGTTCTAACCTTTAGTTTCCATGAGACACAGTTCCCTAAATTTGCAGTTGACAGGTGAAACAGTTAGAGAAGAACATCAGTCTTAACTGTATTCAAATACAAATATAAAAGAGCATGTATTCCTTGTTCTGTTAGCAGATAATACATTAAAAATTACAAAACCCACAGGTTTGTTATTTGTTTTGTAGAAGTAGAAAAAAAATCCCTTTATCTTCAAAATTTCTGTTAACTGAGCCTATGAAATAGGCCAACAGTAGATAAGCTAATGAAAGAAAAGGTAGGCAAATGTACTACATGCAGGCTAGGAACAAAACCAAAGCCAATACCCTGTGTGTGACACTCCTATGCTTACAGACCCTCTTCACAGAGAGAGGAGAAATGATGCTTTGGCCATTTAGGATTGTAAATGATATATATTTTTTAAAGATAAATATTCTTGCGGTAGAATAAATAAAGTCCTGTGACAGAGTCTGTCTCAGCACGGGATCAACCTTTATTGTCCTTTCCTGTGACACAGTCATTTTTCCTCGTTGGTGAGGTTCCCTGGAAGAGGACTACTAAAAACTGAGTTCCTGTTGTCGGACAATCTATCTTTAGGCAGACAATGCAACTTCAGAGAATGCTTGTCCCTATGCTACTTCAGGGGAGAAAGACAGGGGAGGGCAGAAGGGCAGAAGGGCAGAGAGATCTCAGATCTGAGGCTGCCTCTGAAACCTTCTAATCAATGGAGTGGGACGACAAAGCATTGGACTCTGGGGCAGCCTTCTGTTTGTTTAATATGTACTGTACTCTTTAATTCATTTTGTTTATTGCTTATTTTTGATACTACCTAGAGATAATACTATCTTCAATTCCAGGTTACACACTTATCTTAATAGAAACTTATTTTAGGAAATCTAAAAACATTACTATAAAAGAACAAAATCAGTACAACGTGCCTATGCTATAAACCTGCTTCAGATTATAAAGTGAAGCCTAGGAAGCACAGTAGGAAACATTCTGGCACTGCGTTTTCATTCTTCCTGGTGTTCTAAAAACCTTAGCTCAAGTTTGGTTATACTAACAAAGAATCCATACTTGTGGAAAATATGCATAAACAATCACATTACTAAGACTGCCCAGAGCGATTTAGCACAGACATTCCCAAGTCACAACTACTTTGCTTCATAACCAGAACAACAGCTACATTCGATCAGTGATATAATTAATATGGTGTTAAAGAGATTAGGCTCCTGACAGTCATTCTGACTTGTGAATCTAGAGAAGGAAAAGCCTCATTTGGGCTGGAAGCACAGTTCAGTGTAGCAGGGTTTGCTTAACTTCTATGCATCCCTCTGTTAGAGCCCAGATTTAAAGGAGTAGAGCAAAAAGAAGGAGGAAGGAGGGTAAAAAGAAGATAAGGAAAGGGGAAGAAAAGAGAGGTACTAGGTGGTAAGAGGAGGCACTTAGGGGAAAAAAAGTAAAAGATTCAGCATTTATTTTATAACACTAATTTACAAATGAATGCAAAGTACAATATTGCATTTGCTGTGACAGGATGAAGAACTTATGCAATGCTACCAGAAGAGCTTTTGTTGCTTTGGGAAAAAGAGAAGCCCATATTTAATATATACTACTACTGAAAGATAAGTCTGAGAATAAAACCCTCAAGATCTTTTAATACTCAAAATGGATTCGTAAGGTCAATTATATCTTATTTATCAGGATGTGGCTCAAGTTTTCCTGTACTGTTTTGTAAGTGTGTCCTATCTGGCTGCAGAGATAAAACCCTGACATTTCAGATCTGAAAAATGATAAATTTTCAGAAGTAGGAATTTAGAAGTAGGAATCACTCTGTCCTGTTCACTCCAAGTAAAATATATAGTATTGTTATTTTTCCACAGTGGTTTAATATCATTTTTAATGAGCAAGAATAAACAAAAGACCTAAAACCAAGTATCTCAAGGTTCTTTGCTACCGTTCTGAACTGTACTTTCAACTGGAGCTACGAATGTTTCTGACACAGTTCTATGGACTCACTCTAGAGAAGAGTGTAAAGGATGCTGCCAGGCAACTCACTGAAGTCTGAAAGAATCTGAGCACTAATAATGAGCCTGTCTGTTTGGCTCCCACACAAGAAGGATTTAGTGAAGTCCACATGTGTTTACAGGCCATTCACAAGAAGAGGGTATCTGTAAAAGTGAGTGTTCAAGAGGAATCAAGCTCAGTATCTAATTCAACTTTAATATTTCTAATATCTAAAGCATTTTCTGCAACTATCCAGAATTCCAACAACAATTAGGCACAAGTCATAATCAAAAGGTCCAGTACTGAATGAACATTCTTACACATATCTTTGATGCTCCTGTCCACACAGGGCCACTATCACATGTCTTTAATTACTTCAAATCACAAAAATAATCCTGAAAACCTCATCTGCCAAAATTACTTTGAAATTTATCTTTGAAACTGTTTGCAATACTCTCATCAGTAGATAAAACAACATGTACTTTATAAAACCTATGCTCTTTTAGGAGAATAAGTATTAAGATGCAAGAATTAACGTGTTTTTATGAGTACTATACATGCAAGGCTGCTCTGCCGGGTGGGCCTGCTGCAATCCTCCCCTTTTCAAAGCAGACGCTGCATGCATGCTTACCAGGGCAGTATGCATCCACGTCCAGTTTCTGAGCTGAAGTGAGGGTTGGGGAGCCAAGCTCGGACTCTGGAATTCGTGGGCTCTCAACAAACTTTGCCTTCCTCAGAGGGGCTAAGGACAAAAAGAAAGAGAGAAAGAAGGAAAAGGAGAGGAAAGCAGAAGAGGGGTGAGAAAAAGGAAAAAGGAACAGAGGGAAAGAGAAGGGGAAAGGGAAAGAGAGAAACACAGAGGGGTCATGAGTAAGGGGAACAGCAGGCAACAGATGGAAGCACTTACATGAACGACACACTCTGTCAGACTCAGATCAGGTTACCCTATTTTTTGTGCCAGAAAAAAAAATTAACTGCATTCCTCATACAGGAGATGGGTCTTGTTTAAAAGTCATTGAAAATGGGAAAAGCTAAAATCTATTATCCAAAACTTTGAGCATAAATTGTAATTGTCTACCACCTCTGGTTACTTCCTCTCTTTATTAAGAAAGGACTTTCTTGTCTTGGCTTTCTGTGCCTTCAAATACAAGTACTAACTAAGAAAAGTACTGAAAGAAGTTTTAAGGTTTAATTACAACAGCTGTAATGAAGTTTCCTTTATCCAGAAAAAAATTACTCATATTAAGTACTGAAAGTGTGATTAAATATTGATGTAGTTTAATAAGGAAATCAATCATTTTGCTGTTCAGCCATTAGAGTAAGAAGTCAACAATGCTAGGATACTAAAATACAAAGTAGGCCATGACAAGTTAACACAAATGCTGAAAAGATATGTCTTAGTTACAAACTTAATCATGAAACCTAGACAATAGTAACACTCCATATCATAAAATTATTCAATATTAGTATATTCATAAACTTGATATTTGTACTTAATAAAGGTCATATTCAAAGTAGGTATCTTAGTATATAACTCGTACTCTCCCTGAAAATCCTAACTGCTTAGGTTTTAGGCTGTGCACCCCTCTGCCACACTGCGCAGATAAATGAGCTGTGTGGGGTTAAGGTGCGTTATTGACTTACATTCAAATATTCCGTTAAGCATCTTTCAAAAAAATCCTAGTTAAATATCTTAAAAGTTAAATTAGATTGATTACTTTGACATTTTTCAAACTGAATTATAATAAACTCTAGTTCTCATGACTGCAGAATAAACTCTTTTCATTGCTGAGCCATCTCTTCAGCCCTGATGATTTAATTGCTCAAAATCTTCAGTCCTTCTCTAGGCTGGTATTAAACCACAGTCCTGGCTTTGGAATAATGACCACACCTGCTGAGTTCTGACAAAGACAGCACTGGTCCCTGATCAAGGGACTTTCTTCATATGAATAAAATTTTCAAAAATATTTTTATGATACAGTTTTTGAGTAATGAACAGGAACCAGCAAAAGGGCAGAGATGTATGAAAGAAACCGAGGACAGCAGCAGGAGAATTTGAGGGAAGACTGAAGCATGTTTGAGCATTATGAGATGGAGTCAAGGGCCCTAGAGAATACAGAAAATGTCAATACCTGAACACTACAAAGACAATGTGGACACTGGAACAAACCAGAATTTGCATTAATTATGGAAGAGAAGAAAAGGCTATTTCTAAAATATATATAGTATTCCAGCAAGCAGAGATATCATGATCAACGTTATTCTGACTTGTTTTCCTTTTCAGAGAATTGAGGCTAGCATTAAAGCTCACAATGGATATTTCACCTGTTTTTCTTTGTACCTTCACTCAGTAGATATTTAATTAATTCTACTATCTACCTTGTCACTAGTTCATTTATGTAATAATGGGGCTAAATGACTTGCTTGAGTCAGGGTCTTATTCTGTAGTCCTAGCAGGCCTAGAACCTGCCACGCAGATTAGGATGACTTCAGATTTGCAGTAATGCTCCTGCTCTGGGATGGCAGGTATGTGCTGCTGTATCTGGCTAAATTATTTTGTAAGATAATAATGATGATCACATCCTAGTAACTAATAGCTAACACTGTAATGACAGCGATGCTGGACTGGATAGTAAACATAAACCGAGACTGACAGCGGATGCTGGGGATGTGGAGAAAGAGGAACACTCCTCCACTGCTGCTGGGACTGCAAGCTGGCACAGCCACTCTGGAACCAGTCTGGTGGTTCCTCAGAAAACTGGACATAGAACTACCAGAAGATCCCGCAATACCTCTCCTGGGCATACACCCAGAAGATGTTCCAACTGGTAAGAAGGACACATTCTCCACTATGTTCATAGCAGCCTTATTTATAATAGTCAGAAGCTGGAAAGAACCCAGATGCCCCTCAACAGAGGAATGGATACAGAAAATGTACATTTACACAATGGAGTACTACACAGTTATTAAAAAGCAATGAATTTATAAAATTCTTAGGCAAATGGATGGATCTGGAGGATATCATCCTGAGTGAGGTAACCCAATCATAAAAGAACACACATGATATGCACTCACTGATAAGTGGATATTGGCCAGAAACTTACAATACCCATGATACAATTTGTAAATCACTTAAAACTCAAGAAGAAGGAAGACCAAAGTGTGGATACTTCATTCCTTCTTAGAATGGGGAACAAAATACCCATGGAAGGAGTTATAGGGACAAAGTTCAGAGCAGAGCCTGAAGGAACAACCATCCAGAGACTGCCCCACTTGGGGATCTATCCCATAAACAACCACCAAATCCAGACACTATTGCAGATGCCAACAAGAGCCTGCTGACAGGAGCCTGATATAGCTGTCTCCTGAGGGGCTCTGCCAGTGCCTGGCAAATATAGAAGTGGATGCTCACAGTCATCCATTGGACAGAGTACAAGGTACCCAATGAAGGAGCAAGAGAAAGTACCCAGGGAGCTGAAGGGGTCTGAAGCCCCATAGGAGGAACATCGATACAAACTAACCAATACCCCCAGAGCTCCTTGAAACTATACCACCAATCAAAGAAAACACATGGTGGAACTTGTGGCTCTAACTATATATGTAGCAAAGGATGGCCTAGTCAGTCTTCAATGGGAGGAGAGGCCCTTGGTCCTGTGAAGAAGGCTCTGTGCCCCAGTATAGGGGAATGCCAGGACCAGGAATAGGAGTCGGTGGGTAAGGGAGCAGGGAGAGGGGGAGAGGGGAGGATATAGGGGATTTTCAGAGGGGAAATTAGGAAAGGGGATAACATTTGAAATGTGAAAAAAGAAAATATCTTAAAAAAAAAAAAAGTAAACCAAAACTTAAACCAAGTACTCCGTTGTGACAGAAGCAATGACTGTTGCTCTGAGAAGAATTTTAATTGACACTGGAAACTTGATTCTTCTTCTTCTTCTTCTTCTTCTTTTTTTTTTTTTTTTTTTTTTTTTTTTTTTTTTTTTTTTTTTAAGACAGGCTGCTCTGTATAGCCCTGGCTGTCCTGGAACTCACTTTGTAGACCAGGCTGGCCTTGAACTCAGAAATCCTCCTACCTCTTCTTCCTCAGTGCTGGGATTAAAGGCGTGTGCCACCACGCCTGGCTCGGAAACTTGATTCTTATGCTATTAAAAAAAATCTAATTTTGAAGGTTTAAGCTGAAGAAAGTGCTTATGGATTTAAGGGGCATAATCATTTCAAAGATCTAGGTCTTATTTCTAGAACTTACTAGTAACAAACATGTTATTTACAAAGCCTTGCTTTTTTCGGTCATAGAATTGTTGTTTCAACAAATTTTAATCATGAAAAATATTCAATATGGTGCTTAGATATGATGACAGCTCACAATATAATTTACTGATACATGGAACAGTGAATGCTCCAAATATGAAAAATTTCAGCATGTAGAGGAAGAATAACATACTTAGAGAACACTGTTACTACTGAGTTACAGCCCTGGACTCTGAAGTTTAAAAACTATTGTTTTCCACTATTACACCTATTGATGACACTTTCCTTACAGAAATGTATCAGGTATGGTAGTATATACCTAAAATCCCAGCAATTGGAAGATAGAAGCAAGAAGATAAGGAATTTTAGGCTACACAGTGGATCTGAGGATTAGCCTGGACTTTATGAAGCTCTGTTTCAAACATGAAAATAAAAGAATATTTCAGTGGTAGAAAAAATGCTTAAGCTGTAAATTTTGTTTCAGGAAGATCAGGAGAAGTGTGTGGAACAATGGTAGAGTACTTCCATAATAAGCAAGAAGCCATGGGTTTTAGGTATTTTTATTTCAAATATTATTTCATTCATAATATTGCTCCCCAATATTATGGAACTCATTTTGAATTATGAAATTCTTTTAACTATCCCAGAAATGATGTGATTCTCATGGAAGTATTCAGCACGACAAGTCAACATACAAATCAAATGCCAGCAGGAAGGAATTCACTCTGTTTGGGACTTACATATAGTTTCTCTCTTAGTGATAGGAAACTTCTTTTAGAGCCCAATTCTTTAAGATCTATCTATCTATCTATCTATCTATCTATCTATCTATCTATCTATCTATCTATCTATCTATGTGAGTACATTGTAGCTGTACAGATGATTGTGAGCCTTCATGTGGTTGTTGGGAGTTGAAATTTCAGAACCTCTGCTAACTCTGGTTTACCCTGCTCTCTCCAGTTGGTCCCACTCGCTCCGGTCAACTCCACTTGCTCAGTCCCTGCTCACTCTGGCCCAAAGATTTATTTATTATTATAAATAAGTACACTGTAGCTGACTTCAGACATATCAGAAGAAGGCTTCAGATCTTATTACAGGTGGTTGTGAGCCACCATGTGCTTGCTGGGATTTGAACTCAGGATCTTTGGAAGAGCAGTCAGTGTTCGTACCGCTGAGCCATTTTGCCACCCCTAGAGCCTAATTCTAATTGCAGATACTGAGCTGCTTTCAAAAAAGCTAGGCAACAACAATACTTGACGACTAAGACTTAGATAACTACTTTATAAATTTATCTACATTTACCTAAATCCACTCGACCTTCATAAAACTTTTTTTATGAAGAACACACTTAACCCTAGTTTGAAAATGGGAAGTCAGAATCACGAGACTTCTTATGAAGGCCTACAGTAATCAACTGGTAGAATCTACAGGTATTTTCATTTCAAATATTATTCATTTATAACATTGCTCCCCATATATTATGGGACTCACTTTGAATTATGAAAAACATTTCATTAGTCTGGAAAGGATGTGAGTCTCATGGAAGTATACAGCATGGCAGACATCACTGATGGTTACCAACATCCAGTCTCCATTCAGTCCTAAGCACGAAAGCAATTAGGACTTTCAGCTCTTGTGCAAATTAGGAAGGACTATGTGACTACTGTAGCCAACAGACAACATAGTCTCTGCTAAGTCTACCATCTGCCTCTTCCTTATGCAGAAACATCATGAAGCAAATCTCATATTGAGATGGTGGAGCAAGACTAACTGAGCTGCCCAAGCTTGCTGGATGAACTAGAAACAGACATTGTTGCATGAAGTCATAAATATTTTTAAGACTGTTATGGTATCTGACCTATCATAACTAATGAAATAGCTATAAAGTAGTTCCCTTTTAAATTATGTATCAATCTTTCCATGTCAAGGAGGACATTTTAATGTAACACTAATACCAACAAATCCTTATTTTTAGCCAAGAGGAACAGTTTATTTATCTTTACGGCTTCTTGAAACTTTATGAATCTATCTAGAATGTTCTAGGGAATCTTCTAGTTATGTAACATACTGATTTTTCCAGTTTGATTGGAAAAAATTCTTTTCTTATATTAATTCTTTTATTTCTTTTTACACATCTGTGTGAGTGCAGTCATTCTCCCTCCCTCCTTCCCCCCTCTCTCCTCCCAGCCTCCTACCCCCTCTTTCTGTGTGTGTGTGTGTGTGTGTGTGTGTGTGTGTGTGTGTGTGTGGTGTAGGGGGCGCATTTGGAAGCCAGCTGGACTCACAGGCAGTTATGAGCAGCCCAACATGTGTGCTAAGAATGGAACTAAGGTTCTCAGAAGAGCAGCAAACTTTTATAAACATAGTCATCTAACAAGTCATATTTAAAAAAACAAATTTATTTAGGGTCTTGAGAGAGGGCTCAGTGGTTAAAAGCACTTACTGCTCTTGTTGAGAGCCTAAGTTTGGTTTTCAGCACCATGTGGTAGCTCATAATCATCTATAACTAATTCTAGGAACCAGATACTCTCTTCTGGCCTCTGTGCGTACTAAGTATGTGTGTAGTATACTAGCGTCCAAAAAACTGACCTCTGACTTCCACACCCCCTATAACACTAAATAAAATTTAAAAGAGGGATTGGAGAGATGAATCAGTGATTAACAGCACTAACTGTCCTGAAGAGGACCAAGGTTTGGTTCCCAGAACCCCAAATGGCAGCTAACAACCATCTGTAACTTCTGTTTGAAAGTATCCAATGTCTTTTCTATGGTCTCTGAGAACATAAGGCACAAACATGTAGACAAATACTCACACACATAAAAATTTTATTTTCAAGAAAAGAATATTAGGAGCTGGAGTGTTGGCTCAGTTGGCAAAGTGTTTGCCACATAAACTCCTTAGAATCCTTGTGGAAAAGCTGGGGATAGTTTGTCCTTGTAAAACTCCTTCCTCCAGTGAATATCCAGCTCATAAAAGCTTTATGACTGTCTTGTGTGCCACCCTCTATGGACCAAGTGCCTATATGGACACATGTGCTTATGGGAATATTTCGAATTCCAGCAACAATAGCTAGCAATGTGTGGCAGGATGACCATCCCTGTAAAGAGGCTCTGAGAGAATGGTATAAATCTGTGAAAGTGAAGCCTAGGTTTTAATGAAGACTTCAGGATATTGGTGGTACTGAGACCATGAAACATCTGCCTAAAATATTCACATATGTGGGATGGAGCCAACTCAAGAGCAACGGTGTGTGCTCCCGGTGGCAGAGTGGAGTTCTGAGGCTACCTAAAGTGTTTATACTCTAGATGATCCCAAAGTCAATCCCAGATGCCAGATGTGAGGTGTGAGGATTTGGTGGTTACTTGCCTGGTTTGTTTCAAAATTTCTTTGTTATGCCCCAATACCCCATTTTGGAATGGGATTATATACTTTGTGCCATTGTATGTTGGTAGTATGTACTGTGCTTTCGATTTTATAGGAGCTCATAGGAAAGAGATGTCCTTACATCTCAGATGAGATGTGGACTTTTGACTTCTGAACAGTGCTAGACTGCTGCCTTGTTTGGCCTCAGTGCGAAAGGATGTACCTAATCCTGTAGAGACTTGATGTCCCAAGGAAGGAGCATGAGGCTCTCTCTCTCTCTCTCTCTCTCTCTCTCTCTCTCTCTCTCTCTCTGTGTGTGTGTGTGTGTGTGTTGGGGTTGTGGGGGTGCACCATCTCAGAGGCAAAGTGGGGGACCGGGAAGAAGGGCAACATTTGGAATGTTAAATAAATAAAACAATTATTAAAAAAGAAAAAAGAAGCTGGGCAGTGGTAGTGCACAGCTTTAATCCCAGCATTTGGGAGGCAGAGGCAGGCAGATTTCTGAGTTCCAGGCCAGCCTGGTCTACAGAGCGAGTTCCAGGACAGCCAGGGCTACACAGAGAAACCCTGTCTCGGAAAACGAAAAGGAAAAAAAAAAAAGGAAAAAGAAAAAAGAAAGCGGATAGTGAACAAGACATGGGGCTAGGCTATGGAGCCTCAAGATTTGGCCTCAAAGACCACTTCCTCCACATCCTTCTCAAACATCACCAGCCAGGAACCAAGTATTTAAGCATGTGAACCTAAGAGGTATATTTCATGTTCAAACCACAACAGTCTACTCAGGGTACCAATAGGTTAGTGGCCATCTCATGATGCAAAATACACTCAGTCTAGCTTCAAAAGTCCCCATAGTCTTCAACAGTCTAGCACTATTCAAAAGGCTTTGAGGTTTTAAAAGCTCAAACTATGCTCAGTAGTTCACTTTCTCTTCTTGCTGTCTGCCAATCCAGATGTTTCTTCATCACCTTATCTGCCTTCACACTGCCATGTTTCCCACCATGATAACAGACTAAACCTCTGAGTTGTAATTCAGCCCCAATTCAATGTTTTCCTTTATAGGAGTTGCTTTGGTCATGGTATCTCTTCACAGTAATCAAACTTTGAGATGATTGAGAACAAAACATTTATTTGCAACTGCATTTAAATTGGTATCCCAATCTCCAATAGTGACTAGAAATCTAAGTATGCAGATTTGACAGAGTGGTACAATGACTGTCTTACATGTACAAAGTCCTAGTTTGATTCACAATGCCAGAAATAATTTGGTACCTAATATGAAAGATACAACTGATGAAATGTTCTTATTAAGAATAACACATTAGAGTCATGATTGGCATTTAGGTAAGAAAATTAGGAAATATCAGGTATAAATGGGAAATATAAATTAGCAAGTTAAACATTTTTCACATAGACAAACTTAAGTCATTTGAGCAAGGTAGTCTCTTGTTTAATCAGAGCAATGCACTCTGATAATTTTCCTTGCCATCTCTCAGGAAGGTCAACCCAGTTTTACATATTTTTAATAGCTTTTATTTCTACTGATGGCACAGTAAGAAGTCAAAAGTGAGGGCAGAAAGCAGAGACTGAATGTGTTTTACATGTGTCAACACAGAAAAGCTAAAGTTACCATGTTAAGTTGAGAGTACATCATTAGGTCATCATTGAAAACATCAGATTGATTCGTGGGCTCTCAGATTTAGTTTCTAAAATGTGCTAGGATGAGAAATGGCTGAAGATGTGTGAAAAAGCTTTATTATGGTCACTCACCAAACCTCACATAGAAAGAAAATCTGAAAAGCGTGCTTCCTATAACAATGAGAGGAAAAAAAAAAGACAGATAAGAAGAATTTAATTTCAGAGGACGGAAGGAAGAATAAAGCGACAAATAGCTAGGGATGGGAATAGAAGTACATGCATCAAATAAATCCTTTCAAAGCCCAGGAGGAACAAGAGCTAACACCAGATTCACATGTAGGAAGCAATGTTTCATCTCAATGAAATGTTGTATATTCAGATTATCTGAGAAAGACTGAAGCCTGTCAAGCTCACTTCTGCCCTTTATATTTATATAAGTATACCTGTTGTCCAAAGACCCATGAACACAGTTATAGCATAATCATGCTTCTCTTTGTCTTGCCTGGGTAGATAAGGAAGGAAGGAACAGGATTATCTCATCACCATGGCGACTTAATACAACAGAATGTATTTTCCACTTGATATAGATGGTTAGCACAATCTGTCAAGACTCCCTTCTTTCTTCTTCCTTATTACTATATAATCCAGCCTGGCCAGGAATTTGTAATCCTCTCACCTCAGCCTTCTAACTGCAGTGAGGGATTACACGCCCAGCTTCAATGCTACTCCTCTGTGCAGTATACTTTCCATTATTATTTCAGAGCCTTGATGTATTCTCTGTGACACTCTTCTCTGGTCTTTGTTTCCTCAGCTCAGCAGGACTGTCATTCTCATATTCTCCACAGAGTACATTCAGGCAAGAATCCAAGGTTTGCTTCATTCTTGACCCCTGCCCTATCCTTTCACTCAGTGATTACATAGCCATGCTGTCATCTGTGCAGTCTCCAAAAACAGTTGTTTCCTGTGGGAAGGCCAGTCTAATAATGGCTAAATTATCACATGGGAAGAACCTCTTACAATGCTTCAACTTGCATTTACTGTTTATTATTCAAGAATGTATCTGATGAGAGACAAGTTTATCTGTCTGGGATTACAGGCATGTACTGAAATGCTCAGTTTTATGCAGACGTTGAAGATTGAAACCAGGTTCTTACTTTATCAGTTGAGCAATTCTCCCTGGCCCTGAAGCAAATGACTTTTAAAAGGAGCATGTGGATTCTAAAAATAACAAGTAAATTCACTTGGTGGTAAGACTTATATTATATGACCTTTTATTGTGTTGTCTTTGATAAATTATTAAACTTTTCAAGTGTGGATTCCTTATCTTAAAAATGTGAGGCATAAAGTCTCTCTCCATTATAAGCTATCAAATTTGAATGATAAATAAATTAAGAGGTAGATATGGATAAAAGATATTAATATTTATTATTTAGACCACGAAACAAATAACAAAGCTATATTAAACCTCCCAAGGCCACAGACTATCCCTGGGACAGAAACTGAAATGTGATGTGAGACTCATTATTTAGCAATGGCATATAAAACAGACACCACTGCTCAAGGTCATCACAGAGATTTAAATGAACTAATCTTTGTAAAATCATCATAATGCCTTATATCATGTTGTGCTCAACCCTAGATATTTAATAGTGTATAATGGTGACGACAGTGGTGGTAGTGGTGTGTTGACAAGCAATGGAGGAACATGGAAAGAAACATACGGTAACTTTTAGGGTGCTGGTCAGAGTGGTTGGCCTTAGTGAAGATGACTTATGACGTCTAACTGCAAAATGTAACCTGCTCCAGTTCTTGGCTCAGTTCTTTCTGCCCCTCTATCTTTGCCTCTAAACAGAAACCTGGTATATAATGAATAAAAATGACTTTTAGAAGAATATATACTGTACTAAGTGTACTGGTACAAACTGTCTTCTATGGTACAGAATGTTGAGGAAATATGTTTATAGTAAAGAAAGCTAAAACCAAATTCCCCGCTGAACACTTTACCAGTGATTTAAAAGTATACTATGTTATATATTAGATCCTGATATTATAAACCTCAAGTATAAATTCTACCTGTTCTATTACTGCATATGAGCAACCAAACCTCATTAGTGTATACGTTTGTAAAAGGTACTACCATCAGATAATCTCAGTGCAGAACTCAGAATCATATAGAATGCAGCCACACTGCTGTCTGCCCTTTTGCACTGGCAACTAATCAACTAATAGTACCTCACAATATGCTGATTAAAATTACATAAAACTCCTTGAAGAAATAATTTTCTCTAGATCTGAGAGAGAGAAACAGATTTGAACAATAACAATGTACATGATGGGCAGTTGTCATTTACTGGCTGTTTGAAACTGTTGTTTTTTTTTTCTCCAAAGCTTTAAGCAAGTAATATGAAGACCTTAATTATTCACTGTGAAGGTAGAAACTGCTACAGTTTGCATAAGTATCAGCATTTGCCAGTACTAGAATAAAATTGGTTACAAATAAGTTAAAAAGAGGGACCAAGAAGAGGGCTTAGGGGGTAAAGTGCTTGCTGCAAGCAAGAGGTTGAGTTTGAACCCTTGGTACCAACAGTAAAAACTCTGGGCATGGTAGTCTACACCTCAAATCCTAGCTCTAGAGACAGAGATAGATGGATTTCTGTGGCTCTCGCCAGCCACTCTAGCCACAATGATGACCTCTAGAATCAGTTAGTGACCCTGCCTTTAAAAATAAAGTGAAGAAATGATTGAGGAATATAATTCCAATGTCAACATCTGGCCTCCACACATGGTTGCACAAGGAAGTACATATACATGTACACATATGTGCACACATACATACACTCACACATAAGCATGCACATACAGGAACAGATAGGATAAAAGAATAACTGTTATAACTATGTATTTCAAAGCAGTAGGATTTTGAACGTTCACAACACTAGGTAATGATGAGTGAGTCTAATCACCCTGATTTGATCATTACACAACCTATGAGCAGTCAACTACTGCAGTGTATTCTACACACATGTACAGCTACTATGCATCATCTAAAACTTTTAAAAATTAATAGATTAAAGCATACACTAGCCTGTCCTGTGGGCAGAAATGACTATGGAGATATTTCTAAGGATTAAATGTGAATGCCAGTAACTTTCTGGCTTGTTTTTGGAATGTGCAGTTGTTACTAGTCTTACAATAGGAAATTCACACCAAAGAACACTCAGTAATTCCAACCCAGGGTTAAGAATCACATTTCATTGACGTCAGAATGTTGGTCAGAAATTACCAGTGTGTAGAAGGGCAAGCTGCTTTTCAGTCTCTGATGCCCTGGTATCATCTTGGTAGAGAACAGGAAAAAGGATAAGAACACGATTAGCTCATGAAAAAAACAGGGTCTGAACTTGAGTTGCTTTCTCTACTAGAAAGGTAAACCATGGGAAGAAGGTAGCCAGAGGAACTAGATGAGCACTATGCCAGGGAAGACTGACTTAGGTAGGAGTGTTCCATTTCATAACAGCATGGAGGACTGGCAGTGTGACCATAAGGAGAGGAGACATGCAGTGTGGACACACTACCTAGGTTTGGATCTAGTTTCTGGGGTTTTCACAAATCTGCATTTTGAGCTGAATAAACACACTCCTCTGTTTCATTTTTAAGATGTAGAGGGAAAAGCTAGAAGAGTGGAACTTAAATCATGATGTGTAACAGAAGAAAGAATGGAGGCTAAAAAGCCAATCTCAAACTTCTAACTTTAGACACTGTCTCCTACATTGTTCTTTCACTAATGTATCTCACTGGATATCTGAGAAACGTTATGTAAAAGTATGGGGCAACAAAAGCTGAAGAGGTAAACAATAAAATCAGTTTTCATAAAGCTGGCTCCACAACCAGGCATAGGTGAGACATGCACAGCACTCAGGAGGCTGAGGCAGGAGAACAGAGTTTGAGGCCAAAGCAAATTTGAAACCATCCATAAAATAATCATTTAAGTTTCCCTTGTCTAACTTTGGCCATATACTAATGGTAGAAACACAGGTTATACTTAGGGTTCACTCTATGCTACACAATGCTAAACACCCGGTACATGATTTGTTTAAACTATTCTTGAGAGATAGTTACTCTTATGCACATTTTAAATACAATACAAAACCTGACTGTGACTAACTGGTGATCAGTTACACAGTACAGAGGTACAGATGCTAGAGCCTACATCATGATGTCTGATCACAGTCCAGGTGATTAGCTTCTGCAGTTTTCCTTTAAGATATAATTTATTTACACAATCAGACATGCATCTGATTCTGGCCCCTTCTGACAGAGGGGATTTAGACTCTGTGCTTTGAAATGGTGTTTTGAAGTGTGGGGGAAATGCCAGGGTGGGGAGGCGGAAGTGGATGGGTGGGTGAGTGGGGGAGCACCCTCAAAGAAGCAGGGGGAGGGAGAATGGGATGTGGCTTTCTGGAGGGGAAACTGGGAAAGGGGATAATATCTGAAATGTAAGTAAATAAAATATCCAATAAAAAAAAAGAAATGGTGTTTCTAAGCACAAATCTCCATTTTTGACTAAACTTAACACAAGCCATGTATGGACAAGACCACACTTGCATGTCTAGCCCACATTAATGTGGCTTTTCTAGTCAGGAATCCTAAACAGCACAAAGACAATATATAAATGTGGCCCTCTCACTGTCTTGATAGAGACTAGTTCATTGTTAAAAATGTTGACAATAATAAGGAAAACACACACATATTATTAAAGAATCTAACTTAAAATATAAGTATAAATCTATTAACTACACTTTTGATGTAAAATCTGGACCCTTTTTGTCAGAATATGAGTTCCAATTCTTTCTTGCATAAAGAGCACAAATTTGCATAGTCAATATCTTTAAAACAAAAACAAATGGGACTGGAGAGAGAGCTCAGCAGTTAAGAACACTTGGTTTGGTTCCCAGTACTCCCATGGTGGCTCACAATCACTTGTAATTTCCTATTGTGCCTCTTTGGACACCATGCACACTTGCAGTATACATATATACATAGAGGCAAAATATTAATGCACAAAATAAAAACAAATTTGTTTTAAAAATAAAAACATGGAGAAGCCAAATATAAATAGATTTATGAAATCCTTTAATCTGTTATATTAATTAACAATTTACCTTTTCTGACATGTTAAGTTTTCCTAAAACTTTTAATGTAACTTTTCTAGAAACATTTCTTACTTTATTCTTTTTGTATTTCATTTATTAGTTAATGCATATATAATTGAATTATATTATTAGAATGGAACATACAATGAGCATTAGAAGCACAAGGCAAAGACACAGAAGCTCCTTGGTGTATGAAAATGAACTTCAGCCTGACCTACTAGTCCTGGTAACAGTCAGTGGATACCACAAAGGGAACAGAAAATATTAATTCTGGAAGCAGTTAGATACAAGTCAGTAAGCACTAAGTCACCTTGTCAGGGCAAGCTAAACCACAATGTAAAGCTAGACTCAGAAGCATAACTGAAGCACTTCAGAAGTTACTAGGTGTTATGGTTAATTTATAGTCAAAATGGCCAGATTTGAAATCAGCTAGGAAACAATCTTCAACAATGTGTGTAAGGGCATTTCTAGAGGTAGTTAACTAATGAAGGAAGATCCATCCTGAATATGTGTACACCATTTCATGAGCTGGGGTCCCAGGTAGAATAAAAAAAATGAAAAAAGAGAAGCCTAGACATTTCCTTCTCCTTGCTTCCTGACTACCTACATGCCATGCCCAGCTGCCTCACACTCCTGCTGCACTGGACAGTGGGGACAGTGGGGACAGTGGGGACAAGTCATACAAATAAATCCTCCTTCCTTACCTTCCTCTTGTTAGCTAGTTTGTCACAGGAATGAGAAGAATAACTAATGTATCCATTCTCAGTGTTTAGATTTAGAGAGGTAGACAATACAAAATTCTGCTGAGGTTGGAAACATGACTGAGTTTGTTTAGCACATTCACCGTGTGCACAAGGCCCTGGGTTCAGCCCTCAATCACAACAAACAAGCAAATGAATAAAAATAAACAAGGAACACCAGAGCCAGTCCAGTAAGGGAAAGGAGGAAGGACCCAAACAGTGTGAAACTGTAGAGCATGAATTACTATAGAACAGGGAGTCATTTGCATGTAACCAAATTTCTATCTCAAAACTATTTAATTCCTGTGACATTCTATAGCTATTTTCTCAACAATACACTATTTAAGAAGTGTCAAAAACAAAAATAGGAACATGAAACAAAACCACTGCAGACAGATCAGCTTGATAATGTTTTTCAAAATCCAAGATACAGTCTAGGAAAATTATATAACTACACTCTGGCATCAAAGGGAGGGGAGGCCCTTGGTCCTATGAAGGCTTGATGCCCCAGCATAGGGGACTGTGAGGACGGTAGAATGGGAGTGAGTGGGTGAGTGAGTGGGAGAGCACCCTCATGGAGGCAGGGGGCAGAGAGGGTTGGATGGGGGGTTTTCGGAGGGGAAACCAAGAAGGGAGATAACATTTGAAATGTAAAAAAACAAAATAACCAATAAAAAATTTTTTAAAAAAATTTAAAAGCTAGAAATACAAGAGGTACCATAGTTCAATGTCACATTGCACACACAAATGAAGAACTGTAATTTATATTAGTAGATTAGGCATTGCCATATCTAGAAAAACTGCTCACTAAAGCAAATTTATCTCCAAAGTGAGAAGGGAGTTGAAATTACTAGACATTTGGTTCAATGTCAAGAATTCTACTACATAACAGACAATACCTATCTAATGGTAAAGACAAGAAAAGTAATAGCAAATTTTATTTTTCTTTGTTGGCATATTACATTTGTCCTTTTGGGGTACTTAGTCATGAGGTCATACATCCCCACCTCAGCTTAGGTGAGCTCTATCTTAAACTTTCAGTAACACATTTTGAGAGCAGGCCAATCTTGACATAAAACTAATTCTCTCTTTTCTAGGCCTATAATATGGTGAGTGAGTCCTAAGAATTGGGATGAAGGTGTGACTCATATGGCATACCTCCATCTAGCCTCTGTTTAAAAGAATTTATCATCACAAGTCAGATCAATCTGTAATGAAGTGGTGAGTCAAGCAGCCTCAAGCTCGAACTTTAATAAAACCTTAGTGAGAAAATGCTCTTTCCATTATAATAAGATTATCTACTTTGGTCTGCTCAGATGAAGGAACTGAAACAGACTTATTACTGAAGCACCAACTAATCTCAGTATGTTTTATTGATCTATTCACCACCAGTGTCCATGAAAGATCTGTGAATGTCTACAACATGCCAGGCATGGGACTACAAAGTGAAGATAGAATAGATGATGTATTCTGTTTCTGGGCTAGAGGGAAATAAAACATAGATTACAATTTTTTTATGATTCAAACTGTTGAAAAATGTATTCTCTTATAAAGGCCTAATGAAGAGGCTACTGGTATTACCTGTCTCTTGAAGACAAGGAAGGAAACTGAGGCACAGAGGGGTTAAGTTATAGCTTCCAAACAGAACTGATTTGTGTTAGTCAAGAAACAAATCCAGGCTTTCTGGTTTCCATCCGGAGCTGATCCTGTGCCACAGCATTCTATACCTAAATACCACCAGGAGAGAGCTGGTCTCCCAGGAGTGCAAACACACAGGCTTGCAGAAGGGATAAGCCATAGTCAGAGACAGCAAGACCAACTAACACCAGAGAATAACCAGATGGCACAAGGCAAGGACAAGAACATAAGCATTAGAAACTAAGGCTACTTGGCATCATCAAAACCCAGTTCTCCCACCACATTGAGCCCTGGATAGCCTAACACACCAGAAAAGCAAGACTCTGCTTTAAAATCACATCTCATACTGATGACAGAATCGACTTTAAGAAGGACATAAATAACTCCCTTAAAGAAATACAGGAGAACACAGGTAAACAGGTAGAAGTCCTTAAAGAGGAAACACAAAAATTCCTTAAAGAATTACAGGAAAACACAACCAAACAGGTGAAGGAGTTAAACAAAACCATCCAGGATCTAAAAATGGAAATAGAAACAATAAAGAAATCATAAAGGGAGACAAACCTGGAGATAGAAAACCTAGGAAAGAGATCAGGAGTCATAGATCACCGACAGAATACAAGAGAAAGAAGAGAGAATCTCAGGAGCAGAAGATACCATAGAAAACATTGACATAACATTCAAAGAAAATTCAAAATGCAAAAAGCTCCTAACCCAAATTATCCAGGAAATATAGGACACAATGAGAAGACCAAACCTAGTATAATAGGTATAGAAGAGAGTGAAGATTCCCAAGGACAAACAGCCAGTAAATAACTTCAACAAAATTATAAAAGAAAACTTCCCTAACCTAAAGAAAGAGATGCCCATACACATACAAGAAGCTTATGGAACTCCAAATAGATTGGACCAGAAAAGAAATTATTCCCATCACACAATAATCAAAACACCAAATGTACAAAACAAAGAGAGAATATTAAAAGCAGTAAGGGAAAAAGGTCAAGTAACATATATAATGGCACAACTATCAGAATTACACCAGACTTCTCACCAGACATATGAAAGCTAGAAGATCCTGGGGAAATGTCATACAGACCCTAAAAGAACACAAATGCCAGCCCAGCCTACTATACCCAGCAAAACTCTCAATTACCATACATGGAGAAACCAAGATATTCCATGACAAAACCAAATTTACACAATATCTTTCTACAAACCCAGCCCTACAAAGGATAATAGATGAAAAACACTAACACAAGGAGGGAAACTACACCCTAGAAAAAGCAAGAAAGTAATCTTTCAACAAACCCAAAAGAAGGTAGCCACACAAACATAAAAATAACATCAAAAATAACAGGAAGCAACAATCACTATTCCTTAATACCTCTTAATATCAATGGAATCAATTCCCCAATAAAAAGACATAGACTAACTGACTGGATACATAAACATGATCCAACGTATGCTACATACAGGAAACGGACCTAAGTGCCAAAAAAAAAAAAAAGACACTACCTCAGAGTAAAGGGCTGGAAACAACTTTCCAAGCAAATGGTCCCAAGAAACAAGCCGGAGTAATCATTCTAATATCGTATAAAATCAACTTTCAACCTAAAGTTATCAAAAAGGATAAGGAAGGATACTTCATACTGGTCAAAGGAAAAAATCTACCAAGAACTCTCAATTTTGAACATCTATGCTCCAAACACAAGGGTACCTACATTCATAAAAGAAACTTTACTAAAGCTCAAAGCATACATTGCATATCACACAATAACAGTGGGAGACTTCACTCTCATCAATGGACAGATCAAGGAAACACAAACTAAACAAAGATAAAGTAAAACTAACAGAAGTTATGGATCAAATGGATTTAACAGATATCTATAGAACATTTTCACCCTATAACAAAAGGATATACCTTTTTCTCAGTACCTCATGATACCTTCTCCAAAATTGACCATATAATTGGTCACAAATAGGCCTCAACAGATAGAGCAAGACTGAAATAATCCTATGCATCCTATCAGATCACCACAGTCTAAGGCCGGTCTTCAATAACAACATAAACAATAGAAAACCTACATACTTGTGGAAGCTGAACAATGACCTACTCGATGATAACTTGGTCAAGGAAGAAAGAAAGAAAGAAATTAAAGACTTTTTCAAATTTAATAATAATGAAGACACAGCATACTCAAACTTATGGGACACATTGAAAGCAGTCCTAAGAGGGAAACTTCTATCTCTGAGTGTCTCCAAAAGGAATCTGCAGAGAGCATACACTAGTAGCTTGATAGCACACTTGAAAGCTCCAGAACAAAAAGAAGTAAATACACCCAAATGGAGGAGACAGCAGGAAATAATCAAACTCAGGGCTGAAACCAACCAAATAGAAACAAAAAGAACTATATGAAGAATCAACGGAAACCAGGAGCTAGATCTTCGAGAAGATCAACAAGATAGATAAACCCTTAGCCAGACTAACCAGAGAGCAGAGAGACATTATCCAAATTAACAAAATCAGAAATGAAACGGGAGATGTAACAATAAAAACTGAGGAAATTAAAAAAATTCATCAGATCCTACTACAAAAGCCTATATTCAATAAAACTGGAAAATCTGGATGAAATGAAAAAATTTCTAGACAGATACAAAATACCAAAGTTGAATCAGGATCAGATAAGCCATCTAAAGAGTCCCATAACTCCTAAAGAAATAGAAGCAGTCATTAATAGTCTCTCAACCAACCAAACAAAAAAACCCCAAAACAACAACAACGAAAACCCAGGACCAGATGGGTTTAGTGCAGAATTCTATCAGACCGTCAAAGAAGACCTAATACCAATATTCTTCAAACTATTTCACACAATAGAATCAGAAGGTACTCTACCCAATTTGTTCTATGAAGCCACAGTTACACTGATATCAAAACCACACAAAGACCCAACAAAGAAAGACAACTTCAGACCAATCTCCCTTATGAATATAGATGCAAAAATACTCAATAAAATTCCTGCAAACTGAATCCAAGAACATTTCAAAACAATCATTCAACATGATCAAGTAGGCTTCATTCCAGGGATGCAGGGATGTTCAATATATGGAAATCCATCAATGTAATCCACTACATAAACAAAGAAAAAGACCACATGATCATTTAACTAGATGCTAAAAAAGCATTTAACAAAATCCAACATTCCTTCATGTTAAAGGTCTTGGAAAGATTAGGAATTCAAGGCCCATATCTAAATATAGTAAAAGCAATATACAGCAAACCAGTAGCCAAAATCAAACTAAATGGAGAGAAACTTGAAGCAATCCCACTAAAATCAGGTACTAGACAAGGATGCCCACTTTCTCCCTATCTATTCAATATAGCACTTGAAGTTCACAATATAAATATAAAGTATTTATATAAACAACAACATAAAACAATATAAGCCGGGCGGTAGTGGCACATGCCTTTAATCCCAGCACTTGGGAGGCAGAGGCAGGCGGATTTCTGAGTTCAAGGCCAGCCTGGTCTACAGAGTGAGTTCCAGGACAGCCAGGGCTACACAGAGAAAGCCTGTCTCGAAAAACCAAAATAAATAAATAAATAAATAAATAAATAAATAAATTATCTTGGTGTGAGTCTAACCAAACAAGTGAAAGATCTGTATGACAAGAACTAGTCTCTGAAGAAAGAAGTCAAAGAAGACCTGAGAAGATAGAAAGATCTCACATGCTCGTGGATTGGCAGGATTAATATAGTAAAAATGGCCATCTTGCTGAAAGCAATCTACAGTTACAATATAATCCCCATCAAAATTCCATCTTAATTCTTCATATAGTTAGAAAGAGCAATTCTCAAATTCATTTGGAATAGCAAAAAACCCAGGATAGTGAAAACTATTCTCAACAATAAAAGAACTTCTGGAATGGAATCACCATTCCAGACCTCAAGCTGTACTACAGAGCAATATTGATAAAACCTGCATGGTATTGGTACAGTGACAGACAGGTAGATCAATGGAATAAAACTGAAGACCCAGAAATGAACCCACACACCTATGGACACTTGATCTTTGACAAAGGAGCTAAATGGCTTCCAGTGTAAAAAAGACAGCATTTTCAACAAATAGTGCTGGGTCAACTGGCGGTCAACATGTAGAAAAATGCAAATTGATCCATTCTTATCTTCCTGTACAAAGCTCAAGTCCAAGTGGATTAAGGACCTCCACATAAAACCAGATATACTGAATCTAGTAGAAGAGAAAGCAGGAAAAAGCCTTGAACATATAGGCACAGGGGTAATGTTCCTGAACAGAGCATCAATGATTTATGCTCTAAGATAAAGAATCAACAAATGGGACCTCATGAGACTGAAAAGCTTCTGTAAGGCAAAGGACACTGTCAATAGGACAAAATGGCAACCAACAGATTGGGAAAAGATCTTTACCAATCCTACATCTGATAGAGGGCTAATATCCAATATATACAAAAAACTCAAGAAAACCAAATAACCTTATTTAAAAATGGGGAGCAGAGCTAAACAGAGAATTTTCAACTGGGGAAACTTGAATGGTCAAGAAGCACCTGAAAAAAATGTTCAACATCCTTAGTCATCAGGGAAATGCAAATCAAAACAACCCTGAGATTCTACCTCACACCAGTCAGAATGGCTAAGATCAAAAACTCAGGTGACAGCAGATGCTGGCAAGGATGTGGAGAAAGAACACTCCTCCATTGCTGGTGGGACTGCAAGCTGGTACAACCACTCTGGAAATCAGTGTGGAGGTTCCTCAGAAAATTGGACATAGTATTACCTGTGGACCCTGCTATACCACTCCTGGGCATATACCCAGAAGATGCTCCAACATGTAATAACTATGTTCATATCAACATGTTCCACTATGTTCATAGTAACCATATTTATAATAACCAGAAGGTGGAAACAACCCAGATGTCCCTCAACAGAGGAATGGATACAGAAAATGTGGTACATTTACACAATGGAATACTACTCAGCTACTAAAAATAATGACTTCATGAAACTCGCAGGCAAATGGATGGAACTTGAAAATATCATCCTGAGTGAGGTAACCCAGTCACAAAAGAACACACATGGTACACACTCACTGTAAGTGGATATTAGCCCAAAAGTTTGGAATACCCAAGATTCAATTCACAGCCCATATGAAGCCCAAGAAGAAGGAAGACAAAAGTGTTGATGCTTCAGTGCTTCTTAAAAGGAGGAACAAAATACTCACAGGAGAAAATATGGAGACAAATTGTGGAGCAGAGACTGAAGGAAAGATCATCCAGAGACTGCCCCACCTGAGGATCCATCCCATATACAGTCACTAAACTTGGATGCTAGGAATTGCTTGTTGACAGGAGCTTATATGGCTGTCTCCTGAGAAGCTCTGCTAGAGCCTGACAAATATAGAGGCAGATGCTCATAGCCAACCATTTGACTGAGCGTGGGGTCCCTGATGGAGGAATTGTAGAAGAAACTGAAGGAACTGAGGGGGATTGCAGTCCCATGGGGAGAGTAACAGTGTCAACAGGCCAGACCCTCCCTCCCCAGAGCTTGCCGGGGACTGGACCACCAACCAAAGAGTACATATGGAGGGACCCATGGCTCAGGCTGCATATGTAGCAGAGGATGGCCTTGTTGGACATCAGTGGGAGGAGCAGTCCTTGCGCCTAAGAGTGTTCCATGCCGCAGTGCAGAGAAATGCCAGGGAGGGAAGACAGGAGTGATTGGGTGGGGGGTCACACTCATAGAGGCAGGGGGAGGGACGATTGAATAGGGGGTTTCCAAAGGGGAGACCTGGAAAGGGGAACACATCTGAAAAGTAAATAAAGAAAGTATCCAATAAAAAAAGAGAAAAATATATATGAAAAAAATAGAAGAAGCAAATTCAGGCATAGGCAACCTTATAATGATAAGTAATTTAAAACTCAGATTTCTAGAGGGCTCGAGGGATGGCTGAGCATTTATGTAGACCCAGGTTTAGTTCCCAACACCCACATGGTAGCTCATAATTGGCTGTAACCATTTAGAGGAGATGCAGTTCTTCTGGCCTCTGCAGTAACCAGGTGTACTCTAACATATATGAACACACCCTACTTATATACATAAACTAAAAAATAAAACAAAAATATTTAACATTTCTACTAAATGCTAAAATTTGGAGAAGCCTATTCTGTACTAAATATGTAATCTCACAATTTTATACTCTTATTTTTTCTTGTACAGGCTTCTTTTAAATTACACAAAGAAATTAAAATGAGTTTTAACTACTTTCTGTTCACTTTGAAAACATAACAAGTAAAAGTGAAAAGTGGCTTGCCTTCGTACCAAAAGAAATAGTAGAGAGAATGGAAAAGTAAAGAAAGGTACAGGAAGATCAGCTAACCTTGCACTTCTCTGTGTGATAATCCATCTGTCAGCCTAGGCAGTAAGTCTTACAGCATGCTGTCAGCATTTATTTGTCCTGACAAACTCTATGGGTATTATTTCTCCACTTAGTGGATGAGGAAACTAAAGCACAGCGACGTTATCTAGAATTTGCCCAATGCATATAGCAAGCAAGTGGCAGAATCTAAACTACTCTATCATATTGCAGGAGTCAAAGGGAAACAGCATCTACTCTAGGGATACCTTCATCTGTCTTAATATAAAAATGGGAAATCTGTGGGGATGAGAATGTTAAATGGGAAAAGACAAACATTTTTACCTCCAAAGTTGATGAGTCCAATATACAACCAAATAACATAAACAATCTCAAACAATCAGAACTCTGAAAAGCATATTTGGTTGTGAATCTCTTAGATGCTTCCTTACCCACATCATAGTCCCTCTGGCTGTCTCTTGTGAGACTACGCCGGGGCCTGGCAAACACAGAAGTGGATGCTCACAGTCAGCTATTGGATGGATCACAGGACCCCCAAATGGAGGAGCTAGAGAAAGTACCCAAGGAGCTGAAGGGATCTGCAACTCTATAGGTGGAACAACAATATAAACTAACCAGTACCCCCCGGAGCTTGTGTCTCTAGCTGCATATGTATCAGAAATGGCCTAGTCGGCCATCAGTGGAAAGAGAGGCCCATTGGTCATGCAAACTTTATATGCCTCAGTACAGGGGAACGCCAGGGCCAAGAAGTGGGAGTGGGTGGGTAGGGGAGTGGGTGGGGGAGCGTGTGGGGACTTTTGGGATAGCATTGGAAATGTAAAATGAAATAAATACCCAATAAAAAAATGAACAGAATATAAATATCTGTAAAAGTTGAACACCATTGCTAAGGGTTTGGAGTACAGCTCAGGAAAGCAACAGCAAATTTTTACAATAGATTCTTGATCCTTTATGAATCTATATTCCTCACCCCTATTCAATTTGAAACCTGTACGCCAAGAATCTATAAATTTTCCCAAATGTCAATGTAAAGGAAGAAAATATCTAATAAAAAATTGAAAAAAAAAAGAAAAGAAAAAGATAATACTATCCTGGTTCCCCAGCATCTTTCATATTAATCGTTAGCCATCCTATCTGCCTTTTAACATATACTTTATTCTTCAGTAGGGTTTACTTAAATATTTGGGGAAAGATATTTTGATGATAAAATAAAAATAAATGCAGACTATTTTAGGAGAGGAAAGACTTTCTAGGAATATGCAGGTTTCCTTCTGTGTCTCCCCTCACTGCCTGCCCACCCCCTTTTGCTGTTGTTTTGTTTCTTTTAAACAAAGGCTAAAGTAACCCAGGCTGGCCTTCTACCTGCTATGTTAGCTGAAGATGACCTGATCTGCCTACCTCCAAATTCTGAGTGGTGAGATCACAGCTGTGTGCTACCATCTCAAGTTTTTGTGTGGTGTTGGGGATTGAATCCAGGACCAGTTGCATTTTAAGCCAATATGGTACTGAGCCACATCTCCAACTCTGGGCTTCCTTTAAAACAGCAACCACAGCCCATTTGGTAAATATTCAAATGTCTCTATCCTAAAGGGAGGAGAGAAGGGGGCAGCATGAAGAGAGTGACCATCTGTACCAATTATGCTTGGCGCTTTACACAAGCTATCTTACTTGCTTTTTGTTTTTTAACTTTATTTTTGTTTTCTTTGCTTTTTGAAGCAGGGTCTCCCTATGTAGCCTAGAATAGCCTTGAACTCATGATCTTTCTACCTCTAATACCTAAGTGCTGGGATTACAGACATGTTTCACTACACCTGGTTCATTATTCTTTATTTTATTTTGGCACCAAGTCTCATGTAGCCCAAACTGGCTTCATACTCAAACTTAAACTTGCTATCTAAGTGAGGCTGATCCTCCTATCTTCACCCTCCTAATATGGCTTCAGATGTGTGTCTCCAGCAACCCATACATAATACCTATACCACCACCACCACCGCCACCACCACCACCACCACCTACTAAAGCATTATTGTACTGATTTTATAGTAGTAACTAGAAAAGTTAGCCTGCCCTAATTTAAAGCATAAGTATAGAAACATAGTAATATAATTTGGGGGTAGTAAAAAACACATTTATCACTGAAATGTTAGTACTTATTTCCATTAGAAAAATAAACATGGTAACTAGAGCTCACTCTTTTGTTTTAATCATCAACTTTTAGTTTTAATATTTCTCTTAGTTTTAGTATTTCCTAATGAAGTTTATTATTGGTATTACCATATTCTTGGGTATTCAGAAGTATTGTTAGCATGTTAGTTATGAAAGTTTTAGTCAATGAAACTGAAGGAATGAACTTGGCCTTTTGATCTAGGTTCTTTCCATATTATTTACTCAGTATAACTATTACATTCATCCAAATTTAAAGTAATAGCTACTATTGATGAAGACTTTGTTTATATGTTACATGAATAATATGTAAAAGACTTTAAATACTCAGAGTAAACTGCAATCCAAAGTCAACCATTGTGAAACTGAGGCTTGCTTTTTTTTAATAGAACATTGTCATTTGATGTTCTTCACTTTAGATAAACCTAATTTATGATAGAGACTTGTACCAACCCAAAAGGATAGAGATTATTATAAAGTACCCCTTGAAACATCTTCAAAAATATGGAAAATTATAGGTAAAATTTAAATTAGCCAATATATATAAAGAAACAAACAATTTGTATGCCAAATTGGGTAAAGTCACAAATATGAAGATCAAAGTGCATGCAAAGGAATATTATTTTAAAATAAGTAAATAAATAGACAATAAAATCCCTAACCTTATTAAAGAAATCAGTCTGTGGTACTATTAATAAGAATTATGATTTCAATAATAATTCAATATAAAAATCACTTATATACACATATACACAGTTGTGAGTATAAACTAACTACGAAGGTGCATCAATTTATAGTGCAATACTAGTTCAGTATATGAAAAACTTAAATGTACTTTAACTTGAAAAAATGCTTAAAATACAGATATTCTATTAATATGTTAATCATGAGAGGCAAAATTATTTCAGTAAACACACATATAATTGTGATGTGAATAACACTTTTTACTATCTCTTAATATAGTAATCCTTCCCGTGAAAAGGCTTCTTAAACAATGAATAGAATCATACACAGATTTGTAAGTGAAAGTCTCAAATAGCAAAAGATCAGAAATCAAAAGTACAAAATTTGTTTTCATCTAACTCTGTAAATCAAAAGTGCCCAGTTCTATCTAATGTATGGTTATTGAATAAGATGCAGTAAGAAGAGCAATTCAATAAAGAAAATAACAGAAAAAAATAAGCCTAGATCAAATGCTCTTTCTTCTGTTTTGAGGTGGCTGATAATCAGCCTAAATATTCTAATTTTAAAAAATTCAGTTCCCAGTTTTAGATCATTTCTAAGTTACCATGGTTAGCTAAACAGCTAAAAAGAAAACACTGAAAAGCAGAAAATAAGCAGTCTAAAAAAATCCAACTATAAATTCCATTTATCTAAAATTTGTAATTATCAAATGATCTGAAAATGCAAGTAAAAGGGGGTAGGAATTGAACAGCTTAAATTCAACTGACAAAGTAGAGCCAAATCAACATAACTAGGAAACAAAGCCAGTTTTTAAAAATCTCCCTGTCCTCAAGATGCAGAAATATTCATTTATTTCTAAACATTCCAGGTAATGACAGGATAGGTGTGATGTACTAAGGAAGCCTGCTTACCACGTCTAGAATTCTGTAGTTTCTCAAAAGGGAATTTACTGATAGGCTACTGCAATGGAAAACAGAGATTCTGGAATCATGTTGCAAAAAAAGAAACCTGACCTCCACATTCACACACACAAAAAAACCGAACAGTTTAAAAGTGATTTCTTTATAATAAACATCCTTTTAAGAAATAAAAAAAGAGAGATTTTTTTAAAGGTTCACAAAATAATACATAAAGAACACAATTAAAAATGAAACATGTTCCTGAAAATAATTTCTTAATGGGATCTCTGCTGTAAGTCTTTTAGGCTGCATTTCTATTCCTACAAGTATCAACATAGGCCGTATGCCTCAGAAACCATGGAACACACACATTTTCTGCTTATCATACTCACAGCCTTCCCTCTTCCTTTCTCATCTGTCAACACTCTGCAGTTGGCTTCCCATTTCCAGGCGTATTCACTGGCCATGTCGTTGGTTCTGACACATTAGTAATGATCCAGCCTTTAATCTTCTCCAGCCAGCTCTTCTCATTGCCAAGAACTTACTATGCCTTACAGGTGACACTTCTAGCAGATGTTGATTATGGTCCCAATGCACAAGAGATGCTCCCAAAGGGGCGGATAGCCCCTAACAACATCACCTGCTTCTTTTTGTATCCACACAAGCAAGCACTGCTATACTTGTTTTGAACATCTAATGATTTCAAAAAATATACAGATGATCTCCTTTTGTTAGGTTGCTTGGCATGAAGTTATTTTTTTCAGAATACTGCAGCAAATACAGATTGTACAATCCCATTTGAGAGAAATATTTTTATACGGTTTTCTCTGTGGCGCAGTTTAGTTTACTCTTCTGGTAGAGAAAATTGCTGAAGAACTGGTTCTGAGGTTTCTAATGGTGCAGCGTTAACCAGAGTGAATGATTCACGGATGTTCTTAACATTCAGGAGTAACATGGAAGGCTAACAGTGCAGCCTGGGTCCAGAGCTGATGAATGGCGCAGTGCTGCTGTTGTCATAGCAACCGAGAGAAAGAGAAAAAAAAGCAGCACCATAGAAGGAGCTGTGACATGGATTCTGGGAACAATTTATATTAAAAAACTGTAAGCATCTCATGTTTTAAAGCTACAAGCTCCTCTGGTTCCTCTTTAGGCTTTACTATAAACTCATATTGTAAAATACAGCAACTATGTGAACAGTGCCAAAAGAAAAACTCTAATAAGGCAATTTAAAGGATCAATATAGTACTTTGGCAAGCTAATATATAAATCTCCAGTATCTTCATAATATATGACATAGATTTTAAAATTAGACACTGATATATAGCTACAATATAAGAATTATCTAGAATCTAAGACAGCAAAAAACTTGTTTTTAAATACTCAGATATATTGAGATTAAATTATTTCATTCAGATGGTATACATCAGATACACCAAAACTGCAGCATCATTGACAGACTGGCTCATAAAATAGTAATGACACCAGTTTCAGAGAGAGGTATGCTATTAGATTCCTTTTGCATACAGGAAGGTTCAAAAATACTGACTTCACTAAAGATGCTTACTGCCTTCATGCACAAAGAAATTTCACACCATTGCTATGTGATATGGTTACTGTTCTATCCCATAAGTCTGAAGGCCTCACTCTTTATTTAGCCTGGAAAAACTTTTTCTGTGGAGTTTTTCCTCGCTTCTCAAAAATTCAGAATTCCTTGTTCTCTGGTGAACTGTACAATAGCTTCCAAAAGGAAGGACTTAAGAATGGAGTTGATATATGGATTGCTAAAATGTATTCTCCTCTGCAGTATTCTAGGTATGGCCCTAAACTAAGCTGTGGGAAGATAAAATCTTTCATTAGATTCCAAATGAACTGGCAGAGACCATTGGTGCCAATCTATTTCATCTATATAGACAAGATGGCTGCAAACTAAGTTATCCTTTTTTTTTCATAACAATGTCGATTTCTTTTCCATCATTACTCATTTAATGAAAGGTTTAGATATAATGTAGAGCAAAGTAATTATGGAAATTAATACATTATTTTCTTGTATAGACAGCACTATGATAAAAATTCTAGTATAAATTATATATTGCTGTCAAAGATTTCTGATGCATTAATTTCTAGAAATTATGGCCTCCACATTAAATATGACCAAAAGGACTGCAATGCAGTACAAACCATATGCACTTGACTAATCTGCTGACTGTAATTGTATTATGAATTTGGTTACTTATCAGACATCACCATGGGTAACTCAATCACTCCCATCCTTAGATTCATCACCAGTAACGTATAGGTAATAACAGATTCCACCTTCTTCCTAAAGTTATTGTGGCAGCAGAATACAATAAAGCAATGACAAACATGTATTTTATCTAAAAATTAATGCAGTTAGAAAAATAATATAGCTAAAAAAGGAGAAATAAGTTTTAGTAGACTTCAGCCCAAAAATGGTCTGTAAAGTTAAACATCTTCCAGAATAGATATTTTTGTTTTTGTTTTTGTCTTTTTTTTGAGGTGTGTGTGGGGGAAATGGGAGAATGGGGGCAGGGGAAGAGAGAAGAGGAGAGAGGGAGAGGAAGAAAGGGAGAAGGATGGAGAGAGGTGGGGGGAGAGGTAGACAGAGAGGGACAGAGACAGACGGACAGACATTTACTGTCACTACACTGCCCAGGCTGCTCTTCAACTCAAAGATATTTTGCCGTACCCTTTAAAAGTACCCACAATTATGGTTGTACCACAGAATTTGTATTTCTAGGCTAGTTTTCATATTTGACTGCAAATTTGGTATCATATTGTACATAATTGTCACAGTGGCTATTTCTTTATATATTATAGTAGGTGGAGAGGTCTTGGAATATCGTTAAAAAGTATTTAAGGTAGATACAGAAATATAATTCTATAACCTAGCATAACCTGCATATCTTAGAAAATGGTAACAATGAGAAAGAAAAGCAGGTCCCACAGAATGATGGGACTAACGAACTCGCAAAGTAAAGAACTTGCTTGAGATAATCTTCAACTGCTTTTTACTTTACCCAACTACAAACTGTAAGGTCAAGTGAAAAGGTAAGTGTTTGTGTTTGACTTGAAAGTTTTGCGATGCCATTACTTGGTTCTATGTTTCTGCTGTAGTCTGATCTCGTCTATCTAGTAAGCCTTTAAAATCAAGTATTAACAAGTCCCACTTTTTTCTTTTTGAGGAAAATTCTCTTTAGTTGTAACTTTAGAATATCAACAGTTTACTTGGTGTCAAGGAACAAGTTTTTCTCACAAAATGTCACTCTCCAAACCAAGCTGAGGTGATCCACGCATTAGCTAGATTTCAGAATAGCTCTGAAACAAACACTGTGGACTCAGAAATCATTTTCCACCATGTTTGTGCTCGGTAGGAGCCTAAGGATGAGGATATGGTAGAGATAAATGAAAAGACAAATTATAGGTTTGGTTTGCTTAAAATAGTTCATTTAACTAAAAGGTAGAAAGATTTAAGGAGTAGTCCCTTAACTACTAATTTCTAACTCCTTTGTGACTAAATGAATCTAAAATTTACATGGAATTCTTTCTTCTTTTCATGCCTATTCTCTTTTACAGGCTTTCCCATTATAAGCTTTCTCCCAGTGCCCCAAGGCCAGGCAGTACGGAGATTAGATGAATATATGACAACTCCACTCTCATAGAGAAAGTATCAGTTCTACTTGAATTGTTACAGTAACTTAAGCTTTGGACAGATTTTTAAAAATTGGTTATTTTATTTATTTACATTTCAACTGTTATCCCCCTTCCCAGTTTACCCTCCACAAACCCCCTCCTCCCTCCCCCTGCCTCTATGAGGGTGCTCCCCCACCCACCCACCCACTCCTGCCTCAGCAACCTAGTGTCCTCCTATTCTGGGTCATCAAGTCTCCACAGGAACAAGGGGCTCCCTTCCCAGTGATGCCAGATGAGGCAGTCCTCTGTTACATATCCAACTGGAGCCATGGGTAGCCCCTATGTACTTTTTGGGTGGTGGTTTAGTCCCTGAGAGCATTGGGGGGTCTGGTTGGTTGATTTCTATGTGGGCCCACACTTTTCCTATGAATAGCTGCAGTTCCAGGTCAGGACTTCAACTTGCAACAGAGATGACAGATGAATAGAGAAAGAAGTATGCTCAGAGGTAGGGTTCATTCCTAGCAAATGTAAGGCTTTAACAACCTTGTACACATAAGTCTATATTACTTAAAAATCACAGAACGTGACTACCTACACATTGGAATATTTTTGAAGATTACTTTCATCTCTGAAGGATAAGCTTTCTGGGCTGCATAGTCTGAGAAGTAATGTTTTTGTTTTATGAGTGTCATGAATAATATTTAAGGGATTTCTGAAGACTCACTGTGCTCTGCTTTCACTTTATATGTTGCTTTTATGCCTGAATAAAACTTGCCCAAAAGTGTGATGCTAACCTTACATTATAATTATAACATTTACAAAAGACCACTACCTCATAAGGGCTCTTCCTGAGTGTTTTTAATCAGTAAGTTCTAATACATTATCCAATCCCAAGTGGTAAGCCATGGGCTCAGTATGTTGTATACATGCCTATATATTAACAGTTCTAATTATTGAAGAAGCAAAAAGTTTTGTGAGAAAATGAGAGATAAGAACCCTCAGGAGTTGGAGGGAGAGTAGGGGGTATATGTGAAAAATACAACACTCATGAAATTCTCAAAAAAAACCCTTAAAAAAGAGTACATATTGATGTACACATATCAAATATTCATTTTCTCATTTTTCTTGACTCATTAATCTATATTTAGAAAATATACCAAACAATATAGACACATATTTTAAAAATAATCACTTTCAAAAGCCAGAAACAGACTTTTGCCAGAAACAAAGAAAACACTGTTATCCAACTAACTCCATTATAATTCAAAACACCGTGCACTAGATTAAATTAGATTATTTAAACAAAATAATCATCCACACTTTTGTAGAAAATGTGATAATGACAATGTCTTGTGATTTTTAAAATTCATCCAACAACATGGAAGACTGGTTAACATTTGGGACAGGAATGGTATATTTATAATAAAGAGCAGCTGAATGAAAGTTTTTGAAACTCTGTTCTCTGGTATCTAAAATTCGTATCAGAGGGACACATTTTCATGAGTTTATTGTTCTTAGAGATGCTGAGTCTGTTGATTTGGTTTGGTACTATAAAATATCTATTATAAACCAAGTATATAATTGTTGCTAAGCCTTACACCATCCCACACTCTAACTTACTGCTTGTTTAGAGACTGCTAAGGATTTCTTCTAAATTATGGGTATTTGTTTGCCTTTTGTGACAGTGTGTGAAGGAGAAGAATTCCCAATGGCGGACATCTCTTAGTGCTTACATTCCATATTTGGCATTTTGAAGTTCACATTCTACAGCAGGTGAACATAAAGCAAGTGGGAAAGGACAGGGTCAATGAAGCACAAGGACAGATTTTTAGCAACTATCACAGAAAACTGTAGTGAAGTTCCTGGGGAAGACACAGAGGAACGAGGGAGCTCCATTTTCCTGTAGTCTTCCTGGATTTGCCATGTTAGGACAGCCACACTGATACAAAACAGATACAAGGAAATCTGTGACTGAGTGACAGACAACTTTTCTACCTGGACGATTTCTTTTATCGTATCTGTCTCTCTCCTTACACATTTACATTTTGAAAGAGTTTACCTTTCAAATCTACTTATTAATTTAAATGAATTAAAATTTCAAGTAAAAATGAATTTATCAGAGTTAAGTTAAAACCTTCCCTCAAAACAAATATAGTAATTTATACAAAATGGCAAGAAAAGATACTTATTTAAAATAGTGAGTTATATGGAGGATCATGGCACTGAATGCTACAAACCCTCAAGTAGAAAAAATATGATGCTATTTTACAAATAAGTTACCCCCAAACTGCAGTGAGCAACTGACACAGAGAGGAACTCTTTACAGGTACTTCTGTATTTTTCTCAGCCTAAGGTACTGTCATCTTTTCTTTACGTATGCACCAACAGAAGCTTTAAAGAAACAAATAAATATACCTAGATAGTGAGCTTGGAAATAAATGTATATATAACTATTTAAAATAAAAAATAAAAACCTTTAAACGTAACTATAAAAATTTTGCCAGTTTTAAAAATCACATTTTATTGCACTTATTTAAGTAGGTGGGGGTAGGTGATGGGTTTGGGGGCAGAGTGGGTACATAATGTTCTGGCATCCACGCGGGAGGGAGGCAGGGGATAACTTATGGAAATTGGTTCTTGAGCCCAGGAAGCCTTGAGTGAATGTGTAAAGAACAGCTGAACTTCTCAGTGAATGTGAATCTTTGATGTCTGACAGAGGCACAGTGTAGAAGAATCTTCTACAGACACTAGCCAACTCCTCTCCACTGTGCTGCACCTACTAAACATACCATGTTTGTGTCTGTGAGTCTATCATTTTTAAAAAATTATTTATTTTATGTTTACGGGGGCTCTGTCTGCATGTACACCTGCATGCCAGAAGAGGACATCAGGTCCTGTTAAAGATGATTGTGAGCCACCATGTGATTTCTGGGAATTGAACTCAGAACTGGAGCTATCTCTTCAGCCCCAAGACTATCCTTTTTTCATTCAACTGCCACACCAGTCAGGTTTCTACACCCAACCTATGCAAGTCATAGTACCTTCTACCAAGTTGGTCTCAGGGATCAAACTTAGATCATGGGGTTCACAGCAACCACCCTTAGCGGTTGAACCATCTCTGCCAGCACAAATATATATGGAATTCTGACCCATATTTTTGTCCAACTAGTTTAACTCTATACGGTGGTTCTTTTAGGTCTGGAGTTCTGAGCCATAACTCTACCTCATTATGGATAACTCATAAAGATCAGTAGCAAACAAGATATCAACTCCTAGTGACCATTCTTCTTTTATAAAGACTTTATATGAAATGTAAATGAAGAAAATATCTAATAAAAATTGTTTAAAAAAGGGTGGGTTGGGGAGCAGGGTGGAGGGGAGTATATAGGGGACTTTAGGGATAGCATTTGAAATGTAAATGAAGAAAGTATCTAATAAAATTGTTTAAAAAGACTTTATACCCATGTTTTAACACTCTTTGGACATATAGCTCTTAGAGAAGTATCTGTATATGTCTGAAGCATGGGGTGTGGCTGGATGGCCCTTGTGCAAGGCTGTGGTTTCAGCAGTCTTTTGTGTTAGTGTGTATCATGTAAACATGCAAAATAATTCTTCATTTTGTTGTTAAACTTGATATAAGGGTCTCAAATTTTATTCTGTCTACTTGATACAAGAGTTGAGTATTTTCTGTCTGTTTCTTAAAGCAAAATGTTGTTTTTCATGGGAAAACTTTGAAGTCAGATATTCTTGGGGTGAATATTTGACTGGCTCTGCTAATGAGCTATATAAACACGGTCAAGTCATTGCTTATTCTGAGTATGTTATCTTCTTGTACTTATTACTATTTTTGCCGTACAGAGGACTTTATAGATCAAGCAAGATAGCATGTATATCAGGAAGTTAATAGAGAGTTTGGCTAATAAAACTTGAGTTATGAATACAAGTTTATAAACAAAAATTACTACATCATTATCTTTCTTATGCAGTGGATCATTCTTTCCCTTATCATGCTTTTTCCCTCACACCCAAAGTACCCCCACAATCTTTGCTATCTTAAAAAGTTTTTCTCAGTTCAATAGTATAAGTAAAGTATTGTTATACTCCTTGCCTTTGATTCTCTCTCTCTTTTTAATCTCTTTGTATACTTCTATCTTGGTCTTTCATCAGAGCTAGGCATGATATAGCTCAGTGGGAGATTAGCATACATGATCACCTGTGCTCAATCCCTAGCGTCCTCTCTTTTCCCTAAATTTAAAAACTGGGGGAATGCCCATATTTATTTCTTTGGATGCTTCTATATGCTTAATAATATATAAATTTATATTCATTTTTATCTATACCATTCGTTTTTCCTCCTAAAAATCACCAATCATTGTCTCATAGCTTCTTTTTACATTTAAAAAGAAGTATGCCTATCTAAAATCCAAATTATACAACTGATCTTTCCAGTATTTCTTTTAGAGCTGTAACAAAAGAAAGGATCAAGCTATGGACATCTAGGATCTGAGGTGGAGGGGCAAGTTAGTAAAACCACAGTTATGAAGTCCTAAAAAGAAGCCCTGAACATTAGAGTTGGCTCAGTAGTAGATGATTGTTGAGAGTAACAGGACATGAGTGAAACCTGCTCATCACAGGGAATCAAACAGGGATCAAGTTATGTAATTTCAGTACTTAAATAGCAGAGGCAAGAGCATCACATTTTTTTTAATTATTTTATTTATTTACATTTCAAATGTCCCCCTCCCCAGTCCCCCCTCCACAAGCACACCACCCCATCCCTTTACAATCCCCCTTCTCTGAGAGTGCATCCCCTCCCACTGAGGCCAGAAAAGCAGTCCTCTGCTACATATGTAATGGGAACCAGGAACCAGCCTATGTATACTCTTTGGTCTCTGGAAGCTCTGAGTGGTCTGGTTAGTTGATACTGTTGTTCTTCTTATGGGGTTGCAATCTCCTTCAGTTCCTTTAGTCCTTCCCCTAACTCTTTCTTTTGGTCCAATGGTTGCCTTACAGAAACTTTTCAGTCTCATGAGGTCCCATTTGTCAATTGTTGATCTCAGAGCCTGAACCATTGGTGTTCTGTTCAGGAAATTTTCTCCTGTATCAACGTGTTCAAGGCTATTTCCTACTTTCCCATCTACTAGATTCAGCATATCTGGTTTTATGTAGAGGTCCTTGAGCCAGTTGGACTTGAGCTTTGTATAAGGAGATAAATATGAATTAATTTGTATTCTTTTACAGACCATCAGTTAGACTAGCATCATTTTTTGAAGATGCTCCTTTTTTTCCACTGTATGGTTTTGGCTTCTCTGTCAAAGATCAAGTATCCATAGGTATGTGGGTTTATTTCTGGGTCTTCAATTTTATTTCATTGATTTACCTGTCTGCCACTGTACCAATACCATGCAGTTCTTATCACTATTGCTGTGTAGTACAGCTTGAGGTCAGGGATGGTGATTCTCCCAGAAGTTCTTTTATTGTTGAGAATTGTTTTCACTACTCCTGGTTTTTGTTATTACATATAAAATTGAGAACTGCTCTTTCTAAAGAATTGAGGTGGGGTTTTGTTGGGGATTGTATTGAATCCATAGATTGCTTTTGGTAAGATGGCTGTTTTTATAAGTTAATCCCATCCATCCATAAGCATGAGAGATCTTTCCATCTTCTAAGGTCTTGATTTCTTTCTTCAGGGACTTGAAGTTCTTGCCACATAGACTTTTCACTTGCTTGGTTAGAATTACAGCAAGGTATTTTATATTCTTTGTGACTATTGTGAAGGGTGTTGTTTCCCTAATTTCTTTCACTGCCCATTTATCCTTTGAGTATAGTAGGAAGGCTATTTTATAGTCAGACACTTTGCTGAAGTTGTTTATCAGCTATAGGAGTTCTCTGGTAGAATTTTTAGGATAGCTTAAGTACACTATCATATCATCTGCAAATAGTGATACCTTGACTTCTTCCTTTCCAGTTTGTATCCTGTTGACCGCCTTTTATTGTCTAATTGCTCTAGTTAGAGCAACATGATTTTGATACTGGCCCTGGGCTACATAATAAAACCCAGTCTTTAAAAGTTAATTAGTTAATTGATATATGAGGGATTAGGGCAGACAACACTCCAGGAGGTATTTAATCAGTGAAAGAAGAACCTGTAAGTGAGAATATATCACAAATTCAGAGAACTATAGGTCCAAAAGATGTTAAAACATGAATATAAAATCTTTGCAAAAGAAAATGATCACTGGAAGTTAATATGGTGTTAGAAGAAAGTATAATTCTAAAATATTGCAAAGTAACCTCCCTCTTGTGCATTTTTTTTTTTTGGTAATTAAAAACAATTTCTGATAGAATCTTTCAATACAGCCAAGGCTGTAATTGAACACACAATCCTCCTACCTCAGCCCCCCAAATGCTGGAATTACAGGCCCACATTACCATGTCTGGGTTCACGTCCAAGTTGGTACAACTAAGATGAGATAAGCAACATAGCTTCAGGATCCTCTTAATAGTAAGCAGGATTTAAACGAAGTCTCTACATATTTCTAGAGAAAATCATGAGTACTACTTTCTAGAATCTTTAAAGTGTTGTCAAATAAGGAAGATGCCAATTTATGTCATATTATTCTAAAAGACAGAACTTGGGACTAACGGATTACAGTAACTAAGAAATGTATTTCATCCATGGAAACCAGAGTAGTTATGACAATAATTCAAGAAACAAACAGGCTCTGCTACAGAAGAGAAAATGTTTAGGCAGAGACTGCTGCTATCCTCTTAGACTGCTGTGAAGACTGAATTTCCTCACCCGTATAAAGTACTGAGTGCTGTCTGGAACTTAGTAATAACTCAATAAACACTAACTATAACTGCCATAACTACTCCCATGATTGGTACTTAAAGGTTTAGTTAAAACCTACCTGTAAAAGCTTTTGGCTTGCTGACTGTGGGGCACATTTGATTTTGTGGTTATCAGGCTAGTTGTTATAAGCTTGCTTGCTATCAATTTTATATCGTTTTCTTCCACTTTTTGCTGTTGTGCTCTAAAATTATGCACTATAGTCTCGTAAGTATCATTAGTAGTGGCTAATTTAGTTTCTTTTGATTTTTTAATGCTGCATGTTATTTACTTTCTCTGCTGCTTTCATTTTTATTGTAATTTACCATTCCTCCTGAAGATTCTATTTTCTTAACCTTGTCCAAGAATTAACATCTTTATTCGTCAAGTAATGTTTTTAATTAATTTTATTCACTTTAGCTTTCTATTTTGTTGACAACTCTTCTGTTTATTTTTCCTTGTTTTATCTCCTTGTGTTAAGTGCTTAACTAATTTACTTTAATGACTTTCTTATTTGCCAATAAAGCATTCAAGGCAATGACTTTTAACAGTGACCTAATGGGAATACTTCATAACTTTTAATATACCACACACTAAATTCCTAAGTTTTTAAAAAAGTTTGGTTTCTATTTTTAACTCAAAACTTATTTTAAAACATTTTAAAACTTGAAAGCAGGAAAAAGAATAATTCCTTATTTTTAGTTGTTAGATTCCATTTTTATTTTCACTTTTACTGAAAAACAGATTTTGCTATAACTAATTATATGATAAATACATAGAAACTGTTCAGTGTTTAAAAAGGCATTTCCCTATACAAAATTCTATACTTAACTAAATGATTAATTGCATTATTCAAGTTCTCCATATTCATTATCCACTGAGTTATTAATTTTGAGGCATGAGATCTATCTTAAATGTAAAATCATCAATTTTATAACTCCTTCCATGGGTGTTTTGTTCTCAATTCTAAGAAGGGGCAAAGTGACCACACTCTGGTCTTCGTTCTTCTTGAGTTTCATGTGTTTTGCAAATTGTAACTTGGGTATTCTAAGTTTCTGGGCTAATATCCACTTATCAGTGAGTACATATAATGTGAGTTCTTTTGTGATTGGGTTACCTCACTCAGGATGATTCCATTTGCCTAGGAATTTCATAAATTCATTCTTTTTAATAGCAGAGTAGTACGCCATTGTGTAAATGTACCACATTTTCTGTATCCATTCCTCTGTTGAGGGACATCTGGGTTCTTTCCAGCTTCTGGCTATTATAAATAAGTTACAGAGACAAATTTTGGAGCTGAGATGAAAGGATGGACCATCTAGAGACTGCTGCACCTGGAGATCCATCCCATCATTAGCCTCCAAACACAGACACCATCGCATACGCCAGCAAGATTTTGCTGAAAGGACCCTGATATAGCTGTTTCTTGTGAGGCGATGCCAGTGCCTGGCAAACACAGAAGTGGATGCTCACAGTCAGCTATTGGATGGATCACAGGGCCCCCAATGGAGGAGTTAGAGAAAGTACCCAAGGAGCTAAAGGGGTCTGCAACCCTATAGGTGGAACAACAATATGAACTAACCAGTACCCTCAGAGCTCGTGTCTCTAGCTGCATATGTAGCAGAAGATGGCCTAGTCAGCTATCATTGGGAAGAGAGGCCCCTTGGTCTTGCAAACTTTATATGCCTCAGTACAGGGGAACACCAGGGCCAAGAAGTGGGAGTGGGTGGGTAGGGGAGTGGAGGGTATGGGGGACTTTTGGGATAGCATTGGAAATGTAAATGAAGAAAATACCTAATTAAAAAATGTTAAAAAATCATCAATTTTCCTTTTTATCATTAACAATGTTTGCCATAGACAGTGTTTTAAAAAACATCTTTACAGAGATAAAATTCATATACTGTGAAATTCATCTCTCCACTGAAAATAGGCTTTGTATATTCACAGGCTTGAGTAACTATCACCATAATCTTTACTTATAACATTTTATCACCCAGAATAAAACTCCCACCCTCAGAACTAACTTCACATACTTGTCCCTTCAGTCCTAGGAAACTGCTAAATGTTCAGTCTCTATTCATGACACTTCATAAGCTAGAATTTTACAAATACTCATATGACCTTTGGTGGCTAGCTTCTTTCATTCAGAATGAATTTGAATGGTTCATCCATAGCTCTGACTATTCATGGCACTTCATATATTAGAATTTCACAAATGAGTATATAACCTTCTGTGACTGGCTTATTTTATTTAGAATGAATTTACAAGGTTCATCTATATTGTGGTGCAGAAAAACAATTTATTTTTATTGCCAAACAATATGGCTGTAACACAATCTCTTCCATTCATCAGCTAATGTCATCCATTTGGTTCTAGTTTGCTTTAATAATGCTGACTCATGAAAACTGAAATTATTTATAGTGAATGAAGGAACAATTCCCTAACGTTCTTATTTTTAGTATTGAAGGACTAAGTAAATAATCTCTGAAGGGCCAGAAATAGTTCCTGTTTGCTGTTCTTATCACTGAATTAACCTTGGGGTTTATAGCAGGTGAGCCTTCATATTCCAAAGATCTTGAAAAGTGTTTATATATTTATTTCCTCACTTAATGTTATAAAAAAATGAGAGCATAACAGTTATTGATAGAACTTAGACTACTATGCATACCTATTTCATTTTAAAATTTACTAGGCTGGACTCAGTCAGGCTCATGCCTTTAATCCAAGCAACAGGGAGGTAAAGACAGGAAGATTGGGCGTTTAAACCTAGCCTCAGATACATAATGAGCTTTAGGTTAGTTTGGGATTATAAAAGTCTCTGCCTTCCTCCTTGACAAAAGAAATTTATAAGGCACCTAGAATGCCAACGTTTCTAAAATTCAAAATATGTACTGATATGTTATAGTATGACTATAGTCTAGTTAGACTGTATAGACTAACATGTGTGTAGACCTTTTATATTTTCAAATTAGGTTTTCAAAATTTTTCTTAGAATGTCTATAAGACATAGCTACATTTCCATATTTATCCAACATAAAAAGAAAACACTATCAGTCAATACTTAGTAGACTATAGGAGGTATATCTAATAAATCATATTTAATATTTACATCAGTTCTAATAAAATTTGCACTCGTACATCTTGAATTCCAATGTTACCCAAAACTATAAGGCAAACTGCCAGTGAACACATGCCAGATAATGTAGACTAACGATAAAAGAGCTTTGCAGTGCTTCTTGCAGAATGTCTGTAAAATAAGTAAATGTTTCCATTTTATCTATGACAAAAACAGTATTTTGTCTATATCCAGTATTTTGGATGTTGAAGCTTACCAAAATTAGACTGTTATAACCTACCATCTACACTGCGTTGTTTAATCTATTTGATGACAGTGTCTGAAGATTGAGCATCAAGAAAGTGAAAAGGTCTTTCAAAGTGACTTGAAGGTCTCCTTATAAAAGCCCAGAATACAAAGTTAATACAGATGATAGAAACTCAATTCTCAAATCTCTTAGACACTCCAACAGTTGTGGCTAGCATAACTCCCCACTCTAGGCCAGATACCAACTCACAAGGCTTACAGGTTCTCCTCTATTTCTTACTCTTCTATGCTATTATCAATGCTATTATCCTTTTTTATTTTTTTAACTTAAAAAGCAACTTAAGTACAGCAATTTTTAAATGAATTTAACCAAGATTACATGGCAAATCTGTTATACCACCTCATAGGTTTTCAATTTCCCACAGGGTAAAAATGATAAACATAAAAAGGACATGAACTAAGCTTATGCCATGATTCTCCCACTTGTGAGTAGTGGTTACATGTCTCTAGCATAATTCAATGCCTGTCTTTATACTTACATATATATCAATTTATAACACATATGGATTCATATGACTGATAAGTAGATTTGATGCACACACTATATATATGTAAATAAGCATACATTTTCAAAGTTATTTAAGTTATTCAAGTTTATTTGTAAAATTCAGAAGAATTTGATACATCGGCACAACTGTTTGTATCAATGTTTATAAATACTAGGATAGGTAAATGACATAAACAAAACAGGAGTGAATCAGTGCACTCTTAATAGCTATAGATAAAGAAATACCAAGTCTTTGTGATACAACTAAGACATCTAGAAAGTAGTAATAGATAAGAATCTGGCACTAATTAGGGCCAACAGTATATCTCTGCGCACTCTTGCACATCTCTCCCATTATACAGCAATACATAACTAATCAACTGAACAGTGGCTCTTATTCAACTTTTAGGTCTTCTAGTTTCCATTTACCATTTAAACCATTTGACTGTATCTTCTGTCTTTAGAAACACAACAAAAAAGTAAATAATATGCAAATGCATAGGGCAAGTCTTTAACTTCTCTAATGCTCAATTTTCTTGTTGGTAAATGAAGACTACTTGCTAACTGTATTATTTTTGGCAAATTTTCAATTTAGCAAACATGTACCTCTCTGTAACTTAGTTTACTTATTTGAAAAATGAAGATATATGTGAAACTATATTAGTGAAGCATATGCCACATAGAAGACATTCAACTGAACGCTTCTATCACTTTCCATTATTTACTAAAAATATTTCAAAACACATGAAATTTGTTTGTTAATTGATTGGATTTCTCAATGTAATCCAAGCTGGCCTGGAACTGATTCTATATAGCCTAGACTGGCCACTAACTCAACTTTTTTAATGCTGGGATTATGTGCATAATTTACTACATTCAGTTCCTCAGAAATATAAAGCTCCAACTTAACAAACTTGGTTTTAAGTGATAACCAATGCATTACCAAAAGACAAAACTACATCTCCATTTTACAGAATACAGAGATGGAATAAGTAAATCAGACTTGGAAGACAAACTTAAGCAGTCTTACCACAGTCTGTGTCTCAGCTGCTTTTGTTGTATTAACTCTTGTTGGTACTGAACACAGGAATCCATCTATATGTTTAAAACTACTTTCAAGCTCTAAGCCATTTGTGTCTTTTAAAGTTTTGGCAAACAAGTCAAAATACTGAAAATGGACTTCTTTCTGCAAACATGTCTTCTTACATATACATGTGCTAACTAACTAACTAACTAACTAACATAAAAGTATGTTGGATACAAAAGCTGCCCCAAATGACACAAAAAGGTTAATCCTCTGTAGTATCTTACAATGATAACAAAAGTACTCAACTTGTTTGAAACTGAGGACTACTTAAAGCTCAGAAAAACATGTAAAAGATTAATGAAGAGGGCTGGTGAGACAGCTCAGGGGATAAAGGCACTTGTTGACAAGCCTGATGACCTGAACTCAATTCCTGGGACTCATGTAGTACAGAGAAGGAACCCATTCCTGCAAGGTTAAGGAACACAGAATGAATGCTCTATCACTCACACTCTATGCTCTCCACACTTGCTAACATATCCAATTAAAAGTTGAAGGAGATTGTATTTCTTCCCATCCCACTTCTGCTTATGATATTACAATCCAAGTAGCCTCCTTACTAGGCAAAAATTTCCAACCTCTGTCTGCCTCTTTAATTCACTTTCTATTCACCTCTCCTTTGACACTGTTAAACAACACTAGGCTCTTCCCCTAGACCTTGCTCCTTACTTTTCTTTCTCCTGTGTTAGTCCATAAGAAAAAAAACCTTCCATTTCCACCTCAATTTCTCTGCACAACTTTCCATATTTCATATCTTCATAATACTTGCTCTATTTAGAACCATTTGCTTATTGGTTATTGGTTATTCCCCCAACTACCACCAACCCCCATTTAAACAGGGTCTATGTAGCATTGGCTGCCCTGGAACTGTGTAAACCAGGTTGGCCTGGAATGGACAGAGATCTGTCTGCCTGTGTTTGTAAAGCCATATCTAGTGGTTATATATTTCTTATCAATATCCCTCACATCTGAAATATAAAAACCTTGAAGCAAGCCCTTGTCTTTTTCACTGCTATGTCTTACTTGAGTAGTAGCTAGCATATAGTTCTAAACAAATTATTTGTTGAATGATTGAGCCTTACAATATATACTGAAAACAGAAAACCAGATGTTAGAAAGCCATAAGAGAAATAAAACAAACTAACACTATTTATTCTGTTTGATAGGTAGGTAATATACATACAAGTAATACAAGTTTAAATGCATGGACATAGATAATGGCCTCATTTAATTTGTGCTTTTGGTTAAGTATCTCTGGAGGGTATTTCCATATTGTCTGTAGTTTTTTCCTTTAAATTTTTATTTATTTAAACAAACATAATTAGGAAAAGGGTAAAAGCAATCTATAGACCAAGGGTGTCTTTTAAACTTTGAAATATTTTCATTTATTCCATTTAAATGGACAGGTTTATCATCTGCCTTACATGGGGGAAAATGATCAAAGAAACATGTTTAAGGAATTTTTTATTATTTATTTATTATATGTAAGTACACTGTAGCTGTCTTCAGATACCCCAGAAGAGGGAGTCAGATCTCATTACGGGTGGTTGTGAGCCACCATGTGGTTGCTGGGATTTGAACTCAGGACCTTTGGAAGAGCACTCAGTGCTCTTAACCACTGAGCCATCTTTCTTGCCCCCAAGGTATTTTTTTAATGAATCATAAATTTTACTTCAAAATGTAAACATCACTAAACATGCATACATGTTAAAACAATAAAATTTACAATTTCATTAATTTTTTCTTTTGCATAGGACATTACAAGATAGAATCTATGCCTTACAAAATATATAACAAAGTTTTATCTGAGCAAGTCAAGGCCAGATTGGGAAACTGTACAACTGTAATACTTCACTGTAGTGATCCAGGAAAGACAGAAGATGGCCTTTGGAAGCATGCTGGGAGCTAGGTTTTTTAAAAGTTCCTATGGGAAAGGGAACTGGAAACCTGATGGAAATGGCCTTGGACTCTGGATTTGCCTTGGGGTTTTGGCAAAGGATCCGACAGATGTTCTACCGGTGGCTTCTTATCATACGCCTTACATGGGGGAAATGATCAAGGAACCATTTTCAGAAATGTCTTTTAAGAAAACATATTTCCTTCATTCAGAAGTTTTAAAATTCATTCTTAGTCTTTCATGTTTAGGTTGTTTACATTCCTCAGTAAGTAAAACTTTATGAGACATTCCATACATTTAAAATTAAAACTGGGTGGGTCATACATGTTGTTAGTCAGCTATACCCCATCTTACTGCACCATGACATCACCTCTGAAATAGTGAATTACTGACTTTGTTATTAAATGAATTTATATTTTAACAAAGACAGCTATTTAAACCGATAATGAAATTGGTATAAGCCAATCAGGTAGGTACCACAAAACCACATGCAATCTAGCTTACTTCACAGAAATGAGAATTTTTTTGTACTTTCCCCACTGGATGTGGAAAATGAAAGAAACACACAGATTTTGCATTCTGTGTTTTTATTAATGACACCTTTAACTGAAAAAAAAAACGAGATGATTTCTAAGTAATCAAAGTGTATTCTTGTCACAACATGTTAAAATTGATTATAATTTTAGACTTTGGAAAGGAAGCAGTATTTTAGGTTACTGTGCTTATCTAATGACCCAAGTCAATACTTTAACTCACTCAAGTTACCTTAAAATGCCTAAAACACAATCAGCAACGTAAAGAAGTCAAATCTTACACTTTATGAAACTACTGAATGTGAAATACTGTACTTTGGTGAAAATTATAAACATCAAGTAGTTCATTCTATTTATAAGAGTCAAAAAAGTCTTATTTCACTCTCTTCCTTCTTTTCTTTTGAACATGACATGACTACCAAATTTCCTACTTTAGCTCAAAGGCACAGAGGAAACAACCGTCATCTCCTTGATTTCATCCTTTATGCACGCCAATCCATCAGTCCCATCAACGGACATCTAGCTAGAGGATGCTGCCTAAAATGCCACAGTGAAAGTCGTCATTTTGTGTACTTAATATATTTTGTTTTAAGAATATACTGATAAGGTCAGAAGAATCTGTGCAACCCAGGCTTTTGTATCTTCACATGGAAATATTCTTCAGTTATATCTCACAATTTCTTCCCTGAAAATGTTGAGAACAAAAGTCCACTTAATAAGGACCTACACCTAACCTACACCTAACATGAACAGAACGAGCAATACAGATTTTGAGATGTATTTAAAGTCAGTGCCATAACAATTTACGAATCACAGTAAATATTCCAAGGAGTTGTAATGGTCTATAAAGAGAAAACATCCAAGTCAGATTTGAACACTAGAGATGAAATCTAGAAATCATGATTTCAAACAAAAACATGGCTCATGTCTATACATTTGCTGAACTGTTAAGCTCTAATACAATGAAAATTCCAATGTCTCCGTCTGTGAATGTGACAGGAACAGGCTGGTAAGTGAAGTCAGAACAACAGTGTATTCTGGCAAAACTAAGAACTTCCTGAAAATCTAGAAAAACATGTCCACAACAGATGGGTCACTTAGAAATGAATACATCAATCTGCCAAACTGAGTACAACTCTAATTCACTAAATGAAAATCAGCAGGAGCTCCACTTTCTAAGTCTTATGGCAGTGAGAAGGCCAAAGGGGAGGTAATCTGAAGATGCACAAACACACATCTAATGTGACCTAAAGTGTCATACTCTCAGGTTTCCTGTCAAATATACTAAATTCAGGTAAATTCCTTACCAGTTAACTTCTTCACAGGTTGGAGCCGAACACTGATAGACTGATGTGTGAGTAAGGGGGAGGATGGAAGAGAGCGAGACATGCCCTCCATAATCCGAATGTGCTGCATACCTTCACTCACTGGAAGTGGTGGAACAGCATAGTCTGGCTCAAAAGCACAATCGCTTTCTGTGGAGATGCCACCTGTTAACAGGAAAGAAGAGTGCAAGAGATGATAAGGATGGTTCAGAACAGCATATAACACACACACACACACACATACCCACTCACACACACACACACACACACACTCATTTGTATATTTATTGGGAGGGAGAGATGGATGGATGGAGGAAAGAAAAATAAAGGAAGGAAAAAGAAAGCAAGGAAGAAGAAAAACAGGAAGGAAGGAAGAAATGAAAGAAGAAAAGAAAGAAGGCAGAGAGACTGGATCTTACAACCATAACTCCCATAAAATTAAATAAAGACAATAGCAGGTTGCTAGGACCACAAAAAACAAGACCTATCACAACATGTCTTAAACTATTTATACAAATTTGCTATACATAGAAAAAATTTACATATACAGTATTTGGTTGTTAATTAACAGTAACACATATACATTGAAGATGAATCAGAAAAACCATATAAGCTGGGCTATAATCCATGGCCAGACTCCCTGCCTCACATTCTCGAGGCCCTAGGTTCAATTTTTAGTATTGAATAAATAAGTAAATAAATAGTGTGGGGGGGAGAGGGGTAGAGGGGTAGAGGGGTAGGGGGGAGAGGGGGAGAGGGAGGGAGGGGGAGAGGGGGAGAGGGAGAGAGGGAGGGGGAGAGGGAGAGAGGGAGAGAATGAGAACAAACAAGGGAGAAAAAGCCAACTAAAGCAAATATAATCTGACAGAAAATACAATGTGTTCATCAACAAGGTACAACATTTAAAGGAGTAGGCTTAGATGTTAAGAAACTAAAATTTAGAATTTTAGAGTATTAAAGGAATTAAAATTTGGATGGCTTTGAAGGCAAATTTACATAGACAAGATAACTAGAAAATATTAGGATGATAACTAAAGAGCCAAAAGAACAGAAGTGTAGGCCAATGAGAAGGCTCAGCAAACACAGGTACTGACCTCCTGAGCTACCCCAGGACCTACATGATGAAAGATCAGAACCAACTCCTGCGAGCTAGCCTCTGACCACCAGATGCACACTGTGGGTATGCGGTTACCCACACATTCTTAAAAAAGTGTTTGGGAAGTAGCTGGATATAAAACTAACTCAAACAAGTCAATGGCCTTTCTCTACACAAAGGACAAACAGGCTGAGAAAGAAATTAGGGAAACAACACCCTTCTCAGTAGCCACAAATAATATAAAATACCTAGGCGTGACTCTAACTAAGGAAGTGAAAGATCTGTATGACAAGAACTTCATGTCTCTGAAGAAAGAAATTAAAGAAGATCTCAGAAGATGGAAAGATCTCCCATGCTCATGGATTGGCAGGATCAATATAGTAAAAATGGCTATCTTGCCAAAAGCAATCTACAGATTCAATGCAATCCCCATCAAAATTCCAACTCAATTCTTCAACGAATTAGGAAGGGCAATTGGCAGATTCATCTGGAATAACAAAAAACCTAGGATAGCAAAAACTCTTCTCAAGGATAAAAGAACCTCTGGTGGAATCACCATGCCTGACCTAAAGCTGTACTACAGAGCAATTGTGATTAAAAACTGCGTGGTAGCCGGCCACCGTCCAGACCAGAGGACAGGTGTCCGCCTGGCTTGGGAGGCGGCCTCAGCCTCAGCAGCAGCGGTCGCCACCTGGGTTCCGGGACTCCGCGGGACCTAGGAAATTAGTCTGAACAGGTTAGAGGGTGCGCCAGAGAACCGGACAGCTTTGGGGACAGGCGGAAGCACAGAGCCGCTGAGGCAGTACACTTTGCAGGCTGCAGACAGCCGGCCACCCTCCAGACCAGAGGACAGGTGTCCGCCTGGCTCGGGAGGCGGCCTCAGCCTCAGGAGCAGCGGTTGCCATCTTGGTTCCAGGACTCCCTGGAACTTAGGAATTTAGTCTGCACAGGTGAGAGTCTGCACCACAGAAGCTGACAGCTTCTGGGAACTGCCAAAGCAACACAGCTTCTGAGAGAGGCCCTGTTTTGGGCCTTCTTCTTCGACCAGGAGGAGGTCCAAAAACAAGATATCTGCGCACCTTCCCTGTAAGAGAGCTTGCCAGCAGAGAGTGCTCTGAGCACTGAAACTCAGAGGAGAGAATCTGTCTCCCAGGTCTGCTGAGAGACGGTAACAGAATCACCAGAAGAACAATCTCTAAACAGAGTCAACTATAACTACTAACTCCAGAGATTGCAGATGGCGAAAGGTAAACGTAGGAATCCTACTAACAGGAACCAAGACCACTCACCATCATCAGAACCCAGCACTCCCACTTCGCCCAGTCCAGGGCACCCCAACACACCCGAAAACCTAGACCTAGATTTAAAAGCATATCTCATGATGATGGTAGAGGACATCAAGAAGGACTTTAATAAATCACTTAAAGAAATACAGGAGAACACTGCTAAAGAGTTACAAGTCCTTAAAGAAAAATAGGAAAACACAATCAAACAGGTAGAAGTCCTTACAGAAAAAGAGGAAAAAACATACAAACAGGTGATGGAAATGAACAAAACCATACTAGACCTAAAAAGGGAAGTAGAAACAATAAAGAAAACTCAAAGTGAGGCAACACTGGAGATAGAAACCCTAGGAAAGAAATCTGGAACCATAGATTTGAGCATCAGCAACAGAATACAAGAGATGGAAGAGAGAATCTCAGGTGCAGAAGATTCCATAGAGAACATCGGCACAACAATCAAAGAAAATGGAAAATGCAAAAAGATCCTAACTCAAAATATCCAGGAAATCCAGGACACAATGAGAAGACCAAACCTACGGATAATAGGAGTGGATGAGAATGAAGATTTTCAACTCAAAGGACCAGCAAACATCTTCAACAAAATTATTGAAGAAAACTTCCCAAATATAAAGAAAGAGATACCTATGAACATACAAGAAGCCTACAGAACTCCAAATAGACTGGACCAGAAAAGAAATTCCTCCCGACACATAATAATCAGAACAACAAATGCACTAAATAAAGATAGAATACTAAAAGCAGTAAGGGAAAAAGGTCAAGTAACATACAAAGGCAAGCCCATCAGAATTACACCAGATTTTTCACCAGAGACTATGAAAGCCAGAAGAGCCTGGACAGATGTTATACAGACACTAAGAGAACACAAATTCCAGCCCAGGCTACTATACCCAGCCAAACTCTCAATTACCATAGATGGAGAAACCAAAGTATTCCACGACAAAACCAAATTCACACATTATCTCTCCACGAATCCAGCCCTTCAAAGGTTAATAACAGAAAAAAACCAATACAAGAACGGGAACAATGCCCTAGAAAAAACAAGAAGGTAATCCCTCAACAAACCTAAAAGAAGACAGCCACAAGAACAGAATGCCAACTTTAACAACAAAAATAACAGGAAGCAACAATTACTTTTCCTTAATATCTCTTAACATCAATGGTCTCAACTCCCCAATAAAAAGACATAGACTAACAAACTGGCTACACAAACAAGACCCAACATTTTGCTGTTTACAGGAGACACATCTCAGAGAAAAAGATAGACACTACCTCAGAATAAAAGGCTGGAAAACAATTTTCCAAGCAAATGGTATGAAGAAACAAGCTGGAGTAGCCATCCTAATATCTGATAAGATTGACTTCCAACCCAAAGTCATCAAAAAAGACAAGGAGGGGCACTTCGTTCTCATCAAAGGTAAAATCCTCCAAGAGGAACTCTCAATTCTGAATATCTATGCTCCAAATACAAGGGCAGCCACGTTCATTAAAGAAACTTTAGTAAAGCTCAAAACACACATTGCACCTCACACAATAATAGTGGGAGACTTCAACACACCACTTTCACCAATGGACAGATCATGGAAACAGAAACTAAACAGGGACACACTGAAACTAACAGAAGTGATGAAACAAATGGATCTGACAGATATCTACAGAACATTTTATCCTAAAACAAAAGGATATACCTTCTTCTCAGCACCTCATGGTACCTTCTCCAAAATTGACCACATAATAGGTCACAAAACAGGCCTCAACAGATTCAAAAATATTGAAATTGTCCCATGTATCCTATCAGATCACCATGCACTAAGGCTGATCTTCAATAACAAAAAAAAATAACAGAAAGCCAACACTCAAGTGGAAACTGAACAACACTCTTCTCAATGATACCTTGGTCAAGGAAGGAATAAAGAAAGAAATTAAAGACTTTTTAGAGTTTAATGAAAATGAAGCCACAACGTACCCAAACCTTTGGGACACAATGAAAGCATTTCTAAGAGGGAAACTCATAGCTCTGAGTGCCTCCATGAAGAAACGAGAGAAAGCACATACTAGCAGCTTGACAACACATCTAAAAGCTCTAGAAAAAAAGGAAGCAAATTCAGGAGTAGACTGCAGGAAATAATCAAACTCAGGGGTGAAATCAACCAAGTGGAAACAAGAAGAACTATTCAAAGAATTAACCAAACGAGGAGTTGGTTCTTTGAGAAAATCAACAAGATAGATAAACCCTTAGCTAGACACACTAGAGGGCACAGAGACAAAATCCTAATTAACAAAATCAAAACTGAAAAGGGAGACATAACAACAGATCCTGAAGAAATCCAAAACACCATCAGATCCTTCTACAAAAGGCTATACTCAACAAAACTGGAAAACCTGGACGAAATGGACAAATTTCTGGACAGATACCAGGTACCAAAGTTGAATCAGGATCAAGTTGACCTTCTAAACAGTCCCATATCCCCTAAAGAAATAGAAGCAGTTATAAATAGTCTCCCAGCCAAAAAAAGCCCAGGACCAGACGGGTTTAGTGCAGAGTTCTATCAGACCTTCAAAGAAGATCTAATTCCAGTTCTGCACAAACTTTTTCACAAGATAGAAGTAGAAAGTACTCTACCCAACTCATTTTATGAAGCCACTATTACTCTGATACCTAAACCACAGAAAGATCCAACAAAGATAGAGAACTTCAGACCAATTTCTCTTATGAATACCGATGCAAAAATCCTCAATAAAATTCTCGCTAACCGAATCCAAGAACACATTAAAGCAATCATCCATCCTGACCAAGTAGGTTTTATTCCAGGGATGCAGGGATGGTTTAATATACGAAAATCCATCAATGTAATCCACTATATAAACAAACTCAAAGACAAAAAAACACATGATCATCTCGTTAGATGCAGAAAAAGCATGTGACAAGATCCAACACCCATTCATGATAAAAGTTCTGGAAAGATCAGGAATTCAAGGCCCATACCTAAACATGATAAAAGCAATCTACAGCAAACCAGTAGCCAACATCAAAGTAAATGGAGAGAAGCTGGAAGCAATCCCACTAAAATCAGGGACTAGACAAGGCTGCCCACTTTCTCCCTACCTTTTCAACATAGTACTTGAAGTATTAGCCAGAGCAATTCGACAACAAAAGGAGATCAAGGGGATACAAATTGGAAAGGAGGAAGTCAAAATATCACTTTTTGCAGATGATATGATAGTATATATAAGTGACCCTAAAAATTCCACCAGAGAACTCCTAAACCTGATAAACAGCTTTGGTGAAGTAGCTGGATATAAAATTAACTCAAACAAGTCAATGGCCTTTCTCTACACAAAGAATAAACAGGCTGAGAAAGAAATTAGGGAAACAACACCCTTCTCAATAGTCACAAATAATATAAAATATCTCGGAGTGACTCTAACTAAGGAAGTGAAAGATCTGTATGATAAAAACTTCAAGTCTCTGAAGAAAGAAATTAAAGAAGATCTCAGAAGATGGAAAGATCTCCCATGCTCATGGATTGGCAGGATCAACATTGTAAAAATGGCTATCTTGCCAAAAGCAATCTACAGATTCAATGCAATCCCCATCAAAATTCCAACTCAATTCTTCAACGAATTAGAAGGAGCAATTTGCAAATTCATCTGGAATAACAAAAAACCTAGGATAGCAAAAACTCTTCTCAAGGGTAAAAGAACCTCTGGTGGAATCACCATGCCTGACCTAAAGCTTTACTACAGAGCAATTGTGGTAAAAACTGCATGGTACTGGTATAGAGACAGACAAGTAGACCAATGGAATAGAATTGAAGACCCAGAAATGAACCCACACACCTATGGTCACTTGATCTTCAACAAGGGAGCTAAAACCATCCAGTGGAAGAAAGACAGCATTTTCAACAATTGGTGTTGGCACAACTGGTTGTTATCATGTAGAAGAATGCGAATCGTTCCATACTTATCTCCTTGTACTAAGGTCAAATCTAAATGGATCAAAGAACTTCACATAAAACCAAAGACACTGAAACTTATAGAGGAGAAAGTGGGGAAAAGCCTTGAAGATATGGGCACAGGGGAAAAATTCCTGAACAGAACAGCAATGGCTTGTGCTGTAAGATCGAGAATTGACAAATGGGACCTAATGAAACTCCAAAGTTTCTGCAAGGCAAAAGACACCGTCAATAAGACAAAGAGACCACCAACAGATTGGGAAAGGATCTTTACCTATCCTAAATCAGATAGGGGACTAATATCCAACATATATAAAGAACTCAAGAAGGTGGACTTCAGAAAATCAAATAACCCCATTAAAAAATGGGGCTCAGAACTGAACAAAGAATTCTCACCTGAGGAATACCGAATGGCAGAGAAGCACCTGAAAAAATGTTCAACATCCTTAATCATCAGGGAAATGCAAATCAAAACAACCCTGAGATTCCACCTCACACCAGTCAGAATGTCTAAGATCAAAAATTCAGGTGACAGCAGATGCTGGCGAGGATGTGGAGAAAGAGGAACACTCCTCCACTGTTGGTGGGATTGCAGGCTTGTACAACCACTCTGGAAATCCGTCTGGCGGTTCCTCAGAAAATTGGACATAGTACTACCGGAGGATCCAGCAATACCTCTCCTGGGCATATATCCAGAAGATGCCCCAACTGGTAAGAAGGACACATGCTCCACTATGTTCATAGCAGCCTTATTTATAATAGCCAGAAGCTGGAAAGAACCCAGATGCCCCTCAACAGAGGAATGGATACAGAAAATGTGGTACATCTACACAATGGAGTACTACTCAGCTATTAAAAAGAATGAATTTATGAAATTCCTAGGCAAATGGATGGACCTGGAGGGCATCATTCTGAGTGAGGTAACACATTCACAAAGGAACTCACACAATATGTACTCACTGATAAGTGGATATTAGCCCAAAACCTAGGACACCCAAGATATAAGATACAATTTCCTAAACACATGAAACTCAAGAAAAATGAAGACTGAAGTGTGGACACTATACCCCTCCTTAGAAGTGGGAACAAAACACCCTTGGAAGGAGTTACAGAGACAAAGTTTGGAGCTGAGATGAAAGGATGGACCATGTAGATACTGCCTTATCCAGGGATCCACCCCATAATCAGCATCCAAACGCTGACACCATTGCATACACTAGCAAGATTTTATCGAAAGGACCCAGATGTAACTGTCTCTTGTGAGACTATGCCGGGGCCTAGCAAACACAGAAGTGGATGCCCACAGTCAGCTAATGGATGGATCACAGGGCTCCCAATGGAGGAGCTAGAGAAAGTACCCAAGGAGCTAAAGGGATCTGCAACCCTATAGGTGGATCAACATTATGAACTAACCAGTACCCCGGAGCTCTTGACTCTAGCTGCATATGTATCAAAGGATGGCCTAGACGGCCATCACCGGAAAGAGAGGCCCATTGGACACACAAACTTTATATGCCCCAGAACATGGGAACGCCAGGGCCAAAAAGGGGGAGTGGGCGGGTAGGGGAGTGGGAGTGGGTGGGTATGGGGGACTTTTGGTATAGCATTGGAAATGTAAATGAGCTAAATACCTAATAAAAAATGGAAAGAAAAAAAAACCTGCGTGGTACTGGTATAGCGACAGACAAGTAGACCAATGGAACAGAATTGAAGACCCAGAATGAACCCCCACACCTATGGTCACTTGATCTTTGACAAGGGAGCTAAAACCATCCAGTGGAAAAAAGACAACATTTTCAACAAATGGTGCTGGCACAACTGACTGTTATCATGTAGAAGATTGCGAATTGATCCATTACTATCTCCTTGTACTAAGGTCAAATCTAAGTGGATTATGGAACTCCACATAAAACCAGAGACACTGAAACTTATAGAGGAGAAAGTAGGGAAAAGCCTCGAAGATATGGGTACAGGGGAAAAATTCCTGAATAGAACAGCAATGGCTTGTGCTGTAAGATCGAGAATTGATAAATGGGACCTCATAAAATTGCAAAGCTTCTGCAAGGCAAAAGACACCGTCAATAAGACAAAAAGACCACCAACAGATTGGGAAAGGATCTTTACCTATCCCAAATCGGACAGGGGACTAATATCCAATATATATAAAGAACTCAAGAAGGTAGACTCCATAAAATCAAATAACCCCATTAAAAAATGGGGTACAGAGCTAAACAAAGATTTCTCAACTGAGGAATACTGAAGGGCTGAGAAGCACCTGAAAAAATGTTCAACATCCTTAATCATCAGGGAAATGCAAATCAAAACAACCCTGAGATTCCACCTCACACCAGTCAGAATGGCTAAAATGAAAAATTCAGGTGACAGCAGATGCTGGGAGGATGTGGAGAAAGAGGAACACTCCTCTATTGTTGGTGGGATTGCAAGCTTGTACAACCACTCTGGAAATCCGTCTGGCGGTTCCTCAGAAAATTGGACATAGTACTACCGGAAGATCCAGCAATACCTCTTCTGGGCATATATCCAGAAGATGCCCCAACCGGTAAGAAGAACACATGCTCCACTATGTTCATAGCAGCCTTGTTTATAATAGCCAGAAGCTGGAAAGAACCCAGATGCCCCTCAACAGAGGAATGGATACAGAACATGTGGTACATTTACACAATGGAATACTACTCAGCTATTAAAAAGAATGAATTTATGAAATTCCTAGGCAAATGGATGGACCTGGAGGGCATCATCCTGAGTGAGGTAACCCAATCACAAAGGAGCTCTCACAATATGTACTCACTGATAAGTGGATATTAGCCCAGAAACTTAGGATACCCAAGATATAAGATACAATTTGCTAAACACATTAAACTCAAGAGAACGAAGACCAAAGTGTGGACACTTTGCCCCTTCTTAGAATAGGAAACAAAATACCCATGGAAGGAGTTAAAGAGACAAAATTTGGAGCTGTGACGAAAGGATGGACCATCTAGTGATTGCCATATCCAGAGATCCATCCCATGATCAGCTTCCAAACGCTGACACCATTGCATACACTAGCAAGATTTTGCTGAAAGGACCCAGATATAGCTGTCTCTTGTGAGACTATGCCAGGGCCTAGCAAACACAGAAGTGGATGCTCACAGTCAGCTATTGAATGGACCACAGGGCCCCCAATGGAGGAACTAGAGAAAGCACCCAAGGAACTAAAGGTAACTGCAACCCTATAGGTGGAACAACAATATGAACTAAGCAGTACCCCGGAGCTCTTGTCTCTAGCTACATATGTATCAAAAGATGGCCTAGTCGGCCATCACTGCAAAGAGAGGCCCATTGGACTTGCAAACTTTATATGCCCCAGTACAGGGGAACGCCAGGGCCAAAAAGGGGGAGTGGGTGGGTAGGGGAGTGGGGGGGTGGGTATGGGGGACTTTTGGTATAGCATTGGAAATGTAAATGAGCTAAATACCTAATAAAAAATGGGAAAAAAAAGAAGACAGTCCCCAGAGAAAATAAAGTTGTGAATAAAAAAAAAAAAAAAGATATTACATAAGACCTGGTCTCAAGAGAGAAAGGCTACTTGTGGGAGAGGCTAAAGACAGTAATGAGAGATCTGAATACAGTCTCAAACACTGGTATGAAATTGTCAAAAAAAAAAAAAGGTACAGAAAAATAAATAAAAATAAAACTTGGCAAAAAAAAGTGTTTGGGTTTTTTTTAATGCAAAAAGTGTATTTTTTTTTTAAAAAGAGTAACTTTACAAAATTGGGAATGTGTTCTTGAATAAATAGTACCAAAGCATGAGCAAGAGAAAAGTGAATACACTGTATTTTATTTAAAACCAAACCAAACAAAAAAACCACTTTGGGTAGCAAAGAACGCTATTTAAAAACCGAAAATATAGGGGTGTGGGGGTAGGGAGGAGGTATGGGATATGGAACAGTCAGAGGGTGGATGGGGGGTATTAAATATGGAGTGTAAAAAATAAATTAATAAAAATTTTTCAAGAAAAAATGAAAATACAATTCTCACAATGGAAAAATATTTGCAAATATTTTTGATGAGTCTAGGGTTTATAATATATAAAGAACTCTTACAACCCAACAACAAAAAGACACACAATTAAAAATTGGGCAAAGGACTTAAGCAAATATTTATAAAGGACTCATAAATTGCCCCTTTGCATTTGAAAATATGCTGAACAATCCTTATATAAAAGTAAATCAAAGTCAAACAGACCCTTCTTTATAGCCACTAAGATAGATAAGGCTTTTAAGAACAAAGAAAAGAATAAATGGATACTTTTAAAATAACAGGCTAGTGAGAAGGCTCAGCAGGTAAGAATGTTTGTTGCCAAATCTGATGACCTGAGCTCAATTCCCAGAACCCACATGGTGGAAAGAAAGAACTCATTCTTGCAAGTTGCCCTCTGATATTGATATGGGTATGTGTGTTGCATGGTATGTGAATTATACATGTGTGCTATGGTATGTGAACTTTATGTGTGTGCTATGGTTTATGAATTGTAGTTCAATAAAGAATAACACCTCTAACCATATAATTTTTTAGTTCAGAACCTTAGAAATCATTGCTAATTTTTTTTCTCTTACCAACCCTTTGGACACACTTCTGAAGATTACCAATCCAAATAACCCCAAACAATTGTTAAGTGTATAGAAAAATGAAGCTATCATATAATGACAGGGGTGAGATATGGTGTAGCTTCTGTGTAAAACAGGTGGTTCATCCAAAAGTTAAACACAGAATCACAATATGACTCAGTTTGTTCTTTCATGTATACAGCCAAAAGCACTGAACACAGGTTTACAACCAACACTTCAACATGAATATTTGCAGTACCATTATTCATAATAGCCAAAAGTAGAAACAACTCAAATGTCATAGCCTGATAAATGTGGTGGGATATATATATATTTCAATAAATTAAATATTTAGCTGTCAAAGGGATGATGGTCTGACATATGACATACAGTTCAAAAAGTCTTGAAGCTTTGAAAGAAGTCACAAAAAGTCACATACAATATGATTCTGCTTATATGTAGATGCTCTGGAGAGATGAATCCAATTTGGTTTTCAGATCATCCCAGGAAAGGGAAGGGACAGCTGCTCAAAGGGCCTGGTGTTTTCTTTTGGGATGATGGATAAGAGTGCAGTGATGTTCGTACAGCACAGTGACTGCTAAGAGTCAATGGAATACTTGGGAATGTTGAGTTTAATGATTTGTGAACTGTAGTTCAGTGAAGAATGACATGGGCATTTATCTCTAACTACATATTTTTTCAATTCAGAAACCTATAAATCATCTCTCAATTCTTCCTTTATCAATCTTTGCAATACATGACTAACAGTTCTGTAGATTACCAATCTAAAATATATTCCAAAATTCCATTTTCTGTCCACTCTCCTACCACTACCTTAGTTCTGATCACTACTAATGTGCCACCATTATTCACGAGGCAGAAATATAGAATTTATTAGTTATCATTGAATTTTAGAACTTCTACCAGCATCTTGAAACTTTATTAACCGTCTCTGATCACTGTGTTTAGTATGTTCTATTTTCCCTCTCCCTGCCCCTGCCTGATCAGATGAACAATGCATCTCATAGACCTATCTTTTCAAGTCTGTTTATCTAATCACTGGGCTTTCAAAACATCTGAAATTGATTTATACAAAATTATATTATTTAACAGATTTGTAATCAAAGAGATATTCCATTATGGTAATTTACAAACGAGTCCTTTGGTGATCACAACCAGCACTAGAGTTTTTATGAAGGAATGTATTCAATGCTGCATCTCATTTAGTGAAGTACCAGCTCTCAGGATGTCCCACTGTTAAAAATGAGCTGACAGTTTTAGGATCTGATAATCCTTAAGGAGTCATAGTGCAATTAGTCCAGTTTGGATGTCCTAGTTCATTTCTCTGGTTAGAAACATTTTCTTTTTATCTTTTTTGTCCTATAAAATTATGCTTGAACTCATTGATGCTACAAACAAAATCTAAAAATGTATGCTTCAAGTAAAATATTGGTGAATATTAACAGAATTAGGCTGCCTAATAACTTTTTTTTAGAAAACTAGCAATCTCTGAAATTCAGCAGAAAAGCAACTTACTTTATTCTTATTAACCTGCAGTTTGACTGTGGAACAGCTGGTCTATGTTGATCACTATGGTACTAGGCTAGTCAGCAGATATCAGGTTCAGTACCCCATCAATGTGTCATTAATGGAGAGCCTAGTCACTGAAGAGCAAGTGAAAACACGGCATGCTACGGCTTTTCTATTAGGGAACTGCAGATTGAGCTCTGCAAAAAAGAGTGAGACCAAATAGTGTATCACACATGGAGGTTGGAACAGACAGGGAAAGTCTCCTCATCACTTGTATCACACTGTATCACTTGGTGCCCTACTTTTGTATTTTGTACTAAGGTGGGAGGATGGGGTGGAGACAGGGAAGAGCACACTGCTTTGGTTTGACTCTTTTATGCATTACTTGGAGCCTAGAGCACATTAGGTTTCAATACAACTACTACTCAGCCTTTCCCACACCAGGTATCATACTGGCAGAAGGCCTCTGGTGCAAGGGAGCAATAAATCAGGTGATCACAGGCTTATCGTGAGAGTAAGCTGAAAGTAGTTCCTACACTGGCTGTGTTGCTGGGCTTGCATATGCAGAACAACAGACAAGTACTCAACCTGACAGAGGTCTTAGCAACTGACAGGCTCCAACTGGTTATGCATGGTGAAGCTCAGTCTACAAATTGCCATTTTAAGCCTAACCTGCTGAGAAAACAGAAACCAAACCACTATCTTGTAATTCACTCCCTTGATGAGGTGGCAGAAAAGTATCTCCATTATCCACTTAATATTCATCTATTTGACTTGTTTGGCTTTATCTGGATTATTTTGCTTTGCTCATTAATTGTGTTAATATTTTATTTCCTCTCACCATTATCTCTCATGTTTTTATCCCAGTCTTCTTTCCTACTTTTGCCTTTTCTCTCCTTTTTCCTTTCTCTGTCCCTTAGTTTGCATTACTATTATTTGCTAATACGTTTGCCTTTGGTAACTTTTAAATCCTTAATTTTTCACATTAAATGCCAGGGGCCTGCCCAGCCTTTAGGGAATGGTTCTGGGTGGGGCACTTCGTCAGACAATGGCCAAAGACTGAGGATCCCTGGCCTTATAATATTACTATCTGTGCTTTAAAAAGTGCTGGTGCCTCCCTCTCTCCGCCCCCCTCAGAATTTCTGTTTTAAATTCTGACAGAGAATTAATACAATGCCCAATACTGGACTAATAATATGAATACCAAGGTAGTATCTTGAAACTTTATTTCCTACCCTTATTGGGAATATAGTTGGTTTTCACTATATTTAAATATTTCAGTTGCTTTCCACTATATTTAAATATCTGGTTTGCTTTTGAGCTTTTATAACTGCAATCTGATTTCTCCCCTGACTGAAAAGAACAAGTTACCAGGAAGACACTTATGAAAATCGGAGGATACATTCATTCCAAAAGATACAGATATCACTAAGTAGAAATGCAGGAACTATAATGAAGCAACAGAATGTCCCTTTTTCAGAAGTTCTCTGCTTCATAGTAACCAATCTAAATACATGGAAATGGCTGAAAAACCAACAAATTTGACAGTCTAATTTTTACACAATGCTCTCAATGACATCAAGAAGAGATGACTAAACAGATGAATGAAACAAAGAAGTCAGTTCAAGATTCAGATGAGAAATTCACTAATAAGCCAGAGACTCTAGGGAAACAAAATCTTGTAAATGAAAGGCTTTTGGGTGGGGGGTGATTTTGCGACTGGGTTTCACTGTGTAGCACTGGATGTCCTGAAACATACTTTGTAGATCAGGGTGGCCTCAAAATCACAGAAATACACCTGGTTCTGACTCCCAAGTGCTTGGATTAAAGACATGTACTACCATGTCTTGCTAGAAAAGAAAAGCTTAACCAATAAATTCTTAAAATCAGTGGAAAGTATCACCAATAGAATAGAGATTGAAGACAAAGTTGAGAAATTATTACATTTAAATTACAAAAGAAAAAAACCTCAACAACAAGGTACACAATCAATAAATGTGACTCCAACTTTCAGGAACTGTGTGTGGATCAAGAGACCAAACCTAAGGAATAGAGAAAGGAGTAGAGGGAGCTGCAAATGAAAGCCAGAGAAGACAAATGCAATGAAACCACACCAGAAATTTTCTTTAGTCCAAGAAAATAAAAAACTTCAAGTACAAAAGGCATTTAAGACCCAAATAGACATAGCCAGAAATTAAACTCTCTATGTCACATTGTCACATTATCGTCAAAATTCCATCAAGTCAAAACAAAGAAAGAATACGAAAGGCTGTAAAAGTAGCTCCATATTGCTTATAAAGGCAAACAAATCAGAGCTTATCAGCTCTCTCAACAGAAATGCTAAAACTGAGACAGTGTGGAATATTCTATTTCAAATTGTTAAACACGAACATGTCATGTCCCACAAACACTGTTTCACTGCAGGTACTCACCATCTCTGGTTCTGATGATCTTTCTGCCCCCTCATTTTCAATTATCCCCAAGTCTTGGAGGGATGGAGTATGACATAGCTGTCTCATTTAAAGGGGAGCAGTTCACAAGGACCAGTTATGAGTCTTTTGTAGTACTAACAATCTGCTATAAAAGCAGCTTTATTGATAAGGGCTGACAAATGAACTATCCTATATGTACATATAAAGATAGTAACTGCTGGGCCTGGTGATATACACATTTAATCTCAGCACTTTGGAGGCAGAGGTAGGAGGATATAGGTGAGTTCAAGGCCAGCCTAGTCTACAGAAGAGGACTACTAAGAGAGAACATGTCACTCACAAACAAACAAACAAACAAACAAACAAAACTTAGGGAATGGCTATTACTAATACTATTAGGTTTTCCCCTAGGGATTATGGCTTAGCCAGCAGCAGGGATTTCGCCCAATTAATGACACCAAGCATGGGTTCTACCTTGTGGAGCAGGCTTAAAAGCCAATCAGAGAGTTGTTGGTTACTTTAATCACATTTGCACTATGATTAAATCAGCAGACACATCCTGCCAGGCCAGTTGTTACTACAGCATACCAGGTTCACAGCTGTGTAAGACATTGATCGTTTTCTTTTTCTGATAGCATATGGAAACTTCCAGCACTAAAAAAGCTAGCTAGCAGAAATGGAGCTTCCGGGTCGGTATCAGCTTGATCCTCCATATTCTATGACTAAAGTATATACAGTGTATGTAATAGGCAATAGGGTTTTACCATCAAGTTCTGGAGCATAACTAAGAGCAACGGTAATATCCCATATTGTTTGGGAAGGTTAATGGGCCCTGGGCTTTTTATGTAATAGCCTACGGTATCTGTGAGAGGTACCTCTACCCCAATTATAGAGACCTAAAAATGTTATTAAAGCATATTATAGGTTAGGCCATAAAATAAGCCCTAATAAATACAAAAAAAATGAAAGAAATTTCTGAATTTTATCAGTTAAGAATGAAATAAAACTAAAAATTAGAGTCAAGGGAAGCCTACAGATTCTATCCAAAAATATGATGGTTGAATTGCGACTACACTTTTGAAATAAAGGTGAGACCTGAGTAAAGGGGTAAATTTTGAAATCCCTAATCAAATGAAAACGAAATGCCAGGTACCAATATCTGTGGGATGTTGTGAAGACATTCTAAAGGGATTCATGAGTTATCTACGTTTAAAAAGTCAGTGATATCAAATAAATAGCCTAATGATACATAAAGTCTTAGCTAGCCAATCAAAAATTATTACAGTAGGTGAAATATAGAATTAATATCAGAGCTGAAATCAATGAAACTAAACTTTACTAAAAAGAACAGTATAAAGGATCAACAACAACAAAAGAACTAATTCATTAAAAGGATAAGAAAAGTTGATAAACCTAATGACAGCTAACCACAAGAAACAAAAGAATGAATAACAAGAGACAGCACTAAGAGCCAGAGGATCATTATGGGATATTTTAAAATTTTACATATTCCAAAAACTTGCAAAAGTCTTTTAAAAAAATGGAACATGTGATATAGATGATATGCCAAACAAATCAAACCTCATTAAGATAAAAACAGTAACTAAACATCTCCCAAGAAAGATGGAGATCCTGGAACAGACACTGATGAATTTTAGTAGACCTTTAAGAACATTGGGGCCGGGTGTGGTGGTGCACGCCTTTAATCCCAGCACTTGGGAGGCAGAGACAGGCGGATTTCTGAGTTCAAGGCCAGCCTGGTCTACAAAGTGAGTTCCAGGACAGCCAGGGCTACACAGAGAAACCCTGCCTCAAAAAAACAAAACAAAACAAAAAAAAAAAAAAAGAAAAAGAAAAAAAAAAGAAAAAAAGAACATTGGGACTCCATTAAATTGAAATGGGAATACTTCTAAGATCAGTTTACAAATCTAGCACTACCCTAATGCCAAAAGCACATAGAGTAGGATGTAGTGGCTCACACCTATAATCTCAGCCCTTGGGAGAGTAAGACAGGAGCAATGCCATGCCATGATTTTAAAGCCATCCTGGGCTAATAGTAAGTTTCAGATCTATGTGAATGAAAGAATGAGATCCTATCACCCTCTCTACTCCCCCAACCCCCTCCCCACCCCTGCCAAAAGAAAGATACAACCTAGAAGAAAACTGTAACTAAGCTGTTGAATGAACAAAAGAGAAAAATATAGCCAAAAAGAAAACTGTAACCTCTTGAATGAAATATATATATATATATATATATATATATCTTCAACGAAATACTAGTATCCTAAAATCAGTAACACACTGGAAAGATCACATACCATGATCAAATTGGTTATGTTCAAGTACTGCATGAAAGATTCAACATATGCAAGTCAGTAAATGTAACACAGTACATAATTAGAAGCCTGGACAAAGTCACAAGAAAATCTAAACAGATGCAGAAAAAAAATCCCTTTAGGTTTAAACATTCCTTTATGACAAAAGTTCAGATGAGCTAGCTATAAAACAAAAATGGCTGTTCAAGATAGATGTTTATAGACAACATGAAACTGACTGAAGGATAGAAATTACTTTATTTAAGAACACAGTAAGATGTCCACTTTCTCTATTCTTATTCATATAGTACTTTATTCTTGGATAGAACAAAAGGCAAGAGATAGATATAAAGGTGATAGAAATTTTAAAAACAGGTGAAATTATGCTTATTTATAGACAATGCCATCTTTTTTCCTCTTTCTTTCTTTCTTTCTTTCTTTCTTTCTTTCTTTCTTTCTTTCTTTCTTTCTCTCTTTCTTTCTCTCTTTCTCTCTCTCTTTCTCTCTCTCTTTCTTTCCCTTTTTTTGAGACAGGGTTTCTCTGTATAACTCTGGCTCTTCTGGAGCTCACTCTGTAGACCAGGCTGGCCTCAAACTCAGAAATCCGCCTGCCTCTGCCTCCCAAGTGCTGGGATTAAAGGCGTGTGCCACCACTGCCCGGCACCATTCTTAACTTTAAAGGCTCATCTAGAACATTCTTAGATCTTATACATTTTTAGCCAAGTAGGAAGATAAAAAGAGTATATGAAAATAAGTAGTTTCTGTATATACTAATATGCAACGCTCTAAAATTTAAATCAGAAAACAATCCACTCAGAATAGCCACAAAACAAAATACAGTAACAAAAAACCTAGCCATAAACGTAAAAATATTAAAGACCCCTCTACAATGAAAACTATAAATTACTTAAGAAAGAAATTGAAGAAGATACAAGAAGATAGAAATATATCTCAAGTAAAAGAATGAGCATAATATTGTTAAAATGGTTTATAGTACCAAAAAGCTATGGATAGATTCAGTGCAATTGCCATCAGAATATCAATAATAGTCTTCATATAAATGTAGGGGGCTACAATAGAAAAAAAACACATGGAACTACAAACACCTCAGATAATTAAAATAATTCTGCTCAAAAATAAAAAGAAAAATTACATGACACTGGCACAAATTCATACTCAAACCAAAGAGAGACTCAGAAATAACCTCACAGTTACAACCATCTAATTCTTTACAAAGCAGTCAAAAACTCACGATGTCAAAAAGAAGCCTCTTAACAAATGATACTGGGAAAGCTATGTATATGCAAAAGACTGACATTAAATTCCCTTCTCTAACTCTGTATAAATTAAATTTAAAAGTGGATCAAAATTGTAATATAACACGCAAAACTTTGAGACTACTTAACTAGGAAAAAACATTTCATGATATGAGCACAAACTTTCAAAATCAGACTCTGGTAGCTCAGGAAATAACAGCAGGAACTAAGGAATGAGATTTATAACACTGAAAAGTTTCTGCACAACAAAGTAAACAATTAAAGTCAAGAAGTGGAGATATCTTTGTTAGCTATTCATCCTACAAAAGATTATTATGAAGAATTTCATAAAAACTCAGAAACTAAACACTACAAGAGAACAAATATCCATCAACAAAATGAATTGAATGGCCAGTCCTAAATGAAATGGAATAGGAAATATGTTAAAATGCTCAGCATCTTCAGCCATCAGGGAAATGGAGAGTCAGCATGACAGTCATCAACTGTCAATACAGAGGTGCTGGAGAAAACAATGCTAACCAATGCTTACATTGAGTGGAGCCTGGTCAATCTTAGTGATGCCCTCAATGCATTGTTTTCTATCATCCCCCTGCAAAGCACTTGCTTTGTTGGTGGCACTAACCTCCAGACCACCTCCCAATTCCACTAGAGAACTCCTAAACCTGATAAACAACTTCAGTGCAGTAGCTGGATATAAAATTACCTTTCTCTACACAAAGGATAAACAGGATGAGAAAGAAATTAGGGAAACAACACCCTTCACAATAGTCACAAAAAATATAAAATACCTTGGTGTGACTCTAAGGAAGTAAAAGATCTGTATGACAAGAACTTCAAGTCTCTGAAGAAAGAAACTGAAGAAGATCTCAGAATATGAGAAGATCTCCCATGCTCATAGATTGGCAGGATTAATATAGTCAAAATGGCTATCTTGCCAAAAGCAATCTACAGATTCAATGCAATCCCCCTCAAAATTCCAACTCAATTCTTCACTCAGTTAGAAAGGACAATTTGCAAATTCATCTGGAATAACAAAAAAACTTAGGATAGCAAAAACTATTCTCAACAATAAAAGAACCTCTGATGGAATCACCATGCCTGACCTTAAGCTGTACTACAGAGCAATTGTGATAAAAAATGCATGATACTGGTACAGCAACAGGCAGGTAGATCAGTGGAATAGAATGGAAGACCCAGAATGAACCCACACACCTATGGTCACTTGATCTTTGACAAGGGAACAAAAACCATCCAGTGGAAAAAAGACAGCATTTTCAACAAATGGTGCTGGTACAACTGGCAGTTAGCATGTAGAAGAATGCAAATTGATCCATTCTTATCTCCTTGTACAAAGCTCAAGTCTAAGTGAATCAAAGAACTCCAAATAAAACCAGAGACACTGAAATTTATGGAGGAGAAAGTGAGGAAAAGCCTTGAAGATATGGGCACAGGGGAAAAATTCCTGAATAGTACAGCAATGGCTTGTGCTGTATGATCAAGAATCGACAAATGGGACCTCATAAAATTGCAAAGCTTCTGTAAGGCAAAAGACACTGTCAATAAGACAAAAAAGCCAACAGAGTAGGAAAGGATTTTTACCAATCCTAAATCTGATAGGGGACTAATATCCAATATATACAAAGAGTTCAAGAAGCTGGACTCCAGAAATTCAAATAACCCCATTAGAAAATGGGGTACAGAGATAAACAAAGACTTCTCAACTGAGGAATACCGAAAGGCTGAGAAGCACCTGAAAAAATGTTCAACATCCTTAATCATCAGGGAAATGCAAATCAAAACAACCCTGAGATTCTACCTCACACCAGTCAGAATGGCTAAGATCAAAAATTCAGGTGGCAACACTTGAAATGTTTTCCTTTTCTGACAAAATGCACATTTTTCAAATTGTTGAGGTGGTTGTTGCTCTCAAAATCCTTACTTCAAACCTGGCTAAAAGCAGCCAGTGATATTGACACACCCTAAATGCTATGCTATCTTGAAATTCCCTCTACCAAATTAGTCAATTGCTTTGAATTTACTCTTAATACAAAGTTCTGGCACACACAAAGTGTAGACAAATTCGTTACTAGAATATGTACACAAATGCCCTCTAGTTTGATTTTCAATAGACTCTTTCTTCCTTCTCACTTGCTACTTCATGAATCTGCCCTTCAGTAACTATATTATTGCTGATGTTCTGGTTTCCTAAGGCCCTGCTAGAATCCCTAGTTAAGCTCTGATAACAATTTTCTAGTCTTTCAAACTTGGCAAATTCTTCCTGCAAATCAGATCCAGGGTTAAGAACCACACAATTAGGTACAATCATAAGAACAACCCCCACTTTTTTGGTACCCATTTTCTGTATAGGTTAGTCTTGTAACAACTTAAGGGGAAGATTATGGGGGGACACTCAAGGTTTCAAAGGGTCCACATAGCTGTTGGGCCTCACACAGTCGGCAGAACATCATGGCTGGGGGGAGTGCATGGTAGAGGCTACCTATATTACCTCATGGCTGACAAGAAGCAAAAACTGAAGAAGTAACTGGAGGCTAGGTCACCTTCCAAAGGTTCTTGCCTAGTGACCTATTTCCTCAAACTAGTCCCCACTCCTTAACGTTTCTAGAACCCCAAAGCAGGATTACCAGCTAGAGATCAAGTATTCAAACTATAACAACTGTCAAGAGAAATTAAAAAATCTAGAAGGAGAGATATATCATATTCATGGGTCTAAAGATTCTAAATTATGTCAATTCTTCTCAAAGTGATTTATAGTTAGGAAGCACTACAAATGACTATCAGAATTTGTTTGTTTGTTTGTTTTTGGTTTTTGTTTTTTCGAGACAGGGTTTCTCTGTATAGCCCTGGTGGTCCTGGAACTCACTTTGTAGACCAGGCTGGTCTCAAACTCAAAAATCTGCCTGCCTCTGCCTCCCAAGTGCTGGGATTAAAGGCGTGTGCCACCACGCCCGGCTGACTATCAGAATTTTTTAAAATTTATTTATTTATTTATTTATTTATTTATTTATTTATTTATTATATGTAAGTACACTGTAGCTGTCTTCAGACACACCAGAAGAGGTCGTCAGATGTCATTACGGATGGCTGTGAGCCACCACATAGTTGCTGGGATTTGAACTCAGGACCTTCGGAAGAGCAGTCAGTGCTCTTACCCATTGAGCCATCTTACCAGCCCGACTATCAGAATTTTTAACTTTTATTTTATTATATGTATGTGCGCACACATACATACACACACACACACACACACACACACACACACACACAAAAACAGTTTCTCTGTGTGTAACCCTGGAAGTCCTGGAAGTCTCAGAGATCTGTCTACTTCTCTGCCTCTGCCTCCCAAGTGCTGGGATTAAAGGCGTGAGCCACCACTGCCCAACCTTAGGATTTTAAGAAATCAATAATGTACTTTAAAATTTATACACAAAAAAAGGAGAGCATTAAAACAATATTCGATAAAAAAACAAAGCTAGGAGCTTCATAGTATATAATTTTAAGGTTTACTGTAAAATTGCAGTAATCCAGAAAATGTGCAGCACTGAAAAAATTGACACTAAATCAACAGAACTATTAAATCCACAAAAGAGTCATATTTCCATGATTTGGATATGATTTGTTTCCTAAAGATTCTTGTGCTAGAAGGCTGGTCCCAATGTCATATCCCCCATGCAATGGTAATAAAGTAGAACCTTTAAGGAGCAGAGATTAATAGGTGATTGAGGACATAACAAAATTTGTGAGATTAATGATAATCTGACAGAAACAAATTAATAGTTATGAGAACAGATTGCTATAAAAGACTGGTACCAATCTTCAAGTTCGCTTGCTTGCTTGCTTCCTTCCTTCCTTCTTTCCTTTTTTGGGGGTGCAGGTGGGGATTGGGGATGGGGAGAATTGAGATCGAGTTTCTCTGTATAGTCCTAGATGTCCTGGAACTCACCCTATAGACCAGGCTGGCCTTGAACTCACAGAGATCCGCTTGTCTCTGTCTCCCAAGTGCTGGGAACAAAGACATGTGCCATCAATATCTAGCATTCTATCTTCAATCTCTTTGTTCTACTATTTTCTCTCTCTTGCATAGTACTACCATCTGGTACCATTATCGTGCTGTGATGTGTACACACACACATCACACTAGATAAATTATTATTTGGACTTTCCAGAATTAGAACAATCTCAATATTCTTATATTTGTCTGAGAAGTTAAAGTTACAATACACCCTTCTTTGCCCAAAGTTGAAAATAAGAAAACACAGTCACGACAGAGCAGGAACCTCAGCAATACATTTCAAAACAAGGTACAAGAAATTATAATTAGAAATTGAAGTCTCTGTGGTGCCAAGCCTGAAGGATCCAGTTTTGGAAGTCTACCTCATTCTGCTGTATTTTATTAACAGGGGCTTTATGAGGCACCCTGATCTTCCTATGAGAAAGAAACAAAAACAAAAACAAAAACCTGAAAAGCAAGCAAAGAAAAACTGAGTACAAGAGAAGCATCCAGTGAAAGTCTGTAAGAGTGCATGAGGTCTAAGGTCACTCCCATTGAGTCCTGAGAGTCTCTCAGCTCCCAGGACTCTGGTACTTTCTAGAGGGTCTTCCTATCTCCCATTTTCTCAGGCTGCATAATTCCATTCATTCTGCTGGCCCTCTGGGCTTCTGTCCTGCTCCACCCCCATCCCATACCTGATCCTGTTCCTCCTCTTCCCTCCTTCTCCCCTCTCTTGTCCAAATCCCTCCTTCCCTCTGCCTCTCGATTATTTCCATTCTCCCAGTGGGGTTGAAGCATTCTCACTTGGCCTTTCTGATTGTTCAACTTCTTATTCTGTACTCTTTTTTTGCTAAAATCCACTTATTAGTGAGTACATACAATGTATGTCCTTTTGAGTCTGGGTTACTTCACTAAGAATGGTATTTTCTAGTTCCATCCATTTGCCTACAAATCTCATGATGTCCTCCTCGTTCTTAATATCTGAGTAGTATTCCATTGTGTAAATGTACCACATTTTCTGTATCCATTCTTCCGTTGTGGGACATCTGGCTTGTTTCCAGCTTCTGGCTATTACAAATGACACTGTTATCTATGAACATTGTAGAGCACGTGTCCCTCTGATATGGTGCGGCATCTTTTGGGTATATGCCCAAAGTGGTATAGCTGGGTCTTCAGGTAGAACTATTTCCAATTTTCTGAGGAACCACCAGACTGATTTCCAGCGAGAGTGGTTGTATCAGTTTGCAATCTCACCAGCAATAGAGGAGTGTTTCTCTCTCCTCCCACCAGCAATGGAGGAGTGTTCCTCTAGCCTTGCCACATCCTCGCCAGGTGCTTCTCAGCCATTTGAGATTCTTCAGTTAAGAATTCTCTATTTAGCTCTGTAGCCTATTTTTTAATTGGGTTATTTAGGGTTTTTTGTTTTGTTTTGTTTTTTTGGTTTTTTTTTTTTTGAGATTAGCTTCTTGACTTCTTTATATATCTTGGATATTAGCCCTGATCAGATGTGGAGTTAGTGAACACTTTTTCAAGAGGAGGGATGATGTCACCAACCCATGGTCAAAATTTGTGGCCCAGAAGTATTCCTGTTGAAAAGAACTGCAGAGACAAAAAGGGAGAAGAGACTGAAGGAAAGATGGTCCAGTAACTAGTCCAACTGGGGATCTACTTCATGGGGAGACACAGAGGCCTGGCACTATTACTGATGCTATGATGTGCTTACAGACAAGAGCCTAGCATGGCTGTCCTCTGAGAGGCCCAACCAGCAGCTCACTGAGACAGATGTGGATACTGACACCCAACCATTGAACTGAAGTCAGGGACCACTATGGTTGAATTAGGGGAAAGATGGAAGAAACAGAAGAGAAGGGTGACCCCATAGGATGATCAAGAAGTCACCACTAATCCCGACCACCTAGATACTGAGCCACCAACCGGGCAGCATACAGGAGCTGGTCTGAGGCTCCCGACACATAGATAGCTGATTGGTCTGGTCTCAGTGGAAGAAGATGTACCTAATCCTCAAGAGACTTGAGGCCCCAGGGAGAGTGGAGGACTGGTTGGGGGGGCCTCTTCTCAAGAGATGGGGGTGGGGGGAATAGAATGAGAAACTGTCGGAGAGGAGACTGAGAGAAGGGCTGGATTGTAAATAAACAATTTTGAAAAGAGTGTATAAGGTCATCAAAAAACTAAATATGAATCAGAAGACAAAGACTGTTTCCTTTCCTACACACTTGAACACTATGTAACTAAAAGTATGTTTCAGAAAGACACAGACACAGAAACAGACAAACAGCCAGAGTGGATAACTTAGAGCAGTGGTTCTCAACCTTCCTAATACTGTAACCCTTTAAGTACAGTTTCTCATTCTGTGGTGACCCCCCCCCAACCATAAATCATTTTGTTGCCACTTCATAACTGTAATTTTTTTTTTTTTTTTTTGGTTTTTCGAGACAGGGTTTCTCTGTATAATCCTGGCTGTCCTGGAACTCACTCTGAAGACCAGGCTGGCCTCGAACTCAGAAATCCACCTGCCTCTGCCTCCCAAGTGCTGGGATTAGGCGTACGCCACCACGCCCAGCTCCTAACTGTAATTTTACCAATGTTAGTAACTGAAATGTAAATATCTGTGTTTTCTAATGGTATCAGGCAATCCCTGTGTGAGGGGTTTTCAACCTCCAAAGGAGTCATGACACACAGGTTGAAAACCACTGTCTTGGATCAACTGGACTAATTTCTTAATGGACATAATCTGTTAATCTCCAAACAAAAATAAATGGAAAAAAATAACAAAGCTTAAAAACAAAACTTCTCTGGCCTCAGGAATAGGAAAAGGTGTTATATTAATAAATTTTGCTACTTGTACAAAAATTATTGCCCCCAGTTTGGTTTACTGCTCTAGTCTCCAAATACAGTGGGTCATTTGTAGAATTTAATCTAAATAACTCCATAATGTTTGAATTAAACAAAGACTCCAAAATGAAAATTATGAGACTGTGTGTATTGACTGGACATCAACATAAAAAAAAAAACCACTCTCCTTAGGAATTAAGCCAAATGATATAAAAAATGTATAGGATTCAATTGTGTACTACCTGTATATGAAGATACAGGAAAACCTAAACTTAAAAGGGAACAGTCATAGATGCAAACTCTAAGATGGTACATATGTTGAAATTAAAAAACAAGGACTTAAAGGCAAATAATAATAATAATAATAATAATGCTTTCAGAAAGTAAAGGCAACTATTTCTGATATGACTACAAATATATACTTGAAATCCAGCATGCATCCTATATATAAGACACATTCCTTCCACCAGTGCATTTCAGATGTTACACGTTGCCAATGATTACAAAACTGCACCGTGAAACTTAGAGTTCTATCTACAAAACAAGACTCAGTCAGCCTCTCCAGAAGATATGGTACAAGTGCCATCCACAACCAAGACTAGAAAGCCGCAAAAGTGATTAACAGCCTCATTCAACTCTCCTCAGAAGAGGCCTGCATGAAAAACAGACAAATCTTGGGAAATGGGAATTATTTTTTAAAACTTATTTAGAGTGCAACAATTATGACTGTTGATTTAGGTATTGTTTTGTTGATGAAGCAGACCAACATATCCCTGATTCCTAGATTGCATTTGACCACCTGGAAAACTATTAGAAGTAGTATTTGATCAGTCATCTGGGTTGGCAATACCTTTCCACCTTTCTACTTCATCTCAATTCTGTGGTTCTAGGTAATAATCTATTCACATGCCTTTTATTCCACAGGGCATTAGGTCTGTCTACTACACCAATGATACCATGCTGACTAGACTTAAAGAAAAAGAAGCAGGAACCTATTTTATAGCTTAACAAGGTCCTTATTGCGAAACCTTTGGTTAATCTCAGACCAGACTTTTAATATTTGGAGGGGTAAAATACCATCCTTTGTAAAAAACTATTATTCTTCAAAATGAACAAACAAACAAACACCAATTATAGTTTACCTCTGGAGTCAATGTTCTGTCATTACTATCATGCTACCACGTGACTATGGCAACACCCCACAAGCTAAGTATTGCTAGGCCAACATAGCAACAGGGCTGGATGTGCAATGCATCACTTCATCAGAAGATCCAGGATCAAAAGTAATTTATATTACTAAGAAGTGGCCCAAATATGCATGATGTCTACTTCCACTATACTACTTATTATCAATATGCGATTGTCATGATCATTTGACTAAGGGAGGAAAGAAAAAAGTGATGATTTTTTGTTGTTGTTGGGTTTTTTTGTTTTGTTTTGTTTTGTTTTGTTTTGTTTTGTTTTGTTTTGTTTTGTTTTTGAGACAGGGTTTCTCTGTATAGCCCTGGCTGTTCTGGAACTCACTCTGTAGACCAGGCTGGACTCAGAAATCCGCCTGCCTCTGCCTCCCAAGTGCTGGGATTAAAGGTGTGCACCACCACTGCCCGGCATTAATGATGATTTTAACTGACATGTAACTAAAGTTATTTTAAAACCTTATTTTTAATGATGGTTCTTAAACACTTTACCCTCCTTTTCAGCCCACCATCCTCCAGAGGTATGAGGAAAGAAAGAATGTGGGGCAGGGGGTGAAAGGTTCTTTGGGGCAACTCCAGTCTATGTTGTCTGGAAATAGGCAGTTCAGTTATAGGTTAGTGGTGGCAGCTCGATCCACTGGCAAACACTTCAGCAGTCTAGTTCCACAGAGTCAGGATAACAAACAAGAATCAGCAGTGGTAGCACTACCTAACAGAGACCTAACAGAGAGCCAGACCTCAACTTCAACTTGAATCAGCAGGATGGACCCAGAGGGTCACCAAGAGAAGTTCTTGGCAGTGTCTCTCTTAGTGAATCGAAAATCAGCAAAGACTTGAGACCCACAAGCACTGCACAGCTAGCTGTGCCAACAAGTCAAGCTCAGCCTCTGTCACTGTCCATAGAGTCTTTTAGATACCCTCTCCAAACATCATGTGTTCTCCACAGGTCTTGCCTCAGCAGAGCATCTGTCTCAGCTGACATCACTTTGCCAATTCGCTCAAGTCCGTGGAAATGGCAAGAAACTGTAGCATACCACCAGAAGTTTTTTGGTGCCATTCTCTCTCTCTATCGAGTCCTGACAAGTGTAACTCAACTATGCAATGTAAGGTGGACCAATACATGTTTGTTGTTAGCAAAGAATCTTTCTTCATGTGACCTTAGTAGAACATCATGTGTTTTAGTAGAAACACATCTTCATGTGTTTTAGTAGAACATCCTTTCACCTATGTCTGCTTCAGCTAAATGTTCCTTCACATGTTTGCCCCAGCAGAACACCATCCACCCTTAAGTTTTCACTTCACATGACTTGTAGATAGTAATGGCACAATAGACCCACATTAGAGACGAAGGGTCATTGTGAAGGGAAACATTCATTCCCAATGGCAGAAACTTGAGCTAGGTACATGGTTGCTCATTTACTTTTTAAGGAAAATTGACAAAGGTATTATTGTTAGATATTGACTTGTAGACAGTGTTGAATGATATAAGGGACTAATGCAACTTGGAAAAATAAATGAAGTGATGACAAAGAAATTTAGAGATTAAAAAAAGAAGTCTTTGAAAGAGCACAAATTACCAAAGTAATCCATGCCCCATGTAAATACCTGCCAAAGAACAGACTTCAGAGAAGGAAGTGCTCAACACAGTATACCAAACAACCTGATTTGAGGACTCAACCAATCTCTTTACCCACTCATTGCTTCTGTCCAAGGGAGGAAGACTTTAAACACATACTCAGCACTGTGAGTTGCAGCAACACTATATTGATGATAGCCATAGCAAAGTGTCCGGCCTGGCAGGGCTCCACAGATGCAGTGGAGAACAGCTACACAATCAAGTTCCATACATGGTATCACTCATTAAATGATCTGTGAGCTACCTCTCTGTTCTTCCTTTCTGGCTCCTACTACTTTCCCTTCCTAATAATTCTATGTATTTTAAGCAAATTTTGATACTTTATTTATCTACCATATGTACATTTTATACTGTTAAGTTTTTAAGTTGTCTTATTCTGCCCTCTTGTGGGAAACAACTCTTTCATCTTTTACAGTGAACAAAACATTGAGTCCAACTTGTTTCTACAATGAAATAAAGTAAGTATTAATTCTGTAACAGTTTCACTTCAGGCTTTGCTAGTAGGTTCCTCATCCTTTGCCATCCATTAAGAATTATATGAGCTTTATGAACTATAGAGGTTTTTTTTTTCCCCACCCACCTTTCAGGCTTTTAAGATTATCTACTAGAAGAACTCAGACAATAATTTAAATCAAAATACTGTGTATATTCAATATGATTTTCAACCTTCTTTGTGGCCATGCTTTTATTCTTCTTTTTCAAAATATGGGCAAGTAAGGACTAACTTCTACAAGGCTTCTATTGCTATTTAGGCAAATTATCATAATGCTAAGTAGTCGGGTATGTTCTGACACAAAATATGCTTGGAACTGTATGTTACAATAACCTTTAAAGACTATAAGTCATTATAAATAACTTTGGAAATATAAACATACATGAGTAATTGGTAAGAGTATTGGTTACTTTCACCACATATTATTATTAAGAAACCATTTCAGGATATTCTGTAGAGATAACCATGCTATGCTGCTTAAGAGAAAACAGGAAAAACAAATCTGCACCTCATTTTTTAAAGTATTCAAACTAATTTATGTATGTATCTATATATCCTTGAATATGTCATTATGAACTCAGAGAAACATAAAAAAATAATGCTGATATTTTAGGTGAATGGAGGAACAATTGTTTGGTTAAAAGTACTTTTTTAGCTAATGAGATTATAACACTAGAAATTCAACTATGGTAATATCCAAACACATTCTAATGTCACCTCTAACACCCCAAGATCATAAAGAATTATTGGCCAAAAGGCAAATTTCAAATTTAGTTTTATGAAAAAAGTGTTACAGTGGAAAAGATCAGCAAGAATGAATTTCAGACATACAATAGGACTACATATAAAAATGTTTCAAGGGGAATTATAAGTTCAGATCCTTCAAATATAACCAATAATAAACAAATTTATAATTTTAATATCAGAATGAAAGGTTCTAAATACATACTACCAAAAGTACACAGTGAGGCATACTTGATGCTTATCTATAAATCCCTGCACTCAAGAGGCAGAGTCAGGAGCCTCACAACAAGTCAAAGCCACTCTGGTCTACCACATGGCAAATTTTGGGTCAGCCAGGCTACAGAGGAAGATCTATCTCAAAACAAAGAAACAAACCAACAGAAAAAGTGCTGCAGAGTAATACAAAGACAAAGTATTTTCTTGTGGAGAATAATATAACCTAGGTATAGTGATTCAATTTCTAGTGCCCATATGGCAGCTCATAACTGTCTAACTCCAGTTCCAGGGAATCCAATGACATCTAGGCTTTGTACAAACTAGCATATAGGTGGTATAGAGACATACATGCAGGCAAACACCCACACCACATAAAATAATAATAAAGTAGAAAACAGAAAATATATGCAATTAGATGGAGGAAACTACAGCCCAGGTCAGAGCATGTATATAAAGATAACAGTATAACTGCAGCCCAGTAAATAGTTTGGTTTAAGCACAGAAGGAAGAAATGTAAGCAGCAACATCCATGGACAGCAATCTGAGTAAGTGAAGCACAAGTAGTCAGGTTCATCTCTCACCTTCCTTCCCACTTGTATGTGGTTCAGAAGACATTGGAGATCTCTGCCCCTAAACTGGAGCAGAGGTATGGGTATGTATGAGAGAGTAGACTACAGCAGCAGATTAGTACAATTCAGGAAAGACTCTAAAGCCAAAATGACAATGGCACAACACACCAGATACCTCACATGTCCTCTATTAAGAAGAAACATGAAACTGAATCTATTCACAGTCAGACAGAGCAGATTATCACACGGCATGGTGGTGTCTGCTGTTACTTATTTGTTCTAAATGGACATGCACTGTTTTGGCTGGCTGATATCTGTAGTATACTAATTATTGGGTATTTGAGTATTATTCATACAAAGAAGAAAAGAAAATGTCATACTAAACATAGAGGGGCAACCACTGAGATGGCTCAGTGGATAAAGGAGCTTGCTATCAAATCTGAAAATCTGAGTTCTAATTCCAGGGACCCACACAGTGGAAGGAAAGAACTAATTCATGCAGGCTGGATTGAGAAAATGAGTGAAATCTACTGCTTCTCCTTTCATCTTTCTCTTCCAGTCCTGCCTTGAGGCAAGCCTGTTTCGTAAGTAGCTGTACCTAAGGACGCATATGCCTCCAAGAGACGAGAAGAGACTAGAGCCCTGGTGGTAGAACATAACAGAACTTACAGAAGAAATGGACAAATTCACACTGACTGACAGATGTCAATATGCTTCTCTTAATAATAGAACAGACAGAAAATTAGCAAAGATACAGAAGACAAGACTGAACATTACCAATCAAAAAGACTATGTTGTATGACATTTATAGAACCTTACATCTTTAAATAGTATAACACTCTTTTTGAAGGGTTCAGAAACATTAAGGTAAATTGTTTTATCATACACTTTGGTATATACCTATAACCTCAGGACTTGATACTCAGGCAGTGATAGTAGATTGCGAGTTGGAGGTCTTGATAGCTGATCTATATTGTCAATGTGACTGAACTTTAAAGTCACCATGGAAACACACCTTTGGTATGCCCAAGAGGGTATTTCCACAAAATTTCAACTGAGCTGGGAAGACCTACCCTGAATGTTTCCAGCACCATTCTATGGGCTAGAATCCAGACTTAATAAAACAGGGAAAGTGGGCTGAGTTCCAAATATTCATCCCTCTCTGCTTCCTGACTATTGATGCAACGTGACTAGCTCCCTCCTGCACATGCTACTGATTGTGCTATCCATGCCGAGATCCAAATCAGACAACGGAAATATTTGTACCACACACTGACAAAAATTAAGGTTTTCTACTCAAGGCTTAGATATCAGTTACCCTGGACTTTCCCATATATCGCTGTAAAGTGGAAACTCAAGGGTTCTTTGGAAAGTTGGTTGGTTGGTGTTTTGCTGGCACAAAACATGAAGGAATGTTTTATTAAAATGGACATAGATGTGAAAGACTAAGGCAGACTCATGAAGGGATGTTTCACTGAAGCAGACACAGGTGAGAGGATGTTCTGCTAAAGCAAGCATGTAAAAGGACATGTGATGACAGATTCTTTGCTAACAACACACATGTATGGCCTGCCTTACACTGCATAGTTGAGCTGCATTTGTTGGAACGGCATAGAGAGAAATGCACCAAAAAACTTCTGGTGGTGTGCTGCAGTTTCTTGCCACTTCCAGAGACTCAGAGGACATGTGTTATTTGGAGGGTATAAATAGGAGTCCAAGAAGTGATAGAGACAGTTCTTGGCTTGCTGGCACAGTTAGCTGTACAACTTTTGTATGTCTCGCATCTTTGCTGATCTTCACTTCCCTGAGAGAGGCACAGCCAAGAACTTCCCTGGTGTCCCTCCTGGTGCCTCCTGCTGACTCAAGTGGAGGCTGAGGCCTGGCTGTCTCTGTTAGGTCATGTCACCGCTATTGCTAACCAGACTCTACCAAACTGGACTGCTGGTATGTCCATGAAGTGTTTGTAAGTAGATAGAACTGCTGCTAACCTATGAACTGAACTGCCAATTTCCAGAAAAAACAGATGGGAGTTTCTCCAAAGGACCTTTGTAAACAGATCCACTTCCCCTGTATCATTTCTTTTCCAGTACCTCTGGTGGGTGGTGGGCTACAAGGGAGGTTAAAGTGTTTAAGAACCATCATTAAAAATAGGTTCAAAAATACTAGTTACAACACTGGTTCTCTCTAGAGTTCAGAGCTGCAGATTGTCTTATCTTTTCATTTGCATCTTTAAGTCCTTTCTCTTTACTGATGTTCCTATTTCCATTTCTTTTATTTGGATGACTCTGTCATTTTAATGAGAAGGCTAGGCTAATTCCATGACATGTTTCAAATTGGCAGCAAAGGAGAGGGCCTAAATCTCTGTTTCCAAGAACTTGGCAATTCCAGTCCAAGTCCAGGCCTCAGAAGCTGCCCCACCACCTGGCCTGAAGCAAGGACAACAGCAGTTTCCAGACTTATTCAGCTACTTCCTGAGCCAACAGTTTCTAGACCTTCCCAGCAAGTTCCAGCCCTGACACCCTGGTAAAGCAATGTCTGTGGAGATAGACCCAACAGATTAACATAGAGGTGCTTTAAATCAGGCCTGCAAGCTCACTTGGATGTCTATCTTGGTAATGGGACAATATTCTTTGCATTTACATATATTTGAGTTGTGGTATCATTCTTCAATGAATCATAAACCTTTACATTAATGGCTCACATTTATCAAAATAAAACAATCATAAAAGTTTTAAGAAAAAGTACAAGATCACATTCTTAAAATATCTGAAATTTAGCCATGTCTTGTGGAGTACATCTGGAATTCTAGCACTTTAGAAAATAAGGCTGGAGGATTAGACCAGCCTGGGCTACATAGTAAGATGCAGTCTCAAAAAAGAAAATATTTAAATCTTATTTATATAAATAGTTTCTATGCACTTGAAATTATAAGAGTGATATTATATTATCTTTTTCCAAAATTTGAAAGATGTTTTAATTTTCATTTTGTTTCAAATGCTTCCACTAAGAAGTCTAAAACTAACTGAATTTTATTACTCTGTGTGTGAGTGTTGCTATGTTTTGTCCTTCTCTGAAAACCTGAAAGATTGTGTGGTCACAGTAACTGGAATTGTCACAACATGCCTTAATTCATCTCTGTGTTCGACTACAATACATAAGCCTTTTCAATCGGGAAATTTGTATCTTTAATACAAGAAAATCCTATTGTATCACTCTGTTGATGATCTCTTCCCTGCTTTCTCCTTTCCTTTGAGACCTATTAATTGAATATTGACACGCCTGGTCCTGCAAATTTCTCCACACTTTCTATTATTTCTCTATCACTCAGTTCTCTTGCTCTCAACATTAATTTCTAATTTTTCTATGGGGCTTTAATTTCTAATATCAGAATTTTAGTGTCTATGAGCCATTTTAAAAAGATATACCATCGTCCCTTTTTATAGTACTTGTTTTAAGGCTGTATTATTTTCTCTTAGATCTGAAGATAGTTAGGAGTTCTGAGTGAGGTGTGGCACATACCCATAGTTCTAGTGCCCAGGGAGGCGGAGGCTGGAGGATCAAGAGTTTTGGGGTAACCTGGACTACAAAGTAAGATTCTGACTCAGAAATAAAAATAACTGGTTTATTATTTTCCTCTATAAAATGTCATTTTCAAATTGCTTTATTCTATTTAATGATTATATCCACATACTACAATGATTCTTCAAATATCAAGTAAGCCTTGGTTAAGGGCTCACATGGAAGAGGAAAGGACTAAAGGCTAAATGGAAGCATGAAGACCTACAGTAGTTTGAGCTGGGCTGTTCAATGAATCTCTGATGACTACACCAGTATATCTTTCTTTTTAATTAGGTTTATCAGAAAAGACTTCCCCAATCTCCTGCTTACAGGCCTTATATTATCAATATTTGAGTGTCCAGAAAGATAAACAAAAGAGAAAACTCCTGGGGTCCAATACTCCTGGGAGTTTTAGCAAAGAACTCCTTCCCTCCACTGTGCTGTCTTTCAGCCTGGATAGTCTGTAAAGAATGAATTTTGAGCTTTACCAGAGTCCTAAGTGGGAAACAGGAGCCTTTGATGTGTGGCTGATTAGTTATGCTTTAAAAGGACATCCCTGGTGCCACGCCCACTCAAGTGGAGTCTGAGTGACAAGTCCAAAAGCTTGGCTGAAGTCCTGAGGCACAAAGTTTCATGGAAACTGGTCTCTTGGAGAGTCCCATAACACAGATGTGGTCCAGATACATCCTTGTGATAGCTGGTGAAGGGCTTAGAGTGCTTTCTTTCAGTATTGTTTTACTATAGGTTTCCCCTAAGAAATGGTTTAACTTATTCAGACAAAATGCCTCCAGTGTTGAAAGAGATAGTGAAAGAAATCAGGCACTGCAGTTTACTGGGTAAGAGTAAAAATCTCAGGGCAAGTTCTATAAAGTAAACTTAGAATAACAGCCCAGTCACTCCCATATGCAGGAATTTACAATGGTCTAGGAAGAAGGAGGGTTGTGGTTTAAGGAGGAACTAGAGTACTGCATTATTCATGAAAAGGTTAGCAAGAGTGGAACCTCCCTGGTGGTGGGTTATACAATAGACTAGAATTGTGACTAGGGTGTGAAATCCTCACCTGCCTCCTAGAATAGCTAACCTTAGATAGGGCCACTTTTTGTCTCAGTTGTAACCACTGCCTGGTTCCAGCTAGTCTTTATGTATGCATTTTCCTGTTTTGTGTTATTATGCACTGGATGATCTCAATGTACCTTGGCTGATGTGTCACCTAACTTCCTTGTTTCTTCTGTAATACAAGTCTGATGTTCGCTTTGAGAAATTACATTCAGATCCAGCACTCTCTTGTGTTCATGTCTGTTTGTCACTCACCAACTCCTTGTCCATCTGAGTACTGGGACCCTGATTTCTCCCTCGGGTTGAGGGACTGACTGAGTCCAGCCCGTGGCACCCTGGGACCCAACTCTTCTCTATAGCTGACTTTAACAAAATCCTCCTTTTGTTCCTGTCTCTACATACTGTCAGTTAAGCTTTCTGAGACCTCTAGAGGATAAACCACATGGCTTTGTTTATTTCTACTGTGACTGAATTTAGAGCTCAGTTTTCAATGATGTATCTAACTGTAGGTCCTAACATTATATGGAGGCTGTCTCATTGCTAATCCCTGTACTGATCTTGCAGTGGGTTTCTGGGGCAGCTTCACCATTTCTGGGGCAGCTTCACCATTCTCTATTCCTAATATTACTTCAATTTTTTACTGTTTAACATCTGTTTTATACACTCATTAGGCTATTCCTTCAATATCTAGTCAGCCTTGCCTAGCCACACATTTTTTAGGAAAGGAGTAATAACTACAATTTCAGTACTAACTTTCTTGTTAGAGTTCTCACATATGTGTTCTCATTCTCTCTCTCTCTCTCTCTCTCCCTCTCTCTCTCTCTCTCCCTCTCTCTCTCTCTCTCCTTCTCTCTCTCTTTCTTTCTTTTTGGAGTATGTTTAGAAAGTTAGAATGAAAGAGTAAATAACCCCCCTAACGTTTGCAATATTGCAGAACACTTAATGTAAGCATTGCTTGTATAGATAAAACTTCAAAATCAGCCATGTCTTTTAGTTAACAGGCCCCCAGACCTTAGCACAACTACCATGATGGAAAAAGTACCACTTGGGCCATAAACTCAGCACATAGATGATATCTCCTACAAAAATGAAAACAAAAGCCTAATCCATCAAACCCATAGTTTTGGGAAAGTCTCTAAATGTGCTAGTTCTGCTTCTGGCTAACTACTCTAAACTGAATTATGTCAGCCCAGAATATGTTTCTGTGCTTAAAAGCTCACCCTAAGAAAGGTTCAGGGTTACTCTAAGATTCTGAACCCCCAGTGTGGTCACTGGCTCTAAGTACTCTTCCATGGTGAATACCCCACAATGTTTCCTGAAACATCGTGTGTGTGTGTGTGTGTGTGTGTGTGTGTGTGTGTGTGTGTGTGTGTGTGTGTGCGCGCACACGAACACATGCATGAGAGATATAAAAGGGTATAGAGTTATAGAGTAAATGGTCCTGGGAGCTCTTTCGAGACCAACACACCAATACAACCACCAGTCTGTAGCTTCAATTCTCATGCTCTTGGTGATCACATCACTTATTTAATGAAATTATTTAGAGTTCAGATTTTTCCCTCTCTCTCTCTTTTTCCTTCTTTTCTTTTTTTCTCCTCCCTCCCCTACCTGAGGCAGGGTTTTTTCTGTGTAGCCCTAGCTGTGCTGGAATTATGTAGATCCAGCTAGCCTTGAACTCACAGAGATCCTGCCTGCTTCTGCCTCCCCAGTGCTGGGATTAAAGGCATATGCCAACATGACCTAGTCAGATATACTCTTACCACTAAGAATATAATATTAACTAAAATAAGCAAATGGATACAACAAAGAATATCAACAAAATAAATACAAAGATAATAAGTACTGAAGAAAAAATAAGAGTGGAAGATGCTTATGCAATTTTGAATAAACTAGAAAAGACATCAGAAATTTCAGTAGATTGTTTTTACATGTCCACTTCAAAAAATTAATCAAGGCACTGCATTTAACCCACCCACCCAGCCAAATCTCTCATTTCCTTCCCCAGGGTGCAGTCTGGGAAGTCTGCACCTTCTAGATCTAGCCTGTGTCCTATATGCAGCGTCCAGGTTTTATCTGGCTACCCCTACTGTGGCGGTCTAAATAAGAATGGTCCCCATAGGCTCATTTATTTAAATGCTTGGTCATGAGAGAATGGCACTACATGAGAGGGATTAGGAGGTATGGCCTTGTTGGATGAAGTATGCCACTGGGGATGAGATATAGGTTTCAGAAGCCCAAGCCAGGCCCAGTAGGCTGGCTGGCTTGTGCGTGCAATCTCTCTCTCTCTCTTTATTTCTCTCTCTCTCTCTCTCTCTCTCTCTCTATATATATATATATATATATATATATATATATTATATATATATATTATATATAATATATATATATATAACTTATTATCTTTATATATATAACCTCTTCCTCCTTCTCCTCTTCCTCCTCTTCTTCCTCCTCCTCTACCTTCTTCTTTTTCTTCTCTCTCTTCCTCCCTCTCCCTCCCTCTCTCCTTCATATCTACAGATCCAGAAATCTTAGCTACTTCTCCAGCATTGTGTCCACCTATGTGCCACCATGCTACCTGCCATGATGACAATGAACTATATCTCAAACTGTTAGCAAGTCCCAATTAAATGTTTTCCTTTATAAGAGTTGCTATGGTCATGGTGTCTCTTCACAGCAAAAGACCATAACTAAGACAATTACCTATGTTGTAACCAACCTCTAGGCTTCTTCTAGGACCCTTCTTACATACCTGCAAACCGACAGGCTCCTCTCATGCTATATCCAACCTTTCCATCCAACCAGATCAACCCCGACTTTGTAGGCTTAGAAAAGAAGGCACATCCTGTACATGGCCCAATCTCCTCTGTCCACCTGACTTTATAACATTCAAGCCATTTCAAACCTCTAGACTCAACCTACCCACACATCCTCAATTCTGACCCAACCTGGTCTACTCATAGCAGACTTAGAACTACCAAAAAGAAATCCACGTGCTCAAAACTCATTGGAAAAATGCAAACATAGTGGATCAAGTCAGTATCTTCCCTCCAAAACCTACTGCTTTTACAAAAACATTTGTCAATGAGAACTTCCTAGATATACAGAATTTAACACAACAATCATAAATTCATCAAAGATTCAAGGAGTTTAAAGAAACACAAGGAAACTGATCAATGAAATTGTGGAAAAAGAACTTAAGGAAAATAAACACCTGAATGATGCCCAAGACAACACAAATCTAAGACAAATGACAATGATGAAAATAACCTCTGGCTTGAGAATGGAACTCAACAGGAGAAAGAAACAGAAGAGGACTCACCCTGAAAGTCCCACAGACTATCTAATAAAAACCTCAACACCAAGCAGGAGAAACCCTCTTTTGCTTTCCTGGTCAAGGTTGTCTAAGAGACTACAAAAATACTATAGACTATTGCTGTTGCCCTTGTTTGACCCCCAGGAGTAGGTTAAGTCCCTATTGCTGAAGACACTATGTACTTCAGTCAGACACAGGGTCTAAAGGCCCCTTAGCTGGAACTGACCTAAATATTTTCTCCCTGAAGCTTTCACACTGCCAGAAGGCACATGCAATCTTCCAAAGGAGGGAAGCAATCAACAGTCTTACCCAGATATAACACCTATGTACAACAACAACTAGTATGGGACAATTATCCTAAGAGAACAGTAGTGGTAAGCATACCGTGGTGATAACCAACAGGTCTCTAACTAGGTTTACATAAGAAGCACTCACCAAGAGGGCAATTATGCTTGATACTGGAAACCTACGCAACTACCCAGAACTAGTCTAGTAAAAGATCTTGCAAGAGAAACTATAATACACCTACAATATAGGTAAAGTAGAGGATTTTTTTTAAAAAGGTAGATAGTTAACAGTATGGTTACTAAACCACATAATCCCTAACTACCCTCTAAATATTTGTCCTTATACCCACACATAAATGTACTTCTCATCTATCATCAAAAGAACTTCTTTTTCCAACAGATGAAGACCATTACAGAGAACTACAACCAATCACAACACAGAGTTATTATGGAGCCCAGTCCTGATGAATACATCTACAGAAAAACTACCATACCTAAGGCTCAGGGAAATTTTAGGAAGAAGGGATGGAAAAATTGTAAGACCCTGAGGATCAGGAAGCTCACTATGAAACACTGTCTCCTAGGAATGTCAGAAGCTGTACTCATGACACTGCACCAGCATGACTGCCTAAGCATGAGCTGTGCCAAAGTGTACTGGAGACAGGCCACCTTGCCTCAACCCTACACAAAACTACAGACAACCAAGGAGTGCTGAGAGTGGAAGAAATAATCTACCCCAGAGAAGAGAACACCAACTGGTTCAGCCCTGAAAACATACATACAAGTAAAATTATACAGACTGAATAACACACACACACACACACACACACACACACACAGAGAGAGAGAGAGAGAGAGAGGAAAAGTTTAGGAAAGGAAAGGAGGAAATGATGTGATTATATAATAATCCGAAAAATAAAAGAAAAACTGAATAGTAGCCTTATCAGAAAAAATTAATAAAAAGCCAAAAATTAAATAGAAAGGGGGAATAAAAGAATCTAAAATAATACAGCAATTTTATCATTTCTTCTCAGATAACTATGACAACAAATATATTGATGAAAAGTTTAAAATACTATATGAAGGGCTGGAGTTGTAGCTCAGTTGTGAGACCCATACAGCCCCTACCCTGTACCACACAAACCGGATGTGGTAGTGCACACCTATAATTCTAGCACTTAGGAAGAGGCCAGACAACCAGAAGTTCAAGGTCAGCCTCGTTACATAGTTGGAGGTAAGTCAGAGCTACATGAGACTGTGACTTGAAAAAAAAAGAAGAAAGGAAGGAAGAAACAAAGGGAGAGAGAAGAAAAAGGAGAGCAGAAGGGGAAAGCCAGTATGTTGTTATACTCCCAACAAATGATGGTGTTAAAATTTTAATTTGTTACTTTTCCAAAGATTAAAAAAATAGCATCTAGACATTTGCCATTAATTCTGGGGAAAAAAATAAGCCTTAATATCATTTTAAAAAGTGACATGAGGCCCCACTGGATTACATCAATAAACATTAAGTGAAAACTTACAATACCTAAAAGAGACCCAGCAAAATCCCAGTCCCCAAATGAAGTTATGAAGAAGGAACAGCTGACACTGAGAAATTTTTACCTTGCCCAGAGCGGCTTTGGCGAGAATCTACACTCGACTGTCTTCGATCCGGTGGTTCCTCGCTTCCTCCATCTGCATTAAATTAAAAACAGCATAAACAGATGAAGAGTTTGGCATAATTCCAGTGACCTCTATATCATAAAACTACTATGTGTATTACTTGTTTTCACTTCTTATAATTAAGATCATTAAAAAATCTTAGGATTTTCTTATGTAAATCAATGGCTATTGCCTCTACTCTTGTAAGGAGGAGTCTGCATTCACATCCAAAACACAAAGCTTTTTTTCCCCTTCACCAAACATACTCATGAAGGAATGAAGAAATTTATTGATTCCAAAGTTTATTTAAAACATTCTAGCTTAGAATCCCTGACCTTTAAACAATATTTAAAAGACAGACAATTGCTTGCCTAAAATATGTCAAATAATTTCAAGAACTGTATGTTTTACTATAGTAAAATGTTCAATAAGACATTTAAAAAAAAATCAACAGGCCTGCCTTTGATTAATTTTTTTAAAAAAAATCAGTAAACTGCAAGTGATTCAATAAGAGATACAAGTAGACAAATCCTGAAGATATTTTACTCATGATTTTTAAAAATTATGTGGCAATACTCATTTCACTATCCATATTTTAATTTTTTAAGAAACAAAAATATATCTCTTTATACATTTTTTAAAACTACAGCAAATATAAGTTCATAAATAATTATATTATATTATATCATATTATATAGAAACAAAGTGACTCATGACAGATGAAAATAGATTTAGAATTCCATAAAGTATATGAAAATTAAAACCAAAAACAAACACAACCAACCAACCAACTAAAAGAAAACAAGAACAGCCTACAATCCATGCTTCATGGTGCACGTCTATACTCCTAGGATTCAGGAGGTTGAAGCAGAGGGGCTGTAGAGATTAACTGTTTCACGTAAACCTAGACAACATAGAGTCAGCCTGAGTTAAATAGCAAACCAAAAATCAAACTAAAGAAAGCTAAAGTGTTAACATAGTGGTCTAAAGTTACACACAGATTTCTTTTCATTTCCATCAAATTTAAAATGTACTAAAGACTCAATAAATAACTTCCACTTATTTCTAACATAATAGAAATAAGAAGCAACAATTATGGGCAGGTTTAAGAAATGCTACTCTTTTTTTCAATTTTTTTATTAGATATTTTCTTCATTTACATTTCAAATGCTATCCCAAAAGTCCCCTATATCCTCTCCCTGCCCTGCTCCCCTACCCACCCACTCTGGCCCTGGCTGTACTGGAGCATATAAAGTTTGCAAGACACTCTTCCCAATGATGGCTAACTAGGCCATCTTCTGCTACATATGCAGCTAGAGACACCAGCTCTGGGGGTACTGGTTAGTTCATATTGTTGTTCCACCTATAAGGTTGCAGACCCCTTCAATTCCTTCGGTACTTTCTCTAGCTCCTCCACTGGGGGCCCTGTGTTCCATCCAATAGATGACAATGAGCATCCACTTCTGTATTTGCCAGGCACTGGCACAGCCTCACAAGAGACAGCTATATCAGGGTCCTTTCAGCAAAATCTTGCTGGTGTACGCAATAGTGTCTGCATTTGGTGGCTGATTATGAGATGGACCCCTGGGTGGGGCAGTCTCTGGATGGTCCATCCTTTGGTCTTAGCTCCAAACTTTGTCTCTGCATGGATATTTTATTCCCTATTCTAGGGAGGAATGAAGTATCCACAAGTTGGTCTTCCTTCTTGATTTTGTTGTGTTTTGGAAGTTGTATCTTGGGTATTTTAGGTTTCTGGGCTAATATCCACTTACCAGTGAGTGCATATCAAGTGACTTCTTTTGTGATTGGGTTACCTCACTCAGGATGATATCCTCCAGATACATCCATTTGCCCAAGAATTTCATAAATTCATTGTTTTTAATAGCTGAGTAGTACTCCATTGTGTAAATGTACCACATTTTCTGTATCCATTCCTCTGTTGAGTGACATTTGGGGTCTTTCCAGTTTCTGGCTATTATAAATAGGGCTGCTATGAACATAGTAGAGCATGTGTCCTTTTTACCAGTTGGAACATCTTCTGGGTATATGCCCAGGAGAGGTATTGCTCGATCTACCGGTAGTACTATGTCCAGTTTTCTGAGGAACCGCCAGACTGATTTCCAGAGTGGTTGTACAAGCTTGCAATCCCACCAACAATTGAGGAGTGTTCCTCTTTCTCCATATCCTCGCCAGCATCTGCTGTCACCTGAATTTTTGATCTTAGCCATTCTGACTGGTCTGAGGTAGAATCTCAAGGTTGTTTTGATTTGCATTTCCCTGATGATTAAGGATGTTGACCAGTTTTTCAGGTGCTTCTCAGCCCTTCAGTATTCCTCAGTTGAGAAATCTTTGTTTAGCTCTGTACCCCATTTTTTAATGGGGTAATTTGAATTTCTGGAGTCCAGCTTCTTTAGCTCTTTGTATATATTGGATATTAGTCCCCTATCAGATTTAGGATTGGTAAAAATTCTTTCGCACTCTGTTGGTGGCCTTTTTGTCTTATTGACAATATCTTTTGCCTTACAGAAGCTTTGCAATTTTATGAGGTCCCATTTGTCGATTCTTGATCATACAGCACAAGCCATTGCTGTTCTGTTCAGGAATTTTTCCCCTGTGCCCATATCTTTGAGGCTTTCCCCCACTTTCTCCTCTATAAATTTCAGTGTCTCTGGTTTTATTTGGAGTTCTTTGATCCACTTAGACTTGAGCTTTGTACAAGGATAGATAAGAATGGATCAATTCGCATTCTTCTACATGATAACTGCCAGTTGTGCCAGCACCATTTGTTGAAAATGCTGTCTTCTTTCCACTGGATGGTTTTAGTTCCCTTGTCAAAGATCAAGTGACCTTAGGTGTGTGGGTTCATTTCTGGATCTTCAATTCTATTCCATTGATCTACTTGTCTGTCCCTGTACCAGTACCATGCAGTTTTTATCACAATTGTTCTGTAGTGCAGCTTAAGGTCAGGCATTGTGATTCCACCAGAGGTTCTTTTATTGTTGAAAATGGTTTTTGCTATTCTAGGTTTTTTTGTTATTCCAGATGAATTTGCAAATTGCCCTTTCTAACTCAGTGAAGAATTGAGTTGGAGTTTTGATGGGGATTGCATTGAATCTTTAGATTGCTTTTGGCAAGATAGCCATTTTTACTAGATTAATCCTGCCAATCCATGAGCACAGGATCTTTCCATCTGAGATCTTTGATTTCCTTCTTCAGAGACTTGAAGTTCTTGTCATACAGATCTTTTACTTCCTTAGTTAGAGTCATACAAGGTATTTTATATTTTTTGTGACTATTGTGAAGGGTGTTGTTTCCCTAATTTCTTTCTCAGTCTGTTTATTCTTTGTGTAGAGAAAAGCCACTGATTTGTTTGAGTTAATTTTATATCCAGCTACTGCACTGAAGCTGTTTATCAGGTTTAAGAGTTCTCTGGTGGAATTTTTAGGGTCAGTTATATATACTATCATATCATCTGCAAATAGTGATATTTTGACTTCTTCCTTTACAATTTGTATCTTCTTGTTCTCCTTTTGTTGTCAAATTGCTCTAGCTAGGACTTCAAGCACTATATTGAATAGGTAGGGAGAGAGTGGGCAGCCTTGTCTAGTCCCTGATTTTAGTGGGATTGCTTCAAGAGAAACGCTACTTTTATTCTGTCATCCATGCTCTTTTCTGCTGCTTAGAGAGCTTGTCTTGACGTTTACCTCTTTTTAAATGCAGGGCTTATATTTAAATTTATTATGGAAATAAAGTTTTTAAGAGTACATTTACCCTATGTATCAGTGACTAATATATATCAAGTATAATTTATCAATTTTTATTCTGTTGTATAGGACCTATGTAGTAGGTACTGTGAGACCCTGGCTTAAAGCGTTTCTCCCTGAAAGGTAGAGCCCCTAGGACATTTCCCCAAGCTTGTTTTCCCTGATCTTTAAAAGTACAGCTAGAAAGAAGTTCTTTTTTCTCTATAGCCAGCAAAAAGCCTTTTTGTTTCTATACTTTACAACCAGAGATGCCTGCCTTCCTGTGCCGAGGACACAGAGATGACAATTCGGAAAGAACTCACTCCCCACTCCTGCCTTGTAAATTTCACCAAGGACACTCTCCTCCCAACTCCTCCCAATTTCTCAGCTAGCTGTTAAAAGCCCCCTCCTGTCACCGCTCAGGGTTGAACTCCCCTGCCCTGCGAGGCTGATAATAAAACCTCTTGCAGTTTGCATCAGGTGTGGTTTTCTCTCCGGACATTGGGGTGTTGGCCAGCTCATCCTGGGACTTGAGCGGAGGCCCAGCATCCGGGGTCTTACAGTACCATGAGGGTCAGCATCAGTTAATTGATTTCATAAATATAATAGTTGTAAATATAGAAAATAATTGGCAGGAAATATTTATATTTGAGTCTATTATGAGCTTGGTAACTTAATATTCTGCTACTAGCAAGATTTTTAAAATAATGCAGCAAATCAAACGATGCAACACAAAGCTGTATTTGTGTCAGTATAAAAACATTTTAAAAATAAACACAGTTCAAATATTATATACCTGATAAACATGCTAAGAAAACAAAAGACTACTTGAAATACAAGGTTATGAATCTTTCCTTTAAGTTAGGTGGTGGTGTACCCCTTTAATCCCTCAAAAGGCAGAGTGGTTTGAGGCCATTAATTATGATCTACAGAGTAGATTCTAGGACAACCAGGGCTAGACAAACGAAACTTTGTCTTGAAAAACCAAAGAATCTTTCCTTTAATATAATAAGACAAAAAATTAAAGCAAAAAGGTTCCTATACATTATTATTCCAGAATGAGTTATCTGCCTTGGTTGAAATTAAAACTCAAATTTTTCACAATGCTGGAAGCTGCTATACAGGTAGCAAGGGGATGAAAGTCAACAATGGTACTTTACAGCTTTAGACCTTGCATGCTGTAACACCATCTTGCTGGGCAAGAGGTGCTTACCACTGTAATAATGGCACAAGTATTATGGTAGTAACCAGCTGATTTCTAATTGAGAGCCACTCTGTAGGAGGAAGTTCATGTGTTAACATAGTCAAAGGTCCATGGCTGGTAAGTCCTAGGGAAAATTTACTACTATTCTGCTATTGAACATATTTATGTTTATGTCCACAGACTAATACTGTCCTCAGCCTTAATCAAGGAAGTTTCTCTTTAGAGCAAACAGCTGTTAAATCAAGTCAAGGGGCTAACAATGAATGATTGTTAAGTAGCATGCTCTGCATTGAGTAGGCCTCTCTAGGCCCAGGAAACATAAAAAAGAGAGGCACAAAACATGTAGGAAACAAACAACAGAGAAGAATGCCATAAAACATCCACTTAAGGGCATGACAGCAAAGATACCCATAAACTCCTAACAGCTGCTGCTGCTGCTCAGTCTTGTAAGGCTGCATAAGACTGAGTCAGGGAAAAAATGTCAGACATAGATAGGAGAGAGGTACATGGGTTCCCACCTTATCCAGGACACTAAAAGCAGTCAAGGGCTGCTGGATGCTAGGAAATCATTGTCTTAAGTGATGTAGCCCTTGATTAGTTAATTCACGCTCCAGGGAGATAGCCTCACACCCATGCCACACATGAGCGACCCTGTTTAAAACCAATATATCACAAAGCAAAATAAAAACAAAACAAAAAGAAGTACAAGTGTGATGGTGACTTGGTGAGAAGAAGGTGAAGTACTGATGGGGGTGGGAGGAAGAAGAGAGACCATGAAAGGATGAATGTGTTACAGGTGTGCAAAATTGTCAAAGGATAAATTAAGAACTAAAGAGACTTAAAAACTTCTAGTTATTTTTAAGGAAATGTCTATGTTTACATCATTTTAACTCTACATTCTAAATAAACAATTTTACAGATTCTTTTTAATGTTTGATATTTTATTTTATGTATTTATTTATTTTAGTTTTTCAAGTCGGGTTTTTTTTTTTTTTTCTTCTGTGTAGCCCTAGCTGTTCTGGAACTTACTTTGCAGACCAAGCTAGCCTTGAATTTAGAGATCTGCCTGCCTCAAAGTGCTAAGACTAAAGGTGTGTGCCACCACACCTGGCAACACATGACATTTTAACTGGACCAACTCAAAGTTAGAATGTGTTGTTATTTTAACCCTCTAAAGAGGTCTTTCATGTCAGACGTTCATGAATTAATATCCAAAATGCCCAAAAATCTTCAAGATTTTCGTTTAACTTGTATTTCCCTTATTAATAGTAAAATTGAAACTGGGATGATGGCTATGTAGCTAAGATACTTGCTGCACCAGAACAAGGACCTATTAACTCTAGCACTGAATGGGCATAGAAATGCCAACCCTGAGGGTTCAATAACCAGCCTGCCTGGCTAAACAGTAAGCTTCCAGTCAAGTTAGACACCTCTTGCAAAAATGTAGGGTGGATAAGCAATTGAGATGACATACGTATAATGTTTGCTCTCCCCACCTGCATAAGTGAGTCATGTGTATGTGTGTACTCTCTTCTAAATATAACAGACCTTAAAAAGCAAATTGATTTATTCAAAAATGAGTGAAGTTAAAATATTCCACTGGCTATTTGGTTGTGTAATCTTGTTTCTATCCTATTTTTGCTACTCTGTGTGTGGGAGGCAAGACCTTGTACATGCTCAGTGAAACACAATCACTTGAGTGACATCTGCAGCTCATTGTCATATCTTCTAATCTTTGCAATTCTGGAAACTCCTGTTTCATTTTTCTCAGATTAATTTCTAGACCTTTGGTTTTATATTTTAATTGATTGATTAATCAACAGTAACTGGATATGAATTTCTTTACATTTTTCTGTTTAAGGTTCAGTGAGTTTCTTTTGATAAATATGACAAACATTCAGCTATTGTTTAAATAATATTTCTATTTCTCTTCTTCTGGAACTACAATGGCACAAATGTTGACCTTTTGTTTCTGTTTTACGTATCTCTGAGGCTCCCCGTTTGTTTGTTTCTCTGTAGATCTTGATAATTTGTATTTATATGATTTCAAGGTCATAGATTCCTGTGCTAACTCTATCCCATTAGATGATCCTACAAAGTACCTTTTTTCTTTGGTTATTATATTTTAGTTTTAAATTTCTTTTTTTCTTTTTTTTTTTTTAGTTTTAAATTTTCTATTAGATTCCTTTTTTGTCTTCTATTTCCTCATTAAAACTTTTGTCATTTTGAGAAAGTTCATATAATTGCTGTTCAAACATTTCTTTCTTTTTCTTTTTTTTTTTTTTTGGTTTTTTGAAACAGGGTTTCTCTGTATAGCCCTGGCTGTCCTGGAACTCACTCTGTGGACCAGGCTGGCCTCGAACTCAGAAATCCACCTGCCTCTGCCTTCTGAGTGCTGGGATTAAAGGTGTGCACCACCACACCCGGCCTGTTCAAACATTTTTATAAGTCATCTTTGTCTAGTAATTTCACTTACTCACCCAGATATTAACAACTATTATCTTTTCCTTTATAAACTGGTATTTCCTAGTTCTCTGGACATCAATTTTATATTAATTTGTTAATCTTTGTGTGTAATTTTAGAATAAATCTGAGCGATCTCAATATTTTAAATTATGATTTAAGTCTTTCCTTCTCTTTTTCTTTCTTTCTCTCTTTTTTAATTCTTTAATCGTTATCCCTCTCCTGGTCTGCTCTCTGACTGTTCTTCATCCCACCCTTCTATTTCCAAGAGGTGTTCTTCATCCCACCCTTCTATTTCCCCCCACCCCCTCCATCTCCAAGAGGATGTCCCTCAACCCCATCCCACCAGACCTCCCCACTCCTTGGGGCCTCAAGACTTCTTTATCTGGAAAATGTGAACTCCACTCTTGAAAGCTTTTATTCACAGTTTTATTCTCACCTATCTTGCCTATGTGCCATCCAGTGGTTGGTCTATGTTTTGGTCAGTGATCTCTAGGATCAATCTTAAAACTCTTTCATATGATAATTATGGTCAAAGCAACTGTAAAGATTAGGTGTGAACCTTAGTGTTTATAAGTTTCTCATCTTCTTTTCTTGAGGTCTCCTCTACAGTCCTCAGTATGTTCCAGTTTCCTGGTATTCTTAGAAAACGAACTGTAGTAAACAGCTCTACTATTAGAGAAGGTTCTCCTCTCAGAATTTTATCTTATGTGGGTTCTCACCTTCAATAACAAGATGGACAGACAGAGCAAGAAGAAAAGAAAACAAGGAGGTTAGGGAGGACTTCTATATGATCTCCCTGCGTGAGAAATACTCTTTTCCATTCCTCTAATCAGATCTAGAAAGCTTCTATTGAAGATTTCTCTGTCTATAGCCTGGTGCCATTTAGCTGCAGTAAGCTCTAACTAGCAGATATCAGAGGAAAAGAAAATCCTAAATTCATGAATGGTTCAGACTTCCCCCACAATGTTCTCACTGCTCCTTCCTTTTCAGTCCTCAAGGAATTATCTCATGCACTGTGTTCAGGATAGCTGCAATCACAGTAGGAAAGGCTGTGTGGCCCCATCTCATGCAGAGCTGCGCTTGACTTCATATTATGAGGCTGCACCAGACTTTTTATTGTATGCTTTAAACACGAATCTCTTTTTCATGACAGGGCATGAATTTGTCTACTGTCTCTATCATTTGTTCATATTCATCGATTTTCCAGACCATACTAACAGACTCATTCAATACAGACTCAAACTCCATGACACTTTCACAGACTCAAGTTCTAAGTAAGTCCTTGTAGACCCAGAAACCTGGCCCACTACCCTGTTGATTCACATACTAAGCAACTTTCTAGAAAATCTAGCAGCAATCCTACCTATCTATAGATACAGCCAGACAGCCTGCCTAGAATCTCTGCATGAGCTAAATGGTAAAGAACTTTCTCAGCAAAATCCAATCCATAAGGGGCAGAATAGACACTTATTTCTGCAAACATAAAACCAATACAAGGCCATAAGGGTAATGAATAAGATATGTGACACCACCAAAGGAACAAAACTTAAAAACATCCTAAATAAACAGAACTATGAACTACTTGATCAAGACTTTGAAATAATAATCATAAAGAAATTCAGCAAGCCACAAGAAAACACAGATAACAAAATGAAATCAGGTAAACAATACTTCAACAAAATGAGAAACTGAGAAACAGGAATTAAAAAAAAAGTCACACATGAGGCAGGCACAGTATCACATACCTCTAAACCTACTATTTGGTGGGAGGATGAAGAAGGATCACAAGAGTTTGAAAGCAGCCTTGGCTACGCAGGGAAAAGCTGTCTCAAAATAAATCATTGAAGTTTGAACTAATCAGCACAATTTCTGAACTCAAATTTTTCATAGAGCATATTTAATCAAAGAAAAGAAAGAATCAGTGAGTTCACAGGTCATCCTGACAAAAAGAGGGAACATAGGATGCAAGGAGTATTACAAAGCAGACCAATGCACACATGAAGAGAAAGGAGTAAAGAATATCTACTTAAAGAAACAGTAATAGAAAAAGTCCACAATCTACAGAAATAAGCATTCATATCCATGAAGCCCAAACATCCAATATAAAGATACCTTTACCAAGATATACTATAATTATATTCTCAAAGCAAAGACAAAGACAAAGAGTTTTCTGTTTGTATTTTGTTTTCATTGTTGCTTATTTTGATTATGGTGTCGGTCACCATGCTTCACTGTATTTCAGTTGTGTTTTGGAGACAGAATCTATGTAGTACAGGCTGGCCTTGAAACCTACCTCCATTCTACATTAGCAAGAAACAACTATGTAAGTGGTTGATAAAAATCCATAGACAAAGATATTAACTACCATGATATGTCCAAAGTTCTGAAAGAAAACAAACTTCCAACCAAGAATACTTCAGTCCTTCAGAAACAAAGGAGAGATGAGAAAATGTTCCCATATAAACAAAAGTTTCTGTAGGTTCATCACCACTAAGCCTATCTTATAAAAAATAAAGGAAAATCATCCAGTTGAGATGAAAATGTGTTAAATAACAGCATAAAAACAAAGTTATAAATCTGTAAAAGTTAGAAGATAGTCAAATTTTGAATACACTGATTCTGTAATGATGTTAGATAAATAACTTTTAATTGTAAACAAAAGATCTTTCTGGGCTAGAGAGATGGATAAGTGGTTCAAAGTACCAGTTGTCCTTCCTGAGGTCCTGAGTTCAATTCCAAGCACCACAAGGTAGCTCACAACTGTCTATTTAATCTGATGTCCTTTTCTAATTCCCTATTCTGCATGCAGGCATACATGCAAATAGGGTACTCACATACAGTAATAAATTAAAAATATTTTTTAAAAGTTAAGATAAAAATGTTTTTAAAATATTTAGTTATCATACTTTGAAAATAGCTGCCTATAGGTCAAAGGCAGCATTTCAGCAATAAGTTTCCTCCAAGGATATATCCATGTTCATACAATTTATACATTATTGGTAAATTGACTGTGTAAAATTGTACATTTGGAAACTATGGTATTAATAAAATGAGAAATTAAAGTATATATTCTTTATGTGTTTGATGTTATGAGCTTAAACTAAAGATACTTCATGGTAATCAAAAAGAAAAAGGTAATAAGTAAACACAGAAGAGAAAGAATATCCTAAGAAAATAATAATATTAAAATATCAAAGAAAGTAGCAAGAAGAATGAACAAAGGAACGATAAAAGTAAGAAAACTAACAAAACGGCAATAGTAATTCATTATCTATCAATAGCTATGTAAATATCAACTCTCCAATCAACAGACAAAAAGTAGTTAATGGAGGGAAAAAAATTTAACTGTATGCTGCCTGAAGAGAGATTCATTTTAGCAGTAAGGACACAAATAAGCTGAAATTGTGAAAGGAATGGAAAACTGTGTATAAACAGTAACCAAAGGAAAGCAGGTTGGCTACTCTAATATTGGATTTACTTACAGAGAGCTGGTATCGGTTTACTGATGGGGGTGTTAGTAACCCAGAGGCAGTCACACTGAATATCTCTACTCAATATATATGAGGACATTTTGTAGTTATGACAGACTTTCTTTTTAACTGTTTGGATGTTAGTCTGATACAACTAACAACAACTATTTATATCAGACAAAATACAACTTTAGACATTTTTGAAAACAATATTAAGGTTCCTCAAAACTTAAAAACTGTAGTTCCAAATGAAGTGTATCAACAGAAATTAAATCACTATATGCAAGAGATATATGTAGTGTCATGTTCATTGCAGCGTTTTCTATTGTAAGTAAGATACAGAATCAACTAAAGTGCTCATGAATGGATGGATGGATTTTAAAAAACCTACAAAGCACTACTACTCAGACTTTAAAAAGCAATAAATCTTGTCACTTACAAAAAACATGGACAATGCTAACTAAAGTAAATCAGCCCCAGAATGAAAAATACTATATTATCTCATTTATATGTTGAACTAACTAAAAGGACAAAATTATAGTTGTCAAGGACTCCAGGAAATAGGGACATACTGCTCCAAGGCTTTAAAGTTTCAGTGAGACAGGGAAATATGATGATATGGTGTGTGTGTGTGTTTTTTTTTTTACAGAAAAGCTGCTACAACAGCACAGGGGGAACCCACAACCCCTTCACTTAGTTCCTTCTATAATCATCTGTTACAACTAATGAATCTATATTTTATTTAGTTCCCCTTAGTTTTATCTAATGTCTTTTTTGTGTTCTAGAATAGCCAATTACATTTAGACACCATGTCTCCATAGGACTCTCAGACTGACAGTTTCTTAGACTTTAATGTTTTGAGGAATGTTCCTCAATTACAATTTTCTGATGTCTTCCTCATATGAAAACAAGGTTATAAGTTTTTGGAAGAAGCCACATGTTAGATCCCAAAGAAACCCAAGAAAAATGGCCGAAGAGTGCTACATATGTACACCACTCAATCTTCAACAAAACCCTATGCAATATAAATGAATTTTTGCCTTAATAGATTACTATTTCTCTCCTACATAAATTCAAATCCATTACTCTACTGGGTGAACTCCTAATCAACTATATGTTTATTAATTGGAAAAGACTGTCTACCTGTTAGAAATAAATTCAGGGTCTCAGCAAATAAGACCACCACTCCAATTAAAGTGTCTCAACAAGGCAAAACTTCGCTTCTTATCAGAAGGCACTGTTACTCAGCAATGCAGAAGAGCAAGCACACTGGGACAGAAAGGTCATTTGGCTTTTAGTCTAATATCGACTAAAATATCTTTTCCACATTGGCTAGAGCACAACCTCACAGTCTTTTGCAATTCCTTAGTTTTAAAAGAATGGTACAAAGGCAATGAAGGAAAGGGGGAATGTGTCATTAGTGTAAGTAATTAGTGTAAGTTCTGAGAATACAGCATCGTCTTTGTGTAAACAAAAATTGTACCAAATAAAGGGGCTTAAAACATTTGCATAAAGGTTTTACAAGATGGTGTAATGTAAAGATGTGAGGTCCTTGTTGTAAATAAATGTTTTACAGTGCTTGACAGAACAGAAAAGACTAATATTTAATGTTTCTTACAAATAAAATCCTTTACAAAGCTCCACTTGGATATATCAATTATTCGCAAAGCTCATAATATCCAAACATGAAACTCTCTCTTGCTCTCTTATTCAGGCCTAACTCTATTGTAGTTCTTCACTTGAATGAATTCAGAACTGAAATCTTGATGAACAACTTGATTTGATTAAAAAGCATCTATGATTAGTAAAGGATATCTCTGAATGCAGCTGGGTGAAAGTTTCCAAAAAGGATTAGCTTTTAGGATGAGGGACCACCCTTAAATATGTCTTCATGCCATAGCCTAGGGATCCAGATAGGATAAAAAGGGAAGAAAAAAAACCAGAAAAAAATGAAAAGAAAGTCCACCAAAGCAGGTTTCCTAGCTGCCATGTGAGAAACTGTTCTGCTCGGCCATGCTAGGCTTTGTTCAGACTTAGTTCACCAGATTTATGTGGTGGCTGAGACTAAATCCAGCGCTCTGTACATGTTAAACAAGCATTCTAAATTCCAATCCATACATGTGTTTTAAGTACTTTGCATAATATGCTCTTGAACTCCTAATCCTTCTGCCTCCACCTCAGGAGTTCTGAGGACTAGCAGAAAGAATGGGAACAGGCAACCTCAGGAGGTAGGAGGTTGGGGTGACCCTCCAGAATGCACCAGAGTCCTGGGGGGTGAGAGACTCTCAGGACTCAAAGGGGGGGGACCTTAGATGAAATGCCCTACATTGGGGAGAGGGAACTTACAGAGCCCACCTCCAGAAGGCAGACAGGGCATCAAGTGAGGGATGGGGGTACCATCCCACAATCACATCTCTGATCCATAATTGTTCCTGTCTGAAAGAATTACAGGGATTGAAATGGAGAGGAGACAGAGGAAAAGAAGATCCAAAAGTGGGATCCAGCTCAAGGGGAGATTCCCAGGCCTGACACTATTACTGCGGCTATGGAGCACTCACAAAAAGGGACCTAGAATGACCACACTCCAGAAGACCCAACAAGCAGTTGAAAGAGTCAATTGAAGATATTTGCACCCAACCGATGGACAGAAGCAGCTGACCCCTGTTGTTGAATTAGGGAAAGGCTGAAAGATGCTGAGGAGAAGGGTGACCCTGTAGGAGTACCAGCAGTTTCAATTAATCTGGATTCCAAAGATCTCTCAAACACTGGACCACCAAACAGACAGCATACACCAGCTGATATGAGGCCCCCAACACACATACAGTAGAGGACTTCCAGGTCTATTTTCATTCAGAGATGATGTACCTAACCCTCAAGAGAGTGGAGGCCCCAGGGAGTTTAGAGGTCAGATGGGGTGGGGGTGACATCCACATGGAGACAGGGTCATGGGGAGGAAGTATGGTATGTGGAACAGTCAGAGGGTGGAGTGGGGTGGAGATGGGAATAAAATCTGGAGTGTAAAAATTAATTAAAAAATATTTCCTAAAATAAAGATCTATGGGTACTGTCATTTTGAAAACTATACCTGAAGTCTTATCTCTAATTTTGTCCTATTATTTTCTTCTACCTTTAGTGTATACTAATCTAAAATGCTAATAAATACATAGAACTCTCAGAAACTTCTCCCCCAATTCCCTTAATTCTGAGACGATAACAAGTTCCTCCTCTTTTGTTATACCTTAACTGTATATCATTTTGAAAAAAATTATAAACAATACCCTCAAAAACTACCTCAGCTTTAGAATTACACAATATCAATGACAGGTAAATAAACTGCAACAAGAGATTTCCTTGTTTGGTTAAACGTTACAAACGTTATAAACGTTATAAAGTCTTAAGTTTTTAAGCTATAAAAAAACTATACATTTTCCTTTGATAAAAGTATTCATTTATGGTCTGAGCTCATCATCATCTCACTGTATAAAACCCTCTCTCAACAAATGGGCATCTTAATTACATCTAGCTCTACTGCAAATTTACTAATCCTTGCCCGCCAGTTTGCTTTTAGCTTGTGACCCTTCCAGCCAGCTGCCTTCAGCCCAACTCTATTAGCACATCAGATAACTTACAAAATAAGCACAGAATGGAACCTGTATGATAGAGTTGGTGCTTATGGAAATACCTGTATCAGAGTCCTTTTAAAATATGCTTTCTTTTATGATTTTTGTCAATTTCAAAATAATTTGATGTCTTTATTTAGATACTGATCCTGGCTCATAGTAATTGTCCCTCTCCCAGACTCTATAACGTTAACCTAATACTGCCAAAAGATACAAATTTTTGCTAGACATGGTGGCACATGCCTTTAATCCCAGCACTGGGGAAGCAGAGGCAGGCAGATCTCTTGAGTTTGAGGCCAGGCTGGCCTACAGAGTGAGTTTCAGGACAGTCAGAGCTACAAAACAAAACAAAACAAAAACAAAAACAAAAACAAAAAACCAAAAAAAACAAAAAAACAAAAAAAACTGTCTTGAAAACACAAACAAAACAAAAAATATTTTTCTAAGAAATGTTTTAAATATTTTCTGTTAAAAACAGAGTGTGGCATCTTTGTTACTGTGATTTAAGGTACAGCCCAGCAAATGATCTAGCCAATAATAAACCAATAATAAATATATGAAAGCTAAGATATTTTTATTCCCCCATCTCAATATTTCTATAGTTGCCAGGAAAGAGCAAGAATTCTCCAATTGGCCTAGCAAACACAGAAGTGGATGCTCACAGTCAGCTAATGGATGGATCACAGGGCTCCCAATGGAGGAGCTAGAGAAAGTAGCCAAGGAGCTAAAGGGATCTGCAACCCTATAGGTGGAACAACAATATGAACTAACCAGTACCCCGGAGCTCTTGACTCTAGCTGCATATGTATCAAAAGATGGCCTAGTCGGCCATCACTGGAAAGAGAGGCCCATTGGACACGCAAACTTTATATGCCCCAGTATAGGGGAACGCCAGGGCCAAAAAGGGGGAGTGGGTGGGTAGGGGAGTGGGGGTGGGTGGGTATGGGGGACTTTTGGTGTAGCATTGGAAATGTAAATGAGCTAAATACCTAATAAAAAATGGAAAAAAAATTCTCCAATTGCTTTCAGCTTGCAGCATCCTATTCTTTGAATAGCAATTATAGTGTGTTCTTCCTAAATATCACTTTAAAAGGCAACTACTTAATGCAGTTTTACTGTAATGGAGAATGGTGGGGTTGAGCAGTTTCTGTTAGTATTCTGTTCTTCCAACTTTTCACCATGTTCTCCTCCGTCTCTCAACAAATTCCACTCATTCATACTTCATGAATGTCCTAAAAATTGCTACTCATTAACCCATTCTATCACTTGAAGCTATTTTTGAAGAGAGTCTTCTTTCAATAAATAGTGCTATCTAGAAAGTTTATTAATTTAGTAAGACATAACACTCTCTTAGTAAGAACAAAGGGAAAGAGTTGTTTGCTGACAAGAACAAAGCCTGCAGGTTATTCAAAGAAAAGAATTAAGTAGGGGCCTCAGAACCTCAATTTCTCCAAGGCATCTGTTGTCACTGTGATGCTAGAGCTAAGCACCCAGGCTGCTGTGGAAGCCTCTGGTTAAAAAAGATTTCAAGGCTGCTGTTTCTTGTGAGGAACCAATCAGATTTCTTTGTTTCATCTGCAACATTCCATCAGGGTTATATAACATTTGGATACATGAAACATTCTAATAATACAGTATGTTTCACTCTATAGTTAACTATTTGCTGTCATAAATTTTGGCACATAAAAATACCATATTTTTTGTTGTTCATAAAAAAACAAAACAGAATTATACCACAGATTTTTTTTTTTAATTTCTGAGGCAATAGAGCTAATTTGCTCTGTCTAAAAGAAACTATTCTTGAGAGTGCATAAGTGCACTCTGCAGACTACTAAGATTGATGCTGACTCTGTATTATTCCTGTCTTCAGTAAAGTGGGTGAGGTAATCTAACATAGTAGCAGACAGACATACAGTTGTTAATTCTAATCACATACAAATGTCCTTACTATGGAATAAAACATTATAAATAGATTTAAAAATCAGTCTGTCTGCATTACATGTCTTAATACCACATAAAAATCTAGTATTTAAAATGTCTCAATAAATATTTGCTCAAATAAGAAAACCTGGACTTGGACTTTCTTACCCACAACACTAAGTGACCAAAATAATATACCAGCATCATTGTTATCTACGTGATCAGAATCCGTGCCATAAAGTCATCATGGAATCTCACAAGCAGTCTTCCTCTCAGCGAGAGAAAATGCTGCCCAAGAAACATACTGATTTTCTGTGCTAGTAAAACAACTCAAATGTTTAAACCGTCTTAAGCTAGAGCTTGTGAATATCATATATTCTTTTTAAAACTCAAAAGTCATCCCACAGATGATAGTCACAAATCAGCACAGGATTAAAATAGTAGCCAAAGCATAAAAAAGAAGAATCTGTTGGGTGTGGCTTAAGAAAATGTCTACAGTCTCAACTGGACACTCCTTAGTTACAGGCAGCTAAAGAAACCCAAAATATACACATACAGAAGTAAAGTGCTTTGTAGGGAGTGGGACTAAGCCTTCATGATTTTTAGCGTTCAATGTTAAACTGTTTCACTAGTGCTTCTAACACTACAGTCTGGGATCAATACTGAGATAGCTTAGGAAGCCAACAACAGTGAAATTTTACTTGTCCTACTTCCTTCCTCTCCTTTATTTCACACTCACTGTCAACATGGCCGTTCTTACAAACATTTTGCTTTCACAGAAGAGGTAATCATTTCAGTCATGACTATGTGCAATGCGAACTCACTGCATTACAGTCATCAATAAAATATGAAGTGCCAACTCTAGTGCTCATCCTACTGATGTTTTTCCCTGTCTCACTGGAGAATGATTTCTTCTATTATAAAATGAACAATATAAGGAAAGAAACATTGGCAAGAACTCAAACAAATATGCAGCAGAGAAAATACAAAACCCACTAAGAGTTTACTTAAAAACAAAGCCAAGCTAATACTAGTAGGAAAAGAAAACCTTTCATAACACACACACACACACATATATATATATATATATATATACACACCAGCCACATACATTTTATAAAACAAATCTGTTCGTAAGCTACCATGTATGCACTTACTAATGTTATACATGAAATATAGCAGAACCTCTACACACAGAGGGCATGCAGATTTCACAACTGTAATAGTTTCATTCCTAAATGGTCATCATCAAATATTAAAAGAGCTACGGAAATCTGACATGCCGATCTCTGCCTGAGCCTCTAGACTTGTTAAGCAATCTCTTTTCTGATCAGTGTAGCAGACCCACCTCTGAATCATACTGACGGTTCTTTTCCCCCAAGTCCTGAGCTTGCTGCACCATTTTGTCTGTCTTCTGGACAGTAGGGGAATCAGCAGAACAGCATCGAGGAGTGCACTGGAGTCAGCAGAGTCAGTGCCAGCCTCCTACTGCAGCCTGTATATTGAACGCACTCAAACCCACAGGTGCCTACGTAAAATCCTCCAGCTGCAGCCTGCAAGTCAGTGCTTCCTTGGCAGTAAATCTGTATGCTACCTCCACTTTGCTTTAGCCAACAAATGACAGAATGTACAACAACATGACACTTTTGAAAAAAGAATGTTTACATAAAATGCTCACATTATCTGTAGTAAGTAGGAAAAAAGTATGACTTTAAAAAAATCATGAAGACTAAACAGATATTGCTTAAATGGAAATGCATTTCACATGGTACTAAATTTCAAACGGAAAACATTAAAAATTAACAATTTACATCCTCTTAGGAATAATATAAAAATTATTTTATATACCTAGTCTATTATATACAATTATAGAAACAGGAATAATTCTATTTTTGTTCATAAAATTATTAGAAGAAAATATAAATATATGTTGAAAGGCAAAGTTAACTAATGCTCAATGAATGACAGACAAATCAAGAAACAGACACTAAGGGTTTTCACATCAACTTCAAACACATACACTATCATCCAATCAGAATTATAAAATTCAAAAAGTAGAGGGCGAAATACATTAGAGACAAATAAGTCTAACTCTTAGTTCTTCAGATGAATAAATTAAGGACCAAAGAGCTTAAAGCTGAGGTACCTTCTCAAGGTCACACAGCTATCCAGTACCAGAACCTGCCCTTCTAAATGTATCTTTTAATAAATAACTACTACTGGAACACATGCAAGCTTAAACAGTAACACGAACACTCAAGAACAGTAAGTCCATGGTTTAAAAACAAACAAACAAAATAACTTTATGGAACCAAATATCCAAGTTCAAATGGTTTCACAAGTCAACTAAACATTTAAAGAAGTAACACCAATTCTACAAGAGTTCTTCCTGATGATAGAAAAAGAAATACCTCTGATTCATTTTGAGGACAGAATTACTCAGAATATGAATAGTTAAAAGCATTACCCAGAAAAAACAACAACAACAATATTCCCTATTGTCCCTGTTGCTGCAGTGAAACACCATGACCCAAAAGCAAGTTAGAGAGAAAGGGTTTATTTGTTCATCATTGAAGAACTCAGGACAGGAACTCAAACAGGGTAAGAACCTGGAACAGAAGCTGATGCAAAGGCCATGGAGGGATGTTGCTTACTAGCTTGATCCCCATGCTTGCTCAGCCCGCTTCCTTATAGAATCCAGGATGGGTCCTCTCCCATCAATCACTAATTAAGAAAATGCCTTATGAAGGATCTCATGGAGGCATTTCTCAGTTGAGGTTCCCTCCTTACGGGTAACTCATTTGTATGTCAAGTTGACATGACTAGCCAGTACATTTATAGAATCAAATGAAAAATTTGGTAAAATATTAACAAATCTAATCCAATAACATATAACACACCAAGTGAGAAATTTATTTTTCCTGAAAAGCTAGCCACTTGGGTAGTTTAAAATCATTATTCCACCCTATAGCCTTCTATATGAATTATTTAAATATGGTCTACTATGTTGTGATGGTTTGAATATGCTTGGCCCATGGGAAGTGGCACTATTAAGTGTGGCCTTGTAGGAGTGTGTCACTATGTAGGCAGACTTTCAGGTTTCCTAGTACTCAAGCTCCAACGAGTGTGGAATGAAAGCCTCTCCTGGTTGCCTGTGGAAGACAGTATCCTTTTGCCTGCCTTCAAATCAAGACATAGAACTCTCAGCTCCTTCTCTAGCACCATGTCTGCCTGGATGTTGCTATGCTTCCTGCCATGATGATAACAGACTGAACTGCTGAAACTGTAAGCCAGATCCAATGACAATATTTGCCTTTATAAGAGTTGCCTTGAGGGGGGGGGGGGCTGGTGAAATGGCTCAATGGTTAAGAGCACCAACTGCTTTTCCAAAGGTCCCAAGTTCAAATCCCAGCAACCACATGGTGGCTCACAACCATCCGTAACGAAATCTGATGCCCTCTTCTGGAGTATCTGGGGACAGCTACATACAATAAATAAATTAATCTTAAAAAAAAAAAAAAAAAGAGTTGCCTTGGTTATGGTGTCTTTTCACAGTAACATAATCCTGACTAAGACACATGTGAACATTATCTACCATAGTGCTGGTTTAGAGAAAAATTACATGACCATATTACTTGATGCAAACAGCATTCTTAAAAACTAACACCTGAAGAAATTATGAAACTAGGAACAAATAGAAACTCCATTAAGAGGACAACAACAAGAACACCCTACAGCTAACATCATATAAAGTGAAGAAAGACTGGATGTTTCCCACATTAATATTAGGTACCAGAAAAGAAAATAATGTGGAACACAGGACCACTAATGAAGGAGCTAGAGAAAGAACCCAAGGAGCTAAAGGGGTCTGCAACCCTACAGGAGGAACAACGATATGAACTAACCAGTACCCCCAAGAGCTGTGTCTCTAGTCAATGAAAGGAGAGCCCTTGGTCTTGCAAATATCATATGCCCCAGTACAGGGGAATGCCAGGGCCAGGAAGCAGGAATGGGTGGGTTGGGGAGCAGGGTGGGAGGAGGGTATAGGGGAGCTTTGGGGATAGCATTTGAAATGTAAATGAAGAAAATATCTAATAAAAAAAAAGAAAAAAGAAAATAATGCTCATCACCCTCAGCTAGACTACTGTACTAGACTCATTAACCAGTTTCATAAGATAAAGAATACAACGAAGAACATACATGCAGGAAAAAAGAAAAATCATCTTCAAAAGACATTGTCTACTTAAATTTAAAACACACATAAACAAGGATTCATACAAATCTTCAAATCTTAGTACTAATTAGTCAGTTTAGCAAGGTCATGGGATACAAAGTCAGAAAGCCAATTTATATATACAGGTTTACTATATTAACAAAAAGTCACTTCCCTTTTCCTGCCCTTACCTTAACTCTCTGCCATCTGCCAGACCATAAGCTAGTTCTGACCTGAGCAGTGAACCCTGTTTGTAAGCAAGCCACCTCCTTTCATAGATAAATTGCTTTTCCCCTCTCCCATCTTTACTCCATCCCTCTGCCATCAGGAAATCTACAAGCCTGGCTCCAGACCTGTGGTTGTGAACCTTCTTCATTTGTGATCCCCACCATTTTGCCTGGCCTAGCTCTAGACCCATCTTTAGTTTGGGACCTATCTTTCCATGGTCTAAATTAAACAGCTTATCTACCAGTTTTACCTGGCCTAGCTCAAGTCATGCATCTTCTGCACTGGCCCAATCTAAGGAAGGCCAGATTACCACATGAGACACTGAGACACACACACACACACACACACACACACACACACACACACACACAAAATAAAGCCTATATGCCCAGGTCAAAAACAGCATGAATGGCCAAAACAGCATTCTCCCATCAAACCAACTACTTCTAAGGAAGGCCAGATTACCACATGAGACACACACACACACACACACACACACACACACACACACACACACACACACAAAATAAAGCCTATATGCCCAGGTCAAAAACAGCATGAATGGCCAAAACAGCATTCTCCCATCAAACCAACTACTTCTATATAAGTGCTCCCTAAAAAGCACTACCTAGGGCTGGTGAGACGGCTCAGCGGGTAAGAGCACTGACTGCTCTTCCAAGGGTCCTTTGTTCAAATCCCAGCAACCACATGGTGGCTCACAACCACCCGTAATGAGATCTGACGCCCTCTTATGGTGCATCTGAAGTCAGCTACAGTGTACTTATGTATAATAATAAATAAATCTAAAAAAAAAAAAGCACTACCTAGATGAACTTTTTATAATACATAGACCATCTGGACAAAAAAACAAAACAAAACAAAACAAAAAACTAAACAGAATTACATGGCATCTTACATCAAATGGACCTAACAGGTTGCTACAGAATAGTGTACCTAAATGTCAAAGAATACATATCCTATTCAGAAGCACATGGAAGCTCTTCTAAAATAGACCACATGTTGGTATATGAAGCAAACCTTAACAAATACAGAAACACTGAAATAATCCTCTGTATACTATCTGACCATTATGCAATAAAACTTAAAATTAAAAGCAAACAAAACTCTAGTAAGTGTGCAAACATGTGACTATTAACTCATTACTTACTGAATGATGAATGGATCAAAGAAGAAATCAAAATATTCCTGGAACTAAATGAAAATTTAAACATAACACAACTAAATTACTAGAACATGTTAAAAGCATCTCTAAGAGGAAAATTTACAGCCTTAAGTGCAAAAAAGAATCAGAGAACAAATAAATGATTTAATGATATAACTTTAAAAATTGAAAAAAAAAATCAAATCCAATACAAGTAGATTGCAAGAAATAACAAAATCAAGGCAGAAATTAATGAAGTAAAAACAAAAAAAACAACAAACAAACAATGAATCTAAGTTTTTTTCTTTGAAAGATTGACAGATCATTGGCCCAAATAACCACAAAAAAGAAAGAGATGACACATAATACCAAAGTCCAAAACAAACATTGGAGCATTACAACAGACACCAAAGAAATACAGAGTATTATTAGAGAATACTTTGAAAACCTATGTCCCATTAAGATGAAAAACCTAAAAGAAATGGATGAATTTAAACAACCAAGAGGAGGCTAGTAACCTAAACAGAACAATAACAAAGAAGGCAATGGAAACAGTAATAAAAAGTCTTCTGATTGAAAAAGAAATGTAGGCTCAGATGGAGCCACAGAATTCTACCAGACTTCAAAGAACTACAGAGTACTTAACGCTTCACAAAACAGAAACAGACGGAGCACTCCCAAACTCATTCTATAAAGCCAGTATCCAAGACAGACAGACAGACACACATGCGCACGCACGCACACACACACACACACACACACACACACACACACACACACACACACACACACCCCTGCAGACCAATATCCCTAATGGACAAAGAGGCAAAAATCTTCAATAAAATACTAGTAAACTGAATACAAGCACATAAAAAGATCATCTACCATGATCAAGTTCATTTTATTCCTGGAAGAGCTGATTCAACATGCATAAGCCGATAAATGTATTAAGTAATGCAAATGGACTTAAAGAGAAAAATCACACTGTCATTTCTACAGATACAGAAAAAAAACCTTTGACAAAATCCAATATGCTTTTATAAAAGCCCTAAAGAAAAGAGACTAGAGGGTACCTTGTTTCCACATGATAAAGCACATGGCAAATCCCACAGGCAACTTTATCCTAAATGGGGAAAAACTTGAAGCAAGTTTATAGTCAGGAAGCAGACGAAGCTGCCCACCATCCTACTCCTTTTCATTACGTGCTGGAAGTACTGACTGGAACAATAAAGGAAAAGATGGCAATTAAAGGAATAAAAACAGAAAAAGAAATCAAATTATCCCTATTCACAGATGATATGACATTTTACAGTAAGACTTTCAAAATTCCCCAGAAAGCCTCTAGAAACCATCAATCATTTCAGCAAAGTGGGAGGATACATAATTGACTCCAACAAATCAGTAGCTTTCTCTACACCAACAACAAAAGTGCTGAAAGAGATCACGGACAAACGCCCATGTACAGCAGCATCAAAGGCACAATCTTGGAATTAAACCTAACCCACAAGGTGAAAGACCTTTATGATGAAATCTTCAAGTCTCTGAAGAAAAAGCTTGAGAAAGACACTAGAAAATGGGAAATCCCAAAAGGATTTAGAGAGAGAAACCAACATTCCATAGATTTTATAGAACAGCAAAGGATTTTAAGTGGCTGAAACAATTTTGGGTGAAAAAAAAGTTGGAAGTATCAAACTCTCCTAAGGTTTACACAGCTGCAATGATGACACCATATGATAGAAACACAGACCTAAGGTTGGAATTAACAGTGCAGAAATGGGAGGAATAAGTAGGGCCAAGGGTTTTTAACAATAGTCCAAAAGTAATTCAAAGGATAAAGAATCATATTTTCAGCAATGTAAAAATAAACAAGCCAATCTTAATTTTACACTTTGTGTTAAAAACAGCCCATCATGGATCAGAGACCTAAATATAAAAATTTATAGCTGGGTGTGGTAACACAGGCCTTTAATCCCAACACTCAGGAGACAGAGACTGGCGGATGCAGATCTTGTGAGTTCGAGGCTAGCCTGGTCTATATGATGAGTGTCAGGTCAGCCAGAGTTGCAGAGTGAGACTTTAACTTAAAATAAACCCTTTAAAAGATAAAACTTGGGTTAATTAACTTTTTTAAAAAACTTTTTGTTGCTTGAGGTTTTGTAGTCGAGCTTTTGGGGGCTAAAGATTGACCATAAGGGCTCACATGTGTTAAGCATACACTCTACCACAAAGCTACACACCTTAGGCCCAGGGTTTTAGGTGTGCTACAAAAAGCACACACAATCCATTTTTAAAAAATAATAAATCATCAAACACTGTTAAGAGCCTCAGCAAAGCTGAGCGTGGTGGCGCACACTTTTACTCCCAGCACTCGGGAGGCAGAGGCAGGCGGATTTCTGAGTTCAAGGCCAGCCTGGTCTACAAAGTGAATTCCGAGACAGCCAGGGCTATACAGAGAAACCCTGTCTTGAAAAACAAACAAACAAAAAAGAACATAGGCAAAACACAGATCCAACAATGGACCTGGATCTAGTAAACAAAATAAACTCTCAAAACTCAAAGAGTAAAACAATATAATAAAGACTTCCAAGAGATATGAAAAGATTTTACAATAAAGAACACATGAAAGGCAAATAAGCACAGGAAAGGATGTTCCTTAACAAGTAGAAAAAAACCCATAAACTGCAGTGGCAAGGCCAGCAACCCTATGTGCTAGGTATGCTATGCTACACATGATATATGGTGACGCACTCCTGGTGTGCCACACTTGAGGCAGAAGCACAGTTGACATCAGCTGCTACTGAGAATGGGTGAACACCACCAACATTCTACGTTCCTGTGTCTGAACAAAGAGCTGAGCAAACAATACCAAATGGCAGCAGAACAGCACAGCAGACTAAAAAATATACTTCCAAGGGAGGACCCAGGCAGAGCAGAGAGTTCAGCAGCTCAAGAGCCTGCCCTATAAATGATCTGGGCTTTTATGTTATTTCATAATAATAATAACTCATATATAGCACATAGGTTTTCTGGCTGTTGTATAATGTGAGCTCTACCTGCTAAACGCAATCCTACATACAACTTCATGCATATCTTATTAAATCTTAAATCATTACTAGGGGTATGCATTTTAGCATTATAATGAGCCAAGGGTTACTTTTAGACCTTTGTACCTGTGCCAGTGATGTGAGCCAGTCCATCTTTGCCAGGAGTTTCTAGACTTCCTTGGTGCCAACTTGGTTTCCCATATGCTAATTCTGCAATTTCTGTATAAGGATCTCCAAACCTCACTCTCCACCCCACTTCCCTGCCTCCCAAACAGCTGTTAAGTTTGAGGTCAGCCTTGACTACATAATAGATCCTGTCTCACTGACAAAAGCGACAAAATAAAATGAGATGCCACTACATACCACATAATAATGTGCCCAAAGTTTATTTTTTAATTGGCAACACCAAATGCTCCAATAGATATGAAGCCATGGGAATGAGTTCATTATAACTACATTACAAAATAGTTTGGTAGTTTCTTCTAAAGTTAAACATACATACATGCACTATATAAACTAACCGTCTCACTCTTAGGAGCTGATAACCTAGAAATATGAAAATGTATCCTTATGAGGGATGGCTCTGTGGTTAAGAGTACCTGCTACTCTTCCAGAGGACCTAAGTTCAGTTCCCAGCCCCTACATTAGGCAGCTCACAACTTTCTACAACTCCAGCTCCTAGGGATCCAATGCCTCTTGACTTGCAAGAGATATTTGCACTTATCTGCACATAAACATCTATAAATAGTTAAAAATAATAAATCTTAAAAAATGAAACCTAGGTGTATCAGTATTTACATTTCATAATCACTTCATACTAAAAAGAACCCAAATGTTTTCCAGTAGATGAATGAATACAATTTGTAATGAACCTATACAATGAAAATACCAGTTAGCAACAAGAAAAGCCTTCTGCTTGACACAACTTGGATGAGTCTCAAAGAAAAAAAAAAAAGAAACAAGCCTAAAAGGTGATATACTGTAATATTCTATTTATGTGACATTCTAAAAATAAAAATAAAAACCACTAGGATGAAGACTAATTCATTGGTTTCCAGGGTTGTGGATGGAGAAGTGTAACAACAAAGAAATACTATGAAATACTATGCTAACCTATAGCATTGATATAAACTAAATGTTAATAGTTGCATACAAGCACAAACATGCACGCATATACATATATACACACACCTTATGATACATTTTACAAACTTGTAGTACCATTGAATAGCTCTACCTTCCAAATCTAGATCTCTTCCTATGAGTTCCTAGGCCTTACCAAACACATTCGCCAAACTTCCTTGTTATCTCATTATTACCTCAAACTTTACATCTACAAAAAAAGAATTCATTACTTTTCCCTTTAAACCTAAATGAACATCACCACCATTCACCAGTCACCAAAGTCACAGACATAGTATTTATCCTTGAACATAAATTCTGAGGACTACATAATGAAGACAAAGTGACACGGTAGAAGTATTGGGGGGGCCCTCTGTTCCTAATAGAGTTCCTAAAAGTCTTATATTTTCTTAAGAAGGACGACAGGACAGGACAATGTTTTGTCATATTTCGTCCCAGTCCCTTGCTTAGAGATACAAGGCTTCTAGGTCTCTTGAATTTTAAGACAGGGATGATGAGTGTTTTTCTATGTGTTAACCATATGGCCAGTAGCTGAAAGCCTTATGACAGCTTCAGGATAGGGATTAACCATATAATTGGTAGGAACTTTCAGCATTAACCCTTTGAGCCCTGGGGGAGGGCAAGAGAAATGAAGATCAAGTTCAACCACCAGTGGACAGTGATCTCATCAATCATGTCTACATAGTAGACTCTCCATACAAAATCCAAAGTAATAGATTCTTGGTCAGTGAATGCATCCAAGTGAAATACACCCACATGTGAACAAAGTGGCTGACACTACCTCCATAAGGACAGACACTCCTGTGTTCAGACTCCACCCCCACCCCCACCCCTTCTGAGAACTGCCTTTTGCCAACCTTCACTCTATCTACAAATTTATAGCCTCTCTTCGACAGCTGATTTTCATTAGAATTGGCACCTTATCCAAAAGAGGATAATCACAAACTTAATTCCTAGCAAAAGTATAACTAGCTTGATCTAAGGATTAATACCAGATCTAAGTTAGACCAGAGTTAATTCATCAACCGTCATGTTACAATGGGTCTTATGAATTTGGCCCAAATCTCCCTTTTGATTCCTAAACTATTAGATGTTGGTAGTTATGTTCCACTATTTGGACTAAATAATTAAAAAAAAAACATAAGAAATGTCAGCCAACCAGATTATCAAGGGGCCTTCACTAAATGTGTCAAACTTTCTTACGATTCCATGCATTTATGCATTACCTATGCCTCAAACTTCGTCCCCCACTTGTGGAACTGGCTAGCTTACTCCGAGGACACAATAATAATCACCACCTCCTCCAAAAACTGCTACATTTCTTTCCAGTCTGAATGAATACTCAGTACTTCAATACTTCATATAGTAGGTGCTCATTGCATCCATGTTTTGGGAAACAGAGGCAGGAGGTGGAGCTGCCTGAGGAATTCCCCTAGATTTCTAAAGACCCTGCCTTAGACCAAGCAAGGACTTGTGGCTTTTATATAGAATAGAGTTTCAAAAACTCATCTATCTATGAAGCAGAGTTAGTTTTTTAAAATGGTATTTTTAATACAGAGTTTGAGTATAAGGATGAGAAAACCACTCAGAAGGAAAGACAAGCCATACGAACAAGGGCTTCTCCAAGAGACATAGCTCATTTATTTTTAACAGCAGTCACACAGGATTTTGGTGAGGTTTGAAGTTACTATCTTCAAAGTGTTCCTAAGACATCTAACTAAATGAGATCACTAGGTGTTTCCTGAGGGACACCCACCAAGACTACAATTGACAAAGTAAAAGTCTAGATATCAGGGAAGTTAAAGTATCCTCACTGTAAACAGAGTTAACAGTCTTGTTTGAGCTTCCCGGGAAATAACTTGGGAAAGGAATGAGGTCTCTCGGGTGGTATAACACAACCCTTACACCTGACTAGTTGCTACTTGAAGAGATCTCTTTATAAATGAATTTTCTTTTCAAACCAGCAACCTTCACAGCAAATGCTGTTAATTGTGCTGGAATTCTTGTTGGTAAGAAACTCAATCAAACACACAGGTAAGAGGCTCCATTCCCATTCACAGCCTCATTAATTTCCATTGCCTATCTATCCTTCTCAGTCATATATCCAAAAATACAAAGATGACAAAAAGAAGAGGGGAGAGAGAGAAGAAATGTTTTAGTGTCTTCTTACTCTAGAGCATAGCTCTATTGGAAGTTAACAAAAACATCTCCTTTACTAAGCACATGCCATCCACTTTCAGGAGAAGTCAAAGAATGACAATACAATACCCCGAGAAAATGACTGGACCGTCTACATATGAATGGTACCAGGTAACAGAATAAGGCATATAGTAAATTTTTGGAGCAAAACAATACATTCAGATATTATCTTGAAATTTATCAGTTGTGCCAACCCCTACCCCAATATTATTTCTTTCTCTTCCAGTGAACATACCTAGCCAAGTGTTTTGTTTATAGGATGGAAGGTGATGTAAAAATAGCCAAAGAAAAACAACCAGAAAACTTTGTTACTAATATTTGAATCTGAAAAAATTTAGCCCCTAGAAATTCTTTTTTAAAAAGTACCTTAAAAAACAGGTTTTTCAAAAGAAAAGGTAAATGGAAATCTCCCATCTGCTCTTATTTCAGACTAGCAAAAGGTCCCCCACCACCACCACAAGAACAATGATGCAAACCTATCTTCTGGAATGATCAAGGGTTAGTTTCCCAGGCCTATCACACTAAAACCTTCTCATCTAAGGCCTAGACCTCACCTTTGCAGATCAGAGAGTAACTATGAGGATCTTCAAGGATGAAAAATTCAAAGGCTCACTTACTCAACACCTCTGTATTTATGAAATCTTTATATCAAATTAAAGTTACACAAATTCTTCCCATCTTTTTCTATCTGTACAAATTTGGGTTTGTACTTGTTACATAAGTGTTTTGTTGTTCTTGTTTGGTTGATTTTAAATGCCATTTTAATCCTTTCCATTTTTACAGCTATGTGTGTCTGCATGTACTTAATATACAAGTGAATGGGGATGCCTACAGAGGCCAGAAGAGGGCATCAGATCCCCTTGAGTATGACTGATGAGACTTGAATACTGATCTTCTGCAAGAGTAGCCAGTGCTCTTAACCACTAAGCCACCTCTCCTGCTCCCCTACTTTTATCTTTAATTGTCACATTTTCCATGGCTTGTATGGACATTTGGCAATGAGATAGAAATTGCATAAACATATTTACATGTTTTAACTTTAAAGCCCAGACTTCCTCACTAGACCTTGTGTGTTTAGTATGTTTAAAAAAAAGGGGGGGCTAAAATATATAAATAAACCCACAAGACTAGCAAACAAAGTGGCAGACTTCACGATGGCCTTCTTTAGTGCTAACAGGAACCTGGCTTTAGTTTATTTAGGTAGCTTCTCCCAGGAAAGCTACAACTCTCCTCAACCTTGGGATGGAATCTCTGATTAGCAAAAGAATCTTAGTAACTATTGCAATTCCATTAACTGGTTGAATAAAGATTACAGGATACAATTTGGCTAATAGGATATGAGGTGAATGAGGGAGGGGCACGAGTGGCTTTCAGGGTAGTCTTCTTTAATCCTAAAAAGAGCCATCTAGGAAAAGGCCAGTTGTTCTACTAGCTTTTGAACAATGCTATGTGCAGGAGGTCAAAGTTGAAGGTAAGGCTGCTTCATGAGAATAATCTAAAATAACAACCAATATCCTGAAAATCACCAAGTAGAAAGGGCAGGGTCTCAGTCTTTGATGGTCCTACTGAGCTTCAGAATGAAGTGCCTGCTATCTTCCTACTACTGGAAGGTGTATGACCGTCTACATAGGAAGACAGGGCAGAAAGGCAAGGAGGATTGTGAGTCTATGGAAAGATAAGGAGCACCTGACCCCAGAGTCGGGGTTGAAGCCTTTCTTTACCTGAGAATCAAGAATTCCAACACCATTATTGTTTACTGAAAAGGTTGTTAACATAGAACAATATTTCTTTAATACATAGACAGTTTCAAAAAAGGATGATAAAATAGCAATGAATGATGCTAAGGCCTAAGTATATATGGCCTCTCTCCTTTCCCAACTATAAACCTGCAATTTTCTAGGCCTCTCAGAAGAAATTCCACTCAATCCTCTTAGGTAACCCTAAAGCCCAGAGTTTTTTCTTTTTAATATTTTTTATTAGGTATTTTCCTCATTTAGATTTCCAATGCTATCCCAAAAGTTCCCCATACCCTCCCCCCCAATCCCCTACCCACCCACTCCCCCATTTTGGCCCTGGCGTTCCCCTGTACTGGGGCATATAAAGTTTGCGTGTCCAATGGGCCTCTCTTTCCAGTGATGGCCGACTAGGCCATCTTTTGATACATATGCAGCTAGAGACACGAGCTCCGGGGTACTGGTTAGTTCATATTGTTGTTCCACCTATAGGGTTGCAGTTACCTTTAGTTCCTTGGGTGCTTTCTCTAGCTCCTCCATTGGGGGCCCTGTGATCCATCCAATAGCTGACTGTGAGCATCCACTTCTGTTTTTGCTAGTCCCCGGCATAGTCTCACAAGAGACAGCTATATCTGGGTCCTTTCAGCAAAATCTTGCTAGTGTATGCAATGGTGTCAGCGTTTGGATGCTGATTATGGGGTGGATCCCTGGATATGGCAGTCTCTAGATGGTCCATCCTTTTGTCACAGCTTCAAACTTTGTCTCTGTAACTCCTTCCATGGGTGTTTTGTTCCCAATTCTAAGAAGGGGCAAAGTGTCCACACTTTGGTCTTCGTTCTTCTTGAGTTTCATGCGTTTAGCAAATTGTATCTTATTTCTTGGGTATCCTAAGTTTCTGGGCTAATATCAACATATCAGTGAGTACATATTGTGTAAGTTCCTTTGTAATTGGGTTACCTCACTCAGGATGATGTCCTCCAGGTCCATCCATTTGCCTAGGAATTTCATAAATTCATTCTTTTTAATAGCTGAGTAGTACTCCATTGTGTAAATGTACCACATGTTCTGTATCCATTCCTCTGTTGAGGGGCATCTGGGTTCTTTCCAGCTTCTGGCTATTATAAATAAGGCTGCTATGAACATAGTGGAGCATGTGTCCTTCTTACCGGTTGGGACATTTTCTGGATATATGCCCAGGAGAGGTATTGCGGGATCCTCCGGTAGTAATATGTCCAATTTTCTGAGGAACCGCCAGACTGATTTCCAGAGTGGTTGTACAAGCTTGCAATCCCACCAACAATGGAGGAGTGTTCCTCTTTCTCCACATCCTCACCAGCATCTGCTGTCACCTGAATTTTTGATCTTAGACATTCTGACTGGTGTGAGGTGGAATCTCAGGGTTGTTTTGATTTGCATTTCCCTGATGATTAAGGATGTTGAATATTTTTTCAGGTGCTTCTCTGCCATTCGGTATTCCTCAGGTGAGAATTCTTTGTTCAGCTCTCAGCCCCATTTTTTAATGGGGTTATTTGATTTTCTGGAGTCCACCTTCTTGAGTTCTTTATATATATTGGACATTAGACCCCTATCTGATTTAGGATAGGTAAAGATCCTTTCCCAATCTGTTGGTGGTCTTTTTGTCTTATTGACGGTGTCTTTTGCCTTGCAGAAGCTTTGCAACTTCATGAGGTCCCATTTATCGATTCTCGATCTTACAGCACAAGCCATTGCTGTTCTATTCAGGAATTTTTCCCCTGTACCCATATCTTCGAGGCTTTTCCCTACTTTCTCCTCTATAAGTTTCAGTGTCTCTGGTTTTATGTGGAGTTCCTTAATCCACTTAGATTTGACCTTAGTACAAGGAGATAGGAATGGATCAATTCCCATTCTTCTATATGATAACCGCCAGTTGTGCCAGCACCATTTGTTGAAAATGCTGTCTTTTATCCACTGGATGGTTTTAGCTCCCTTGTCAAAGATCAAGTGACCATAGGTGTGTGGGTTCATTCTGGGTCTTCAATTCTATTCCATTGGTCTACTTGTCTGTCGATATACCAGTACCACGCAGTTTTTATCACAATTGCTCTGTAGTACAGCTTTAGGTCAGGCATGGTGATTCCACCAGAGGTTCTTTTATCCTTGAGAAGAGTTTTTGCTATCCTAGGTTTTTCGTTATTCCAGATGAATCTGCCGATTTTCCTTTCTAATTTGTTGAAGAATTGAGTTGGAATTTTGATGGGGATTGCATTGAATCTGCAGATTGCTTTTGGCAAGATAGCCATTTTTACTATTTTGATCCTGCCAATCCATGAGCATGGGAGATCTTTCCATCTTCTGAGATCTTCTTTAATTTCTTTCTTCAGGGACTTGAAGTTCTTATCATACAGATCTTTCACTTCCTTAGTTAGAGTCACGCCAAGGTATTTTATATTATTTGTGACTATTGAGAAGGGTGTTGTTTCCCTAATTTCTTTCTCAGCCTGTTTATCCTTTGTGCAGAGAAAGGCCATTGACTTGTTTGAGTTAATTTTATATCCAGCTACTTCACTGAAGCTATTTATCAGGCTTAGGAGTTCTCTGGTGGAATTTTTAGGAATTATATATACTATCATATCATCTGCAAAAAGTGATATTTTGACTTCTTCCTTTTCAATTTGTATCCCCTTGATCTCCTTTTGTTGTCTAATTGCTCTGTCTAGGACTTCAAGTACAATGTTGAATAGGTATGGAGAGAGTGGACAGCCTGTATAGTCCCTGATTTTAGTGGGATTGCTTCCAGCTTCTCACCATTTCCTTTGATGTTGGCTACTGGTTTGCTGTTGATTGCTTTAATCATGGTTAGGTATGGGCCTTGAATTCCTGATCTTTCCAAGACTCTTATCATGAATGGGTGTTGGATTTTGTCAAATGCTTTCTCTGCATCTAACGAGATGATCATGTGGTTTTTGTCTTTGAGTTTGTTTATATACTGGATTACGTTGATGAATTTCCGTATATTGAACCATCCCTGCATACCTGGGATGAAACCTACTTGGTCAGGATGGATGATTGTTTTGATGTGTTCCTGGATTTGGTTAGCGAGAACTTTATTGAGGATTTTTGCATCAATAATCATAAGGGAAAGTGGTCTGAAGTTCTCTATCTTTGTTGGGTCTTTTTGTGGTTTAGGTATCAGAATAATTGTGGCTTTACAGAATGAGTTGGGTAGAGTACCTTCTGTTTCTATTTTGTGGAATAGTTTGTGAAGAACTGGGATTAGATCTTCTTTGAAGGTCTGATAGAACTCTGCACTAAACCCATCTGGCCCTGGGCTTTTTTTGGTTGGGAGACTATTGATGACTGCTTCTTTTTCTTTGGGGGATATCGGGCTGTTTAGATCATTAACCTGATCTTGATTCAAATTTGGTACCTGGTATCTGTCTAGAAACTTCTCCATTTCATCCAGGTTCTCCAGTTTTGTTGAGTATAGCCTTTTGTAGAAGGATCAGATGGTGTTTTGGATTTCTTCAGGATCTGTTGTTATGTCTCCCTTTTCATTTCTGATTTTGTTAATTAGAATGCTTTCCCTGTGCCCTCTAGTGAGTCTGGCTAAGGGTTTGTCTATCTTGTTGATTTTCTCAAAGAACCAGCTCCTCGATTGGTTGATTCTCTGAAGAGTTCTTCTTGTTTCCACTTGGTTGATTTCGCCCCTGAGTTTGATTATTTCCTGCCGTCTACTCCTCTTGGGTGAATTTGCTTCCTTTTGTTCTAGAGCTTTTAGGTGTGTTGTCAAGCTGCTAATGTGTGCTCTCTCTAGTTTCTTTTTGGAGCCACTCAGAGCTATGAGTTTTCCTCTTAGAAATGCTTTCATTGTGTCCCATAAGTTTGGGTATGTTGTGGCTTCATTTTCATTAAACTCCAAAAAGTCCTTAATTTCTTTCTTTATTCCTTCCTTGACCAAGGTATCATTGAGAAGAGTGTTATTCAGTTTCCACATGAATTCTGGCTTTCTATTATTTATGTTGTTATTGAAGATCAGCCTTAGTCCATGGTGATCTGATAGGATGCATGGCACAATTTCAATATTTTTGTATATGTTGAGGCTTGTTTTGTGACCAATTATGTGATCAATTTTGGAGAAGGTACCATAAGGTGCTGAGAAGAAGGTATATCCTTTTGTTTTAGGATAAAATGTTCTGTAGATATCTGTTAGATCCATTTGTTTCATAACTTCTGTTAGTTTCACTGTGTCCCTATTTAGTTTCTGTTTCTATGATCTGTCCATTGGTGAAAGTGGTGTATTGAAGTCTCCCACTATTATTATGTGAGGTGCAATGTGTGCTTTGAGCCTTACTAAAGTTTCTTTAATGAATGTGGCTGCCCTTGTATTTGGAGCATAGATATTCAGAATTGATAGTTCCTCTTGGAGGATTTTACCTTTGATGAGTATGAAGTGCTCCTCCTTGTCTTTTTTGATGACTTTGGGTTGGAAGTTGATTTTATTAGATATTAGATATTAGAATGGCTACTCCAGCTTGTTTCTTCAGATCATTTGCTTGGAAAATTGTTTTCCAGCCTTTCATTCTGAGGTAGTGTCTATCTTTTTCACTGAGATGAGTTTCCTGTAAGCAGCAAAATGTTGGGTCCTGTTTGTGTAGCCAGTCTGTTAGTCTATGTCTTTTTATTGGGGAGTTGAGTCCATTGATATTAAGAGATATTAAGGAAAAGTAATTGTTGCTTCCTATTATTTTTGTTGTTAAAGTTGGCATTCTGTTCTTGTGGCTGTCTTATTTTAGGTTTGTTGAGGGATTACCTTCTTGCTTTTTCTAGGGCGTTGTTCCCGTTCTTGTATTGGTTTTTTTCTGTTATTATCCTTTGAAGGGCTGGATTCGTGGAAAGATAATGTGTGAATTTGGTTTTGTTGTGGAATACTTTGGTTTCTTCATCTATGGTAATTGAGAGTTTGGCTGGGTATAGTAGCCTGGGCTGGCATTTGTGTTCTCTTAGTGTCTGTATAACATCTGTCCAGGCTCTTCTGGCTTTCATAGTCTCTGGTGAAAAATCTGGTGTAATTCTGATAGGCTTGCCTTTATATTTACTTGACCTTTTTCCCTTACTGCTTTTAGTATTCTATCTTTATTTAGTGCATTTGTTGTTCTGATTATTATGTGTTGGGAGGAATTTCTTTTCTGGTCCAGTCTATTTGGAGTTCTGTAGGCTTCTTGTATGTTCATGGGCATCTCTTTCTTTAGGTTTGGGATGTTTTCTTCTATAATTTTGTTGAAGATATTTGCCGGTCCTTTGAGTTGAAAATCTTCATTCTCATTTACTCCTATTATCCGTAGGTTTGGTCTTCTCATTGTGTCCTGGATTTCCTGGATGTTTTGAGTTAGGATCTTTTTGCATTTTCCATTTTCTTTGATTGTTGTGCTGATGTTCTCTATGGAGTCTTCTGCACCTGAGATTCTCTCTTCCATCTCTTGTATTCTGTTGCTGATGCTCACATCTTTGGTTCCAGATTTCTTTCCTAGGGTTTCTATCTCCAGCGTTGCCTCACTTTGGGTTTTCTTTATTGTGTCTACTTCCCTTTTTAGATCTTGGATGGTTTTATTCAATTCCATCACCTGTTTGGTTGTGTTTTCCTGAAATTCTTTAAGGGATTTTTGTGCTTCCTCTTTAATGTCTTCTACCTGTTTAGTAGTGTTCTCCTGTATTTCTTTAAGTGAGTTTATTAAAGTCCTTCTTGATATCCTCTATCATCATCATAAGATATGCGTTTAAATCCGGGTCTAGCTTTTCGGGTGTGTTGGGGTGCCCTGGACTGGGCGAAGTGGGAGTGCTGGGCTCTGATGATGGTTAGTGGTCTTGGTTTCTGCTAGTAAGATTCTTAAGTTTACCTTTTGCCATCTGGTAATCTCTGGAGTTAGTTGTTATAGTTTTCTCTGTTTTAGAGATTGTTCCTCTGGTGATTCTGTTACCCTCTATCAGCAGACCTGGGAGACTAGCTCTCTCCTCTGAGTTTCAGTGGTCAGAGCACTCTCTGCAGGCAAGCTCTTCTCTTACAGGGAAGGTGCACAGATATCTGGCATTTGGACCTCCCTCCTGGCCGAAGATGAAGGCCCCAAACAGGACCTTTCCCAGAAGCTGTGTTGCTTTGGCCTGTCACAGAAGCTGTTAGCTTCTGTAGTCCACACTCTCACCTGTGCAGACTATTTTCAGCGGAGTCTCAGAAACAAGATGTCTTCAGCCGAACCTGAGGCAAAGTCCACCTGGGCCGGGCGGACACCTGTCCTCTGGCTGGGAAGGTTGACAGATGTTTGAGCCCGAAAAGGGCGATGCCTCAGAAGCTCTATGGCTCCGGCCTGTCCCAGAAGCTGTTATCTTCTGTAGTGCACACTCTCACCTGTGCAGCCAGAGTTTTTTCTTATCGGGTTGTAATCCCATCCACCACACCTCCTCTAGAGCCACCAACAATCTCACTTATCAAAAAAGAAAGGAAAGGGGGAAAACAGGTTCTTTTGCAACCCTTTAGATCCATGGTTCTCAACCTTCCTAATGCTGTGACCTTTAATACATTTTGTGTGTTGTGGTGACCCCCAACCATAAAATTATTTCATTGCTACTTCATAACTGTAATTTTGCTACTGTTGTGAAACATAATGTAAATATCTGTGTTTTCCAAAAGTCTTAGGAGTCCTATGAAAGGACAGTTGAGCCCAAAGGGGTTCTGACTCCCAGGTTGTGAACTACTGCTTTTAATATGTCAAGAGCCACCAAGACAGTAAATATGGCTCCTTCTAGGATGCAAGTACAATCCCATCTAGAAGCTTATACTCAGCAGTGCTCCTTAGTCTTTGCCTGAGTGCCCATCAATCCCACATTTAAGTCTATCCTAAACTGTCTTCCTAATAAACCCCCATTTCACTTCAAACTGGATCATCCAGAAACTCATTTCTGTGGGGAAGTCAAGGATCCAGGTTTATCTAAGGAAAGATCCCTAAAAGATTAGGAGCCTCTCTAGCTGCTGAGGGAAGTTCTTGGAGGTATGTATGTACCTCTTATTATACCTCTGATGTTTTAAGTTGGACTATTTTGTCAATTCTGACTATTCCAATTACTACAAGAATAAATAAGACTGAGAACTGAGCTGGACACTAAAATATTTTTTTCCGTCACAATTTAATATCCTGCAGTGGCTCCTTTGCAGTGTTAGGAATATAATCACAACTTTTCAGCATGACAAATAAAGTACATCATTAGAGCCGGGCGTGGTGGCCATGCCTTAATCCCAGCACTTGGGAGGCAGAGGCAGGCGGATCTCTGAGTTCGAAGCCAGCCTGATCTACAAAATGAGTTCCAGGACAGCCAGGGCTATAAAGAGAAACCCTGTCTTGAAAAAAAAAAAAAAAAACCAAAAAAACAAAAAGAAAAAGTATATCATTAGCTTAAAAGTGATTAACTGTCCATTCTTTTTAGCAGTTATCTAACTCACCTGGGTTCCAGAAATAGAAAAGATTCTTACACAATGACCATTAGGACCATATTGTCTCCTGATAAGAGTAAATGCTGACTCCTCTACATGGGGCCCTAACTCCTTCACAGACTTGAGATTCAATTTGCAAGCTGGGCCAGATGGTAGACAGTCCCTCAATTCCAACTATTCTGGAGACTGAAAAAGAAGGCAAGACTGGAACTATAGAATGAGTTCAAGGTCAACCTGGACTATTAATTAGGCCTTGTTTCAAAATGAAAAATAAAAATAAAATAGAAAGTTTACAGATATAGATCACCCTTTAGTATATGGGAAGCTGTTAATCCCAAAGATGGGGAAGAAAGAGCACTGACCCAAATCATCATGGCCATTATTTAATTTTAACATCAAATTAAATAAGGCAAACAATTAATTAAAGCACTCTTATTCATGTACATGGGCTGCCTTCCCCTAAGTCAGGGTCCAAGAGGTCAGCACTGAATGTGAGGAAGACAAGGCTTTTACAGCGTGGGAGTAGGGGGGTTCATTGGGGGACTTGATGGGCAAAATAAGTAGTCATAGGTGGTCACATTATAAACAACTTTTTGAAGCAAAGATATGATTGCTACAAAACCATTTGTAGGTTACAGGTAGGGCATAGCCCAATCCATGAGAAATAGAGATTTAATCATAAACAGGAATGAGCCTAGTCAGTCTTTATAATAAGATGGCTTTTAAACCTAAGATGAAGGTAGGCTGGTTCTTCATCACCTGCGTGGGTTACCTTGCCTATTATTTGAGGGTGGGTGGGGGATGTGGGACCAGGCACTAGTTGGCCTGAGTTGGCCCTGAATCATGTGTTGATGAGGAGCACCCTGACCTCCAGACTGCCTCCCAAGTACAGAAGGAGTACACAAAGTATGCCTGTAGAAACCAGAAAAAAAGCATCAGATGCCCTGGAACTGGAGTTGAATACAGGTTGTTATGAGTAGCCATGTGGCTGCTGGGAACTGAACCCAGAAAATGCAAGTACAAGTGCTCTTAACTGTGATGATCTCAATTTCCATCCACTTTCTTGCAAGTAACATAAACTTGTTATGGCTAAATAATAGTCATACACATAACAAACACAATGTGAGCACAGATACCTCTATTCCAGTGTCTTCATGTAAGGGAGGGAAGGAGGAGGGGAAGGAGAGAAGAGGGAGAGAGAAGAAGAGATAGGGAGAAGGTAAGATGGTGTGTTAGGGATAACTAGATCCTATAGTACTTCTATTTTTAGTTTATATTCCCATTGGTGAAGTAGGTTCTTTCCCCTCTATCTTCTCATCAGTGGGTATAGTTATTAGTTTCTATTACAGTCATTCGGCCTGGGGTTTGATGGAATCTCATAATGGGGTTTTGTTTAGAGCTCAATAGGGTATCATGTAGCCCAGGCTGGTTTCTAAGTCTTTATATAGCCAAAGATGACCTTGAACTCTGATCTTTCTGCCTCTACCTCCTGAGTGCTGAGGTTAAGGACATGGGCTATTACCAGTTCATATACAGTACGGGAGATCTTATAGCTAAAGATGGTAAACATTTTTTCTTTTGGTTATTTTGGATATTTTATTCTTCTTTTGTCTGAACAATTAATTCATTTGCCCATTTATTGACTGAATAATGGGGGGAGCAATTTTTTCAATTCCTTATATAGTCTAGATATTAATTCCCTGTTAGGTGAATAGCTGCCAAAGT